>NC_137771.1:228188693-228861193 GCF_963455305.1 Plecotus auritus
TGAGACTATGTGAGTGTGTGTGAGTGTGAGATTTGTGAGTGTGTGTGTGTGACTTTGTGTGAGTGTGTGACTGTGTGTGAGTGTGAGACTATGTGAGTGTGTGTGAGTGTGAGACTGTGTGTGTGTGTGACTTTGTGTGAGTGTGTAGGGGCTTCTTCCATCTTCACGCAGCTGCCTGCTCTCAATCTCTCTCTGATCTGCTTCTGTCATCACATCTCCTTTATTCTTTTTTCAAAGTCGAGGTGTAACTGACGTATATTACGGTAACTTTGGGGTGTACAACACAACGGTTCAGCATAGGTTTGAACTGTGACCTGACCGCCACAACAAGGCTAGTGAGCACCCATCTCCGTGAAAGTGACCGCTGCTTCCCTGCTGAGAACTGTGGGACTCGCTCTCTCGCCGTTTTTCCGTATTCCACGCGGCCTTACTGACGGGGTCGCCATGCTGTGCGTTACACCCAGGGCACTGCGCCCGATCGCTGGACGCTGGTACCTTTTCACTTCTCTTAGCCACTTTGCATCCCCCGTCTCTTTATGAGTTTGTTTTGTGTTTTATTTTTTAAAAAAGATTTCACATGTACGTTACACTGTCCAGTATTTGTTTTTCTTCACCTGCCTCATTTCACTTAGCACCGTACCTTGGAGGCCCACCCATATCGGATATTCCACATGTTCTTCATCCACTCGTCCATCGATGGACACGCCTCCCTTTCCTATTTTTTAATAGATTTTAAAATACGTTTTTATTGATTTTAAAGAGAGGAAGGGAGAAGGATAGAGATATGAGAGAGAAACATCAATTGGCTGCCTCCTGCACGCCCCCCACCAGGGATCGAGCCTGCAACCCGGGCATGTGCCCTGGCCGGGAATCGAACCCCGACCTCCTGGTTCATAGGTCCACGTTCAACCACTGAGCCACGCCAACTGAGCGGGTGTCCTGTAATTTAACTCCATCCTGACCCATCCATCTGGAGTGAATCGGACCCACAGGCTCGGGGCTCTGTCCCATGAGACTGCCCCCCACTCCAGAAGTCATTGTGAGTAGGAGGTCCCCAGGTTACCCACAATTCTGTCTGACTTGCCTACAAATCGAGGTTCCATGACCCCTCCCAGGGTTAAGGTAATTTGCAGGAGCAGTTCACAGACCTCAGGCACAGTGACTCACCTCTGCCCGATGACTGAGGACGTGATAAGGGATTCAGGTGACAGCCGGGTGGAGACACACAGGGTGGGGTCTCGGCTTGCCGAGCCCGCAGCTCCCTCCGGGTGGGGTGGGGCACGCTGCCTCCTGGTGCGTGGCTGCGTGGACACTCTCCACTCCCTCCCGCCCCCGTGGGGTTCATGGAGCCGCTCACGTAGGCAAGTTAACCATTAACCTCCAGCCGGTTCCCTTCTCCACGGAGTCGGGGTGGCTGGTGCTCCCCGTTCTAATCAGGGCTTGACTGTGTGGGACCAGCCTCATCCTAGGGCCACCCAGAGTCACCCATCAGGACAGAAGACACCTGTCATCCAGGAACCGCAGGGCCTCGGCAGCCCCGAGCCAGGAAGCAGGGGCAGAGCACGTGTGGGGTCTGCGGGGCCACAGGGAAGGGGTGGTTGGGGGACAGCAAACCCCTCCTCTTCACAAACAACCTCTTTTCTGGGTCCACATTCCCCCTGAAAAGACTCTGCCGGACGTGAGAGTCCAGCAAAGCTGGGGAGCGATGGGATAATGTCCATCCTGGGCCCACGGGCTGGCGGGCGGGACCTGGGAAGTCCGCCGGACCCCGACTCGCGGACACGGAAGTGAGCGCGGTGCCGCACGCTCTGCTCTCAGGCACCGAGAGTAACCAGTGCACTGCAGGGCCTGGCTGGTGTGGCTCAGTGGCTAGAGCGTTGGCCTGCGGACTGAAGGGTCCCAGGTTCGAATCCGGTCAAGGGCACCTGCCTGGATTGCGGGCGTGTGTCTGACTTAAGGAGAATTTTCATGGATTTGGGACTTGTACACTTCACACAAGCAAGCTTTCTTTCTTTTTTTTTTAAAATGTATTTTTATTGATTTTTTACAGAGAGGAAGGGAGAGGGACAGAGAGCTAGAAACATCGATGAGGAGAAACATCTATCAGCTGCCTCCTGCACACCCCCCACTGGGGATGTGCCCGCAACCAAGGTACATGCCCTTGACCGGAATCGAACCTGGGACCCTTCAGTCCGCAGGCCGACGCTCTATCCACTGAGCCACACCGGTCAGGGCCATGCAAGCTTTCTTTACCATTGTTTTCCTTATGATGATAATAACACCTGCTCATTGTGGGGGAATCTATAAACTACAGACCAATAATAAAGAGAAAAAAATTTCCCCATAATCTTGCACCCCAGAAGGAACCACAGTTTACACCTTGAAACTCCCAGGCCCTCGAGCGCCTGTGACGTGTGAGGAGGCAGTGCGAACGCACCCTCTCTGAGAAGGCCAGGAAAACCAGTCGGGCCCTGGCCCGTGTGGCTCAGTGGTCGGAGCGACCCACAATGGGGACAAGATAGAAAGGAATCTGTTGTGTCTCACGAGCTTGTCGAACCCGGGCTGCCCCAGCGTCAGGACATCCTGCGGACACAGCGGACTGCCCAGCCTGAGCACGGCCTGGGCCTGGGAGAGGGCCACACGCCGTGGTCACTGGTCAGCGACCTGGAGAGGGAGGGACCCCGGAGACGGTGCCAAGACCTGGGCTGGCCTGGGGGCCCCACGGGACACATTTCACAGTGACTCCGAGGCCGGTTTCACCACCGACCGTGCAGAGCGGGGCCTGGGACCCTCCTGAGGGTGCCAGCAATTTCCTCAGCGATGACTCCCGTGGTGGCAGGGAGCAGGGTGGTTCCCTCGGGGGGTCACCCGGTGGGGCTAGGAAAGAGCTGCGCTTCCCTCCTGACCCTGAGCGGTCAGCGGTGCAGGAGACCTGGGCTGGCCTGGCTGGCGGGTCCCGGGAGGGTCAGGCCCTCAGGCCAGCCAGGCTCAGCGCTGAGCCCTGCAGAGGGGAGGGCAGCGCGGCCTGGACCAGCTGCTGGACACTCGTGCGGGTGGCCCGTCCCTGCGCCAGGCGCCCGCTGGGCCCGGCTGTCCTCCCAGAAGCCGCCCCACCGGAGCTGGCGCCAGGCCTGGGGGCGCAGGCAGGCGAGGCCGCACCCCGGGGCACCCCTGGGCGCCCCTGAGCGGGTCAGCCCGGCAGGAACGGGGCGGGGAGCGCAGGTTGAGCCCGCGGGTCCCGGCGCCCTGCGCAGCCAGCAGCCCGCCCGCCTGGGACGCCGCCCACGGGGACCGCCACCGGCTCCCGCACCGCAGGCTGTGGTCGAGGTGAGAAGACACCTTACCCGCCGTAAAGCCCTTCCCTGCTTCCCGCGGGCGGAGGGTGACATGTGGTTATCACGCTGTAACCACAGCCTCAGAGGTTACTCAGCGGAGGTGGAAGGAACAGGGAGCGCCCAGCCGCCGGCGCCCAGCAGCCGTTCCTCGAAGCTGGTGCCCGCCCCGCGCGGTGCCCCCAGGCGGGGGCTGGGCCAGGCCGTGCCCTCGGATGCTCGGTGCCCCCAGGCGGGGGCTGGCCAGGCCGTGCCCTCGGATGCTTGGTGCCCCCAGGCCGGCGCTGGGCCAGGCCGTGCCCTCGGATGCGTGGTGCCCCCAGGCGGGGGCTGGGCCAGGCCGTGCCCTCCGATGCGCGGTGCCCCCAGACGGGGGCTGGCCAGGCCGTGCCCTCGGATGCGCGGTGCCCTCGGCGTCCCACCCGGGAGCCAGCGCGAGGCTCCATGGTGCAGCAAATGCACACACAGCCCGAGGGAGCACATCAGTTCCTCGAGGACTGTCGAGACTGAGCCTCCAGAGTGCGCCCCGTCATACGGACTCTGCCTCCGGGGCCTTGTCGCCAAACGAGAGGCGAGACAGCGTGGGGCCAGGATGAGGCGACCGCGGGGCCTAGGCCATTCTCAGAGGAGAGCTGGCCAGCACGGCCCACCCCTGCCCACTGCGGGGGGGGTGGCGGGGGGGAAGGACCAGGAGGCTGGGTCAGAGCCCGGTGGGGGCGGACGGCAGGGACTCGCAGAGAGGGGGTCCGGAGGCGGCTCCAGACCGTGAGGGTTAAGCAGAGAGTGGGTGGGAGGCGTGCTTGGGGCAGGGCCGTGAGTTGAGGAGGTGGTGGGGCCAACGAAAATTTGTGTTGATTTATTTTATTTTATTTATTTTTAAGGAAATTTTTAAAAATATATTTTTAAGTTGATTTCAGAGAGGAGGGGAGAGGGAGAAAGCGAGAGAAACATCCATGATGAGAGAGAATCATTGATCAGCTGACTCCTACACGCCCCCCACTGGGGATGGAGCCCACAACCCAGGCCTGTGCCCTTGCCTGGAATGGAACCGGGACCCTTCAGTTCGCAGGACGATGCTCTATCCACTGACTAGGGCTAAATTTATTTATTTAAAAAAAGTTTTTTTTATTGATTTCAGAAAGGAAGGGAGAGGGAGAGAGGGAGAGGGAAAGAGAGGGAGAGTGGGAGAAAGAGAGAGAGAGAGAGAGATCAATTGGCTGTTCCTACATACCCCCTACTCTACTGGGGATGGCGCCTGCACCCTGGCATGTGCCCTAGCAGGAATGGATCCACTGACCTCTTGGGTCATGGGTCACCCCTCAACCACTGAGCCACATGGGCTGGGCAGTGTGTGGGTTCTTGACTTCATGTAGGAAGGATTTCCCAGCACGACTGCAGGTGGCTTGTGAGCGTGTGTTTATGAAAGCTCGCCGTTCCGGAGATTGGGAGTCCAAGGTCAGGGTGTAGGCCCCCTGCTGGTTGCAGACTCCAAATTCTCCCGTGTCCCCACCTGGCAGAGAGCAAAGTGGGGAGCAAGCTCTCGGGTGACTCTTACAAGGGCACTAATCCCATTTGGGAGAGCTCCACCCTCATGACCTCGTGTAACCCTGGTTTATCTGCTAAAAGCCCGCCTCCTAATACATCACCTGGGGGTATGGTTGCAATATGGGAATTTCCAGGGGACACAGACATTCAGTTCACAGCACTCAGACTGGAGACTCCAGGTTTAATTTTTAATAACGTGAGCTTATTTTTGTGAGAGTGATGAGGTCGGGAGGTCGGCAGAGGCCATGCCCCCCCACAGGTGCTCCAGGTAAAGGGGAGGCCACGCCCCGTGCGGGCCTGGCTTTCCCAGACCTGCCGACCTGACCTGCCGCGCCCCCCTCCCACTGTGACTCCAGGGAACGTCATGCTGGGCCATCCGACAGGCTTCACACTTCCCGCTCTCTCACCACTTTGTAATTCGGTGAATAAATCATTTGCTTACTCATTCATTCATTTCACCATTAATTGTTAGTGAGCACCTCTGTGTGCCAGGTACTTTCTAAGCATTGGGGATACTGACTCAAAGAGATTAAAAGAAAGAAAAAGCCCTGACCGGTGTGGCTCAGTGGATAGAGCGTCGGCCTGCGGACTGAAGGGTCCCAGGCTCGATTCCGGTCAAGGGCGCGTACCTTGGTTGCGGGCACATCCCCAGGTGGGGGTGCGCAGGAGGCAGCTGACCGATGTTTCTCTCTCATCGAAGTTTCTAACGCTCTATCCCTCTCCCTTCCTCTCTGTAAAAACTCAATAAAATATATTTAAAATGACTGAGGAGGGGAAGGGCAGAAGGCCAGCCAGCTTGTAAGCAATTGCAACCATCTACCAAGAGGTGATGGCGGCTTGGACGAGGCGGCAGCCGTGGCGTGGAGGTGGTGAAAGTGGTCAGACTTGAGAGCTTTGGTGGCTGTGCCGGCGGATTTCCTGAGTGATGGAGAGTGAGGCATGGGGGGAGGGGCTCGGAGTCTTTGGTCTTGGCAACTGTCAGGAAGGAGTTTGCTTATTGCAACGGGGAAGTCTGAGGGTGGCAATGTTGGTTTGATTTCAAATCAGCATCAGTCTCTCTCTCTTTTTACTTATTTTTTAAAAATATATTTTATTGATTTCAGAGAGGAAGGGAGAGGGAGAGAGAGAAACATCAATGATGAGCCCTAGCCGGTGTGGCTCAGTGGATAGAGCGTCGGCCTGCGGACTCAAGGGTCCCAGGTTCGATTCCGGTCAAGGGCACATGCCCGGGTGTGGGCTTGATCCCCAATAGGGGGTGTGCCGGAGGCAGCCGATCCATAATTCTCTCTCATCATTGATGTTTCTATCTCTCTATCCCTCTCCCTTCCTCTCTGAAATCAATTAAGAAATATATTAAAAAAAAAAAAAAAAAGAAACATCCATGATGAGACAGAATCATCACTCGGCTGCCTCCCGCACGCCCCCTACTGGGGATTGAGCCCGCAGCCTGAGCACGTGCCCTGACCCAGAATCAAACCGTGACCTTCTGGTTCCTGGGTCGAGGCTCAACCCCTGAGCCACGCCGGCTGGGCAGTCTCATCACTTTATAAGGGAAGACATTTTTAAAAAAGATATTGTGTCTGAAGCTCAGGATTCTAGAATCTCCTAGATTAATCCTGAAACCACAAACTGCCGTGGAAACTGCTTATCCCAGCGACATCCCTGTGGCACGGGGCGAGCACGCCCGTCTCACACGCATCACTCAGCCGCACGGGGCGGCCTTGTTGCCCACCTCACACGGCCACGGGGGCGGAGAGGGGACTGGACCCCGACTCTGCACCTTGAAGCCCCCGTCTTTTTTTTTTTTTTTTTTAATATATTTTATTGATTTTTTACAGAGAGGAAGGGAGAGGGATAGAGAGTTAGAAACATCGATGAGAGAGAAACATCGATCAGCTGCCTCCTGCACACCCCCCACTGGGGATGTGCCCGCAACCAAGGTACATGCCCTTGACCGGAATCGAACCTGGGACCCTTCAGTCCACAGGCTGACGCTCTATCCACTGAGCCAAACCGGTTTCGGCAGCCCCCGTCTTTTTTAAGCAAGCAAGAATTTCCTGGCTGCAGCATAAATGAAACCAGACAACGCAGGGGTCCGGCTGCCTGCCACGACCTGAGCCAATTTGGCAGAGACGGGGTGGAATCAATCCTCTGAGCGTTGATTCCAGTCCTGCCGGCAGCGTGGGAGAGCCGCGTGGGAGAGCCGCGGGGGAGAGCCGCATGGGAGAGCCGCGGGGGAGAGCCGCGGGGCGGCCAGGAGAATCTGCTCTGCCCCCGGGAGCCGGCTGCTTCTATGGGGAGGACAGAGATGACATGGGAAGCAGGAATCGCAGGCCGGGGGAAGCAGGCAGGCTGGGGCGGGCTCCATTGTCTGGGCAACAAGGTGGTTAATCTTTCCAGGGGCCGGACCCCATTTCAAGGTCCAAGGTTCACTCCTGGGCCCCGGGGACGCTTGGCTCCCAGCCAGGGTAGAATGTGCGTGCTTTAGTCAGAACAGGGCAAGCACGGTTCACAGAGCAGCGGGATTCTTATTGCTTACAGCTGCAGTCCCCAACATTCTACTTTCTTTTTTTTTTAAACATATTTTTATTGATGTCAGAGAGGAAGGAAGAGGGAGAGAGAGATAGAAACATCAATGATGAGAGAGAATCATTGATCGGCTGCCTTCTGCACGCCCCCCACCGGGGATCAAGCCACAACCCGCAACCTGGGCATGTGCCCTTGACCGGAATCGAACCTGGGACCCTTCAGTCCGCGGGCCGACGCTCTATCCATCGAGCCACACCGGCCAGGGCTCTACTTTCTTTGTAGGCCCCTAAGGAGCACACTCAGCTCAGGGCCTCAGCCGCAGGAGGGCCCGGCCGGGCTGGCGGGCTCCCTGGGAAGTCAGAGAAAAGGGGGGAGGGTTAGGCTCGGACCAGCTGCCACTGTCCGCTGCTCTCCTGGCGGCAAGTCTTGTGGGGCCCCTTGGGCTGGAGAGGGGGGAGGGGCCGGGGGACATGCTCCCCTGGGGGAGGATGTGCTTTTTGGTGCTTGGCTGCAGCGGGACGTTGGCCACGTCCGGAGAGAGGGTGGCCTGTCGGCGCCGGGGCGGCTGAGCTCTGCTGGGTCCGCACACGGAGAGCCACGCGCCCCCAGTGGGAGGGAGGCGACGCAGACGCTGCGCTCCGTCCGGTGGCGCCTGAACCAGCGCCAGCACACATCAGAGGAAGGGGGTCAACAGGCCACCGGGTCCACAGCCCCACAGACTCCGAGAAGCTACACTTCCCCACGGGAGTTGTTTCACGCTGACCCGGCACCAAGCCGCCTGTGTCCTGCCTGGGGGCGGGGGGGCCACGGCGGCCGGCCTTGACCTTGGGGGTGAGGCGAGCTGCACCGTGCGGCCAGCACCCGCCGGGCTGCGGGCTGAAGGGCTGCCCCCGGCCTTGGCGTTCCGGCTTCCCGTCCCTGAAATGGCAGGAGGAGGCAGACCCGGGAGCTGCGGCTCACGTATCTCTTCTGGACGGTTGTCGCCGGGAAGGTGTGAGCTGCAGGCAGTGATGCCAGGCCGCTGGGCCGCGGCCAGAGGAAGTGTCCGGGCCCCGCCTGGTTTAGTTTGGGAGAAAGACAAGTGAGAGAGATGCTGTCTGTGGCCAGTCCCTCTCCCAAAACAAACGGCGACCAGACCGCTCCCGGGTTATGGCCCGCGGCTACGATTTCACTGGCGCCGAGCGGACACTTCTTTTTTAAAAAATATATTTTATTGATTTTTTACAGAGAGGAAGGGAGAGGGATAGAGAGCTAGAAACATCGATGAGAGAAACATCGATCAGCTGCCTCCTGCACACCCCCTACTGGGGATGTGCCTGCAACCAAGGTACATGCCCTTGACCGGAATCGAACCCGGGACCCTTCAGTCCGCAGGCCGGCGCTCTATCCACTGAGCCACACCGGTTAGGGCAGAGCGAACACTTCTTGCTCAGGCACACCCGTCCCTGCGCCTGCGAGGAGCCGGTCCCTCCCGGCACTTCTTCCCGCTTCGAGCCCAAGGCTGCTGCCGCATCCGTCGGGAGGCGCGGCTGGTTCTCTGCTCCGTGCAGGTCACGTTGAAATTGAGGTGCAGGGGGGCTGAGCTCCTGTCGGAGGCTCCGGGAGAAAGATCCCTCCTGGTTGCGGGCAGAACTCGGGCCCCCGAGCTGAGCTGAGGACGGAGGCCTGGCCTGCAGGTCCCTGCGGGCTGTGGGCCAGCGGCTGGAGGCACCCATTCCTTGCCACGTGGCTCCCTCCGTCTTCAGGCCGGCCCTGGGGTGCGGGCCCTCTCTGACTTCCTCTTCCGTGGTGAGCCAGAGGAAACTCCCTGCTCACCAAACCCAGGCCCACAGGCACCCCCTCTCAAGGTCAACGGGGTTAGGAGAGAGCCGAACGGTGGGAGTGAGACCCATCATGGCCTCAGGCTCCAGGCGTGAGCGCGCGGGCCGTCCTTGAACTCTGCTCCCCACACCCTGCTTCCAGCATGGTCGCCCCGCCACCCCCCCCAAGCTTGTTTCCTCCAGCTGCAGAGTGGGGTCCCGGGGAGCGGCTCTGGCGTGGGAAGGGTGGGAATGGGCTCAGGGTCAACTCCCTTTGCGCCAGGGAGCCCTGTGGCGGGAGGGCCTCGGGGTGTCCCAAGGCGGTCAGCCCCTGTGTGGACAGGACCCTGGTGCGGGCGGTGGCTCCGCAGCGAGGCCCTCCCGATGGCACTGTCAGGGGCGGTGCCTCCTGGCAACACGGGGTGGGGGGAGGGAACGTGCTGTTCCTTCCGGGGGGCATCGTAGCTACTGGGGGCACCCCTCCCACTCCCACTCCCCCGTGTGATTGCGAATTAAACCCCAGCCATCATATGATGTCATCTATAGACGTTTCTGTGTCTTCAACATACAAGGAACCATTACCCAAAATAAATGAAAAATTCATAGTATAGTCTCTTTTAAAGTAAAATGTTATTTATTCATTTGAGGGAGGGAGTGGGGAAAGAGAGAGAGAAGGAGAGAGAGCCATTGATTTGTGGTTCCACTTATCTATGCACTCACTGGTTGATGCCTGTCTGAGCCCTGACCGGGGATCAAACCCACAACCTTAGTGTATAGGGACGATGCTCTAGGCCCGTGGTCGGCAAACTGCGGCTCGCGAGCCACATGCGGCTCTTTGGCCCCTGGAGTGTGGCTCTTCCACAAAATACCACGGCCTGGGCGAGTCTATTTTGAAGAAGTGGCGTTAGAAGAAGTTTAAGTTTAAAAAATGTGGCTCTCCAAAGAAATGCCAATCGTTGTGCTGTTGATATTTGGCTCTGTGGACTAAGGAGTTTGCCGACCACTGCCCTCGCCAACTGAGCCATCCGGCCAGGAGTAATTCATATTATAAAAGGGCAGTTAGTGCTTAAACTTTTAACTGTCTCACGAACGTCATAAACTCCCCTCTGTCTTTCTCTGAAGTTTGCTTGTTTAAGTCAAGCCTGGCCGGGTGGCTCAGTGGTTGAGCACTGACCTATGAACCAGGTCATGGTTTGATTCCTGGTCAGGGCACACGGTTCAATGCCCGGGTTGCGGGATTGATCCCCAGCAGGGGGCGTGTAGGCAGCAGCTGATCAATGATTCTCATCATTGATGTGTCTCTCTCTTCCTTTCCCATCTTCTCTGAAATAAAAAAATATATATATTATTTAAAAAACATAAACGTATACACTGGAGACCTTTATGAGGATAAAGAACGTTTATTTTTCATGTGAACACTTACAACCTACTGGAGAGTACACCCTTTGCAACTATTTAAACGCATCGGACACATTCTGGCTGTCAGGAGCGTGCGGGGTCCGGGACTTGTGCGTTCTTTTGGGGGAATTCCAAGCCAACGTCTAGAAAGGACTCGCGGCTCCCCGCCCGCCTCCTGACGGGCGTCCGTCAGGGTTGAGAGCAAGAGGAAGTGCCTGCTGGACAGCAACAGCAGCAGCAGCCCGTGACTAACGCATGCTTGCTTTCGAAAGAGATTTGCATGCGATACAAGCGTGTGATCCAGCACTTCTGGCCTTGAACTCTGTCTGGGCAGCTAAGACCAAGGGCTGCGGGGGGGGGGGGGGGGAGGAGAACAGGCCCGAGGAAGGAGGGAACAACGCACCAGCAGCCTCGGCTGCAGCTGCGCTGGAAGGGCTGCATCCATTCTTCATTTAAACACGACGCCGTCCCCACTCCTTGGCCTCTCCCCTCCACCCAGTGTGCTTCCCCCTGGCTCCTCGGACTCGGCGGGTGCGACCCCGACACCCCCAAGTTTTCAGTGAGAGAACCCCACTTGACTCTCGCCGTCGGCAAGAAGGAAGCGCAAAGCATCTCCCGTGAAAACACGTGTGAGAATATGCGGGTCTGCGCTTCCACAGCAAAAGCCAAAACACGGACGCGCAGACGGCAAAGCGGCCCGAGCCTCTGAGTACATGGTAACGCACACGCGGACCCGGTCTTTTCTCCCCCAACAATGAAGCACAGGCTTCAAAAGCGCACGGCGGAAGGACCATCCTCTCCTTCGCTAGGGCCCCTCGGCGCTAACCATGTGACCATGTGTGTTGTTCAGATGAGTCCAGGCTCTGGGGCTTCCTCCTCGAGCAGAACTGAAACTCAGTCTGTTGAACAACAGCTCCCCACGCCCCTCCCTTCGCCCCTCCAACAGTCACGCTGTCTCTTTTACCTTCTTCTTTTTAAAAAAAAAAAAAAAATTTTTAAAATTGATTTCAGAGAGGAAGGGGGAGGGGGAGAGAGAGAGAAACCTCAATGATGATAGAATGTTGGCCTGCAGCCCTAACCGGTTTGGCTCGTGGATAGCGCGTCGGCCTGCGGACTGAAGGGTCCCGGGTTTGATTCCGGTCAAGGGCATGTACCTTGGTTGCGGGCACGTCCCCAGTAGGGGGTGTGCAGGAGGCAGCTGATTGGTGTTTCTCTCTCATTGATGTTTCTAACTCTCTATCCCTCTCCCTTCCTCTCTGTAAAAAATCAATAAAATATATTTTTTAAAAAAAGGAATGTCGGCCTGCAGACTGAAGGGTCCCGGGTTCATTCCGGTCAAGGGCACATGCCCGGGTGGCTACAGGTCTAGTCGGGTTTCCTGTTTCTTCTTGAATCAGTTTTTGGAGTTTTTGTTTCTGCCTCCGCAGAACCTTGTCCGGTGTCACTCGCGGCAGTTCTGCTTCTCCGCGGAACGCTGGCTGATGGAGCGCCTCGGGCCCAGGCCCCTTCGCTGGGACGGCGGGTTGTCATTGGTTGGATTACTCCTCCGATCCCTTCACAGGCCACAGGCCTCGGCAGACTTTCTGTTTTCTCTTGAGCCCGTTTTTGTCGTGTGTGTCCTAGGAATTCACCCACTTCTTCGAGGTTATCTAATATTCTCGTGCACTTGTTTGCAGCGTCCCTTTCTAGCCCTTTGATGTCTGTAAGTTTGAGAGTAATGTCGCCTCTGTCCTGATTTTAGTCATTTCAGTCTTTCTTTCTCCTTGGCCAGCCTGGCTGAAGGTTCGTCAGTGTTCTTGATCTTCTCACAGAACAAGCTTTTGGTTTCATTGATCTTCCTTACTGCTTTTCTATTTCCTGTTTCCTTTATTTCCCCCTCTAATAGTCCTTCTGCTTCTTTGGGTTTAGTTTGTTCTTCTTTTTTCTAGTTTCTTTTTTTTTTTTTTTAATTTAAATATATTTTATTGATTTTTTTTACAGAGAGCAAGGGAGAGGGATAGAGAGTTAGAAACATAGATGAGAGAGAAACATCGATCAGCTGCCTCCTGCATACCCCCTACTGGGGATGTGCCCGCAACCAAGGTACATGCCCTTGACCGGAATTGAACCTGGGACCCTTCAGTCTGCAGGCCGACGCTCTATCCACCGAGCCAAACCGGTTAGGGCTTTTCTCTAGTTTCTTGAAGGGGAAGGTTGAGTTGATTTGAGACCCTTCTTCTTTCTTCGTACGGTCATTACGGCTATCACTTTCCCTCTGCGCACAGCTTTAGCTGCATCCCGTGGTTTGGGTGTGTTGTGTCTTCCTTTTGAAACGTCTTTAAGGTTTCCCTCCGCTTGTGGCTTCTTCTTGGACCCACCTGCTGTTCATGAGCACGCTGTTCAATTTCGACATGTGTGTGAACGTCTCAACCGTCCTTCTGTGAACTGATTTCCGATTTCATCCTCTTGTGGTCAGCGGTCATGCTCGGTTGGATATCAGTCCTTCACAACACGTACTCAGCGTGTGGCTGTGCAGGGGGTTTCTTGAAGTTCTATTCGTCAACATCTCATTTTGAGCAACGAGGAGAGGCAAGCGAAAGAAGACTCGAGCTGGCCGCCGTGTCCGGACCCAGGTAGGTCTGGTTGTTGGTTTTCCTGAGCAGGATGGAAGCAGGTGGGCAGACACGGAGCCACCGCCTTCTCTGCTGCAAGCGTGTCTCCTAAGGAGCAGGCATTACAGTGAGGGAGTCCTGGAGAAGGAAGCGCCGCGTCCCTCGTGACAGCCTTGGGAGGCGAGAAGGAGTAGGTTGTGAGTCTGAGCTGAGCTGGACCTGAAAGGGGACAGGCCTGGCCCAGGGCACGATGGCTGCCGGCACACCCTGTGGCTGAGATGACTCTTTGAACACTGACTCACCCCCTTTCTCTCATCTCTTGAACAAGCGGTGACACCAGCTGCCCTCCCCTGCCGGCCTGATCTCACCCCCAACTGCCCTCCCCTGCCGGCCTGATCTCACCCCCAACTGCCCTCCCCTGCCGGCCTGATCTCACCTCCAACTGCCCTCCCCTGCCGGCTTGATTGCCCCCAACTGCCCTCCCCTGCGGGCCTGATCTTGCCCCCATCTGCCTCTGCCTGCCTGATCACCCCTAACTGCCCTCCCCTGCCAGCCTGATCTCGCCCCCAACTGCCCTCCCCTGCTGGCCTAATCACCCCTAACTGCCTCTGCCTTGGCCCCCACCACCATGGCTTTGTCTGGAAGGAAGTCGGACGCCTGGAAAATGGCCAGTAGACCCAGTCTAATTGGCATATTACCCTTTTATTAGTATAGATAGGTTATATAGGATATGATTGCTTAAATGGGGGGGGAGCCTTTTTCATCATGAGGAGATGCTCTTGGCAGACAAAAATACATAATCCCTATATCTGGACTGATAGCCAGTCATATGTATTATACTGCCAAACCGGTCGTTAAAAAATTGAACCGCTTTCTTACACCTTACACCAAACAGCTGTTGCCCTTAAAACCCCTCCTCAGGTTCTGCCTTCCCAGTTCACCCAGATTAGGTTCTGATTGGTCGGTTTCTATGCCAGTCAGTGTCAAAAGCTCTGTTTCCTAGGCAGCCATTGGCTCCTTGCAGTTCATCCAGGTTTGGTTCTGATTGGTCAGTTTCTATGCCAGTCAGCGTCTCTGGGCCTATCTCCAGGCCTGATCAGAGAGATAGGGCTGATCAGCAACCTCCGCAGCTGCTGGCAAGACCCAGAGAGAAAGAGAAGCAAGGACTGATCAACAGCTGCCACGGAGGCTGCGGATCAGACCCTGCTTCTCTCTCTGGGCCTCTCTCTGGGCCTGATCTGCAGCCCCCTCGGCAGTCAGTGCTGGGTCGCCGCGGCAACCTAGCACTGACTGCAGGACTGACTTCCGGTGTTCGGTCATCCATTCAGTCGTTTTGGACGTTATAGACCCTGGATCTTTATATATATTTTACATATATATATATATATATATATATATATATATATATATATATATATATATATATTTGTATTGTTTTCCATGTGAACAACTATAACTCTCCCTGAATAATGTTTGTAACCATTGTTTTCAGTGGTGAGTGTAGCATGTCATGTGTGATGTGGCTGGTGTACGTCTCTGTCGGGCATTATGTATATTGGTGTGTGGTCCTGTGGTCCTGGGAGGGCCCAATAGTCCTTTTGAAGCTTAACATCTCGAGGGCTGCAATGAAAATGCCGCACGTCCAGCCACATGCGGATTTCAGGCAAACAATGAATAATATTCCACTGCAAGTACGTCCCAAGTATTGCAAGGGACATAAACTAGAGGTGGTTGTTTATCTGAAATTACAGGTGGGGCACATGACTTCTACAGGTTGATGTGGTAGAAATCATTTAGGAGATTTCAAAGGGGGAATGATATACTCCTATACTAAAAAATTCACAATCACCTCTTTCCACAAGTAAAATGCCAGAATATTCAAAGCATTCTACAACAAAAAATATTTTTATTATAAATATGTCCCATGCAATATTTGGCACACATTTCAGCTACAAAAATCATTGTTGACCTGAAATTCAAATTTAATTCAAATGTAACTGGGTATCCAGCATTTCTACTGGCGAAATCTAGCAACTCTAAACGATGTAACAGCAGCGTCAGCCACACACCGCCTTCTTCGTGTTAGGAATCAATTTCTAAAATACCAGCTGGTTGTGAGTCTAAACAGGGTAACGGTCTCCCTCTAGTGGCGAATCCACTTCATCATTTATTAACCGCTTCAAGGGTCAGCTGCAAAGTTAAGAACAGAGTCCTGACCGGCAAGTGTGGCTCAGTGGACAGAACGTCGGCCTCTGGACCGAAGGGTCCCAGGTTCGATTCTGGCCAAGGGCACAGGTCAGGGTGCATGTGCAGGAGGCAACCAATCGATGTGTCTCTTTCACATCCATGTTTCTCTCTGTCTTTCCCTCTCTCTTCCATTCTCCCTAAAAAGCCATGGGAAAATACCCTCGGGCGAGGATTAACAGAAAAGATAGCCCTGCTGCCAAGGAGCTGCGGGCAAACGCTAGAAACTCTCTCCCAGGGAGCGTGCCGGGCCCTGGTCACGGACATATGGACACGAGACCCCTACATGTGGGTCTTTGGGGTGGATTTCAGAGCGGATGATGTACTTTTATTCTATAAAATTCATAATCATTTTTTAAAATATATTTTATTGATTTTTTTACAGAGAGGAAGGAAGAGGGATAGAGAGTTAGAAACATCGATGAGAGAGAAACATCGATCAGCTGCCTCCTGCACAACCCCCACTGGGGATGTGCCCGCAACCAAGGTACATGCCCTTGACCGGAATCGAACCCGGGACCCCTCAGTCCGCAGGCCGATGCTCTATCCACTGAGCCAAACCGGTTTTGGCCATAATCATTTTTTATGAGCAAAACTCCGGAGTACCAAAGTGTGATAAAAACTGGGAATAGCCGAAACCGGTTTGGCTCAGTGGATAGAGCATCGGCCTGTGGACTGAAGGGTCCCGGGTTCGATTCCGGTCAAGGGCATGTACCTTGGTTGCGGGCACATCCCCAGTGGGGGATGTGCAGGAGGCAGCTGATCGATGTTTCTCTCTCATCGATGTTTCTAGCTCTCTATCCCTCTCCCTTCCTCTCTGTAAAATATCAATAAAATATATTAAAAAAAAAAAACAAAAAACTGGGAATAGTCTCCTCTTTCCACTGGAGAGAAGGAAAATGTTCTTCCTCCTCGTCCGTCCGCTCCCCGCAGCCCGTCTGGCTGACGGTCTGGGACGTTCTCAGGACGGGGTGCGGCGGAGTCACTCGTGGCAGGAGTCACGTGGAGGGACGTCCCATTGAACCCGCGGTGGAGAGGCCCGCCTTCCCCACGTGCTCCTTCTCAAGGCCTTTTCTCTTCTAAGCCAGAGTATCTGCTCCACCCACTGTTTCTTTTCTTCGTCTTCACCCATCACTGCTTCCTCACTCGCAGGCCCCTCCGCGGGAGCTCGCGCTCAGGGGGACCGGCCACAAGGGGTGACCCGCGGCCTCTGGCTGGCATTGTCGCTGCTGCTGAGGAACAGGGCGCTTCTTGGGCATCAGAGGTGAATTTGCTAAGTATTTCGCTTCCCTGTCCATTTTGGGGGAAATACCGAGAAAGCTTGTTGGGAACAGTAAAATGGAAGGGTTCCCGACGGAATGTGGGATGCAGCAGCCTAGGAGGCAGGGCCGCGTGGGGTGGGAGTCTCCGTAGGAAGAGCTGATGCTGTAGGAAAAGAAGTATTTGCACGAGGAAAGCCGTGGAGTCCCGCGCACAGAGCAGCACCTGCACCCACTCCTGCGGCTCCCGCCCGAAGGCAGCTGAGGTTGGGAAGGAAAGCACCTGGGCTGCTTGTGGGGGGGCGGGGGGGAGGAACAGGGGAGGGGGCAGGGACGGGGGCGGGGACACTGTGCGGGGTCGCAGGCCCCAGGCTCTGGCCCCAGCCCTCCCTTATGAGAACTTGGGAAGGCCCCAGGGGCAGCCCGTTGGTGTAGAGAAGTTTACTAAGTTCAAGCACAACAACAAATCAGACTTTGGCTCCAGTTTTATTACATAAAACTATTTACAGTGCCAGACGTCTTCAAACTATGGCCTGCGGGCCACAGGCGGCCCGCCGAGGACATGGATCCGGCCCGCCGGGTGCCACTGCCTGTCCTGCTTAGCAGCCAACTCGTCCCGGGCCCGCAGTGCGCATAGGAATTTGTTCATAGTTTTTTTTTTAAACTATAGTCCGGCCCTCCAGCGGTCTGAGGGACAGTGAACTGGCCCCGTTTAAAAAGTTTGAGGACCCTTGAACAGGGCTTCGGGCAAATGTACAATGAAATCACTGGTACAAAAGACTTCTGCATAAAAATACTGGTGTGTCCTTCCAGACGCAATACACACACAGATGTTGTCAGAAGCACGGGGTTCAAATGTCCTGTTTCATCCACGCGATCACGTCTCCCGCACTCCTGTGTGCTGTGCAGGCCCTGCCCCGCGGGGGGCACCGGGGCTACCGGGAAGGCCCTGCTCTCAGCCCGGCCTGGCGGGGCAGACAGACAGCAGACAAAACAAATGCATGACGCGCCAGGCAGCTGGGGTGGAGGCGGGGTGTGTGTCCCTGCACCCTCCAAATCCCGAGCCCCGGGCACCGCTGGGAAAGGGCGCGGCCCAGATTATAGTGTAAAGTTGCTTTGTGTAGGTGGCCGTGCCCGGTCAGACGCTGAAGTTCCGAGCTGCTGCTTTCTAATGGGACCTGTACTTGGTGCTCCTGGACCTGGGCCACCTCGGATGGTGTGCACGCGCAGGTGTGCACGTCTAGAGCTGTGTCACCATTCACGCCTACATTACTCTACATGCTAGTCCTGGCTGCGCTGAGAAGCCTCGCGTACGTTCCTAGATGCTTGTCTGGCCTCCCCGAGGCCCATCGGGTTGGAATCCGAGGCAGGTTCCTGGGCTCCCGAGTCCACGGTTTTCAGAAAAACCCCGTCAGCTGCAAACAAGGCCGCCCGCTGTGCTGACCGCGGGAGGCTGCAGGGCCGGCGAGCAGGCCCCCGAGGACCACAGAGCCCTGCGCCCCATCTTAGGGACCTACCCCCACTGGTGTGTTAACTGGGGCGTTGGGGATTTCCCTCTGGCGCACCCCACACAGGCAGGCAAGCCCAGGGCCCCCGTGCTGGGCACGCCCTACTGGGCACTGTGCCCCGACCGGGATCGAGCCGGCGGCCTTTCCGGGCACGGACAATGCCCAACCCATGGAGCCACACGGGTGGGGCGGGGTGTCTCCCAGAGCAAATTACTCTTCAGAAAGGGGTCGGGGGCGGGCACTCAGCCTCTCCAAGGACATCTCCTCGGGTCTGCTTCAGCGCAGACAGGCTGCTGTCTCCGGGGCACGGGGATGCGTCCGTGCCAGGCACCGCCGGGGCACCAGGCAGCGTAACTGGCAGCACCAGGCCTCCCTGGGCCGAGCTGGCACCGGACCCCAGGTCCCACCGGGGGCAGCGCCGTCGGGGCCGACTCGGCACGGACAGGCCCGTGGCTTCTCTTCCACGGCTCCCGCGTGGACAGGGCGGGGCAGGCTGGTCCCCATTCCTGTAGCTTCATCGGCCAGCAGGTCAAGAGCTCGCCTGTACGTTCAGGACCTGTGACCCAAGGTGTTTTTTCTTTTCCAACAAGCAGCCCCCTCTCGGCAGCTCCTGGAGGAGCCGGGGCTCAGGATCCCAGCGTCACGCAAACCTCCCGCCTGCTGAGTACGCGCCTGTCCCCGCCCCCGGCGGGCCCGGCTCCTCGCCGATGTGGCTGCCCCCGCTCTCGTCTTCAATGGAGTAGTTGCCCGAGTCCTGGCTCGCCTGGGAAGTGTATGTTTTGTGATCCTCATCCGTGCGATTCACTTCTGTGGGGACGGTGTCTGCATTCTCAACGACGAAGCACTGCGCAGTCTGCTCCACAGAAGTGGAGAGCAACAGGTTCTCCAGCGGCTCCTCAGGGAAATACTAATCAAAAAGGAGAAGAAGGGAAGCGGGTCATTTAAAGGGTGAAGTCGGCTTGCGGGTTCTCACGGCTGCGGTTTCACGTAAGAAGTCAGCTCCGAGCATGTCGCGTGCGTCACGACGTCCGGAACAAATCCGTCAGAGAGTCACGCACATGCGGTGTCGTCTCTGGCACGTGTATGACGGGACCTAAGATAGATGCGCGGTGCTGGCGGGCAGAGGCCCGAGGGACGGACAGCGAGAGCCCTGGACTGCGGGCCTGTCATTGGGAAATAATAAAAAACAGAATATCCAACCCACAAAGCTCCAGCAGCACAAATGGTAAGTTAACTTTCCCTGTTCGACCAGGACTAGCTGTTCAACGAGGACTAGCTGTTCAACCAGGACTAGCTGTTCAGCCAGGACTAGCTGTTCAACCAGGACTAGCTGTTCAACGAGGACTAGCTGTTCAACCAGGACTAGCTGTTCAACGAGGACTAGCTGTTCAACCAGGACTAGCTGTCCAACCAGGACTAGCTGTTCAACCAGGACTAGCTGTTCAACCAGGACTAGCTGTCCAACCAGGACTAGCTGTTCAATCAGGACTAGCTGTTCAACGAGGACTAGCTGTTCAACCAGGACTAGCTGTTCAACGAGGACTAGCTGTTCAACCAGGACTAGCTGTCCAACCAGGACTAGCTGTTCAATCAGGACTAGCTGTTCAACGAGGACTAGCTGTTCAGCCAGGACTAGCTGTTCAGCCAGGACTAGCTGTTCAGCCAGGACCAGCTGTCCAACCAGGACTAGCTGTTCAACCAGGACCAGCTGTTCAGCCAGGACCAGCTGTTCAACCAGGACCAGCTGTTCAACCAGGACCAGCTGTTCAACCAGGACCAGCTGTCCAACGAGGACTAGTTGTCCAACCAGGACTAGCTGTTCAACGAGGACTAGCTGTTCAACCAGGACTAGCTGTTCAACCAGGACTAGCTGTTCAACCAGGACTAGCTGTTTAGCCAGGACTAGCTGTTCAACCAGGACTAGCTGTCCAACCAGGACTAGCTGTCACCAGCGAGATTTAAGCTCTTTAAGCAGCAGCCACGAGAAGCAGAGTCTGTAGAAAAGGTTTTGACTCCGCGCCCTGAGAGTGACACACAGCACGCTGCGTGGCCCGGCCCGTCCGGTTCTTCTCCGCTCACAGCTCTGCGGGAGGCATCACTGGCCCCACCTCACAGCCAAGGGCACGCCAAGGGCACGGAGCTTGCAGTGCAAACGCATCAGCTATCTCCCCTCAGCTGCAGCGTCTCCGGCTCCAAAGCTGAGGCTGCGCTGTCCTCTGGGACAGGCCCGGAGCCCCCCATGGACCCAGCCCAGGCGGCCAGGAAAGGGAGGCCGAGGCCAGCCCCGCTCTGGGTACAGCGCCCGACAGCCGTTCCCACGGGCACTCGGAGGCCAACACCCCAAGGGCCGCGCTGTTTCCAATAACAAGGAGACAGACGCGCATGTTCATTTGAGGGCAAGTCCAGCTGCAGACAGAGCAAAGGCACCCACCTCGTCGATGGTGGAGGGCGGCTCCCCCGATGGGAAGAACACGTAATGGACCAGCTTCCCGAGGGCGGTCGCAGCGCAGAGGACGAGCAGGGCGGCGAGCGCAGTGCTCACGCCAGCCGCCAGCCTGGCTCCGGGGGCGCCCCCTGAAACAAGCACACGACGTCAGCCGGGTGGGGTCTGGCACAAGCACGCCCAAGGCCCTGAGAGTTCGCAGCAGAGAAAGAGCCGGTGAAGGAAATCTAGTTTTTAAAGTTTATTTAAAAAAATATATATTTTATTGATTTCAGGGAGAGGGAGAGATAGAAACATCCGTGATGAGAGAGAATCACTGATCGGCTGCCTCCTGCGCACCCCACACTGGGGATGGAGCCCACCACCCAGGCCTGTGCCCTTGACCAGAATCGAACCCGGGACGCTTCAGTCCGCAGGCTGATGCTCTACCCACTGGGCCACACCAGCCAGGACAGGAAATCTAGTAAATGAAAGTCTACTAAAGAGCCTGAGAAATACCTCGGGTGGCACCGAGCCCACGCCATCTGTTGGCCATGGCGTTCCTAAGAGGGGCCTGGGAGGGCATCCGAGACCCAGGTGAAGGGACAGTGTGACACAGAGACCCCGGCACCGCGTCCCCCAGCGCCGCACACACGGCCGCACAGGGACCAGCGCCAGGAACGAACACCAGACGAGACCACGCCCTTCCCACGAAAAACCCGGCTCCCGTGGAGCTGGCCGGCTCCCACAGGATAACCCATCAAGGAGCCGGGAAGGTGAGGTCTCCAGTGCTAAGGGCAGCACCCACAGGAAATCTACTGGGCGGATGCCGGATGACGGAAGAGCGTTAAAAAACTCGGAGGTGAAGTGGCCGTTAACAATGTTCTCGAAGCTCGAAGCCTGAGCTCATTGGACACGCTTCTGCAGTGGGACGAAGTACTGCACGCTTCTCAGTGAGCGGAATGGTTTTTAGGAAGTTGCATTTTTATTTTATCTTATTTTTTAAGTCCTCGCCCAAGGATATGTTTCCACTGATTTTTAGAGAGAGTGGAAGACAGAGGGAGAGATGGAGAGAAATATCAGAGTGAGAGAGATACGTTGATGGGCTGCCTCCTGCATGCTCCCCGACCAGGGCCGGGGCCGGGGAGGAGCCTGCAACCGAGGTCCATGCCCTTGACCGGCATCGAACCCGGGACCCTGTGCTCCCCAGGCCGACGCTCTGCCCGCTGAGCCGCGCTGGCCGGCGCTGGAGATGCCTTTCTCGGAAGACGCGCCGGGGGCTGCGCACCTGCTTCTGTCCTGGCGCACGCCGTGTTGCTGGGGCGGCTGTGCTGGCTCCTCGGCCCGCCCTCCAGCAGCGCCCGGGCCGCCGCGCAGTACACCGTCCGCGGCTTCAGGCTGGGGACCGTGAAGTCGGTTCTGTGCTCCACAAAGGTCTTCTGTGAAAGACAAGCCGCATTGGCCCCGCGGACTCGGACGGGGAATGTCCGCTTTCCCAATTCGCTACAGATTCGCCCCGAGACTGGCTCCCACACAGCGGACACAGGCTCAAGAGAGAGACAGGCGACTGGGACAACACGCTAGGACCCAGCCAGAAAGTCAGCGATGCTGCTGCCGAAGAGCAATGTGGTTGTTTTTAAATTTCAATTACAACAACGTTTTTATGGGCTTTAGAGAGAGGGAGAGGGTTAGAGGGACAGAAACATCAGCGATGGATGTGAGAACCGGCCCCGCCGCCCAGCCTGGCCCCGCCGGCGGTGACTGCTCTGTGCAGGGGCGGGAGGGCAGCGTCGTCCTCCTTCGTTGTGATTGTTTTGGGAGGCCGTTTATTACCGCCGAGGACAGTGAGACAGGGAGGACCGCGAACAGAAGCAGCAAGTGGCAAGCCGGTGCTCTGGCTCCCGGGGAAGTGAGAGGAACTGCCCGCTGCCCCCCCACCCCCACCCCGGCTGCAAGTCTCCTGAGGTCCCCTGAGGTCAGGAGAGGCGCACCTTGGCGGGGGGGGGGGGGGAGGGGGGGAAGGGAACGGTGCGGACATGCTCCCTGGAGGGACAGTGTGCCCACAGAGTCTTAAAGTCTAAAAATTCCCCTATAATTGTAACGTCAAGCTTTTTAAAAAATACATTTGTATTGATTTCAGAGAGGAAGGGAGATGGAGAGAGAGAGATGCTGAGAGAGAATCACTGATGGGCCGCTTCCTGCACGCTCCCTACTGGGGATCGAGCCTGCAACCCGGGCATGTGCTCTGACCAGGAATCGAACCTTGACCTCCTGGTTCATAGGTCAACGCTCAATCACTGAGCCACACCTTTATTTTCACTCAATCAATTATAACTCTCAAGTACAAAACTGTACTGGTCTTTTTACCTCTGTATTTGAAGTGTTTTCCCAAAAACTAACTTCATAGGTGAGCAGGTGCTGGAACGCCATCTGGTCCTGGAAGCCGATGGCGACGTGGAGCGAGTGGCTGTCCAGGGGCTTCAAGGCCACGACCGGAGGCGGGATGACAGCTGGGGGAGGGAAGGCCGGCGTTAACTTAGACCAGATGAGACTGCCTCCAGGTTGAATTAGAATCCAGAGTACAAGCGACTGGCTTACCTCGTCTCCCAGCATCGAACTTCTCCTCCTCGGACCAGGGGGAGGAGCGGTTCCCGCGGGAGGCCCGGACACGGAAGTAGACCTCCTTCTGGAACATGTCCTGGGGCAGGGCGCACCGGGCCACGTGGGCGCGTTCGCAGCCCTGCACGTGCGCCCACTTTTCTGAATCGCTTCCAGGGAACCTTTTCAAATAGGAGCTGTTAAGACAAAAACAGTTTGTTTGTTTTTAATTCCAAACACACTGACTTAGTAGTATTTGTAGGGAGGGTCTGTAACAGGCAGCCATCCTGGTAGGGGCTGGGCTGTAAAGGTGAACGGTGCCTCGGGAAGTGGGTGCCGGGGACGAGAGCCTGTCCCTGGGGGAGCACCGGGGGCGCAGGGCTGCTCGGCCAGGGAGCTGCTGGGACACGGAGAGGACAGGAGTGAGAGCGCGGTGCCCAGAGCACGCCGTGTCTTGCTTGGCCGCACCGCAGGGTGGCTCCGGGTGGGCACGTTCCGTGCCGTGGAGTCCCGGGTCTCTCCCGTGCCCTCAGGGACGCCAGGGGCGCCTGGCAGCGGCCGTGGGGGCGTGCGGCCAAGGCCCTGGGCCGGGACTGAGGCCACTCGAGCCCCACGGAGAAGTGAGCTCTGAGGGAGGGAACATTCCCATCGGGAGGCAACATCGCACCCAGGACACGCCTTCGCCAGACAGAACCGTCGGCACTCCATGTTACAGAACACACACATCTTACATCATCCATGTCACCGAACGCACACATCTTACATCATCCATGTCACAGAACGCACACATCTTACATCATCCATGTTACAGAACACGCACACCTTACATCATCCATGTTACAGAGCACGCAAACCTTACATCATCCATGTTACAGAGCACACACATCTTACTTCATCCATGTTACAGAGCGCGCACATCTTACATCATCCATGTCACAGAACGCACACATCTTACATCATCCATGTTACAGAACGCACACATCTTACACCATCCATGTTACAGAACGCACACACCTTACATCATCCATGTTACAGAGCGCACACATCTTACATCATCCATGTTATAGAGCGCGCACACCTTACATCATCCATGTTACAGCACACACACCTTACATCATCCATGTTACAGAACACGCACATCTTACATCATCCATGTTACAGAACGCGCACATCTTACATCACCCATGTTACAGAACGCACACATCTTACATCATCCATGTTACAGAACACACACATCTTACATCATCCATGTTACAGAACGCGCACATCTTACATCACCCATGTTACAGAACACGCACATCTTACATCATCCATGTTACAGAACGCGCACATCTTACTTCATCCATGTTACAGAACGCACACACCTTACATCATCCATGTTACAGAGCACACACATCTTACATCACCCATGTTACAGAACGCGCACATCTTACATCACCCATGTTACAGAACGCGCACATCTTACATCACCCATGTTACAGAACGCGCACATCTTATATCACCCATGTTACAGAACGCGCACATCTTACACCACCCATGTTACAGAACGCGCACATCTTACATCATCCATGTTACAGAACGCGCACATCTTACATCATCCATGTTACAGAACGCGCACATCTTACATCATCCATGTTACAGAACGCGCACATCTTACATCATCCATGTTACAGAACGCGCACATCTTACATCATCCATGTTACAGAACGCGCACATCTTACATCATCCATGTTACAGAACGCGCACATCTTACATCATCCATGTTACAGAACGCGCACATCTTACATCACCCATGTTACAGAACGCGCACATCTTACACCACCCATGTTACAGAACGCGCACATCTTACATCATCCATGTTACAGAGCGTGCACATCTTACATCATCCATGTTACAGAGCGCGCACATCTTACATCATCCATGTTACAGAGCGTGCACATCTTACATCATCCATGTTACAGAGCGCGCACATCTTACAACAGATGAAGACACTGAGGCCCAGAGAGTTCACACAACCAGCTGTGTCAGCAGCAGCCATGGGCAGAGCCAGCGCTGGCCTGAGATGCCCCGTCTCCAACAATGCAATTGTAGGGACCAGCCAGCCAGTGGGGGGTCCGGCCAGCCTGTGGGGGGGGCTGCAGGAGCGCAGCCCACGGACAGCAGGTGAGAGGGGGCGTGCGGGACAGAACTTACTTGAGCCACTGAGCTTGAAACGTCACGTTGTCTTGTATGTAATCCCACTTGAGAACATAGGTCTGATTTTCCAGAACGACCTGTATGTTTTCAGGAGCAGGCAGCTCATTTTCAGCTGGAAGACACAGAATACACAAAAGCACGTCTACTCGAGCGAAATCCACGTGGCGAGAATGCTCACTCTCAGCGGGGCGGGGGAAGGCGTGCGCTCTGTCATTGCGTGGTTCCGATAGTTATGCTGCGCGTCCACGCGTGCACGGCTATGCTGCCACGTAAGAGGATGGGGAGGCCCATGTGTATCTGCTGACATACAAGGAGAGCCTCAACGTATCAGCTGAAATAAGCGACTGTCACATGTACGAAGCAGGACATTCTTTAAAATTCAAAATAAAACAGAACCGATAGAGAATCAAGATGGCGGCATAGGTAAACACTGTACTTGCTGCCTCTCACAACCACATCAAAATTACAACTGAAAGACAGGACAACGATCACCCAGAACCACGGGAAAGCTGGCTGAGTGGAAGTACCACGACTAGAGAGGCGAAGAAAGCGCAGTGAGACTGGCAGGAGGTGCGGAGGCGCGGAACGGGCTGGCACTGGGTGTGCCACTTTTTTAACCGGGAGGGAGATACAAGCTCCAGCTTTCTCTGAACTCCAGTTCCGGGTGAGGCTCTGGGGGACCCAGACACATACGGGGAGAAACTGCTGTCTAGCATCGGGGCAGGGACGCGAGGGTGGCTTTCTCCCAGATGGAGGTGCTGGCAGCGGTCATTGTTCCTGCGCCGGGACCTCTCCAGTGCAGGGCTGACTGGCAGCCACTGCTGTTTGCTCTGCCCTGGTGATTCCCTGAGACCCCGCCCCGCCCAAATTACAACCCCACCCAAGCTGTGGGCAGCGGCTTTTGCGTAGGAATGGCCTGTCCTTTCTCAGCCTAAAACCTGTCAAACAAGCTGCAGCTGGGTCAGGGAGCCCCAAAGCTATCAAAAGAAGGCCCAAGGCCGGCAGCAGCAGCCGGCCTTGCTTCACAGCTGGGACTCATCTGGGCACCTCCAAACCTGATACAAAGAGGAGGAATCTGCAGATCTCTCTGGAGCTCCTGCTGGGTGGCCTCAGGCAGAGGATGACTTAGCACCTCCCTGGAGATCCAGGAGCCAGTGTACCCAGGGGTCAGAGTGAGACCATACCAGATTACAACTCCTCAGACCCATAGGGACACACTCAGGGGGCAGACTCAGTGAGCACCAAAGCCCCACTGAAGCAAGTCCTGCCCCGTAAGGGTGTCTCCAGCACAGAAGTTCTCCCAGCATAGACACAGCTGATCCTCACAGACAATTGGCCTGGAGGTCAATTTCTCCCAGTGTACCAACAACAATCAAGGCTTAACTACAACAAGACTGTGCACACAGCCCACAAAGTGGTGCACCAAGAGTGTCCACCTCAGGTGACTGGGGAGGCTGAGCCACTGGGCCCCATAGGACACCTACCACACAAACCCACTCTATCAACACAGGGAAGCAGCCAAAATGTGGAGACAAAGAAACAGGTCACAAATGAAAGAAATGGAGGAAAGCAAACTACTGGATATAGAGTTCAAAACCACAGTTATAAGGTTACTCAAGAATCTTCTAGAAACTTCCAAGGAACTTAGTGAGACCTTCAAGGATCTTAGTGACAATGCCAAAAAAATGGAAAAGGACCAGTCAGAAATTAAGCATACACTGACTGAAATAAAGAATAATATACAGAGATCCAACAGCAGACTAGAGGATCCTAAGAATCAAGTCAGATTTGAAATACGAGGAAGCAAAAAACACCCAACCGGAAAAGCAAAATGAAAAAAGAATCCAAAAATATGAAGATAGTGTAAAGAGCCTCTGGGACAACTTCAAGCCCACCAACATCAGAATTATGGGGGTGCCAGAAGAAGAGAGAGAGCAAGATACTGAAAACCTATTTGAAGAAATAATGACAGAAAACTTCCCCACCTGGTGAAAGAAATAGACTTACAAGTCCAGGAAGCACAGAGAACCCCAAACAAAAGGAACCCAAAGAGGACCACACCAAGACACATCATAATTAAAATGCCAAGGACAAGAGACAAAGAGAGAATCTTTTTTTTTTTTAAACATATTTTATTGATATTTTACAGAGAGGAAGGGAGAGGGATAGAGAGCTAGAAACATCGATGAGAGAGAAACATCGATCAGCTGCCTCCTGCACACTCCCCACTGGGGATGTGCCCGCAACCACAGTACATGCCCTTGACCGGAATCGAACCTGGGACCCTTGAGTCCGCAGGCCGACGCTCTATCCACTGAGCCAAACCGGTTTCGGCAAAGAGAGAATCTTAAAAGCAGCAAGAGAGAAACAGTTAGTTACCTACAAGGGAGCACCCATACGACTGTCAGCTGATTTCTCAACAGAAACTCTGCAGGCCAGACGGGAGTGGCAAGAAATATTCAAAGTGATGAATAGCAAGAACCTACAACCAAGATTACTCTACCCAGCAAAGCTATTATTCAGAATTGAAGGTCAGATAAAGAGCTTCACAGATAAGAAAAAGCTAAAGGAGTTCATCACCACCAAACCAGTATTATATGAAATGCTGAAATCTTTAAGAAAAGGAAGAAGAAGAAGAAGGTAAAGATAAAAATTATGAACAACAAATACATATCCATCAACAAGTGAACCTAAAACTCAAGTGAATTAAAAACCTGAGGAACAGAATAATCTGGTGAATGTAATAGAATCAGGGGCATAGAAAGGGAGTGGACTGATAATTCTCAGGGGGAAAGGGGTGTGGGGGGTGCGGGAAGAGACTGGACAAAAATCGTACACCTATGGATGAGGACAGTGAGGTGATGAGGGCTTAGCGTGGGGTGGGAACCGGGTGGAGGGGAGCTATGGGGGAAAAAGAGGGACATCTGTAATCATCTGAACAATGAAGACCAAAACAAATAAAAACCAGAACCACTGCCAGTCTGTACACGCTGATAGAAGCCCAGCCACCTGCTCTCTGAGGAGTGGAAACGGGGAGGGAGGCAGGAGAGGAAAACAGCACTTCACATCCCGCCCTGCGGTTTGACTTAAATAACAAAGCACGGCCCGGCCGGCGTGGCTCAGGGGGTGAGCATCGACCTATGAACCAGGAGGTCACGGCTGGATCCCTGCTCAGGGCACATGCCAGGGCTGCGAACTCGAACCCCAGTAGGGGGTGTGCAGGAGGCAGCCGATCCATGCTGCTCTCTCATCGTTAATGTTTCTCTCCCTCTCCTTTCCTTTCTGACAACAATAAAAAATATATTAAAAAAATAAATTAAAATCTTTAAAAAACAAACAAACAAAACCCCCACAAAGTATACTACATTTATAATTGAAATAAACAAACGTAAGCTCCCACCCTGGACCTGAATTGTTGGCACGATGTCACCGATGAAGTGAACCTACCGGGATGTTTTCCGACGTGAACACTGCGCTGGTAAGGCAGTTCTGCACGGCTAACTGTTCTTCCAGCAACTGCCGGCCCTTTTAGTGGGTTCTGAACCGTTTCTGGCTTGTGTAAATGCTGGTTTAACCATCCACTACACCACCCTATGCAGTTCAGCACCCAGCGTGCGAGAGGCCTCACCTGCGGTGCTCACGCAGCGCACGGGGCTGAACTCGGCGGGGTTCTGCTGCAGGAACAGGCGCGCCTTCACTCTCACACAGTACGTGGTCTCCGGCACGAGCTTGTGAATCTTGATTCTGGGGTATCTGGAGTGAAGAGTTTCATTTCTGGTCTGTAACGGAAGCGCACAAGCCAAACGTTAGGGCGAATGGGCCCGTCTCCCCGGCCACGGGCGGAGGCCGTGCTCACCTGCGCCCCCGACGCGTTGCTCCAGATGACCACGCTGTACGCGAAGTTCAGGCGGTCCAGGGCCCACATGACACTGTCCTCGGCTCCGGGAGGCGAGATGTTTACCGCTATGGCCTTGTCTTCGGCTTCTAGGTGGACCTCTGGAGGGCCGATCCGAGCTGTAAAGACCAGACTCTTACTGTGCGCCTTCACGACCGCGATGCCACGCACCCGCACGCCTCGGTGTCAACCTGACCCTCCCAGCGTGAAGCGCAGGCCCTGTGAGCCCACTGTCCCGGGAGACGCGGAACCCCCGTGGACACATACGTGGGTGACAGGCGTGCTGTAAGGAAACATGAAGATTACACAGGAAGAGAGGATGAGCGAGGGACGTCAGGCGAGTTAGTCAGGGGGAGCCTCCGAGACGTGACTGAAACGGGGAGCAAGCCACGCCAATGTCTAGGGAGAAAGCGTGCTGCAGGCCGGGCACTCAGGCCTGGCCCCCAAGATGGGCAGGGCCTCCCACGTTCGAGAGACAGGAGGGGCCTGGAATGGCTGGGTGGTGGACAATGAGGTCAGAGGTCACTCGTGGCCAGGCGGTAAGGAATCTGAGGGCCATGATTGGAGGAATGCCATGATCTGATTTATATTTGGGCCCAGCCGGGATGGATGGCACAGTGGTTGAGCATCGACCCATGAACCAGGAGATCATGGTTCGATTCCTGGTCAGGGCACATGCTCAGGTTGTGGGCACGTGCCCGGGTTGCGGGCTTGATCCCCAGTGTGGGGTGTGCAGGAGGCAGCTGATCAATGATCGTCTCTCATCATCGATGTTTCTATCTCTCCCTTCCTCTCTGAAATCAATCAAGAAAAATATCCTATATAACAAAGAGCTAATATGCTAATTAGACCTAACAGCAGAACGACCCTCCGGACGACCTTCCAGGTGAAGCTGGGGCTGTGAGGACTGGCCGAGGCCGCGGGGGGTTCTGAGGGCCGAGCCCCTTGCACGAATTCCATGCATCGGGCCTCTAGTGTATGTATAAAAAAAGAGATGAGATTGTTCATCATGCAAATGAGCGGGTGTGGGCAGTGAGCTGCTGGTAACGAGAACAGACCGCACACCGTAATCCCGGCAGCTGTTCTCACCTTGCTGGAACGGGATAAACGGGTCCAGCTCACGCCACGGAGAAGTATGGTTTCCTTCTTCGGCTCTTATTCGCAGTTTAATTTCCTCATAAACATTCATGTTGAGGGAAGAAAAGTCGCATGTGGCATTCGTCACATGTTGACACCCAGGCAGCTTTGTCCAATGATCCACCAACCCGGGTCTTCAAAACGAAAAGGCGAGAGAATGAGTGAGCGGCTGTCTGAGCACGGGAGCGAGCCGGGCGGTCTGTGCACACCGCGTGCAGCCAGCTCGGGGCTGCTTCTACTCCAGTTTCTGTCCTGCTGACGGGTTAGTGCCCCTGCCACCCTTTCCATGGAGACAGCAGGTTCTGGGTCAGAAGGAGGAGGGTCAGACAGAGTGACTGGAACATACACGGCTCTGTAATTTGGTGGGGGAAGCAGAGAAAGCGGGGCCCACAAGGCCAAGGGGACTGTGCTGACAGCAGCTGTGCCCGCCAGCCCACCACTTCATTCCTGGACCTCCTGCTCCTACTGGGAACCCGGGACCGGAGCGGATGGCCCGCTGGTCCGCTCCCATGAACAGCCACCGGCCCTAAGAGACCTCGGGGTCCATACAGTTTGGGCCCCCTCTGCCTGCGGATCCCGCGTTCCTGCTATGCCAGCACCGGAAACGAGGGGCTCCCAGAAACTTCCACTAACAACGCCCTCAAAGCGGACCCGTTCAATCCAAAGCCCCGGGACTAACGTTAGGTTCCTCCGACGCAGGAAGAAGCCCGTGGTCACCAGCGCCTCGAGCGAAGGCCCTGCTGTGACAGGGCGAGGAGTGGAGGCAGCGAGGTGGGTTCGACCCCTGCCCCTGCCCAGCGAGGCCTGCCCACCTGGGACGCTGGTCTGAGGAGGCGTTTTGTCCAGTCCAGGCCACAGTCCCGGCATTAGCTGATTTGGGGGTAATATTATAGACGTCATTTTAAAGATGCTTTATGACAACAGAAACTAGGAATGGTATCCAAATAATACCATTAAATTTTGGTGCTGACCCAGTTTCAAGTCTACCTTATTTTTAAAAAAGGAAACATTTTTAAAAAAATTACCAAAAATAGCCCAGCCGGTAGAGCTCGACCCATGAACCAGGAGGTCATGGTTCGATTGCCGGTCAGGGCACATGCCTGGGTTGTGGGCTCGGTCCCGGGTAGGGGGCGTGCAGGAGGCAGCCGATGGATGATGTTTCTCTCTCTCTCTCCCCTCCTCTCTCTCTAAAAATCAATCAAGACACATTTAAAAAAAAAATTACCAAAAACAACACATCCTTCCTGGCCAGTCACCTCTTCCTTGACCTGCCTGAGCTCTAGACTCGAGCTGGTGTTCATGACGCCTCACTCCACCATAGACGTGCCCGAGACCCCTCCACGGCAGGCAGCCATCCATGTTTCGCTCTCACACCAATGTTTCTCTCGCTCTCCCTTCCTCTCTCTCTAAAAATCAAGTTAAAAAAATTACCAAAGCTGTGAGATTACCAATCTCCCGGTTTTATCGACCATCCGCTGGAGAACAAGAGCGTGTGGCCAGGGGTGCGGGGTGCGGGGTGCAGGGTGCGGGGTACAGGGTGCGGGGTGGCATTCCGGTCCCCGACGCCCTGCACCTGCTTCTTCGTCGCCTCTTTCCCGCACAGGGAGCGTCAGCAGACAGGCCCGACACCGGCGCCAAGCACTGTCCCTGAGCTCCGTTTCCTTCTGGAAGCCTCTCTGCTGCCGCTCCCGCCTGCCCACCCTCTGGGCGATGAGGAAGCAGGAAGTCAGCCCTGGGAGGAGACACTGACATTCCCGCGGAGCTGCCGGGCCAGCACGCTGCTGTTTACACCTCGCCTCTAACATGAACACGCCGTGTGATGGAGGCGACAGGGAGCGCTGGCCTGGGAGGCCTGTGTCCTGCTCCACGGGACAGGCCTCGCAGCCTCTCCCGCCCCCTCCGGTGACCGCGATGCTCCGGCTCCGGCTCAGATTTCCAGTCACAGGACAGGCCGCCCAGAGCGGGACGGTGCGGGTGCGGACTAAGCTGCCGCCACCGCCACCCCCACAGCCCTCTGGCGGCAAAGCCCAGAGAAATTGGACTAAGTGTCTGTCTGCCGAAAGGAAGCTCTAGATATTATGTAGACGTACCATTTCTCTAACGACTGGGGGAAAGCCCTAAGCGTCCCAAAAATCTGAAAGAAAGGCTGGCATTAAAACTATAAAAATGCTCCAGATGGTCTGGCCACCAGTGAGGGGCACGTACATTTGGTAATCTGCTGAAACAGTCCCGTCCCCGGCAGACTCCCTGCTCTGGTCCCACCGCAGCGTGAAGGTGTCATCGAGGATGTCGACTTCCACATTTTGGGGAGGTTTTAGCGTTGTTCCCCCTACACAGGTAACAAGAAAGAAGAGTTACAGACACACCACAGACAGCCTTTAAGATGTTCTCCTTCCCTCCAAAGAGTTACAGACACACCACAGACCGTCTTTAAGATGTTCTCCTTCCCTCCAAAGAGTTACAGATACACCACAGACCGTCTTTAAGATGTTCTCCTTCCCTCCAAAGAGTTACAGACACACCACAGACCGTCTTTAAGATGTTCTCCTTCCCTCCAAAGAGTTACAGACACACCACAGACAGCCTTTAAGATGTTCTCCTCCCCTCCAAAGAGTTACAGACACACCACAGACAGTCTTTAAGATGTTCTCCTTCCCTCCAAAGAGTTACAGACACACCACAGACAGCCTTTAAGATGTTCTCCTTCCCATGCCAAAACCGGTTTGGCTCAGTGGATAGAGCGTCGGCCTGTGGACTGAAGGGTCCCGGGTTCGATTCCGGTCAAGGGCATGTACCTTGGTTGCAGGCACATCCCCAGTGGGGGGTGTGCAGGAGGCAGCTGATCGATGTCTCTCTCTCATCGATGTTTCTAGCTCTCTATCCCTCTCCCTTCCTCTCTGTGAAATATCAATAAAATATATTTAAAAAAAAAAAAGATGTTCTCCTTCCCTCCAAAGAGTTACAGACACACCACAGACAGCCTTTAAGATGTTCTCCTTCCCTCCAAAGAGTTACAGACACACCACAGACCGCCTTTAAGATGTTCTCCTTCCCTCCAAAGAGTTACAGATACACCACAGTCTTTAAGATGTTCTCCTCCCTCCAAAGAGTTACAGACACACCACAGACAGCCTTTAAGATGTTCTCCTTCCCTCCAGAGTTACAGACACACCACAGACAGCCTTTAAGATGTTCTCCTTCCCTCCACATCGCTGATTTAAGCATGAAAACATTTACGTATAACAAAGGTAAGTGTATGAAAATCTAAGAACACCCACTGATTGCTCCCAGCACAGGGAGGCTGTTAACTAGTTATCTCTCTGCACCTGAGGGCTGGGAAAGATTGAGTTTCTTTAACCTATAAAAACATTGTATGTCAACTATTGGTACATACCAGTGGAGGTGGAAAAACAAAGGGGGAAAAGTAGGCTTTGTCGTTTTTTTTTTTTAAAATATATTTTATTACGTTTTTTACAGAGAGGAAGGGAGAGGGATAGAGAGTTAGAAAAATCAATGAGAGAGAAACATTGATCAGCTGCCTCCTGCACACCCCCTACTGGGGATGTGCCCACAACCAAGGTACATGCCCTTGACCGGAATCGAACCTGGGACCCTTCAGTCCGCAGGCCGACGCTCTATCCACTGAGCCACACCGGTCAGGGCGGCTTTGTCTTTTTTAAAATAATATTTGTACGGATTTCAGAGAGGGAAGGAGAGGGAGAGACAGAAACATCAGTGATGAGAGAGAATCATTGATCGGCTGCCTCCGGGACGCCCCGCACTGGGCCTGTGCCCGGACCAGGAATTGAAACGTGACCTCCTGGTTCATAGGTCGACGTTCAACCACTGAGCCCTGCCGGCCAGGCCAGGCTTCGTCTTTTACTGGAAAGAATTCTCTCTGTGTAAAAGCCAGTTTGTGTTCGGCCTGGAAGCACGTGATGCGAAGGAAACAGGGCCCACGGTTAAGCAGCCTCAAGCTGGTTTCACGTTCTAAGTTCCGACAAATACCCTCTGCTTCCTACACGGACAGAGCACGGAGCGGCTGTGCTTTCAGAGCTGCCGGCTCGTCCCAGGAAGGGCAACATCCCTGCGCGACACGCAGAGACCAGGTCTGCACGTTCACCTGTCGGCCACGCCCTCCGGGCACCTGAGGAATCAGGGGGGACCTCCTGGGGCCCTCAAGATCCTCCGCACAGGCCCACTCTTTCTCGCCTCCCAGCGCACATCTCCCACCGCTGCGTGCCCTCTCCCCTTTCTGGCCACGGCAATCGCATCTCTCTTCTCTGACCACCAGTCCTCCCAGACCCAGCGCACGTCTGAGCCCTTCTGGACAACCTTCCTCCAGCCAGGCAGCCCCTGCGGACCTGGGGGCCTGCGCGCTGCCCCCCATCCCACCCCGAATCGGGGAGGAGTCATAAAGCCCGGTGCCCGTCAGCTAGCAGGCTCTCACAACGGGGTGAATGAGCGTCTTTAAATGCTTCTTTGTGTTAAATAAACACAGATCTCCAACCTGATGCAGGCCCCGGAGGGCGGGTCTACGCAGCTGCACACGCCCGTGCATCCCTCAGCACCGAGCGCCATGCTGGGCGCACGAGCTTCCGTGCACAAGGGCCTGGCTTTTCCCTGAGGGTGACAAACTATGGCCGGATTTCAGGTTTATTTCTGGTTCCTACTTCTGCAAGCCTGTTATCTCCTTGTAGATTTTGCAACAGCAGGGGCTGGGCCTGGCTGCAGAACACGTTCTGCACCTGGACTGCTTCTGCTACTTCTTGGTTGGAGATTATGGTACAAAGTCAAAAGTGGGGGAGGGGCCCCTGGAGAAAATTTTCTGACGTTTTAAAAAATTTTCAGAGGTGATCAGTGAGTGTCCCCACCCTCTATTTCCTATTTCACACTCATATTCTCTGAGATTTCATCCCTGAACGGAATACTTCCCCTGTCCCTCCTCTAAACTCAATTCCCACCCCACTGGTTGGAGTTGTATAGGTTCCATGCATCTAAAGGCAGAGGGTGGGTTTATGGGGGTTGACAAAGGATCTGGTGGCATCTGTGGTGTCCACTCGAGAACATCCTGCTTCTACGATCCTGGGCCTGGACAGGCGGAGGAGCTCTGATGGGGTGACGGGGTTCCTCAGGGGCTCCGCCCTTCTACCGAAGGAGGGAGAGCCTGAGGGCGAGGCCTCCGGGCCTTGGTGAGATCCGCACGTCAGTGGACAGAGACTGGGAGGTAGATTCATCAACAGGATTTAGAGTTCACAGATTTCGTTCTATTACTATTAGCAATACCCTTCTGATAATAGTTTACTTCACCCCTTTAGCATGTAAATTACATAAACGGCACTTGATCCAAACTTCTATTTCTACAACTGGCTGCCTCCCACCTTTCACATTCACACGGACAACCAGACACGCTTACTAATTTTTAAAGTGACATAAATCCCAGCACACACATCCATACAAAGAGAACTCTCCTCCCACAGTTCGGATACTTGTCTTAGGGTAGGGCCGTGGTCGGCAAACTGCGGCTCGCGAGCCACACGCGGCTCTTTGGCCCCTTGAGTGTGGCTCTTCCACAAAATACCACGGCCTGGGCGAGTCTATGTTGAAGAAGTGGCGTTAGAAGAAGTTTAAGTTTAAAAAATTTGGCTCTCCAAAGAAAAGTCCATCGTTGTCCTGTTGATAATTGGGCTCTGTGGACGGATGAGTTTGCCGACCACTGGAACCGTTAGGGTCCCAGAATTGCACTTAGTAGGTTTAAAAGTATGAGTATTTGAAAGTCAGGGCAACACGATGATCTCAAGTTAGGGTTAACATTTCATTTAGCTTTGAACATTACTATTCCTTCGGAGAAAAAAAAGTAGGTTAATGAAAGGCGGGCTCTGTGCCCGGATTCCCAGAGTCTGATTTCCCAGTCAGCCACCGCCTCAGGCCAGTGACTCAGCCTCCCAAGGTCTTTCCTTGCTCAGCAGCACCCAGCCATGAGGACAGCGGTGCCTCGGGGTCATTTGTACCCTTCACATACTAGGAGTGCGTGGTGTGTAGTTAAGAGCACAGCACATGCTAGCTGTGTATAAACATTACTTTTAGCCCTGGCTCGTGTGGCTCAGTGCATAGAGCGTCCGCCTGCGGCCTGAAGGGTCCCGGGTTCCATTCTGGTCAAGGGCACATGCCTCGGTTGCGGGCTCCATCCCCAGGAGGGGGCGCGCGGGAGGCAGCTGATCAGTGATTCTCTCTCACCATTGATGTTTCTGTCTCTCCCTCTCCCTTCCTGTCTGAGGTCAATAAAAAAATATATAAAAATAAAAATAAAACTTACTTTTAGCAGCTCTCCGCTAACCCAAATTAAAATTAGCATCTTTTTAAAAATATTTTTTAAATTTTCAATTACAGATCTTAATGCACATCCTCCTGGGATGTTAATTTTACATGAAAACTCTGGGGGAAATGCCTATATTAAAGCAAACACTAGTTTAATGCAAATTTTCACGAACCAAAGGCATCAAAGAAATTACCACGGATTGCACCAAGGCCCCTACACCACCCACATACTGTCCTGTACACCATGTTTGCGGCAGAGTTTGAGAAAGAGGGCGCCATGTACCACACTGGGGTGCAGTTTTCTGAGCCAACAGTTCAGCATCTGAATCCCTAGGCAGCCTCCCGGACCCCTGGATTCCTGCCCAAACAGGCCATCCCCGTCCCCTCGTCCCCTGGGGCTGGGGCTGCAGCGAGAGGGGGGGGGGGGTCCGGCGGCGCACGTTTCCTTTGGGACTTCCTTTCAATTACATGCACCCGGGGGCACGGAAGTCCCCGCGACCCTCACCGCCGTCCCCCGCGGGACGAGCTGCTTGCTGAACGGAGACGGGCTTCGGGAACAGCAGCGCAGCTCATGGCCTTTCTAAACAGAAAGCAAGCTCGACCCGAAGGCTCTCCACACCCAGCGCCGCGGGATGGGCGGGGCCCGGGGAGCGGCGGGGCGGGAGAACGCCGGGCGGGGGGGACCGGGACCCGGCGCGGGCCGCCGAGCCAGCGGCTGGACGGAGCTCCAACACCACTTCCTCCTGTTTGAGTTTCCAGCCCAACGAGCGTCGTGGCCACGGATGACCTAGGTCCCCCAGAACGTCCGTGGCGGGCCACCCACCTCCCGGGGCCGTGGCGCCCGGCGCCGGGATCCCCGTCTCTCACCTGCCGCTGCGGGCAACACCCACGGCGCCCCGGCGACCAGAGCCACGGTCGTCACACCCAGGAGGGCGAGCATCCTCCGCGGCCCGCCAGCTACCCCTCCATTCACCGCCGGGCGCGCTCCTAGCTGAGCGGTGCCGCCCGAGGTTATTACCTCCCGGCAGCGGCCAGGCCCCAGCGCTCGCCCCGCCCCCGGCCCTCCCCGCCCCGCCCCCTCCCCTCCCCTCCCCGCCCCCTCCCCACAGCCCCGCCCCCAGCTCTCCGCGCACGCGCCGCCCTCCGCGCACGCGCCTCCCGCCCCGCACACTCCGCCCACTTCCCTCGCGCACGCGCCTCCCGCCCCGCCCACTCCGCCCACTTCCCTCGCGCACGCGCCTCCCGCCCCGCACACTTCGCCCTCCGTGCACGCGCTCCCCACCTCCCTCTGCGCAAGCGCCGCGATCCCTCCGCGAGGGTTGGTGCCCGCGGCGTGGGAGGCGCCCGCGCCTGGGGAGTGTTAGCCTGCCCGCCTCCTCCTCGCGCCCCCTCTTTCCCGGCAGTGACTGCCCACTCGAGGTCCCCTCCCCCGCCCCCCCCCCCCCCGCGAGAGCCGCGCCTCCCGGGCGCCCTGGGTTCTCACAGCGGGGCGACGCGTTGCCACTGCGCCTGCGCAGGCCTCGCCGTCCGGGAGTTGGCCCCCTCCCCGCGGGGCCCCGCCCTGCTCGCGGCGCCTCGGGGAGTGGGGAGGCGGAAGCGGGGGCTACCCATCCGGGCGCCTCGGGGAGTGGGGAGGCCGGAAGGGGGGGCTGCCCATCGGGGCGCCTCGGGGAGTGGGGAGGCGGAACGGGGGGCTGCGGGGCAGGCCAGGTGGTCAAGACCGTCCCGCGCTCGTTTTCGGGGCGGCGGCCTGGCGGAGGGGCGAGCGGGCGGGAGAGAGTGCGGAGGCCCCGGGCCCGGGGACCGCCGACCCTTATCAGTCATCACTTGAGTCCGCCATGCAGACGGCTAAGTACCTTCACGGATGATGAAAAGAGCAAAATGAAAAAAACATGAAGGGTGAGAAGTGAAATGAGCAATCGCACGCTTCGCTGATCACAGCACCTTGCACCGAGGGTCCAGCACGTGGCAAGTGAGTGTTTGTAGAGAACGAGGCGACTGGACGTCAAGGGCTCCCGGCCACGGTCACGGGCCGCGAAAGCCGCCCGTTTAAGGAGGACAGCGGTTTCCAGGAACCGCACCCAGCTGGGCACTGCGTGGTCCCTTCGCCATTCCGTGGTTCTCTGGGTGGGTTCTGCTGTGTGTTAACGGTGTCGCTGTGGTGGATGGAAAAATACCCCGGAGACGACGGAGATCAAAACGGATGGAAACACTTTTTTGGACAGCTAGAGTTTTTATAGAGGCACACAGTGTTTTTGGTAACAAAAATCACATCCAAATGAAAATATCCCCAAATATATTTTAAAATGCAAGAGTTAGCCCGGCTGGCGTGGCTCAGTGGTTTAGCGTGGACTTATGAACCAGGAAGTCACGGTTTGATTCCCAGTCAGGGCACCTGCCCAGGGTGCTCCATCCCCATAGCGGGCGTGCAGGAGGCAGCCAATCCATGATTCTCTCTCATCACTGATGTTTCTCTCTTTCCCTCTCACTTCCTCTCTGAAATCAATAAAAACTTTTTTTTTTTTTTAAAGAGTGAGCTCTGGAGGGACTTGACCTGGGCTGCTCTCCCAGCTCTGTCAGCCTGGGACCTGGCAGTTTAATCTTGTTTTCTTCTTCTTTTTTTTTTTTTTAATATTTTACAGAGAGGAAGGGAGAGGGACAGAGAGCTAGAAACATCGATGAGAGAGAAACATCGATCAGCTGCCTCCTGCACACCTCCCACTGGGGATGTGCCCGCAACCAAGGTACATGCCCTTGACCGGAATCGAACCCGGGACCCCTCAGTCCGCAGGCCGATGCTCTATCCACTGAGCCACACCGGTTTTGGCTAATCTTGTTTTCTTATGGAGGCCGTAAGAGGACACGCCATAGGGCTGGGATGAGGTTACATTCATTAATGCATGTAAAGAGTTCGGTGTCTGGCATATGGTGTTCAATAAATATTGGTTTTTGAATATATATATATATATATATATATATATATATATATATATTATTTCAGCCCTCAACCATGACCTCCAACCACTGAACCAGACCAGCCGGGCTAAATATTGGCTGTTTTCACCCGCGAAAGGCTCGGGGGGAAGAGTCAGTTCTGCTAGAGAAAACCTGAGGGGTCACATGGACCCACCTCTCACACTTTCATTCTCCAACCTCCACAGGCTGAAACCGAAAGCCTGCGCTTCCTGCACATCTCGGTGCCACACCTGTCATTTCAGCAGGTGCCCTCCCGCCGGCTCCCGGCTGCTCACAAAACCCAAGCCACGCCCAGAGCAGGCCTCGGCCGCCGCCAGCACAACCTGTGCCGCACCGGACCGCCGCCCTGCTTTCCTGCCTGCCTTTTGTTGGGGGCAGACACCCTTCCTCCAGCTGAGGGATAAGCTCTCCAGCTGTTTTGTTTTTTAATTCTCACTCGAGGATACTTTTCCATGGAGTGGGAGAGAGAGGGAAAGACAGAGAGAAGAAACACATCGGGGCTGCCTCCTGCACGAGCCCCGACCAGGGCCTGGGCCGGAGAGGAGCCTGCAACCGAGGTGCGTGTCCTTGACCGGACTCGAACCCAAGACCCTTTGGTCCACAGGCCAATGCTCTATCCACCGAGCCACCTCAATTGGCTGCCTCCTGCACATGCCCTGACCAGGGCTGGGAATTGAACCTGCAACTTGTGCCCTTGACCGGGAATCAAACCCTTGACCCTTCGTCCGGGGGCCAACACTTCAACCGCTGAGCGAAGCAGGCCAGGCGCCAAGATGGTTCACGAGCTGCTCCCGGCTCGGAGGCAATAGAAGGTCATGAGCCCCCCGCACCCCCCCCCCCGCCCCGCCCCGAGCGGGCTCTTCTCAGAACAGCTGCTGAGACTACACCTAGGGGGCGGCGAGCCCTGTGCACCCCTCTCCTCTCACTCTGACCATTTGCGAAGCGTGCTTGCTGCTTCGGCGTGAGCCCGGCCAGAGCTCCATGCTTCCCAGGACTGAGTCCTCAGCTTCCGGCCTGAGCTGGCCTCCGGCTCGGCGACCCCTCCCGCCACCGGGCCCCTCACCTGCCTGTGGACATCAGCCTGCACCCTCTGCGGGTGGGCGCGGCCTGACGCCTTAGGAGGGACCGGAGGAAGGGGCTCTACACCATCCCTGAGCCTCTCCGCGGGGTGGGGCGACTCACCCTCTTAGAGGTCCGGCTCATTGGAAGTCCTGCCCTCCTCCTATCAGCTCCCTCTCCTCGGGAGAAATTGTGTTTAAAACTAAATGGAGCAGGTTGATACTTCCTGGCGTGAGAGAACGGTGACTTTGACCGTCTACAGCAGGGGTGGGCAAACTTTTTGACTCGAGGGCCACCATGGGTTCTTAAACTGGACCGGAGGGCCGGAACAAAAGCATGGATGGAGTGTTTGTGTGAACTAATATAAATTCAAAGTAAAGGAGCGGAGGGGAGAGCAAGAGAACCGGATAGAACAGCCGGATCCGGCCCGTGGGCCGTAGTTTGCCCACGGCTGGTCTACAGCTACAGCAGCCGATCACGTGGAAAGCCGATCTCGGGGCGGTCCCTGCAGCCCCCAGACAGACGACATGCTCTCACGAAGCGTCTCCGGATCTCGGGGGGATCCGGTGAAGACACAGGTGATGTGGGCCCCAGGCAGACACCCTTCCCAAGCTCCCTGCACCCAGGGCCCCACCCGTCTCTCCTCACGAGCTCCCTGAGGGCGTGGCCCGGGGTGGACGCCCGCCCCGCTCCCTGGGATGTCGGGTCCGCGGTGGCAGGAGGAGCCCAGGTGCCCGGGTGACAGGGGTGACTCTCAGGCTGTGGGAGCGGGATGGACGCGGCCCGCGAGACCCGCTGGAGCGGGGCGCCGCCTGGGGAGCCTGGACCGCAGGTGCATCCGCACCACCGTAGGGGCCTCGCTCCCGCAGACACAGAGTCACAGCACAGGAGCCGCACGCGTGTGCTCACCGGACGATTTCCTGTCCCTTAGGGAGTGGTTCCTGAACTCTGCGTCAGCGGGCTCGTCCGTCGGAACGTGAAAACACAGGCCTCGCCCGCCCGGTGTGCCGTCCAGGCCTGGGTGGGACCAGCGGCGTGGCGTTTCTAATAGGTCCCCCGGAGGCCAGTCTGTCCACGAAGCGCACTTGGAGAGCCATCGCGGCCAGGAACGTGATGTTCCCCCCACAGCTGACGGCGGTCTCCCGGGGCCTCGGCCCTTTGGCGGATCTCCTGCTGCGATCGATCTTCGTAGCTTTCCACGGGATCGGCTGCTGTAGCTGTGGACGGTCCAAGTCACCGATGCGTGGCGATAGGGTGCCTAGGATTTCCCACCTGTCCGTGGCTGGCTCACCCCACCGTGGCCGTTCTGTCACCCCAGGAAGGATCAGCCTGCTCCATTCAGTTTTAAACACAATTTCTGCAAAGGACGCGTGGTCCTGTTTACTTCGCTTTGTCGCCCCCGTCTACAAAATAAAAAAATTAAAATAATAAAAATAAAAGGAAATTGACACATAGTTGATGGCTAAGGTCTCCAGAGACAAGTTTTTCTCATTGCCTAGGACACCTCAGCTGTCCGTTTATACTGAAAAGGTCAAAGGTGGTTGTTTTTCTTTGATTTCAAAAGCACCTAAAATGTCCCTGGTCAGTTTGGCTCACTGGAAAGGGGGTTGGCCTGCGGACTGAAGGGTCCTGGGTTCGATTCCAGTCAGGGCACAGGCCCGGGTTGTAGGCTCGATCCCCAGTGGGGGGCGTGCAGGAGGCAGCTGATCCAGGATTCTCTCTCATCGTTGATGTTTCTCTCTCTTCCTCTCCATTCCCCTCTAAAATCAATAAAAATGCATTTCTTTTTTTTTTAAAAAAAAGCACCGGAAATTATTTTTTTAAATCCTCACCCAAGGATATTTTTTCTATTGATATTTAGAGAGAGAGAGTGCAAGCGTGGGAGGAGGAGGAGGAGAGAGAGAGACGCATGGGTGTGAGAGAGACACATCGATTGGTTGCCTCGGGCATGCGCCCTGACCGGGGCCAGGGATTGAACCTGCAACCGAGGCACATGTCCGACTGAGAATTGAACCCGAGACCCTTTGTCTGTGGGCCCACAAGACGCCTGTGGGCCAGCAAGCGCGTTCTTTTCCCATAACCATCAACGTGCCGAACCTATGGCAGATGCAGTGCGGTTTCTGCCAAAGGCAGGGAGGTGCCAGTCTTCCGGACACACGGGGACGCGGAAAGTGACGCCTTTGCGGGCAGCGCTCCCCAACGCGGAGGCGTCTGCCCTGTTTCCCAGGAGGGAGAACGGGGCCCCTGAGGAGTTTGTGGGCCACGGTGTGTCCTGGAAGTGGCAGGGGGATGGCAGGGGAGGGAGAGGCGGGCAGACCTCAGCGGGAGTCACGGCAGAGGGGGGGCGCAGAGCCTAACCCGGGAGGAGGCCGCAGGGCGCAGGCAGGTGGGAGCGGGGAGGAACGCAGGGGCGAGGCCGCGGGGGAGAGGGCGCCGGAGGAGGGGGGAGGGGGGAAAAGCACCCCGGCTGGAGCAGCAGCAGTGTAGCCACCGCTCCCCAGGAGTGTCTGAAACATGGGGAAGCAGACTTGTCTCTGGAGACCTTAGTCATCAACTATGCGTCAATTTCCTTTTATTTTTTATTATTTTTTAATTTTATTTTATTGATTTCAGAGAGAGGAAGGGAGAGGGATGAGAGAGAAACATCAGTGATGAGAGAGAATCACCGATCGGCTGCCTCCTGCACGCCCCGCACCGGGGATGGAACCTGCACCCTGGGCCCGTGCCCCGACCGGGAGTCGAACCCTGACCTCCTGGTCCGCAGGTTGAAGCTGTTTCCCTTTTGCTGCTGTCTGCCTGCCTCTCTGGGTGAGTGCTGGGGCTGCCGCAGCACAGGCCCAGGGCCGGGCTCCAAGGAGGCATTGTTCTCTCACGTCAGCGGCTGGAATTGGCACCAGAGGGCTGGCTTCTCCGGAGGCTGGCAGGTGGCCATCTCGCTGCGTCCAGGGCCTTCTGTCCCAGCGCGTCCCTCTGGGGAGCACGCCTGTGCCATCCCCTCCCCCACAGGCACGCGTCTCCTAAACTCCAAGGGACCCCATGAGATTTGTAAACCGGGAGCAGCGGGCAGTGGTGTTGTGGAGCGAACACTGGAGTCCAGACCAAATTAAAATGTAGGGAGCCTTGCCGAAACCGGTTTGGCTCAGTGGATAGAGCGTCGGCCTGCGGACTCAAGGGTCCCGGGTTCGATTCCGGTCAAGGGCATGTACCTTGGTTGCGGGCACATCCCCAGTGGGAGGTGTGCAGGAGGCAGCTGATGGATGTTTCTCTCTCATCGATGTTTCTAGCTCTCTATCCCTCTCCCTTCCTCTCTGTAAAAAATCAATAAAACATATTTAAAAAATAAATAAATAAAATTTAGGGAGCCTTTATTGCCGGCCGGCAACTGCCCCCTCTACCTGGGGAGGTCAGAGAGCAGCCCGACCCTTTGTGCAAGACCGCTTTTAAGCACATTAACCACATCCTGTTTTTGCAGAGTGAGTAACCCAACAGTTTTTCCCAAATAATGTCAGGGCCATGCTATTGATGACCATGTTATTTACAGGGTTATCCTGTTCTTCAGAAAGCGGACAGGGTTCTATCTTGCAAGGCTATTTTGTGAGGTGCAAGGGGAAAGGGGCCATGAGACTATATCTCAAGGCCTGGCCTGGTGTCAGCACTGACCACCCTATCTGGGGCAGAGTCCACAGCCTTTCTGGAGCGCTCAAAAATTCCCACTCTCTAACAGCGGCAGCTCGTCCTGGGCGCACCCCTGCCCCTGCTCCGAGGTCCCCCTTCCTCTGACTTCCCCGTGAGCCCGAGCAGCCCCACCCAGCGGGCTCCTTTCCCCTCGCAGTTCCTCTTCTGCGGCTTCTTCTCCCCTGGGTCCTTCCTTGTTTCACTGTCCCAGCTTCGATGACCTTCTCTCCCAATCACCTGGCCTCGGGCTGTGAAGTCTGTCCTGCACAAGTCAAGAGCCCCCACACCACAGGCGGCCCCAGGCAGTCCCACGCCAGGTCCCCTTTCCGGCAACACTGTTGGTTGAAGGAGGTCGGAAGCGGCGGCCAGTAAGGGCTGCTGATGCAGGCGCCCCCACCCCCCCACCCCCCGAGTCGGCTTGCTGAGAGGCTCCTGGGCAGAAATGGCTGCCGGACTCTGCTTTTAAACCTGAGGCCAGGGGTCCTTTTTCCGGAGGTGTCTTCTTTCTCAGGGTCCCCGCGGGGACTGTAAGGAAGATGCCAGGAAGGTGGGAGAAAGCAAGGTGGGGGATGGGGTTACAGGGTGGTTAACAAGAGTCTTTGCTCTCTGGCGGGTGGGTGAGACTTACTTTAAAGGTGTGCTCACCTGGACGCACAGACACAGTGGGCAGGGCTTGCTCGAGGCAAAGATAAGCCTTTGGCTCCCCACCATGAGCTGCCCAGTTAGGGACGGAGGATCAGATCACCCGGGAGGTCACTTTCCTTAGAACCCCTTCCCCCAATCAGAGGTCATGTATGTACTTGCCCCATTTCATCACCTTTCCTGTGACAGATTAGAAAACCTAGGACAGAGAGAGGGTAACTATTTGACCAAGGTCGCTCAGCCAGCAATGACACAGCCCGAAACACAGGCCAGGCGGCTGCCTCAGGGTCCAAGGTTACGTCCCCACCTGTAAGGCCTTCCCAAGTACCCCAGAGGGTGTGACGGGAAACAATAAAAATTTATTCTCCCACAGCCCTGGAGAATAGAAGCCCAAACTCAGCGCTGGTAGGGTTTGGCCGGTGACAGGGGCAGTGAACGAATTCACAGCCCTGACCGGTGTGGCTCAGTGGATAGAGCATCGGCCTTTAGACTGAAGGGTCCCGGGTTCGATTCCGGTCAAGGGCATGTACCTTGGTTGTGGGCACATCCCCAGTAGGAGGTGTGCAGAAGGCGGCTGATCAATGTTTCTCTCTCATGGATGTTTCTAGCTCTCTATTCCTCTCCCTTCCTCTCTGTAAAAAATCAATAAAATATATTTAAAAAAAAAAAAAGAATTCACAGCTCAGAGAAGAGAGAGGTGCAGAGAGAAAGTCTGTTTATCTATTTATTTACTTTTTACTTTCCACCATAGGAAAGGGCCGATGCACTGCTAATCAGTACAGGGAAAGAAACGAAAGGCGTGTCCACGTTTAAAGAGGAGTGGCTGCTGTTGCTAGGTGATGAGGAAGGGAGGGGCTGCTGCTGTTGCTAGGTGACGAGGAAGGGAGGGGCTGCTGCTGTTGCTAGGTGACGAGAAGGGAGGGGCTGCTGCTGTTGCTAGGTGACGAGAAGGGAGGGGCTGCTGCTGTTGCTAGGTGAAATGGAGCGGACAGCAGGGGGTTGTCTTCCTTTAGTTCCTCAGGAGACAGTCCAGGCCAGGGGTCCTCAAACTTTTTAAACAGGGGGCCAGTTCACTGTCCCTCAGACCGTGGGAGGGCCGGACTATAGTTTAAAAAAAAAACGATGAACAAATTCCTATGTGCACTGCGGGCCCGGGACGCGTCGGCTGCTAAGCAGGACGGGCAGCGGCACCCGGCGGGCCGGATCCATGTCCTCGGCGGGCCGCATGTGGCCCGCGGGCCATAGTTTGAGGACCCCTGGTCCAAGCAGATGTCCTAGGAAGGTGTCTTATCAGTATTTTTCCTCGGGTCTGTAAAGGATGCTTAGAGGGAAAGGTATGAAGAGTTCAAAAGAGGCTTGCTTGAAGGGGCGGGGCCAGGGAAGTTCTACTAGAGCAGGGGTGGGCAAACTGTTTGACTCGAGGGCCACAATGGGTTCTTAAACTGGACCGGAGGGCCGGAACAAAGCATGGATGGAGTGTTTGTGTGAACTCATATAAATTCAAAGTAAAGGAGCGGAGGGGAGAGCAAGAGAACCCTCCGCTCTTTGGGCTCCGCGGGCCGGATAGAACAGCCGAACGGGCCGGATCCGGCCCGCGGGCCGTAGTTTGCCCACAGCTGCACTAGAGACTCCTTGGTGCAAATGACCCCTGAGTTGTGAACACAGCAGGGAGGAGGGGTGTGCAAGAATGTAGCCTCGAGAGTAGCTTCTCTCGCCTTGCGGTTTGAATAGAGGGGCTGCTTGAATCAGAGGCGCTAACAGTCTTGGGGTTTGATTACCAGGTGCTTCTCATAAACGGTGGAAGGCCACAGCAAAGACAAAGAAAGACCCCTTTCCGATCCTCCCACGTACCACTGAGCCAAAGTCAAGGTGTCCGCCATCACCGGTTCTCGGAAGGAATCTGTTCCTTGCCTATTCCAGATTGCCCGGGTTCCAGACATTCCCGTGGCCCCCTCACCCCGACCTGCCGCTGTGTTCACATCCTCCTACTCCGTCAGTGCCATCGGCCTCTGCCTCTCTTACGAGGACAGCAGGGGCATCTGGGCTCCCGCACCACAATCCAGGGTAATATCTTCATCTCAGGACCCGGAATTTATCCCATCTGCAAAGACCCCTTTTGCGAAGACCACTTCCCCAGGTTCCAGCCATTAGGACCTGGGGATCTTGGAGGGGCCGTTTTTTCAGCCCACCACATCACCCGTCCTGCCGCCTATCGAATCCCATGGTTTAATTCAGGGGTGGGCAAACTACGGCCCGCGGGCCGGATCCGGCTGTTCTATCCGGTTCTCTTGCTCTCCCCTCCGCTCCTTTACTTTGAATTTATATTCGTTCACACAAACACTCCATCCATGCTTTTGTTCCGGCCCTCCGGTCCAGTTTAAGAACCCATGGTGGCCCTCGAGTCAAAAAGTTTGCCCACCCCTGGTTTAATAATGCCTGGCGCCCCGTGGACAAAGTGGAGGAACGCGGCCTCCGTGGCGGCCTCTGTCAAGGAAAAGCTGAGAGGTGCTCAATGCTCGGACGGTGTGGGGAAGTCCTTTCCGGATGTCTTAGGACAAGCGAAGGCTGCGTGGCCCCCAGGCACAGCGGCAGGAAGAGGCCCTGAGAGTAGAAAGCATGACGTGGGTCCCAGGTGCAGATGAAAGAGGAGTGGAACTCGGTGGGTTTCCCCCGTAATGTTTCCTTTGATCCCGGACTTGAAAGGGTTTATTCTAAAGATTCAAGGTGGGCACACAGCCAAAGGAAACTGTTTCAGAGCAGCTGGAGCCTTCTACTTAGCAAAAGACGGCCAGCGGGACGGCAGCCCTAGAGCGAGCCAAGAAGCTTCTAGAGATAAAAGGTGAGAAACCACGTTTGCAGCAGGAAGAACAGAGGGGCGGCCCCTTTTTTTTTCTGGGTAGAAGGCGCCTTGTAAATGGAGACCCAAGAGGAAGCCACACTACGGTGTTATTTTGACTCCGGCCTTCGCCATCCAAGAGGTGGGCCAGCCCCAGCCAGGGGGGCTCAGTGGGTAGAGCGCCGGCCTGTGGTTGGAAGGGTCCCAGGTTCGACTCTGGTCAAGGGCACACGCCTGTGTTTCTCTCTCTCCCCCCCCCTTCCCCTCTGAAATCAATCAAAATATATTAGAGAGAGAGAGAGAGAGAGAGAGAGAGAGAGACCTCAAACTGAAGTGTGGGAGCAACCATACCTGGGTGAAAACTGCCGTTTGAATGTTAACCCTGCTATTCCGGCTTCTGCACACACTCACTTGCTTAAACGATAGGGTAGTTACCTCAGCACACAAACCCATCCCACATCACAGAGGTTATTTCCTGGGCCTGTGGACCAGAACCACAGGAGATGGATCCCCACTGACTCAGTAGCTCCAGGGGTTGACACGGCAGACAACTTTCAGAGATGATTCACTTTGCTCAGTTCTGCTTCTGTACCATCCGCTTTCGCAAGATAGGTCCACATTCCAATCCGACGTCCAGCAGGATGTGGCTGGGGGCTCGTTTAGAACAAAGGAGAATTTCTGTGGGTTAGACCTTCAGAAGGACTGCCCACACCTGGAACGGCGCGGTCGTGAGGGTGGACTCCACCTGCGTGGGGTGCTCTCGCGGCCGTCCTGGCCAGCTCAATCAGTCCTCGCCTGCTTTTTTAATCCATCAGCAGCCTCCGGTGGTCTTATTCTGACTCCCGGGTTCGACCCCACAACAGAGGGAACGTGGTAACCGGGTGCTGGCAGGAGCCCCACTTCCCGGCTGCACGGCTCTGCAGACGTGAGGGGTGGGGGCACCCTGGAACAGCTGAGGAGCAGGCGGGGCTGCTGGACAAGGGCCCCGTGAGGACCAGGCAGCGGGGAGCTGGGAGCGGGTCAGGCTCCCCCCGTCACCCCCCGGCCGCTCTCCCCCGGGCTCACAGTGTGGAGGGCCGTCGGCCACGGCCCGCGGACTCGAGGGAAGACAGGACGTAGTTAGCGCGGTCAGGCTGTGCGGTCCGCAGAACCAAGTAGGCTGAGGCAGGGAGAGAAGATGCCGTGCTTGGGGGGGGCAGCCCGCCGGGCAGCTTCCACTGGACATTTCCCGTCAGCGCCCGCCAGCCACCCCACCTCCGGCAGCCAACACCCGTGGCCTGCACCCCCCCAGCAGGAGTGGGACGGGCAGCACCTGCCTGCGGGCCGGGTGGTGACTCAGAGGTTTGGGACGCAGGAGACAAACACAGAGTCCAGGCTATAAAAAGGGGGAGGTTTTCATCTTGTGCTCCAGGGCGAAATTCGCGGGTCCGAGGGTGGGCCAGGGGAGTTCGAGCCAAAAGGGGTGGTTGGTACTTCTCTTATGCAGCTGTTTAGTGGGGGGAGGGCGGAGGGCATGGGCGGTGTGGAATTCCGCCTGGGGCCAGGGGTCTGGGAAGGCGCCATTCTCTCTGTCACCATCTACCTTGCAGATGCAGGCATGGGCTCTGGACTTCCCCCCGCCCCCCCACCTCGACCTAACAGTGACCTTCCCTCAGGCTGTCCGTGAAAAAGGACAGCAGCCAACATGACCATCACTGTCCAGTGGGAACGAAGCAGAACCAGGCCTATTGTTGGTCAGGTGGTCAGAACACAGCGCATTTCTGGGTGCGGCACAGAACTGGGGGGTTAGTCTGAGTGCTGAGATGGAAGGGTGAGAACAGCCCTCTGGCCCGTGGCCATCTCGAGACCCTGACACCCGAGAGAGACCCTGACACCGGAGACCCTGACACCGGAGACCCTGACACCAGGGACCCTGACACCGGAGACCCTACACCGGGGCGGTCCTGGCCCGGGGCTGAGCACAGGCCGACATTGTCCGGGCGGGCTCTTTGCTGTGAGAGCTCGCAGCTTCTGCTTGTTCCTCAGAGCACTTCTGGGCTGTCCGCTTTCTGTTCAGCTGTGTTTCTGGTTTGCAAACGGTAAGACCGTTGAACAAATGGTCACCACTGTTTTCCAGCAAAGCCTTCCGGCGCTGAGCCCTCCACCCTCCACAGCCCGGAGCGCAGTGCCGATGCCGGAGAGCCGTGGCCGACTGCGCTCAGGGAGCCGGAGGCCCAGCCCGCGGCCAGCTCGCCGCCCCTCTCCTGAGGGTGCATCCTCGGCCCTTCCAAGGACCATCAGGACTGTGCACCTCCTGAATCCCCTGGACTCGGGGTACATGTGGTTATTTCAGAGAGGAAGGGAGGGAGCGAGAACATCAGCGAGGAGAGAGAATTGTTGCTCATAGCCATGAGGAAGCAGAGCCGGCTGGTGTGGCTCAGTCGGTGGAGCGTGGTCCCATGCACAGACAGGTCAGGGTTCGATTCCCGGTCAGGGCACACGCCCGGGGTGTGGGGCGTGCAGGAGGCAGCCGATGCATGATTCTCTCTCATCCTTGATGTTTCTAGCTCTCCCCCGCCCTTCCTCTCTCTATAAAATCAATGAAACATATTAAAAAATTATAAAGTGGCAACAGCACAAATGTCTGTCAACTAACGACGGTAACACCACGCGGCCCGTCCGGCCACGGAGCGGATGTGCAATAAGAACCATCGGGGCCCACGCTCAGCCAATGCACACAGTCGCCGTGCAAACCCAGGGGCACCGGAAGGAGATCAGTGGTGGCTGAGGGCTGGAGGGCAGGGAGGGACGGCTCATGGTGGGGGGGGGCTCTGGGGGAGGGGACAGAGTTCTCCGAGGAGACAGTGATGCAGAGCATGTGCTGACTGCGCGTTTCCAGCAGGTGAACTGGGAGGGTCTGCACCGCACCGCAGGGCAGCTGGTGTGGTTTTGGTTAAGTTCTGAGGCTGCGGTGCACACAGGACGGCTGGGGCGAGGAGGGCCCCCCCGCCCCCCACCCAGCAGCCTGTGTTCTTCCAGCTGACACCCCAGCTCGCTGCTCTGCGCTGCTTCTCAGAGGCCCCCAGGCTGTTAGCCACAGAGGCTTCCTCTGGGTTAAAACAGGAACTACCTGTTCCTTCGTTTAAATAAACAAGCAAATGAAACCTGTTGTCATTTAACAAAGCGTATAAGCCTGCCGTGAGTTCCACATAGAACTTCCGGAAGCTAGAGAAAGGGAAGACACTGATTTAAAACACACACACACACACACACACTTTTCTTTTCATCTTTAAAAAATATACATCTATTTTTTTATTGATTTCAGAGAGGAAGGGAGAGGGAGAGAGAGAGAAACCAGTGATGAGAGAGAATCATGGATCGGCTGCCTCCTGCTCGCCCCACACTGGGGATGGAGCCCGCAACCCGTGCACGTGCCCTGACCGGGAATCGAACCCTGACCTCCTGGCTCACAGGTCGGTCGGTGCTCAGCCACTGAGCCCGCGGGCCGGGCACACACACACTTTTCTTTCGCAGGATGGTCCCCCCTCATCGCAGGCCTCCGTTTCTTTCTTCCTCGCCTCTGGGTGAGCGTCTGCCGGTGGGGCAAGGTGCTGGCCGCCGAGGTGGGAAGGTGTGTGCAGACCGAAGCCGAAGCCGAGGGCTCCCAGAAGCCAGCAGAACTGATCGCAGGGGCCACTCCTGGGAAGATCGGTCGGAGGGAACGGCGGCCAGTGGTGCCGCAGGTTGTTCTCCGCCCACAGCCCCCCGACAGCCCTAGGGTGTCACGCGGGTACAATGACCGACGGGACGAGGGACGTGCAGGAGTGCTGCCGGTGGAAATGGCTCCATGCGCAGTGACGGCTCACGAGGTGACCTGCTGACCCCTTTCTGGGCCAGACTCGGGGCCTTTTCTCCCACGTGTGCCCCTCCCTCCTCGCCCCCCCCCAGCTGCCAGGTTTCCAGCCTCCGCAGCAGCCGGCTGGGCGCCCACATCCCCCTCGATGCCGCCGGCCCCAGGGACCCGCCCAGGCCCCGGAGGCCCCGGGCCCAGGGCCACGGCGGCCTGTGCAGGCGTCTGAGACGGGTCTTCCTTCGGCAGCTGCAGCAGTTCCTGCGACGGGTCACCCGCGACGCCTCGGGAGGAAGGATAGTAAATGCCACGCCTTCCTCACGAAGCCGGGCGCACGGGCCTGGCCCTTCGTCCATCCCGTCAGAGCGGAGGGTCACACACGGCCGAGAGGAAGACCTTCACACCGCTCCAGGACGTGCGCAGACAGCGGGCCGTCCTGGGGCGGAAAGGCCTCGGGTCCTGAGCTGACGAAGCCAGAATGCCAAGCCCTGGCTGGTGTGGCCCAGTGGTTGGAGCGTCGTCCGGGCACCGGGGGCTCAGGTTCATTCCCCGGTCAGGGCACGTACCCAGGTTTCAGGTTCGAGCCCTGGTCAGGCACCGTACAGGAGGCGACCGATTGGTGTCTCTCTCTCTCTCTCTCTCTCTCTCTCCCTTCTTCTCTCCGTAGAATCCATGAGAAACACGCATCGTCAGGGAGGGTTAACGGAAGAAGCAGGTGTGAGGGCCTCGCCAGGGCAGGACGGCTCCCAGGGCCCTGCCGCGTCCTCCGGGGGCAGTGGGACGCCGAGTCCGAGGCCCCCGCCCTCTGAGTGAGCCCCGAAGGCTGCAGGCCCAGCCCAGCCCGTGCGGACACACTGTGCGCAGGGAACGTGCCCAGCACTCCTCAGCGGTGTGGGGCCGCCGCCGCCAGGGGGTCCCCCAGCCTCCCCTCCCCGTCAGACTGCAGGGAACGGGCACGTCAGGAAGCTACCGGGACGAACACCCTCTGAGCCGGAGCAGAGGCCACGTGAAAGGCCACAGACCGGTTCTGACAGAGGCCGCTGTCGGCGGAGATGAGAAGATTCTGGGTGGAACTCGCATGGGAATTGAATACATGTGGAAAGACGACTGTTTGAAGCGTTTGTATATTCATCACAGTTTCTCCAGCTTTTTATTGTGAGAACTTTTAAATCTATAAAAACGTTGAATGCCTAGATACCCTTCAACCGGAATCTCTTTACACTTCACCGCATTTGCTTTCCTCTACACACCTACACACACTGCACACACACCCCACAGACCACACGCACCACACACCTGCACACACGCACCCCACACACAGCACACACCTGTGCACACCCCCCCATAGCACACACCTGCACACACCCCCACAACACACACCTGTGCACACCTCCCCATAGCACACACCTGCACACTCCCCCACAGCACACACCTGCACACACCCCCACAGCACACACCTGTGCACACCCCCCACAGCACACACCTGCACACACACCTGCACACACACGTGCACACATTTAGCATCTCTGACATTCAGCAGTGCCTAACAAGCTAGGTGAGGAACAGCTTAAATGACCACATCTCGTGTTCTCCCCCAGATCCCAATGCTGATGGTGCCTCTTGCAGGTGCTCACCGCTTAGATTCTGCAGACGGAACTGGGGGAGACAGGGTTGGCGCCAGCCACGGCTGGACAGGGGTTGTCTATTGTTACTACGTCAATACGATGGTGAATTGTCTGGTTTCCCCCGGCTCTGTCAACCAGACCTATTTCAAAGCTATGTTGCTAAGCACACCTATATGTTGGAGCTGTGTTATCTCCCTGTGAACTGGAGCTTTTTTGATTATACTAGAGGCCTGGTGCATGGCATTTGTGCACTGGTGGGGGGCGTGGCCTGTGGGGATCAGCCTGCTGAGGGAGCAGCTGCTTATCCCTGTCAGCCGAGCAGCTACTCCCACTGCAGGCGCAGCCGCTTATCCCGGTCAGCTGGTGGTGCTCCCCCTGTGGGGGCGCCCTGACCACCGGGGGCAGCTCCTGCATTGAGTGTCTGCCCCCTGGTAGTCAGTGTGCATCATAGCGACTGGTCAACTGGTTGTACTGGTCGTTCCGCCGTTTGGTCACTGGGCTTTTATTATCCTAACTAGTGGCCCGGTGCACAAAATTCATGCACATTAAAAGGGAATTAATTAGAGAAAATAATTTAATATTGCTATTTGCCCTTTCTCTATAATAGGAGTGTCAGAGATGAAAGAAAATTAGTAAAATGTATATGAAAACCTTCCTCCTGTCAGAGGCTGGGGTGCGCCACAGGAACCAGAGTCAAGTCCCCGCCCACCCATGACCCAGACCAGGCTGGCCCCACCCCCATTGGGCTAGATCCAGACCCAGTTGGCCCCACCCCTGTCAAGCCCAGCCAGGTGGGGGGTGCAGTGTCAGTTCCCCCGGCCAAGGCCAGGGCTGGGGCATGCTGTGAGGTCCCCATCAAGTCCCACTGGGCGGGGGGCATGACCTTAGGTCCCCCAGTCCGGCGCCGGGGCAGGGGGAGCGGCCTGAGGTCGCCCGGGCCAGGGTGGAGGGTGCGCCTTGAGGTCCCCCATCAAGCCCCGCTGGGTGGGGGGTGAGCCCTGAGATCCCCTGTCAAGCCCCGCCTGTCAAGCACAGCCTCTGGTCCCATGGCCCAGCGCTGGGGTGTGGGGCATTGCCTCAGGTCTCCTGGCCCGGTGCCGGGGCGGGGGGTGCAGCCTGAGGCCCCCTGGCCAGGCTCTGGGGTGGGGGACGCAGCCTGAAGTCCCCCGTCAAGCCCTGCTGGGTGGGGGGGCATGGCCTGAGGCCCCCTGTCAAGCCCCACCAGGCAGGGGGCGCAGCCTCAGGTCCCCTGCCCCAGTCCAGTGCCATGCAGCCTCAGGTTCCTGCTGATTGCTCGTTAAGGCTCATTACAGGGCGCAGCCATCTTGTTACAGCGTGATGGTCAATTTGCATATTCCCTCTTTATTAGATAGGATAGCGGCCCGGTGCACAGAATTCGTGCACTTGGAGGGGGGTGTCCCTCAGCCCGGATTGCGAGAGGGCGCAGGCCAGGTTGAGGAATCCTACCAGCGCATGATTGGGGCTGGGGAGGATGCACGAGATTGGCCAGCCAGGGAGGGACCGCGGGAGGGCTCCAGGGCGTGTCTGGCCTGTCTCATTCAGTCCCGATCGGCCGGACCCCAGCAGCAAGCTAACCTACCGGTCGGAGCATCTGCCTCCTGGTGGTCAGTGCACGTCATAGCGACTGGTCGACCGGTCAACTGTCTGCCTCCTGGTGGTCAGTGCACGTCATAGCGACTGGTCGACTGGTCAACTGTCTGCCTCCTGGTGGTCAGTGCACATCATAACGAGCGGTTGGGTGGCCTTCGCATATCTTTAGCATATTACACTTTGATTGGTTGAATGAATAACCGGACAATCAGATACTTAGCATATTAGGCTTTTATTATACAGAATATAATAAAAGCATAGTATGCAAATTGTCCCCTTGACCGGGAGTTCATCTGGGAGTTCGACCAGGGGGCGGGGCCAGCCAGGGGAAGGGAGGGAGGCCCTGGCCAGCGGCAGCGGCAGCAGGCGGCCGGGGGAAAGGAGGGAGTACTCGGCCGGCAGCCGCTAGGGACCCTCCCCGTGCACGGATTTCATGCACCGGGCCTCTAGTCTATATAATAAAAGCCTAAGCGACTGTTACGGCGGAACGACCAGACGACCGGTCGCTATGATGCGCACTGACCACCAGGGGGCAGACGCTCAATGCAGAAGCTGCCCCCGGTGGTCAGTGCGCTCCCACAGGGGGGAACTGCTCAGCCAGAAACCGGGCTCACGGCGGGCGAGCGCGGCGGCGGTAGGAGCCTCTCCCGCCTCCGTGGCAGCGCTGAGGAGCAGCGAGCCGAGTGGTAAGGAGCAGCGAGCCGAGTGGTAAGGAGCGAGAGGTCCCAGACTACAAGAGGGATGTCCGACTGCCGGCTTAGGCCCACTCCCGGGCCTCTAGTGGAGGATAATGGCCCTCTTTCACCCTAGCAATACCTTTCGCCTTAACCTCTATTACGCGTGATACGGATAGAGTGAAATCTGCTTTCTTGGTTAGAGTCCGCCTGGTATATTATCCTGTGCCTTCTCTCTACTTCCAGTTTTTCCCTAGCCCGATGTGTTCTGCAGGTACTTTATTATTTTTTTAAAAAATATATATTTTATTGATTTTTTACAGAGAGGAAGGGAGAGGGAGAGAGAGCTAGAAACATCGATGAGAAACATCGATCAGCTGGCTGACACGCAGGCTGAGCGCTGCTGCAGGGTACTGTGTAGGAGAGATCAGTTCGAGGCAGCAGGCGGAGTCCAGCAGGTTCCCTTCCAGGCGTGGGTGGGTCTCACCGAATCAGCTGGCGGCCCTGAGGGAGAACACTCTAGGTCTCCAGAGGAAGAGGGGCTTTGTCCGGAGACTGCTTTGGACTCAACTGGAATCTCCACTCTTGCCTGTCGGCACTCCGTCCACAGTTTGGACCTGCCGGCCTCCACGATCCTGTGAGCTGGCTCCTTACAATAAGGGTTTCTCTCTCTGTCTCTGTCTCTGTCTCTGTCTCTCCCTTTCTATACACCCATCGCACCTTATTCGTTCTGTTTCTCTGCAGAACCCCGATACACTCGTCCTTCTATCCAGTTAACTTCCTCTCTCTTCCACTGTGTCGAATCTGCTGTGAAGCCCATCCTCTGACACTTATTTATTTACCGGAGGCCCGGTGCACAGGGTTCGTGCACTGGTGGGGGGCGTGGCCTGCGGGGATGGGCCCACTGCAGGAGCAGCTAGCCGCTTATCCCGGTCAGCTGAGGGGCGCTCCCCCTGTGGGAGTGCACGGACCACCAGGGGGCAGCTCCTGCGTGGAGTGACCCCTCGGTCGCCTGGTCGTTCTGGTCGTTCCGCTTTTATTACACAGGGTTATTTTTAATCCTCACGCGAGGGTATTTCTCCACTGATTTTCAGAGAAAGGGGAAGGGCGAGGGAAAGACCCAGAGAAACATCGACGAGAGAGAAACACATCGATTCGTTGCCTCCAGCATGAGCCCCGACCAGGGCCCAGGCCAGGGAGGAGCCTGCAACCGAGGCATGTGCCCTGGACCGGAATCGAACCCGGGACCCTTCAGTCCACAGGCCGAGGCTCTACCCGCTGAGCCAACGGGCTGGGCCCATGCTCTGACTTTTGAGTTTCCCTGGTTGTGCTCTGAGGAGGCGTCTGCCTGCCCCTCGGGAAAGGCATTTCCACTTCTCAGGGTGCCGCGTGCACGGCTCCCGGTCCCTCCCTCCCCGCCTCCGAGAGCACCGTCTCGCCCTCCTGCTCCCCCTGCGTGTCTCCCGGGAGCAGCCCTTCCCCACCCTGCGGACGCTGACCTTTGCCACGCGTGGCCCATGCCCAGCAGAAGCCGCAGGAACGCGAGGGTGGCACTTCCTTCCCCTTCGGCACGTCCTTCAGCCCAGACCCGAGAGTGAGGCCGCCGAGGGTGGGACGGAGCCACGGCGGGCTCAGCCCCACGCCAGGAGGAAGGAACCAGCCCGCGTAGGGGAGCTGTTTCTAAAAGCTGCGGGTGTGGGTCCTGTTACAGCCAGGCCTGGACCCTGCGCCGGCTCGCCGGGCTGCGGGCTGTTTCCATCGGGTTGTTTCTGCTCTGGCTCACGGTGCTTCCCGTGTGGGTCCTGCGATGCCCCACAGCCAGCCCTGAAGCGTTCTGTTTCTGCTAATCCTCCCCCAAGGATATTTCCCCATGAGAGTTAGGGGTTTAGAGAGAGGGGAAGGGAAGGAGGGAGGGGAGGAGAGAGAGAAACATTGACGTGAGAGACATTGATTGGTTGCCTCCCACATGCGCGCTGACTGGAGCCAGGGGTCAAACCTGCACCCCAGGTCCATGCCCTTGACCGGAAATTGAACCCGTGACCCTTTGGTGCACGGCTGACACTCTAACCACTGAGCAACACCGGCCAGGGCATAGCCCTGAAGTGTTTTTTGTTTTTTATTAATCCTCACCTGAAGATATTCTTCCATGGACTTTTAGAGAGAGTGGGAGGGGCAGGGAGACGGAGGGAGGGAAACACCGACGGGTGGCCTCCCGAACGTGCCCCCAGCGGCTGGGGATGGGACCTGCAACTGGAATGGGACCTGCGACCCTTTGGTGTGTGTGTGGGGGGGCACGCTCCAACCACTAAGCCACACGGGCCAGGGTGGCAGATTTGACCCTTAAAGCGGCAGTCAAGACATAATCGGAGACCATGGCCAAGAGCTGGAAACAGCCCGGGGCCACCGTGGCGAGCGGATAGAGGCTCTGGGACAGGTGCTCCGTGGGACGCTGTGCAGCTGTGAAAAGGGGGAGCTCTTGCCCTTTGGTGGTGTGTGCGGGGGGAGGTGTGTGCTGGGGAGGTGTGTGCAGGGGGAGGTGTGTGCAGGGGGAGGTGTGTGCGGGGGGAGGTGTGTGCTGGGGAGGTGTGTGCAGGGGGAGGTGTGTGCAGGGGGAGGTGTGTGCAGGGGCAGATGTGTGCAGAGGGGAGGTGTGTGCAGGGGGTGGTGTGTGCAGAGGGGAGGTGTGTGCAGTGGGAGGTGTGTGCAGGGGGAGGTGTGTGCAGGGGGAGGTGTGTGCAGGGGGAGGTGTGTGCAGGGGGTAGTGTGTGCAGAGGGGAGGTGTGTGCAGGGGGTGGTGTGTGCAGGGGGAGGTGTGTGCAGGGGGTGGTGTGTGCAGAGGGGAGGTGTGTGCAGTGGGAGGTGTGTGCAGGGGGAGGTGTGTGTAGGGGGGAGGTGTGTGCAGGGGGAGGTATGTGCAAGGGGGAGTGTGTGTAGGGGGGAGGTGTGTGCAGGGGGAGGTGTGTGCTGGGGAGGTGTGTGCAGGGGGTGGTGTGTGCAGGGGGGAGGTGTGTGCAGAGGGGAGGTGTGTGCAGAGGGTGGTGTATGCAAGGGGGAGGTGTGTGCAGGGGGAGGTGTGTCGGGGAGGTGTGTGTAGGGGGAGGTGTGTGCAGGGGGAGGTGAGCCCAGCCCTTGTTCGTGGAGATGGAGATGCCTGTTCCCACCACAGCATCAACCCGGGATCCGCCCCGCCCCTCTGTCCCCTCCCTTCCCGACCTGCCCGTCCTTGGGAGGGGGCTGCAGCCTCAGCCTCCATCTCGTCCTGTCCCCCCAGGACTCCCACCTGCGGGGAAGCTGCTCTGTCCACTCCCCACTGGGAACCCACGCAGAGGGTCTCTCTTTTTTAATTTTTATCTTATTTATTTATTTAAAAATATATTTTATTGATTTTTTACAGAGAGGAAGGGAGAGGGACAGAGTTAGAAACATCGATGAGAGACAAACATCCATCAGCTGCCTCCTGCACACCCCCTACGGGGGATGTGCCCGCAACCAAGGTACATGCCCTTGACCGGAATCGAACCCAGAACCTCTCAGTCCGCAGGCCGATGCGCTATCCACTGAGCCACACCGGTCAGGGCTCTCTCTCTTTTTAAAATATGGTTTTTATTGCTGTCAGAGAGGAAGAGAGAGGGCGAGGACGTGGGGTCCAGGCAATTCAGCAGAAAGGATGCGGAAGGACCGGGCAGGGAGGGTGCTGATGGGCATCTCCTTTCTTCTCTCCTGAGCCCCAGGCGTCCACAGGCCTCCAGCCACTCACGGGGGAGGAGCCTGCGGGAGGAGAGAAGCAATTTCTCCTGGAGACAAGCCCCAGCTAGAGTGAGGCACCGAGAACGGAAAACACGGCGGTCACGCCCTCACACTCCCCGATGGGAATAATTTTAAAGTTCTGCACCGTAAAATGACACCAGGAAAGCGCAGACTTCTGGTCTCCACCCGGGGAGTGTCATTAAAAATGCCATTATTTCAGGTTATGTTTTCCCTCTTTGGGGGCCTCTGAATCTGCTTTGCTGGGTGATGTGGCACAGGGAAGGAAGGGGGGTGTGTGGCAGAGCTGTTTGTGGAGTTCAGGTCACACCCACGAGGGTATGTTTCAGGTAAGAACAGCTTTGTGGAGCGCCTACTGCGTGTGGGGAACGGGAGCACCTACTGTGTGCAGGCAGCAGGAGTGCCTACTGTGTGCGGGGAGTGGGAGCACCTACTGTGTGCAGGCAGCAGGAGTGCCTACTGTGTGCAGGGAGTGGGAGCACCTACTGTGTGCAGGGAGTGGGAGCACCTACTGTGTGCAGGCAGTAGGAGTGCCTACTGTGTGCAGGCAGCAAGAGCACCTACTGTGTGCAGGCAGCAGGAGTGCCTACTGTGTGCAGGCAGCAAGAGCACCTACTGTGTGCAGGCAGTAGGAGTGCCTACTGTGTGCAGGCAGCAAGAGCACCTACTGTGTGCAGGCAGCAGGAGTGCCTACTGTGTGCGGTGAGTGGGAGCACCTACTGTGTGTAGGCAGTGAGAGCGCCTACTGTGTGCAGGCAGCAAGAGCACCTACTGTGTGCAGGCAGCAAGAGCACCTACTGTGTGCAGGCAGCAAGAGCACCTACTGTGTGCAGGCAGCAGGAGTGCCTACTGTGTGCAGGCAGCAAGAGCACCTACTGTGTGCAGGCAGCAGGAGTGCCTACTGTGTGCGGGGAGTGGGAGCACCTACTGTGTGCAGGCAGCAAGAGCATCTACTGTGTGTGGGCAGGGAGGAGGCGTGTTTAACGAGTGCACTGAGCCCAAGGTCCCTGCCTCCCTCCTCCAGGTGGGGAAATGGCTCCTGGCGGACAGCAGGCAGGATTACCGAATACCCGCTGAGTGAATGGACATAAAAAATGGCAGCAAGCCCTGGCCAGTGTGGCTCAGTGGATAGAGCATTGGCCTGTGGACTGAAGGGTCCCAGGTTCGACCCCGGTCAAGGGCATGTACCTCAGTTGCAGTCTCAATCCTCGGCCCTGGTCAGGGTGCACGCGCGAGGAGGCAACCAACTGATGCGTCTCTCTCACATTGATGTTATCTCTGCGTCTCTCCCCCTCCCTTCCATTCTCTCCAAAAAGCAATGGAAGAAAACAAACAAACAGAAGATAAAAATAAATGGAAAAATGGTGAGGAGTAACCAAAATAATAGTAGTAATAATAATCTTACCTAATGATAGACAAACATGTAAATTGACCGTGCCTCCGCTACGCCCACAGCCAATCAGAGTGAGTATGCAAATTAGAAGGCCAAAGATGGCGGCCGCCCAGCTGCTCCAGGCGCGGAGTGGCCAGGCGGGGCAGGACGCCTGTTATGAGAGGGGGGGTGGGGGGGGGCGGGTGAAGGGATCTACAGGAGCGGAGTGCCGCAGCGAAGACAAGACTGCAGACTCCGGAGTCTACAGCGAAGACGAAGACGGCGGACTCCGGCCGGAGCGAAGGCCTGGGTCCCGGTGCTGGAGGAAAACCAAGGGAAGGAAGGCCTATGGCACGAATCTCTTCGTGCAACGGGCCTCTAGTAATAATAATGATGATGATGATGATGATGATGATAATAATAAAGGCACGCGAGAGCCTCATGCAGCGAGGCAGTCCTGCGGGGGTGGCATTGGGGACACATGCAGACCAAACAGGAGAACTTTATTGGAGCGCCGGCCCCACGTAGAACAGGAGGAACATGACCCCAAGCACCTGAGTCCGTGCTGTCCCGTCCAGCGCCCTTCCTGATTGGGTTTTACCGCTTCCCATCGGATCCCTGAGCTGTGCTTCCATTTCTCCCGACTGCGCGGTTCCTTCGCCAGTGAGCCGAGAGGCGGCTGCTTACTCACGGCCCCTGTGAAGCAGCCAGGCCCCCCCCCCCCCCCCCCCGAGGCGTCCTCTGGCGAGCGTCCACTGGCAGGTCAACCCAGGCTTGGGTTTGAGGCTCCGGACCGGGCCCAGCGTCCGAGTCCTGGGTTGGGGTCCCGGCCTCGTCGCTTGTCGCCCTCAGAGGCAGCGCTGAGAAGTGGGGTGTACCCTTCCCAGGGACGAGCTGGGGGGCAGGCCCCGCCCCTACGGGGTCCCGAGGCCGCTGCTGTCCCCCGGGGGCTGCTGGCTGCTTTCCGAGACTTCGGTGACGACACTCAGCTTGTCGAAAACGTCACTCTCGTCCGAGGGCGGGAAGGAGAGGAACAGGAGCCGGTTGTGCTGGGGGCGGCTGAGGAACTGCGAGGGGAGGAGAGAGAGAGCGAGTGAGCGGAGGCCCCCTGGCCTGGGCTCAGAGCTTTCACTGGTCTCTGGGCTGGAAAATGCGGCTTCGTGTTGACTTGTTAGTTAATCCTCACCGAGGGTGTTTCCCATTGATTTGAGGGAGAGTGGGAGGGAGAGGGAAAGACAGAGAGAAAAACATGGATGTGAGAGAAACACACTGATGGGTTGCCTCCTGCACCGCCCCGACCAGGGCCTGAGCTGGGAAGGAGCCCGCCACCGAGGTATGTGCCCTTGACCGGAATCGAACCCGGGACCCTTCAGTCCACAGGCCAACGCTCTATCCACTGAGCCAGACTGGCTAGGCCTGGAAAACGTGGTTTTAAAAAATATGACAAGAACAGTAGGAGAGTTCCTCACAAAATTGGTGACCATGTGACCCAGCAATCCTTCCCGGGGAGACCCCCAGAGGCCTGAGGCAGGGTCTCGGAGCGGTACCTGCACCCCCAAGTTCACGGCAACAATCGCGGCGGCCGCCAAGAGGTGAAAAGAACCCGGGTGCCCACTGGCAGATAAACGGACACACAACGTGTGGTCCACCCACACAAGGGAACGTTATTCGGCCTAGAAGGGAAGGGAGTTCTGCCCGACCCGCGTGGCTCGGTGGTTGTGTCGAGCTGTGTCGCAGTTCGATTCCCGGTCAGGGCACATGTCCGGGTTGCGGGCTCGATCCCCAGTGGGGGGCGTGCAGGAGGGAGCCGATCAGTGATTCTCTCTCATCATGGATGTTTCTCTCTCCCTCTCCCTTCCTTTCTGAAATCAATTAAAAAAAAAAAATATATATATATATATAAAGGAGAAAGAAACAACAAATCAGCACCTCGTTTTCCGAGGGCCCACAGGTGCCTGGGAGGAGGTTGGGGGCCAGTCACACTGCGGCTGCCCTGACACAGCCCACGCGCCATCTCCTCCAGGAAGCAGGGCTGTCGTGGGCGGGGGGAGCCTCGGGTGCTCCCAGCATCCTGGGTCCCTGTCCCTGGAGTCAGCCCTCAGTCCTCCCGTCCAGCTGGGGAGCCACCAGCCCACCCGAGACACAGCCGGTCCCCACCAGCAGGCGCGCTAAGCGCCAAGCACACCCAGGCTCCCCAGGCACGCGTGGAGAAGGGCGTGTTTCAGTCACTGCCGAAACCCTGGTTGCCTGCCGAGGCCTTTCCGATATGCTGGGTCCCATACGGTGGTTACCACTATGGCTGTCTGCCCCTTTTCACCTTGAAAATGGTGGCTCCTGGCAATTTAAAGCCTGCGTGGCTCGTGCTGGGTGTCCACCCGGTGCATGTTATGGACACGGACTCCTCACGGCAGCCGGGGCGAGTCAGGCCCGAGCCACCGTCTAGCCACCCCGGTGTCCAGCTCTTCGGTTCCTGAACAGCCTGCTGATTTCACGGCTGCGTTTCTATCTCCGGGGGCCACCCGCGCTCCTCCTCTCGAGGGTGAGACGGAGGAGCCTTCTTTAGAACAGGAGGAACATGACCCCGAGGAGGTCATTTCAACGACGAAAGCACCCTTCTGCACGCCCACCCTTCCCCAGCCTGTTCCTCGTCCTCCCTCTGGGCCAGCAGCGGGCCCCTCCCGGACGCGTCCCCGTGCAGGTCGCTGCCAAAGAGGAGGAGGGGGGCTGAGTCTGGCTCCACTTTGCCTCCCTCCGGAAGGTGACACCTCACTGCTGTGCTTCATGGCGAGGCCCGTGTCTGCTCTGTACCTGGGCTCTTTCCAGCCTTCCACCTGTTACTTCCCACCGTGTTGAGGTTTTATTCCGTAACTAGAGGCCCGGGGCATGAAATTCGTGCACGGGAGTGGGGTGGAGGGGGGAGTCCCTCAGCCTGGTCTGCGCCCTTTTGCAATCCGGGACCCCTTGGGTAGGGTCCCTAGGCCTGGCCGGTGATCAGGGCCTATCGGGGCTTTCCTTCCCCTGGCTGATGGCAGCTGGTCCCCCACCCCCCGCCGCTGCCACTACTTGCCATCTGTGGGGTGCTGTCCCCCTTCCCCACCACCGGTTGGCTCCCTCTGCGGGTGACAGGCATGGGGTGTGATTGCTTGGCTGGCCTGGGTCTCCCTCTCCGGGGCAATCGCTGGCTGACCCTGCACACCCATCGGCTGACCCCGCACACCCGCCACAGCATCGCTGGCCAGTGGCCTGGGCTTCCTCTGTGGGGAGATCGACTGCAGGGACCCCCGATTGATCACCCCGCAGAGGGAGGCCCCACCCACCCACCGCAGCACCGCCAGCCGGGTGGCCTGGGCCTCCCTCGGCGGGGTGACTGATCGTGGACTGATGGCGGGACACCCCCCGTCCCCCCAATCGCATCGCACCCGCCTTGGCTGGCCTGGCGCCAGTGTTAGTCATAGCGTGGTCATCTGGAAGGTCGTCCAGATGGTAGTTCTGCTGTTGGGTCATTCAGTCCATTTGCATATTGCGCCTTTATTATTACAGATAGTTGACGTGTTGTAGCAACATAATGTGACCTCACTCGCCCCGACATGACTGATCTCAGCTGCTGGCTGCATTGCCCCCTGGGGTAGCCCCCAGGATCTGCCCTGGGGGAGGGCGAGGGAAGTATGTCCCATCTCCGGTGGGTAAAGGGGGAGGCTGGGGGAAAGAAGAGCCTGCCCCGGTCCTCAGACCCCGGGGTGCAGAGAATGGACTAGAACAGCCTTGGGCAAACTACGGCCCGTGGGCCGGATCCGGCTGTTCTATCCGGTTCTCTTGCTCTCCCCTCCGCTCCTTTACTTTGAATTTATATTAGTTCACACAAACACTCCATCCATGCTTTTGTTCCGGCCCTCCGGTCCAGTTTAAGAACCCATGGTGGCCCTCGAGTCAAAAAGTTTGCCCACCCCTGGACTAGAAGCTGTGTCGATTCCCCTGGTAAAGGGGGGGAGGCGAGAACGGGGAGGCGTGCTAGGGCTCCGGCGCACCATCAGGTGGCTCTGCTGGTGGACCCGGAGCTGGTGGACCCGGAGCTGGTGGACCCGGAGCTGGTGGACCCGGAGCTGGTGGTGGACCCGGAGCTGGTGGTGGCACAGTGCAGTCCAGCCGCATGCAGCTCACAGCCGCCACGCCCCACCCCCAGCAACCCTCCCCAGCCCCGTAACATTCCGGGGGGGGGGGGGGGTGACCCTCTGCATGGCCGTCAGGGGGAGAGCGGCCTGGGAGGAGCCGGACCTGCTCCCAGCTCCTGAGCTCCCGTCCTGGCGGGCCCTTGTCCAGCAGCCCCGCCTGTTTCTCAGCTGTTACAGAGCTGGCGCCTGGTCACGTCGGCAGAGCTGTCCAGCCCTGCGGGGGGGGGGGCGGGGGGGAGGAGGGGCGGCCCTCCACTTTGATTGTCACAGAGCCCCAACCCCTCCTTTCCCGTCTCTTTGATGGTGAAGCCTGGAGCAAAAATAACACCATAGTGTGGCTTCCTCTCGGGTCTCCATTTCCAAGGCGCCTTCTACCCAGAGTGAGGGGCCGCCCCTCTGTTCTTCCTGCTGCAAACGCCACATCTCGCCTTTCACCTCTAGGAGATTCTTTTTTTAAAGTTACTCTGTTTAATTATTTTATTGCTTTTTAGAGAGAGAGGAAGGGCGAGGGAGAGAGAGAGAAACGTCAATGATAAAAGAGAATCATTGATCGGCTGCCTCCTGCACGTCCCACCCTGGGGATGGAGCCCGCAATCCAACTGTGACCTCCTGGTTCACAGGTCGACGCGCAACCTCTGAGCCACACGGGTCTGGCTGGTTTTAGAGTTTTAAATGCTTATTTTTAAGTGGTTATATAAATATCCACATAAAATCTCGGTTTTGCCTCTAGACCTGCAAAGCCTAAAATATTTGCTTTCTGGCCCTTTAAAAATATCTGCTGACCTCTGGTGGAGAGGATTCCCGCAGGAGACCCAGCAGAAACCCCTGGGACCCTAAGTCAGGGCTGCCCCTCCGCACGCCAGGCCCCTCTGGCCAAGAAACCAGCCGGCAAGGTCGGAAAGGGCACGACCTCCAGGTGGGGGGACAGCTCCTGGGACGACCTCTGCTCCTCCCTTCGGGCCGTGGCTGAGCAGCAGGTGCCAGGCAGGACCAGCCGGCGCCAGGCAGACGCCAAGGCTGCGCTCCATGGGTGGCACTCGGAGTCCCCGGGCGTCTCCTGGTGGCGCCCCCTGGTGGCGCCCGCCCAGTTCTGAAGGCGGTGGTTACAGGCTGCAGCCACAGCCGGAGAAGGGCCTGGTGGTCAGAGGTGCAGCCCTGGCAGAGCCAAGGGTCCGGGTGCCCAGCCAGGTCAGCAGCCCCCCCGCCAGGTCAGCAGAGCCTGGTCACGGGCGGAGGCTGTGGAGGGATCTCGGAGCGGCAAGGCCAGGCCTGTGACTGACACCACCAGCCCGCCTGTTTAACTTCCCAGGAGCCGGCTGACCCCTGCAGGAGCTGCTCCGGTGGACCCTGGGGCACAGGGGTGGCCTGTAGTGGACGCTGAGGTGCAACCCAACCTCCTTCGGTGGGGCGGGGGGGGGGCACTGCCCCCTGGGTACCCAGAGCCTGCTGGCTGCTAACACAGCTGAGTGGTCCCCTTGCCGGTAACTCCCTCCTGGGCGTAGCCACCCCCACCCCCGGGGGAATGTGGGGCTCGCAGGCCCTCTGGCCTCAGCGTAGGGCACCTCCAAAGAGCCGTCCCAGCTCCAGGGCCCCCAGACTGGCTGAGGCTGCTGCTATGACTGCATCCCAGCTCTGTGCCCCCACATCCTGCTGCCCTGCACCCCTAGAGGCACTATTCCCACGGGTGCTCCCCACTAAGCCTCCTGGACGCCAACCTCCAACCTGGAGCCCTTGCTGGTGTGTGAGACCAGCGATGGGCCCTTTGGGGCTGGGCCCGGCCTGCCCTTTTTTTTTTTTTTTTTTTTCCAGAGAGGAAGGGAGAGAGAGAGAGAACCATCGATGTTGAGAGAGAATCATGGATTGGCTGCCTCCTGCACACCCCACACTGGGGATCGAGCCCACAAACTGGGCATGTGCCCTTGACCGGAATCGAATTGAGACCCTTCAGTCCAACGCTCCATCCACTGAGCCACCCCAGCTAGGACAGGCCTGTTTTCATTCTAAGTGTCCGCGCACGGCCCTGTGCCGCTGAGCTGAGTCCTCCCGGCTCCATCCAGACACAGCCTCTCCTCCCTAAGCCTCTGAAACAGCCTCTACGTCCAGGGCACACGCCCATCATTCCAGTCACTCGGGCGCCCCCCCCCACCCCCCCGACGTGAACACAGCCATCCCTGCTCCCAGCTGTTTGCCGGCCCGGAGCCTAGGGTTTTCCCTTTCTTTCTCCTGGTGCCACTCGGAGCACCGCCTTCCTGTCCCAGAGCCATCGGCACCTGGGCTCCCTGACGGCCTGGGGCTCAGGCAGGAAGGTCGGAAAGGGCACGGCCTCCAGGTGGGGGGACAGCTCCTGGGACGACCTCTGCTCCTCCCTTCAGGCTGTGGCTGAGCACAGGCCCCAGGCAGGAGCAGCAGGCCCCAGGCAGGAGCAGCAGGCCCCAGGCAGGAGCAGCAGGTGCCAGGCAGGACCAGCAGGTGCCAGGCAGGACCAGCAGGCCCCAGGCAGGACCAGCGGGCCCCAGGCAGGACCAGCAGGCCCCAGGCAGGACCAGCAGGCCCCAGGCAGGACCAGCAGATGCCAGGCAGGACCAGCAGGCCCCAGGCAGGACCAGCAGGCCCCAGGCAGGACCGGCGGGCCCCAGGCAGGACCGGCGGGCCCCAGGCAGGACCGGCGGGCCCCAGGCAGGACCGGCAGGCCCCAGGCAGGACCAGCAGGCCCCAGGCAGGACCAGCAGATGCCAGGCAGGACCAGCAGGCCCCAGGCAGGACCGGCAGGCCCCAGGCAGGACCGGCAGGCCCCAGGCAGGACCGGCAGGCCCCAGGCAGGACCGGCAGGCCCCAGGCAGGACCGGCAGGCGCCAGGCAGGACCGGCAGGCGCCAGGCAGGACCGGCAGGCCCCAGGCAGGACCGGCAGGCCCCAGGCAGGACCAGCAGGCCCCAGGCAGGACCGGCAGGCGCCAGGCAGGACCGGCAGGCCCCAGGCAGGACCAGCCGGCCCCAGGCAGGACCAGCAGGCCCCAGGCAGGACCAGCAGGCCCCAGGCAGGACCAGCAGGCGCCTGCAGGCCTGAAGCTCCCTGCGGTCAGGCCCCGCCCTGCACCCGACACCCCCGCCCCCCACCACCTACCTCCTTCAGGTGCTGCGGGAGCGCGTTCCTCGGGGAGAAGGTGTACTTGGTGCCCTTGTAGATGCTCCACAGCAGCGCGAAGCAGCCGGCGAGCAGCAGGCAGGCCGCCAACACGGAGGCCGCCAGGACGACGGTCACCACGATCCAGGAGGGGGCGCTGTCTGCAGGGAGACAGCGCGGGTTACATTCTGTTCCTACCAAGTGGCTCACAGCCACCTAACACTGTCCCCACCACTGGATCCTGTCCCCACTCCTGGGAGCAGGGCCCATCCATCCACCCCAGGAGGTGGGGGCGGGGGGAGGAGAAGAAACCCAGCAGCTGTTTGAGGACCTAGCATCGCAAACAAGTGTCACCCCCCCCCCCCCCCCATGCCACACACACACACCAAACAAGAACTCGATCCCCTCGCCGCGGCAAGGAGCCCCCTGTTCTGGAAAAACCTCTTCTCCCGAGGCCGGAGCCCCACTCAGACACACACCCCACAGCCCGTGGCCAGAAGGACCCCGAGGGAGAAGAGGGCGAGAGAGGACCTGCTTCCCACAGGCCGGGAGCTCCGGCGCCCATCGGCCCACACGCCCTGCACACAGCGCTGCACGGGCGCGGACTCGCGTCTCTGCTTCATCCGCAGGGACGTCGCGCCGAGCCACCCAGGGAAGGGACCTGCGGTGGGCATCACAGCGCCGCGGCCTGGGCCTCGCCCGCCTGTGCTCTGCCGTTTACTAGGGGAGCGACCCTGGGCGTCAGCTCACCCTCCACAGCTCGCTTTTCCTCCTGGGGAAGCAGAGACCTTACAAAGCTTGCACGGAAAAGGGCGGCGAGCTTTCCATGAGGTCACCCCTCTAAACAGACCTCGAGGGGGTGTGACAAAAGCCCCTTTCAATGGGGCGTACTTTCCCTTTTCTTGTAGAAAAGGCTGGTTTTTGTTAGTTAGTGGGCGATCATTTATCGTCCCCACATACTTGAAAAACTGTTCTTTTTTTTAAAAAAAATATATTTTATTGATATTTTACAGAGAGGAAGGGAGAGGGATAGAGAGCTAGAAACATCCATCAGCTGCCTCCTGCACACCTCCCACTGGGGATGTGCCCGCAACCAAGGTACATGCCCTTGACCGGAATCGAACCCGGGACCCTTCAGTCCGCAGGCCGACGCTCTATCCACTGAGCCAAACCGGTTTCGGCAAAACTGTTCTTTTTGATTAAGTTATATGGCTCCTGACACTTCGGATGGTATCGCCCTTGAGGAACACTTAGCGATGTGATTTTAACACGATCGGTATTAGGGACAGTAACATGTCTGGCATATACTCAGGGCTCGCTCTGTGCCGGGTCCCACAGCACTTTTTATTCCTCCCCTTTCACACAGGCCAGTTCAGGACCTGGCCCGGGTCCCATGAGGTCGGCGTTCACAGCGGGAGGGACGGGGTGTGGGGACAGTCGGGCCCTAGTGAAGCTCTGGGAAGGCAGATGGCAAGCAGAGGAAAGAGGGGTGACTGCAAGGTCAGAGGTTCTAGTGACTCTGCAGGATGGGGGCCCCCAAGGTTCAAGCCCAGATGACTGCTGAGAGGAATGCAGTGAGGAAACCCGCAGGGCAGGTCTGGACCGGAGGTGGGGCCCCGAGGGCTGGCGGCTGTTATCTGAAGGTGTGGCTGAGACCGGGGAGGGGCAGGCAAGTGTCCCGGCCACTGACCTTGGGCCGGTGGGGCAAGAGGGTGTGGTAATGGAGGGGCAGCAGGAAGAGAAAGGAGGGTGGCCAGGGAGTCCCCTCCCTCCGGAGAGGCAGCAGACTTCCCGCCCTCTGCCCTCCGCTCAGACGAAGCCGCAGGGCACGAGCCCGGGACAGGGCAGAGTCCCGCCTCCGCCCCGACGGCTGGTGCGTTTACCAAAGGCGAGGAAAGACCAAGCTGATTCCGGGAACCACAGGACATGGAGCCGGAGGCCGCTCTCCGGGAACAGCACACACTTTCCAGAAGGGACCCTCCGGCGGCACCTCGCACCCTCACACGGAGGACGGTAACTAGGGGAACAGCAGCGGGCACCCGAACGGAGGGGGCGTCCGGTGGCTGCCTCCCGTTGGGACGAGGTTAACCACAGGTCAAGCGGGCCATGCCCGGGCAGGCGTGGCAGACCCTCCCAACAGGTGTCAAACACGCTAAGAATGCGGATCCCCAGGGCAGCGTTTCTGGGAGCAAACACACCCTTGGCAGGCACGCCTGACCGCAGGCTCTTAGCCCCAGACGTCCTCGGCCCAGGGTGCCCAAGGCAGCTGATATTTGCAAAGTCTTTCCCACGACTTTGTGGACAAGGAAGAGCAAGCAGCTTATGTAACAGCCCGCCCTATTCAGAGGGGCCGGCGCCCTGCAGGCAGCTGGTGTGCAGCCACAAGGGGGGGGTGGGTGGGGTGCCCCGGAGCATACCAACGCTCTGACTCTGAGGACCAGGGGGCAAGGGTCTCACCACTCCTCTGGGCAAAGCCGCAGACGAGACAAAGCAAAATGGGGCGAGAAATGAGTTCCGTGACAAAAACCAATTTGCTGAGTCAGCGTGAATGCGACAGGGACAGCGACAGGGGCAGCGACAGAATGCCGGGAGCCAGCGGGGCTGTAAGGAACACCAGCCGTGCTGTTCACGTGACTGTGCTGTTCTGATGAGAGAAGGCGCGTCCCGCCCTGGCTGGCGGCTGCACTGGGGACCTGGGGGCTCACCTGGAGGCGTGGCCCGTCCTCCCCGTCGGGGCTGCCTATGATCGTGGGAAGACTGACAACCTGTAGCAGAGACCGGAGCCGCCGGCCCTTTGAAGGCCCGGGCCCTTTGCACACCCACAGGCCTTTGCAAGTCTCCCACCTGCCTTGCCTGTAACCTGCCCATTTGGCACCGTTCTGCCTCCTTCCCCTGTAATCCGCGTCCTTCTACCTGATATAAGCAGCCGGCTGATGCGGGGGCAGAGCAGATTTCTGTGGGTGACCCGCTGCTCTCCCGTGCCGCCGGCAGGACTGGAATAAACGCTCCTCTGGGATTCAACCCTGTCTCTGCTGAACTGGCTCAGGGAGTGACAGGCCGCCGGACCCCTGGGTTGTCCGGTAACAAACGCAGCGTGGCAGCGCCCTGGGACCGGACGAGGGAAGGCCTCCCTCTCGGAGGGGCTTGGCTGTTACTGTGGCCCCAGCCCAGCGCCCTGCTCCCAGGAGCACGGAGCCCAGCAGGCGGGGCGGACCTGGGGGAGCCTGGGCTGCACGGCGCGTGCAAAGCTCTTGGAAGCGTGGCGGGGGGCGCAGACTCACCGTCGCTGATGGTTCGCTCGCAGACGGGCTCGCTCCACTGCCCGCTTTTGTTCCGGTCGGGAAGAAAGCCCTGGACTTGCACACAGTAAGTGGTCCACGGCGCCAGGTTTCTGAGGACCTCGAAGTCATACTGACAGGTCACTGCGTACTAGTGAGGGAGACAAAGGTAAGAACAGGCCTCAGCAGGGAGGGACTCCCCCACCGCCCCCCTCTTTCCAGGTATAATCCGAAAGTCAGGCTAGAGACAGGAAGATGAAGGGACCACACACATCTCCCAGTTCATCCCGGGGTCCCTTCTAAGAGGGGCGCAAGCACTGACCGATCCTCACACACGAGCTTCTTTGTTTTTTGTTTTATTTTGTTAATCCTTATCGGAGGGCATTTTCCCATTGATTTTTAGAGCGAGTGGGAGAGAAAGGGAAAGAGAGAAACATCGATGTGAGAGAGACACATCGATTGGTTGCCTCCTGCAGGTGCCCCGACCAGGCCCGGGCCGGGGAGGAGCCTGCAACCAAGGTATGTGCCCTTGACCGGAATCGAACCTGGGACCCTTGGTCTGCAGGCCGACGCCCTCTATCCACTGGGCCACACCGGCCAGAGCACAAACGTGTTTCCTCAATTCTCTAGTTTAAACAACACACAAACCATGCCACTTCCTTTGAAAAAAGGACCTCCTAGTTGCACATGTTGAATTGTTCACCCCCAGTTCACACGCTGAAGTCCTAACCCCTGTGCCTTGGAGAGAGACCTAGCTGGATATAGGGTGGGCTTTCCAGGGACAAGCATGTTACAATGACGTCATTAGGAGGCAATCAGGGTAAGAGGATGCCAGCATGACCTGTGTCCTCATACGAAGAGCACGTGTGGACACCGACACGCACGCAGGGAGGCGGCCGTGTGAAGATGAGGGCAGAGATGGGAGCGATAACCGGGGTGCCCAAGGTTATCAGCGACCAGCAGAGGCTGGGAGGGGCCTGGAGCAGCCGGTCCCTCAGCCTCGAGGGACCCAGCCCTGCAGATGCCGTGACCTGCCTCAGCCTCCAGAACCCGGAGGCCATCACCCTGTCCTGAGGTCGCCGCCTGGGCTGTTTTGTTACGGCAGCCCGAGCTGACTGATACACGGTCGTCGACAGGAAGACTCAGCGTGACTTTCCTTCCGAGACAAGAGTACGAGTCTCAGTCTGGCTGCTGGGGTTCCCTCTGCATCGCTTCTCCGCTCCTGCACCCCGGGTGCCCTCCCCCAGGGGCCCACCTCACCCGCAGGGCCCACACCACCGCCTGCCTGGAGGGGGCATCCCGACTCCTCTCAGCTTGATCTGAATGTAAGATATCATGACTGGATCTGAGAACCCCAAGCCGGGGCGTTAGGAGCACCTGCCCCTTGCATGTCCATCCCGGTTGGAACTGCCTAGGAGCGGGGCCCCTGGCGAGCCTGCTGCGGGCGCAGGAACCGCACGGGGAGGGAGCACAGACCTGTGGACGTTGGGAGCCTGTTATCTTTCCCTGGGGATTGGGCTGACCGACATCTTTTTTTTTTTTTTTTTTTAATATATTTTATTAATTTTTTTACAGAGAGGAAGGGAGAGGGATAGACAGCTAGAAACATCGATGAGAGAGAAACATCGATCAGCCACCTCCTGCACACCTCCCACTGGGGATGTGGCCACAACCAAGGTACATGCCCTTGACAGGAATGGAACCCGGGACCCTTCAGTCCGCAGGCCGACGCTCTATCCATGAGCCAAACCGGTTTCAGCACGCTGACCGACATCTTGTTGATATTCCTTTACTGCACGAGAAGCTAAATCGGCGGAGGGCGGGGACTGGGTTATACCCACCGGGCACATGAAGTGTCTGGCGTGACTCCTAATAATTCAAACCAAAAGGAAAAGCCCCAACTCCTGCTTTCGTTCCTAGAGATCTAATCCCTCTGGCACCCTGCGATGCTCTCTTATTGAAGGCGACCCTGGGAGGCAGAGCCACGGCAGAGAGCGAGCGGCGGGGCCCTCCGATGGCTTCTCCAGCCCTCCTTCCCTCCTGGGCAACTTCTGGTCTCACTCTCTCCCATCAGGAAGCAATAGCGTTTCTAAAAGCCGCGTCTGCTCTCCGTTAGGGACCTAACTCGGGCCTCTAGGACGCATCTGCAGGCGCGAAGAGACCACATGGTCTTGTTGCTGGGGGAGCGGGGGGCTGCCTGGGCAGGAAACCAGAAACGGGGGTTTATAAACAAGAGCCCTCACAGCTCCGGAGGCTGGATCCAAGGTCCAGGTGCCAGCAGACCTGGTGTCTGGTGGGGACGCACTTCCTGGCTCGAAGGTGCTACTATCAGGGGTGGGCAAACTTTTTGACTCGAGGGCCACCATGGGTTCTTAAACTGGACCGGAGGGCCGGAACAAAAGCATGGATGGAGTGTTTGTGTGAACTAATATAAATTCAAAGTAAAGGAGCGGAGGGGAGAGCAAGAGAACCGGATAGAACAGCCGGATCCGGCCCGGGGGCCATAGTTTGCCCAAGGCTGTTACTTCCTCGGAGTCCTCACAGGGCGGGAGGGGCGAGGAGTCTCCGGGGTCTCGTGCATAAAAGCTCCCCCTTCGTGACCTGATCACCCCTCCTTCCGCCACCATCCCACGAGGGCTTACGTTTCAACACGTGGACTTGGGGTGGGGGACAGAGACATCCAGCCACGGCACAGATCAACCAGCCATGGCATCCGGCCAGCGTGGCTCAGTGGATGAGCATCGACCTATGAACCAGGAGGTCACGGTTCGATTCCCAGTCAAGGCACAGGCCCGGGTTGTGGGTTCAATCCCCAGTCGTGTAGGAGGCAGCCAATCAATGATCCTCTCTCATCATTGATGTTTCTATCTCTCTCTTCCTGTCTCTTCCTCTCTGAAATCAATTAAATTTTTGTTTTTAAAAGTAAGGTGGATATCTTGCATACTTTAATGGAGCATTTTCTGGGGGGAAAGTTACCTTGAAATGTTGCGGGGGGCTACGCGGTACGTATACGTAAATTTAATTACAACATTCCTAAGACCATACACGTGGCTGACCCTTTGCCGCCAAACGCCTGGGAATTAAGTGATAAAATCAACACCGGATGCGGAGGAGATAACACCCATGTATGTAACGTAAGGTACATAACATACAGGTACGTCCGTTTGGGGCCACACGTGGCTTTCAGCTGAGAAGCACTAAGAACAGGGATAAACCTGACCCGGGCCGAGAGAAAACCACTCCACGTGTCTGCGTCTGGGGAAGGGGCCCCGGGTGCTGACCATCCCACTGGCCAGGCGAGGGGGTGCGGCCTGGTTTTCCCTCGTCATCCGGCCCCCCAGACACCCCAAGCCGCGGGCTCTCCTCCCGTTTTGCTGACGAAGGGGGTCACGGTGGCCACTGCGCAGACATGAGGAAGCTGAGGTCAAGCATGTGACCGGTCCCTCGGTGGCAGGGGCCACGTCTTCCCTCCCCAGCCCATGGTTTGGAAGGGACTGCCCCCCGAAGAAGAGGAGAGCGATGGGGAAAAGTGGCCGCAGCAGGTACCACGTGACACTGCTCAGCCCGGGGTGGGCTGCCTGACCGTGGACTGGACTGTCCGTGGTGTAGGTGGGGCTTGGGGTTCAGGCCATGAAACGGTCGTCATTCAGCGACCACCTGACTCCGTGGATCCCCCGACTCAGCCTCCCCCAGTTCCCCAGCCAACCGCCGAGTCAGCGCTGCCTTCTTTTGCAACTTCCCCTCGGGAAGGCACGGGACGTCTGCTCTCGCCGCCCCAGCACCCACACGTCTGCTCCACGCACTTCCCTAGGGGCCTGGGAGCGTGAGCCGGGGACGCTGGTCCTCCCTCAGACTGGGAGCGCTGGGTGCTCACAGGCCTTAGGTCCTCTGGACCTTAGGTTGCTGCCTCCTTGTGAGACCCTGACTAGAGGGCCCCCTAGCGTACTCCCCCCCCCCCCCTGGCCCCCTCCCCATCATCATGGCCTCAGACCCACACCGAGCAAAGAGCAGGGAGCCTGCGTCTGAAGTACCAGCGACCTGCCCAGCTCACCTTTATGTCCGAGCCGTTCTTCCAATATTCCACGTTATAAACCCACGAGTTATAAATATTCTTCATGGTCCACGTCTCGTGTTCCTTCTCAATCCTCGGGGCTAAGAAACGGACGTGTAAGGAATTAGCAAGTGCTTCTACGCGCACGCCAGGAGGTCCGATAACGGCTGAGGGTGAGAACAAAGCAAAGTGACAATAAGAAATCATCGTTTAAAAACGTCCACGTTGCCCTAACCGGTTTGGCTCAGTGGATAAGAGCGTCGGCCTGCGGACTGAAGGGTCCCGGGTTCGATTCCGGTCAAGGGCATGTACCTTGGTTGCGGGCACATCCCTGGTGGAGGGTGTGCAAGAGGCAGCTGATGGATGTTTCTCTCTCATCGATGTTTCTAACTGTCTATCTCTCTCCCTTCCTCTCTGTAAAAAATCAATAAAATATATAAAAAAACAAAACAAAACAAAAAAAAGGTCAACGTTTAGTTTTCATAGCCATGCAGACCCGCCGGTCCCCTGGAGTGCTCTGCTTTGGATATCCCACTGCCGGGACACGGACGGACGTGGCTAAGGGGGGCAGCTGGGTTTTGTTTCTGAAAAATAAATCTGACGGCCTTTGCTTCTATTAACCATGTTGGTTCATTTATATTTGTTGTAATTTCTGATGCCTTCCAAACTATTCTAAGCACCTTATTTGTGTTTCCTGTAAAGACTGTTCCCCCCGCCCCCGCCGCCCCCCGGCTTACTAGGTTGAATTGGCTTGATCTCCTTGGCTGGGTTAGAAGCTACAGATGGTACTGCTGCTATTTTTAGTTTAACGGATGCAATGAACCACATACGTTTTTCCAGTGGAGTCTGAAACTGCTGCCTTCCAAATGCTCTTTTACTAGATTAGACGTGCACGTGGCTGGGTCTCAGCTCCAACGCTGCCTCCACAGCCGGAGCCGTCTCTCACCCCGGTGTGAAGAGCAGTTCCCCACCTCCTGCCCTGGGCCTTGCTTTACTCTCCTGACAGCCACGGTCACTCTCTGTCACAGAACATGTATCCAGCCTGGCCGGCATGGCTCAGTGGTTGAGTGTCGACCTACGAACCAGGAGGTCACCATTGGATTCCCGGTCAGGGCACAGGCCCGGGTTGTGAGCTCCATCCCCAGCGTGGGGCGTGCAGGAGGCAGCCGGTCCGTGATTCTCTCTGATCATGGATGTTTCTCTCTCTCCCACTCTCTTCCTCTCCGAAGTCAATAAAAATGTTTAAAAAATACGCATCTATTTGCTTGTTATCTGCCTTCCCCATGAGAAAGGAGGCCCCACAGGGCAGGACTTCATCACTGTCTTGCTCACGGCTGCAGCGTCAGCCCCGAGAACGTGCCGGCCACACAGCAGGCGCGCAGGGGCAACTTAGAGCGAAGAATGACTGGCTCAGCGCAACCCCGCTGTGCGTCCTGTTCTGCATTCTTCTCCGGCTGCCGTGAGTGGGCCTGCTGCCTGACTCCCTGCCTCCCACCTCGTTTCTAAGCTGCTTGCCGGTGGCTAACCACCCGGCATAAGAACCCGCTAGCTGTTTTTCCAAAGCAAGTATCAACAGCTCCACACGGTACCGCAGCATTTTCCTGCCATATAAACTCTGAGAGGCAAAGGTCCGATATAGGGCACTTGTTGGTAAAAGCGGGGTGCAGAAGCCTGGGTCGGAACCCTTGCTCCCTCACGCTTTCCCTCTGTGACCCTGGGCAGGCTTCTTCCCTATTTCTGTACCCGTTCCTAAAGGGAACTTCCAGAACAAGATTCTCTGAAACAGGGTTTGTAACGAGTCAGGACCTGGCCAGTCGCTCCGCAGTTCCAGGAGCAGAAACCCGTGCTATGTTCTGGAGACTTGACTGCTGACAAGTGCTCTGTGTTTTTCAATGATCACGTTTTCCTTAGATTTTTTAAAAAATATATATGTTTTATTGATTTTTTAGAGAGAGGAAGGGAGAGGGATAGAGAGTTAGAAACATCGATGAGAGAGAGACATTGATCAGCTGCCTCCTGCACACCTCCCACTGGGGATGTGCCTGCAACCAAGGTACATGCCCTTGACCGGAATCGAACCTGGGACCCTTCAGTCCGCAGGCCGACGCTCTATCCACTGAGCCACACCGGTTAGGGCTCGTTTTCCTTAGATTTAACAGAGATACCTTTAGAAAAGATAATATAACTTGAATAATTTCTGACTCCAGAAAAAAAGAGTGTTTTTGTGCAAGCCTGGGAACTGGGGTAGGGCGGGAGCACTCCCTGGCTGCACTCGCTCCCCGAGTGAGCGGAACTGGGGGAGCCCCCGGGGCTCAGGGCAGAGGGCGCTATAGAGACGACCCTCCTAGGTGTGTCTCTATGCCCCGGAAGGCTGCGCGTGCGTCCGTTCACGAGGTCCTTGTAACCTCTCGCAATGGCTGCCCAGCGGTTGAATCCGTTTCAATTCCTGAGCTCCTGGTTACGCTCACCTCCTAACCTCTGGGGGTCCCCAGGACCCTCCAGTCTCACCTGGGAACACTGTTTATGCTTCCCAGCCAGCCTGACCCAACACACCTGCCATGTGCTGTGTCCACTGCTCTGTCCTTCATTCTGGGCAAGTACGCTGTCTGCACCTGGTCTTCCCGCCCCACACCTGCCCGGAATACCTTTATTCTTTGTCTCTGCCACATTTCTTTAAGTCCTAATTCCAAACTCACTTCCCCCCAGAAAACGTTCTACAGTCATACACCGCATAATGATGTCGGCCAATGACGGACCACATGTGTGACCGTGGCCCCTTAAGATTATAATGGAGCTGAAGATTCCCATCGCCTAGTGATGTCATAAGCGTCATGATGTCATAGAGCAACGCGTTACTAACGGGTCTGTGCTGATGCTGGTGTCAAAAAACTTTTTTTTTTTAAAGACTGATACTAGTATTACATATGTATGTGTGTGTGTATATATATATATATATATATATATATATATATATATATATATATACACACACACACACTAGAGGCCCAGTGCATGAAATTCATGCAAGGGGGGGTGTGTCCCCCAGCCCAGCCTGCACCCTCTCCAATCTGGGACCCCTCAATGGATGTCTGACTGCCCATTTAGGCCCAATCCTACCCCCATGTGGACACCAGGATCAGGCCTAAATGGGCAATCGGACATCCCTCTCACAATCCAGGACTGCTGGCTGCCAACTGCTCGCCTGCCTGCCTTCCTGATTGCCTCTAACCGCTTCTGCCTGCCAGCCTGATCACCCCCTAACCACTCCCCTGCCAGCCTGGTTGATATCTAACTGCTCCCCTGCCAGCCTGTTTGCCCCTAACTACCCTCCCCTGCAGGCCTGCCTGGTCACCCCTAACTGCCCTCCCCTGCAGACCTGGTCACCCCTAACTGACCTCCCCTGCAGGCTTGATTGCCCCCAACTTCCCTCCCTTGCAGGCCTGGTCCCTCCCAACTGCCCTCCCCTGCTGGCCATCTCGTGGCAGCCATCTTGTGTCTACATGGGGGCAGTCACCTTTGACCACATGGGGGCAGCCATCTTGTGTGTTGGAGTGACAGTCAATTTGCATATTATTCTTTTCTTAGATAGGATTAGATAGGATAGAGGCCTGGTGCACGGGTGGGGGCCAGCTGGTTTGCCCTAAAGGGTGTCCCGGATCAGGGTGGGGTTCCCTTGGGGTGTGAGGCAGCCTGGGCGAGGGGCCTGTGGTGGTTTGCAGGCTGGCCACGCTCCCCGGCGGCCCAACCGGAGGCCCTGGTATCTGGGGTTTATTTATCTTCTACAATTGAAACTTTGTAGCCTGGAGCGGAGCCAAGCCTTCTGCTCACTCTGTGGCCACAGCCATTTCTGTTGGGATTTATTTATCTTTTATAATTTAAACTTTGTAGCCTTAAGCGGTGGCCTGGGCTGTCCAGGGTGTGCGGAAAGCTTGGCTTCCTCCATTGCTGGGGAAACCCAAGCCTCCTGCTCTCTCTGTGGCCGCAGCCATCTTGGTTGGGTTAATTTGCATGCTCACTACTGACTGGCTGGTGGGCGTGGCTTGTGGGTGTAGCAGAGGTACAGTCAATTTGCATATTACTCTTTTATTAGATAGGAGGATATGCCGGAAGCCAATTCCAGCATGTCAGCAGGGCTGAATCATCTGGAGATGGCTGAGGGCATTTCCCCAAACCTGAAAAGGATGCATAAATGATTGCTTTGCTGCCAGACAGCGGAGGGCATTTCAATCTACATGTTATTGCCTCCTCCTGGCCAAACACCTGAACAGCCGGAGGTAGTTCCTCCAATCTGACCATGGATTCTGTGTACTAAACCCTGGCCTTTGATGTGTATATCTACCTCGCCTTAGGACAATTTGTGTTAATAAAAAGCAAGGGGTCCTGAGACAAGGGAGAACTTGGTTTCTTTAGCTAAGCTCCTCTGGCCCCCCAAATGCCTTCCAAAATTATGTTTCATCTCTGGACTCTTAATTTACACACAGTGCTTCTCCAGATTCCTGAACCCTTCTAGATGCTGGATTAAGACCCCCAGCATACACACACACACACACACACACACACACACACACACACTGAGTGGCCAGATGATGATGATCTCTGAACGCATAATAATCTAGCCACTCCGTGTATATCCTATAGAATAAAAGGCTCATATGCAAATGGTCCCCTCGACCAGGAGTTCGACCAGCAGGCAGGCCGGCCAACTGCCCATGTTCCCTCCCCCTGGCCAGGCTGGCTGGACCCCACCCATGCACGAATTCATGCACCGGGCCTCTAATACACACACACACACACACACACACACACACACACACACACACACACACTGAGTGGCCAGATTATTATGTGTTCAGAGATCATCATCATCTGGCCACTCGGTGTATATATACATACATATACATATACTTTTAATTGAATTCAGAGCGTAAGTGAGAGGGAGAGGGAGAGACAGAGAGAAACATCAATGATGAGCGAGAATCATGGATCGGGCGCCTCCTGCACTGTGGGCATGTGGCCTGCCTGGCAATTGAACCGGTAAACCCCCTGGTTTCTGGGTCGACGCTCAACCGCTGAGCCACCCCGGCTGGGCCCTTCTCTGTGTTTAGATACACAGATGCTCTCCATGGCGTCCCACCGCCTCCAGAATTCAGTGCAGCAACGAGCCGGTCAGGCCGTGGCCGAGGAGCCATAGGCTGGGCCACGCAGCCCAGGTGTGCAGTGGGCTGTGCCGTCCAGGTGTGCGAGGGTCGCTATGCGGACTGCACACTGAGATCACCTGGTGACACATTTCTCCGGGGCTCCCCCTGGCTCAGCGGTGCATGACTGTACATTAACCATCCCAGGTTGTTGGGAGCGACCTCAGTGGACAAAGTCCTGAGAGGGCAGGTTTCACAAAGGGGCCTGCCTGTTCCCAAGGTTAGTCATGCATCCTGCCCCCCTTAGGCTTAGAGACCCTTCAGCACAATAGTTTAGGAATCACACATTCTGCCCCCTAGAGCTTAGTTAATCTTCAAGCACAGTTTACGTATAAGCGTTAATTGTCCTTAAGCAAGAAGCATGGCTAGTCCAGTCAATGAAAGAAAAATACCACATGATCTCACTCATTTGGGGATAATGAAAAACATTATAAACTGATGAACAAAAAGATAGATACAGAGGCAGTAAAGCATCAAACAGACTGTCAAATTACAGCGGGAAGGTTAGGGAGAGGTGGGGGAAATAAGAGATCAACTGAAGGACTTATATGCATGTATATAAGAGTAACCAACGGATTCAAAACATGGGGGGGTGAGGCATGTATGGGAGTGGGGTGGGGGGGGCAATGGTAAGATATGTACACATATAATACCTTAATAAAAAATAAAAAAAAAAAAAAAAAAAGAAGAAGCATGGCTAGATTATCTCATGGAAAGGAACTTAGGTGGCGTTGGAGGTGTATGTACAGGTATAGCTGTTGGAATCTTAGCCAAGATAAGGAGCTTTGTGTAAAGGTCAGCAGGAAACCTGAAACAAAGGGGTATAATTATGTTTACCACATTATGGGAATGATGTATTGTATGGAATGTAACAGACCCTGTATAAATGTATGGTGAAAAATAAACTCGGGACTGTAAGCGGGAAGTGCTACAGTCCTCCCGACCCCATTCTGTTTTCTGTCTGTCTTTTCTCACCCTCTCCCCCCCTTGCAGGTACTGTTCGACGGATGCCGGCCGGCTCCGGCACCAGGTCTTCTCACTAACAGCCCTGGCCCCAACGCTTCTCACCTTGAAGGCATTCCGCCGCTAATCTACTTTGTCATCTTACTTTCTGCCTACCCTCCCGTCTCTCCCAGGAGCTTCTTGAAGGCCACGATCCTCTTTGCTGGGTACTCCCTGAGTTCCTGGTACAAGGCCATCCCCTCTGTGGGCACCCAAAGGATTCTGGCTGACGGGCAGCCGACGGGGAAAACCCCCAGGCGTGGCGAGGACATCACAACGGAATTCGGAAAGCAGGGCGACTTACTGTCGTCGACGGGACAGAAGGTGATGTTCACCCAGTCGGAGTGCTCGTCCCCGCGCTCGGCCCTGACGCGCAGGGTGTGGTCGCCGTACTTGGACAGCTCCGAGAAGTCGCACTCCGTGGCGGCGGTGCCCACGCAAATGTCCTGGAACTTCCTGTAACTACAGAACCGGAGACGGGACGCCTGAGGCTGCTAACTCACTGATCGGCGGCCACCTGCACCCCCCGCCACGGGGATCCAGCCTGCAACCCAGGCATGTGACCTTGACCGGCATCGAACTGTGACCTCCTAGTTCCTAGGTCACCACGGAGCCACGTCAGCCAGGCGAGCAAGCAAATTCTTCATCGTCAATGTTGACGACTAGGATGCATGACTCATGAGCATTTTACACACCAAGTCCCACGGGACTTGGATACTCCGGGAACTACTTAAAAAATGGAGAGATTTAAAAAAATGATTCCAGCCCGGTGGGCGTGGCTCCATGGTTGAGTGTTGACCTGTGAACCAGGAGGTCTAGGATTCTGGGTTGCGGGCTCGATCCCCAGTAGGAGTCAGGCAGGAGGCAGCCGATCAATGATTCTCATCATTGATGTTTCTATCTTTCTCTCCCTCTCTGAACTCAATAAAAATATGTTTTTTAAAGTGTTCGGTTCCAGCCCTGGCCGGTTTGTCTCAGCGGATAGAGCTTCAGCCTGCGGACTGAAGGGTCCTGGGTTCGATTCCGGTCAAGGGCACATGCCTGGGTTGTGGGTTCGATCCCCAGTAGGGGGTGTGCAGGAGATATCTCTCATCATGGATGTTTCTCTCTCCCTCTCCCTCTCCATTCCTCTCTGAAGTTAATAAAAAAATACATATTGTTTTAAAACAAGGTCCGTTCCAGGGTCAAACCATTTGGGGCAAAAACTTGAGTTGAACGTGGAGAGGTGGCTGTGTTCGCAACGGAAGTTCTGAGGCTTTCCTGTCCCGGGAGCATGTGCCTCCCCAGAGGGAGCCAAGCACTCCACACGTGACGAAGGCAGCCCCCTCCCCGGTTATGCGCTTCCGAGAACGGGGACACGCTGTGCAAGGTGGACACGCACGGCTTAGCCGCAAAGAGCACAGGACAGTGACTTCGAAAACGTCCTATGCGTGACTTTGCTGCGATCTCTCTGGGGAAATGGGAAACGATTCGCTGACCTCCGCTCCCGGCCCCGACACCAGCCACCGAAGGGAGGGGGCCGCCACGTGAGGTGGCAGAACAGGGGTGTTTGGGAGCACCCCCAGGTGTGTGACTTCTCCTCCCGCAGCCCCACCTGCCCGAGGAGAGCCAGGCTCTGTCCCACGGTTCCTCGCCACCTGCCCGTCTGGGCGCCACAGCCAGCGAGGCTGCGCTCGGAGGTGACCAGGAAGCTGCCGATAAAACTGCTGACAGCGCACACCTGTCGCCCGTGGTGTCAGGTGAGCACTTGGTGTGCTGTCCCCACCCAGGAGGGCGGCTGAAATGGCTCCTGTATCACAGGTGATGTGCAGGCGGGAGAATGAGGGGCTCAGGCCTGCTGGGCGTCAGGGCCCGGGTTCAGGGACCTGGCACGCCTGCCCGTTCACGGGGAAGCGGGACGGTCTTCACGGGGAAGGGGGACGGTCTTCACGGGGAAGCGGGACGGTCTTCACGGGGAAGGGGGACGGTCTTCACGGGGAAGCGGGACGGTCTTCACGGGGAAGCGGGACGGTCTTCACGGGGAAGCGGGACGGTCTTCACGGGGAAGCGGGACGGTCTTCACGGGGAAGCGGGACGGTCTTCACGGGGAAGGGGGACGGTCTTCACGGGGAAGGGGGACGGTCTTCACGGGGAAGCAGGACGGTGTCGGGAAAAGCAGGCGAGACGCTCGCTTTACAACCTGCTCTCTCCACTCCACACACCACAAACACTTCGCCAGCCAAGCAGCTGTCCCCGCTGCCCCGCGCCCGCCGTTGGGAAAACCCCAGGGTCCTTCTTTCATTAAGGGGGTTTCCTCCCAGGGGACCCCCTTCCCTTAAACTGAAGCATCCATTGGGGGGAACACAGATTATTTCCAAGTGGCTCTGCGTCACCTCTCCTCCGCTAGGTCCCCTGTATCGCACTTAAATGTATTTTTCTCCCCGTTAAATAGGCAAGATGACCCTTCCCCCATATTTATGTTTGTTTAGTCAGCCGTGGGCAAACTACGGCCCGCGTTCGGCTGTTCTATCCGGCCCGCGGAGCCGAAAGAGCGGAGGGTTCTCTTGCTCTCCCCTCCGCTCCTTTACTTTGAATTTATATTAGTTCACACAAACACTCCATCCATGCTTTTGTTCCGGCCCTCCGGTCCAGTTTAAGAACCCATTGTGGCCCTCGAGTCAAAAAGTTTGCCCACCCCTGGTTTAGATGTCTCTACATTAAAGTCATGAGTGCCCGCCCCTGCCCGCCCGCCCCCTGCCCGCCCCCCCGCCATGCGCACACAGGAGGCAGTCTGTGCCAGGCGACTGCGGGCGAAATTCTCAGCCAAGCTCCCCAGAGCCAAGGGCAATGGGTTGTGAACGCTGCGGTGCTGGCGCCGTGGAGCCGAGACCGTCCCTGCTCTTGGGAAACGCGCAGGGAAACCGGGCAACGGGCACGCGTGGGAGCGGCGGAGCGCGGGGAGCCTGGGCAGAGGCTGCTGGGAGGCTCTTGGGGCTGCAGGGTTAGCGCGGAATTACGCGGAACCGTGAAGTGAGGAATACAGGCACACCAGGCCGTCCTACACATCCTTCCGCTCCTCTGGCACCAGCAGGCCTGTGTGTCTGCGGACGGAAGGCTGGGTGGGAAGGAGCATGGGGTTCAGGGACTCCCGGACCCGCGTTTCCTCCTGCTCCACGAGGGGACCGTCTGTTTGTGGGTTTCTGTGTCAACCCGCCAGCAGGTGCCTCTGTACCTGGCGCACAGGCGCGTCCCCTGCAGGCCAGCCCGTGGTGTGCAGCGGGGGGTGGAGCGGGGGGGGGGGGCGGCTGGGAAGGGAGGCCGGCACAGAGGGAAACCAGCAGGCAGGCCAGGTCTGGGAGGTCGGCACCCCACGGAGATCCTCGGGTCCGACACTCACCCTCCCTCACCTCGCACGTCCCTGCGGCTTTTGGAGGCCAGCCTTGCCAGACAGGAGCTGTCTCTGCTCGGTCTCAGGCCACGGCCACTGGCCCCCGCTGTGCGAACCACCTGCACCCACGGCGCGGGGGGCTTATGGTCTGTTACTGGGGGGAGGGGCGATGGCAAGGGCTTTCGGACTTGGCCTCCACCCTCCTGGACGGCTCCCACGGGCTATTGCTGACCTCTAGCAACACGACTCTGTAGCTGGGGGTGCTACCAGCGACAGTTTCTCTTAAAAACATCCATGTGCCCGCCCGGCGGGGCTCAGCAGTGAGAGTTGGCCTATGAACCAGGAGGTCAGGGTTCGATTCCTGGTCAGGGCACAGGCCCGGGTTGCGGGCTCCATCCCCAGTAGGGGGTGTGCAGGAGGCAGCCGATCAATTAGTCTCTCATCATTGATGTTTCTATCCCTCTCTCCCTCTCCCTCCATCTCTGAAATTAAAAATATATTAAAAAAAATAAAAATAGCCCTAGCCAGTATGGCTCAGTGGATGGAGCATCAGCCTGCAGACTGAAGGGTCCCAGGTTCGATTCCCAGTCAGGTCACATGCCCAGGTTGTGGGCTGGATCCCCAGTAGGGGGTGTGCAGGAGGCAGCCGATCAATAGTTCTCATCATTGATGTTTCTATCTCTCTCTCCCTCTCCCTTCCTCTCTGAAATCAATAAAAATATATCTATACTAATAAGAGAGAAATATGGCAATTGACTGTCACTCCGCAACGCCCACAGCCAATCAGATAGGAATATGCAAATTAGTGGGACAAAGATGGTGGTGGCCATGGAGCCAGCTGGAGTGGGCGGGAGGCTTGTGTCACCCCCGGTGATGGAGGAAGCTTGGCTTCCTCCGTTACCAGGGGTGACCCAAGCTTCCCACCCACCCTGGCTGGCTGCTGAAGGAGGGGTCTGTGGGCGGGGGCTACAGAGCCAGCCTGAGCGCGTGAGAGACTTGGGTCACCTGGGCCGGCCACTGAGGGAGGGGCCTGCAAACGGCCCTCAGCCCCTCACCCAGGCTGGCCAGGCACCCCAGCAGGGACCCCCACCCTGAAGGGGGTGTGGCCCTCATCCCCTCACCCAGGCTGGCCACGCCCCCCAGCGGGGACCCTCACCCCATGGGGGCGTGGCTGGTCTGCAAACTGCCCCAGCTCCTTGCCCAGGCTGGCACCGTCCTCAGTGGTGACCCCCACCCCAATGGGGGCATGGCTGGCCTGAAAACCACCACAGGCCCCTGGACCAGGCTGCCCTGCCCCCCAAGGGAACCCCCACCCTGATCTGGGACACCCTCAGGGCAAACCAGCTGGCCCCGACCCGTGTACCAGGCCTCTATCCTATCTAATAAAAGAGTAATATGCTAATTAGACTGGGAGACCTTCCAGGAGACCTTCTGGATGTTCTTCTGGACAAAGCCATGGTGGCGGGGCTGAGGTAGAGGTGGTTAGGGGCCAAGAGGGGAGGGCAGTTGTGGGTGATCAGGCTGTTGGGGGTGATTAGGCTGGCAGGGGCGGGCCAGTTGGCGGCGAGCAGGCCATCAGTGGGGGTCAGTTGGGGGCAATCAGGCCGGGGGGGCAGTTGGGGGTGAGCAGGCCGGTGGGGAGGTCAGGTGGGAGCAAGCAGGCTGGAGGGGGGACAGTTGGGGGTGATCAGGCTGGCAGGGGGGTGCAGTTGGGGGCAAGCAGGCTGGCAGGCAGAGTGGTTAGGAGCCAGCAGTCGTGGATTGCGAGAGGGATATCCAACTGCCCGTTTAGGCCCGATCCCACAGGTATTGGGCCTAAACCGGCAGTCAGACATCTCCCGAGGGGTCCCAGATTGGAGAGGGTGCAGGCTGGGCTGAGGGACACCCACCCCCCTGCGCACGAATTTCGTGCACCGGGCCACTAGTTTTAAAATAAAATAAAATTTAAAAACTGCGGTTTGTGTCAGTCCCAGAGAGATGTCTCCTATTAAAAAACACACAAAAAACCCAGGTGACAAACCCGAGAAGCTCGCTTCATCGTCGTCGGTGACCACGGTGGCCAGCGGCCTCCACGTCCCTGTGGTAAACCGCCTCCCTCTACCACCGTCCCTGCGGTTGCCCAGCCAGGCACCCGGACAAAGGAAAACGTGGTTCACCTGTCTGCCGGGACCGCGCGTTCACAGGCACGTCCTGGGCAGGGAGAGGCCGCAGGCGGCTCTGTGGGCTGTCACGGTCACGTGGGTGACGCAGGCGCGTTGCCCGAGGCCCAGCCAGGCCCAGGCCCAGGGCCACCGTCCTCGGCGCCTTCCCACCACCAACGTCCCAGACTCACCTGAGGTACTGAGCTGTGAAAGTCACCGTCCCGTTGGGAAACGCAGGCGAGTCCCATTCCAGAATGTTCTTGAAATTAACGGAATTCATTCGGACGTTTTCTGGAGGAGGCACCATTCCTAAGGCTGTAAAAATAAAGGGGAAACGGTTGCAACTTTTTCCCCTCTGGAAGGTCCCCGCAGCCCTGGCCAGCTGGGTCAGTGGTTAGCGCGCCTGCCTGTGCACCGAAGGGTCGAGGGTTCGATTCCCAGTCAAGGGCACGTACCTGGGTTGCAGGTTCGATCCCCGTTTACAGTTGGGCCACATGCATGTGGGAGGCAGCCAATCGATGTGTCTCTCTCACATTGATGTTTCTCTCTCTCTCTCTCTCTCCCCTTCCCCCTCCTTTCTACTCTCTCTGAAAATCAATGAGAAAAATATCCTTGGGTGAGGATTTAAAAAAAAAAAAAAAAGGTCGCCCAAGAAAATGACCAGATCCAACCCTCAGGTCTCTCCTACGGCTCCATGCCTGCATAGGGGCGCAGCGTGAGGAAGAGGAAGGGGTAAGGGTGGGCAGATGGGTTTAGACAGCCGTGGGCAAACTACAGCCCGCGGGCCCGATCTGGCCCGTTCGGCTGTTCTATCCGGCCCGCGGAGCCAAAAGAACGGAGGGTTCTCTTGTTCTCCCCTCCGCTCCTTTACTTTGAATTTATATTAGTTCACACAAACACTCCATCCATGCTTTTGTTCCGGCCCTCCGGTCCAGTTTAAGAACCCATTGTGGCCCTCGAGTCAAAAAGTTTGCCCACCCCTGGTTTAGACACTTCCCAGAGGCATCGACTCTAGATTTCAGACACGTCTGCAGTGGAGATGGGGAACTTAATCTCCATCCCTGGCCTGAGCACCTGACGCCGGGGTGGGGCTGGGGGCAGGGGAGGCGAGCGCCCCATTCTAGCAGCACGAGATTTGGGGTGCTGGAGACATGCCCAAGGGGTGTCTGGGACGGCGGGATGAGTGACTCCGAGGCACCGAGGGCAGATTTGGGCCAGAGATGGGAACCCTTTTTAAACTTAATAGGAAAAGTCAAACATCCATAAAAGCAGAGATGAGAATAAAAAACCACCACTGGCCCGTCACCCAGCCAGTGCCGGCAGAGGGGGGTCTGAGCCGTGGCCCGTGGTGCGGCTGAAGGACGGGTGCGGGGAAGGAGAGGCAGGCCCCGCACGAACCTGGCCAGGAGCTGGCAGGGTAGAGGGTCCGAGTGGGAACACACAGGGGATGGAGACTCCGGGAGAGACGTGTCCCCCTGTCCCCGTGTCGGGGAGGCCGTTCCGAGAAGCGTGAGACAAGGGGCTCGGACGGTGACCGCCTTGTTTTAGATCCTCGCCTGGAAACCACCGCTTCCCACACCCTCGGAGCCCGGGTCCCCCATCATCAGCCCCCAGGGCAGCAGCCTGGCCGGAGGTCGGGTCACCAGTGGGACCCCGGCAGGTGGAAGGGAACACCTGGGCCTCAGTTCGGTTTCAGCTCCTGAGCCCTGGGGTGGGCCGACCCCCTGGCGACTCTCGGGGAGCCCAGGCAGACAGGGGCGGTGTCAGCTGCCCCAAGCCGGGGAGAGAGGGCTCCTCACCTCCGCCCCTCCAGAGACCAGCTCCCCGCAGGGCCCCCCCGCCCCCCTACCATAGGCCGTTACCTCCCCGGCTTTGGGGAGCTGGGCTATCGCCTCCCGTCCTCCTGGGGGCGCCATTCAGGATGAAGCACCGTGTTTCTCCCCTGCGCCCCTGTCTAGTGTTTGCTCTGGCAGCCGGGTGGGGGGGCGAGGGGTGGGGGTGAGGGTGAGGGGGGGGGGCGAGGGGTGAGGGTGAGGGTGAGGCGAGGGGTGAGGGTGGGGACCCATTCTGTCCGTCCAGGGCAGGAAAGGTTTCCCTGGACTTAGGACTCGGAACCACAGAGCTTGGAGTTGGGGGGCAGAATTCAGATGGTGGGGTGCAGAGCGCCGAGTGGGCCAGTGAACACTGGTTACTTCCAGGGTGTCTAAGGGGACCCCTCAGGGTGGCCCTTGGGGTCATCGCTGCCCGACGTCGCCACGGGGCTCCCCGGCTCCCAAGCGGCCTCTGCCGGGACGCGCGGGCCCACGCGGGTCCGGTCCGCGCGCAGGTGGCCGGGCCTGGGGGTGGGGGTGAGGGCGGGGGGGGACCAGCCGCGTCGCAGGCCTCACCTGTCACCAGCAGGCAGCCGCCCAGCCAGCTCCGGAGGCCGCGCGCCATGGCCGCGCCGGGGTCCCCGCCCCGAGGGCGCTGGGGGCGGCGGGCAGGCGGCCGCACGCGCCCCCGTGTCCCCTCCGCGACGACGCACCGCGGCCCAGCCCCGAGGCCGCTTCCGGGTTCGCAGGGCGGGGCCGCCGGCGCCCCTTCGCTGGCACCGCCCTTCTCCCCGCCGCCCCGCCTCCCTCCCCGCCTCCCCTCTCCCCGCCGCCCCGCCTCCCTCTCCCCGCCGCCCCGCCTCCCTCTCCCCGCCGCCCCGCCCCGCTCCCCGCCGCCCCGCCTCCCTCTCCCCGCCGCCCCGCCTCCCTCTCCCCGCCGCCCCGCCTCCCTCTCCCCGCCGCCCCGCCCCGCTCCCCGCCACCCCGCCTCCCTCTCCCCGCCGCCCCGCCTCCCTCTCCCCGCCGCCCCGCCTCCCTCTCCCCGCCGCCCCGCCCCGCTCCCCGCCGCCCCGCCTCCCTCTCCCCGCCTCCCCTCTCCCCGCCGCCGCGCGTCCCGCCCCGCCGCCGCGCGTCCCTCCCCGCGCGCGCCCCAGCGCCTGAGGCCCGCCCTGGGGTGAGTGGAAAACACCGATATAGTGAAACGGGTTGCGAAACTGGCGCTCAGGATCCCGGAATGGAGCTCACACAGGCCAGGCCGTCCGAGGCGCCACCTGGCTGGGTGTCTCCTGCATCACCTGGCTGGGTGTCTGCCGGCATCACCTGGCTGGGTGTCTCCTGCATCACCTGGCTGGGTGTCTCCTGCATCACCTGGCTGGGTGTCTCCTGCATCACCTGGCTGGGTGTCTGCTGGCATCACCTGGCTGGGTGTGTCCGGCATCACCTGGCTGGGTGTCTCCTGCATCACCTGGCTGGGTGTCTCCTGCTTCACCTGGCTGGGTGTCTGCCGGCATCACCTGGCTGGGTGTCTCCTGCATCACCTGGCTGGGTGTCTGCTGGCATCACCTGGCTGGGTGTGTCCGGCATCACCTGGCTGGGTGTCTCCTGCATCACCTGGCTGGGTGTCTCCTGCTTCACCTGGCTGGGTGTCTGCCGGCATCACCTGGCTGGGTGTCTCCTGCTTCACCTGGCTGGGTGTCTGCCGGCATCACCTGGCTGGGTGTCTGCTGGCATCACCTGGCTGGGTGTCTGCTGGTATCACCTGGCTGGGTGTCTGCTGGTATCACCTGGCTGGGTGTCTCCTGCATCACCTGGCTGGGTGTCTGCTGGCATCACCTGGCTGGGTGTGTCCGGCATCACCTGGCTGGGTGTCTCCTGCATCACCTGGCTGGGTGTCTCCTGCTTCACCTGGCTGGGTGTCTGCCGGCATCACCTGGCTGGGTGTCTCCTGCTTCACCTGGCTGGGTGTCTGCCGGCATCACCTGGCTGGGTGTCTGCTGGCATCACCTGGCTGGGTGTCTGCTGGTATCACCTGGCTGGGTGTCTGCTGGTATCACCTGGCTGGGTGTCTCCTGCATCACCTGGCTGGGTGTCTGCTGGCATCACCTGGCTGGGTGTGTCCTGCATCACCTGGCTGGGGTGTCTGCTGGCATCACCTGGCTGGGTGTGTCCGGCATCACCTGGCTGGGTGTCTGCTGGCATCACCTGGCTGGGTGTCTCCTGCATCACCTGGCTGGGGTGTCTGCTGGCATCACCTGGCTGGGTGTGTCCGGCATCACCTGGCTGGGTGTCTGCTGGCATCACCTGGCTGGGTGTCTGCTGGCATCACCTGGCTGGGTGTGTCCTGGCACCCTGTCCTCCGTGAACCAGCGAGTCCCCATCCCCGAGTCCCGGTCCCCTTCCCGCACACGCGCTGACTTTACAGCAGTTCACTGGCAAATCCCGTTTCCCCTTCCCCTCCGGGAACAAGAGACACAGACCCGTCAGTCATTTGGCAACGACTCATCTCTCTCACAAGCTGCCGAGAAAGGGTTAATTTCCTCTTTTTAAACTTGCACAGGGAGAGACTGGGAGTCCCTGGGCAGGTCAGGGCCGGACCGGACCGCCCGTGTCTGCCACTGAGACACCCATATGCCCGAGGCAAGGGCTCCCACAGGTCCTCCCGCAGAGGTGAGGCTGTTGGTGCAACGTGGCGATGCCAGCAGAACCCCAGTCCACGGCATGTGCGCTCTCCCTGGGAAACAGCCCTCAAAGCGGGCTCGCTGGGTGGGCCTGGGTGGCTCAGTGGGTTGAGCATCCTGTGCACCCACAGGCGGCTGGTCAGGGTGCGGCGCACGCCTGGCTTCGGTTCCCTCTGGTGGGGGCACACATGGGAGGCAACCGATTCATGTTTGTCACCCTGATGTTCCTCTCCCTCCCCCCCTCTAAGCATGTCCGCAGGCAGGCGAGGATTAAGAAAACAAAATACACCACATTTGTATTAAAAAGTATCTCTGTATTATCCTTTCCCAACCTCCAACCCTTATACAAAATTTAAAAACACGGGTATGCCTAAACCGGTTTGGCTCAGTGGATAGAGCGTCGGCCTGCGGACTGAAGGGTCCCGGGTTCGATTCTGGTCAAGGGCATGTACCTTGGTTGCGGGCACATCCCCAGTGGGGGGTGTGCGGGAGGCAGCTGATCGATGTTTCTCATTGATGTTTCTCACTCTCTATCCCTCTCCCTTCCTCTCTGTAAAAAATCAATAAAATATATTTAAAAAAAATAAAAAAAATAAAAACACGGGTATACACGCTGCCAAAGACAGGTTTCCAGGAAAGGTCACTCTGGAAATCTTCCAAGGCACGGCCGGCCGCTGCACTTGGGAGGCAGAGAGATGGACGTCGATGGCAGCGTTCGCCAACCGGTGGTCCGTGAGGTCTGAAAGGTTGGTGACCGCTGGTCTATGACACTGTCCCTTTGCTACAGAACCCATCAGCTCGACGCCGCCTCTCTCTCGGACCTGTCGTTTGAGTTACTTTAGAGCCGTGGTCGGCAAACTGCGGCTCGCGAGCCACACTCGGCTCTTTGGCCCCTTGAGCGTGGCTCTTCCACAAAATACCACGGCCTGGCGAGTCTATTTTGAAGAAATGGCGTTAGAAGAAGTTTAAGTTTAAAAAATTGGGCTCTCCAAAGAAATGTCCATCGTTGTGCTGTGGATATTTGGCTCTGTTGACTAACGAGTTTGCCGACCACTGCTTTAGAGCAACAAGAAAATAACCTATTCAACGTCCTTGACCTAGTAGGACTGCTGTAAACTTTGGTCCTCCCCCCCTCAAAAGGATCCAGAAGGAAGGTCTGAGGACCCTGCTCCTGGGTGAGGGGCTGAGGCCGGGGGCAGCGGGGGGGTTCTATACCCTCCCTTCACCCCGGAGCCTCCTGGGCTGTGGCCCCTCCACCCGTCATCAGGCCTGGGTATCTATATATAGAAAAGCCTAATATGCAGTGTCTCCTTGGAAGTTCAACCAACCGGGAGTTTGATCGCTCGCTGTGATGTGCGCTGACCACCAGGGAGCGGTATGGAATGAAGGGAGGCCCCGGCCGGCAGCTGGCAGCCGCTAGGGACCCTACCGGTGCACGAATTTCGTGCACTGGGCCTCTAGCTTCCTAGTATTTCTCCCAGCATCACAGGGTCTCGGAGATGATCTGGTCCCGTCTCCTTATTTCACAGGCTCAGAGAGGCTGAGCCACGTGCTCAGGGCCACACAGCACAATGGGCTCATAGGCAGGAGACCTGGGCGTTTGCTACTAAGGCGACTCTGGAGCCTGCCCCTCCCCCCTCCACAGGACTGTAGTCACAAGCAGGGCATTTGGAGTCAGCACCCACGGCGATGGCTAAAGGTCCAGGAATCTCAGGCCTTCATTCTTCTGAGGCCAGGAAGGCCTCCGGGGTCCTCCCCCTGCCTTCCTGCTCTGTCCTGGAGCCCGCGGGAGCCACTGCGGACTGTCTGCTTTCTCCCCCACGCCCTCCCCTGCCCCTTTAATTACTCCCCAGGGGACCCTGCTCCTTTGGGAGACAGAGGCAGAAACGGGATCAGTGTGTGAGTCGAGAGGACAGGGCATTCCCTCCAAAGCCTGTCCCTCTGAACATGTAAAAGAGGCCCCGGCGAAGACACTGTGACACTCGGTCTCCCCTCCCTCCTCTCCCCTCCCCACACGGGGATTTGCATAGGTGATGTCCCAGGAAGGGGCGCTCTGCCCCCTCCAACAGTTGCCCGCCACGGGAGCAGCGAGGGATGGGAGAGGTCGCTGCCGGGGAAGGCCATATTTTGGGATCATCTCATCATATAACCGTCCCCGATGCCCGTGTTGGACTTGGAGGTGTCCTTTTCATCACAAGGAGCATCTTCAGGCCCGGCGGCACTGTCCTCGGGGTCATCAAAGCCCGCCCTCTCCTCCGGAAGACAGAACGCTGCGGGGGCTCCGGAGTCGTCCCCATCAGGGACCCTCACAAGCACGGAGTTCAAGTCCACGTTGAAGAAGATCCGGTCCCCGGGGCTCTCGGTGGGGCTGCTGTCCTCCTTGGGAAAGGGGTCCGCCGGCCAGGTCCCCTCCTCCTCGGAGGCCCCACTTGTGTGCTCTGTCCCCCAACTCCCCTTCCCCTTGTAGGCCCCACTCGTGTGCTCTGTCCCCCAACTCCCCTTCCCCTCGTAGGCCCCACTTGTGCGCTCAGCTGGCCAGGGCCCGGGCCCCGGCGCCATCAGGGACTCGGCTTCCTCGCCGCCCCCCAGGGTGGCCGAGGAGGGGGACCCCGGGCACAGAGGCCTGACTGCCAGCCCATGCATGGTGTAGCCCCCGGCGCTGGCTCGGTGGGCGGCCTCATCGTCCCCATCGCTTTCGTCGTCGTAGTTGTAATCCCACACTTTCCTCTTCCTGTGGACGTGGACGACTTCGGCCACGGCCAGCGCTTCCCGGGGCGGCAGCTCGGGGAACGTCCAGATGGCCACACCGTAGAAGTTCTGGGAGCGGGAGCGGGGGGAGAGAGAGAGCTGAGTATTTGCTTTTCATTTTTGGATATAATAAAAGTTGAATGATCGCCCTAGCCGGTGTGGCTCCGTGGATAGAGCGTCGGCCTGCAGACGGAAGGGTCCCGGGTTCGATTCTGGTCAAGGGCACGTACCTCGGTGGCAGGCTCCTCCCTGGCCCAGGCCCTGGTCGGGGCGGGTGCAGGAGGCAACCAATCAGTGTGTTTCTCTCACATAGATGTTTCTCTGTCTTTCCCTCTCCCTCCCACTCTCTCTAAAACCAATGGAGAAATATCCTCGGGTGAGGATTAACAAAATAAAATGAAAAACTTAATGAGATGAACTGCACAGAGATGGGGGTGGTGATGGCAACAACAAAAATCACAGCGATTAGTTCTAGAACGTTTTCTGATTGCCAGGCATGGCCGAGCACTTGGCATTCATTTCATCCTCACACCCGCTCCGGGATGTAGGTTTACTGTTCTTAAAAAAAAAAAAAAAATATATATCTATATATCTATCTATATATCTATATATAGATATATAGATATATAGATAGATATATAGATATATATATAGATGTATAGATATATATATAGATATATATAGATAGATAGATAGATAGATTTCAGAGAGGAAGAGAGAGGGGGAGAGAGATAGAAACATCAATGATGAGAGAATCACTGATTGGCTGCCTCCTGCACGCCCCACACTGGGGATCCAGCCCGAAACCCAGGCATGAGCTCTGATGGGGAATTGAACTGTGACTCCTGGTTCATAGGTCAACGCTCAACCACTGAGCCACACCGGCCGGGCTAAGCTTATTATTCTTACCCCCACTTTACAGATGAGAAAATGAGGCATACAGGTTAAGAAACACCCAGGGCTCATGAATGGTGAGTGTGACCTGAGATGTGAACTAGCCCCTGAGGCTCAGCCCACGTCTGGGCCAGTTGTCCTGCACCTGCCCCTCGCAGCCACCTGCATTCTGGCCAGACACCCCAGTTCTGGACTGCCGAGACATTCTAGAGGGGTGTCAGGAAACTGAGGAGAGACTGAGGCAGCTGATCCCATTGGTGTCAGAGCCCCCCGACTGACCTCGAAAGGGTCTGGGGAACTGAGACTGGGGCCCCCTCTAGTCCAGCCTTTAGCCAAGACGCCTCCAGGACACACAGGAGAGACTAAGGAGCACGCAGGCGGGTGAGCGTTCACTGTCTCCCACGGACCACAGAGGGCCGGTGACACAGAGCTGGGCATGGCTATCTGCGGGCCCGGGCCCCGGCAGCATGCTCTCTCTGGTCCCCGGCGGCCTGCATCCGACATCCTGCTCCCCAGACCCAGCCTTGGGTGGGTCTCCTACTGGGCTGTCCACCTTTCCCCTAGTGACTCACGGGAGCTCTTCCCGTAACCCGGATGCTGACTACCTGTTGGTTATGTCACCTGGACTGTCCCCGTCCGTGGTGTCATCATTTGCTCTCTTTCCGAGGAGAAAAGGGGGTTCTTTGTTTTCATGTCAGAAAGCGTCACGGTGTCTTCCTTTACGGTGCTGCTTCCTGTGTCTGAGACCCTTCCTCACCCCAGGGCCCCAGGGAACCCCGTGTTGCTTCTAAAACACAGACAGTCTTGCCTTTCCCACCACAGTGCGGGTGAAACCCCACCCAGCCGGCTGCCTCTCACAGGCACAGCCATGCCAGCTGAGCTCAAATACTAACGGGGATTAAAATCTCCAAAAGTACACTTACCGCCCCAATAAACCCTCCCCCAACCCACCCGAACCAATAAAAACAGCAAGAGGAAGAAGAGTACAATTTTATCAACTGTGGAGGGATATTTAAATATGCGGCTGTTAAAAGATTACAAGTGTAAGGTGAATGAGTTCAAACATCTACATGTATATCAAAGCCCAATGACGGGAATAGTGGAATGACCAGAACGACCTGTGGCTAGGACGCACACTGCAGCAGCCAACCAGCCTGATGCGGGTTCTGACTGGCTCCCCTCTGTGTCCCCCCACCCCTCACTCCTGGCCAGCCCAGCCCCCAACACCCCAATTGGGGGCGGGGCCAGCTGGCCAACTGCCCGTGGCCCCTCCCCCCCGCCGGCCCAGCCCGAGGGGCTCCCATCGGGGCAGGCTGACTGGACCCCACCCATGCACGAATTTGTGCACTGGGCCTCTAGTAGAAAAATAAGATTTTCCTGAATAATAAAAAAAAAATCACAAAACTAATATAGAAAGAAAGCAGTGGGCCTGGCCGGCGTGGCTCAGTGGCTGAGCGTCAACCTGTGAACCAAGAAGAAGGTCACAGCCAAAGCCGGTTTGGCTCAGTGGATAGAGCGTCAGCCTGCAGACTGAAAGGTCCCAGGTTCGATTCTCGGTCAGGGCACATGCCTGGGTTACAGGCTCGATCAGGAGGCAGCCGATCAATGATTCTCTCTCATCGTTGATGTTTCTCTTTCTCTCTCAGCCTCTCCCTTCCTCTCTGAAATCGATAAAAATATACTTTAAAAAAGGAGAAAGCGGCGGGATCGGGAAGATGATAAAGGATGGGCAGACGCAGTTGAGCCCGAAGACAGGAGGAGGTTTTAGGAACATGTACAATACCCAGACGGGGCGATGCGTAGAGGCTCTGAGCCGGAACGCTGCCTCGGGAAGCGCAGGGAAGAAGCCCGGCTGGTTTCAACTGACAACAGAGGGAACGCAGAGGAGAGCATGCGTGGGGGCATCACCCACCGACAGAGGGCAGAAGGGGTCCCTGGGACCGATCAACGTCAGCAGAGCTTTGGAGGGGGGTGCACGCCTGTGTCAGCACTGGCGTCTAAGCTCCTTCTTTACCTTCTGATCAGGTAAGTCCACGTGGTGTGCACGCGCCACTGCGGTAATGCCAAGTAAAAAGGTCACCTGTACAAACACGTTCACTGCGTTGTTGTTTCTTAAAACTTAAAAATATTGCCCTGACCGGTGTGGCTCAGTGGATAGAGCGTCGGCCTGCGGACTGAAGGGTCCCAGGTTCGATTCCGGTCAAGGGCATGTACCTTGGTTGCGGGCACATCCCCAGTACGGAGTGTGCAGGAGGCAACTGATCGATGTTTCTCTCTCATTGATGTTTCTAACTCTCTATCCCTTTCCCTTCCTCTCTGTAAAAAATCAATAAAATATATTTAAAAAAAAGAACAAAAACAAAAAAAAAACCTTAAAAATATTTTTTATTGATTTCAGAGAGGCAGGGAGAGGGAGAGAGAGAAACATCAGTGATGAGAGAGAATCATGGATCGGCTGCCTCCTGCACGCCCCACACTGGGGATTAAGCCCATAACCCAGGCCTGTGCCCTGACCGGGAATCGAACAGTGACCTCCTGGCTCTTAGGTCGATGCTCAACCATGGAGCCACACCAGCCAGGCCCCTGTGTTATTCTTAATGGCCAAAGAAATGAAAGGAAAAGAAAGGAAAAGGAAATCCAGGTCAGTGCTCCCCAGCTGGGATATGACGGAGGGCAAGGCGGTACATTCATGCCAACGGGATACCGTGTGAGCCCCGAGAGCGACACGTGGGCAACGTGGAAAGGAAACCATAACATGCAGAAGGCGTGTTTCCGAGGACGGAAAAGAACACGGAGCCACGGAACACCTTGGTGTCTTCGGAAAATGGGACATCCGGCTGTGCAAATACGCCAGTGCCGGAAAAAAACAGTTCTTAAGCTACAATAAAAAAAGACAGAAATGAAAAAACAACCACCACATACCAACACTTCGGGGAACTTGCTTCGTAAGCAGACGTAACCAACCCGCTTCAGTACTGTGACGGCGCTACCGAGGACGGCGACCAGCAAAAACAGCACGACCAGGCCTCCCACCGCGGCAGATTCTGAGAACTCTGCGGGTGAAAAATTAAAGGGCTTTATTTCAAAATAAATCCGACAAACGCGCGCGGGGGGGGGGGGGGGGGGGGGGGGGCAAAGGCCCCTGGGTCTGGTGGCGAAGGGGACGTCGAAGGAGCAATAGCTGGAAAGACTCCTGTGAAATATGACAGTGAAGATGGAAAGTAATCCAAATACACGTTTTCCAACGATAAAAACGACAGATTTAATTTTTTTTTTAAATATATTTTATTGATATTTCACAGAGAGGAAGGGAGAGGGATAGAGAGCTAGAAACATCGACCAGCTGCCTCCTGCACACCTCCCACTGGGGATGTGCCCGCAACCACGGTACATGCCCTTGACCGGAATCGAACCCGGGACCCTTCAGTCCGCAGGCCGACGCTCTATCCACTGAGCCAAACCGGTTTCGGCAAGATTTAATTTTTAAAAGTAAAATTACCTCCGTTTCATTTTTTAAGACGTATTTTTACTGATTTCAGAGAGGAAGGGAGAGGGAGAGAGAGAGAGATAGAAACATCCATGATGAGAGAATCATGGATCGGCTGCCTCCTGCACGCCTCCCTACTGGGGATCGAGCCCACAACCCGGGCGTGTGCCCTGGACTGGAATCGAACAGCGACCTCCTGGTTCCTAGGTGGCCGCTCAGCCACGGAGCCACGAAGCCACGCCGGCCAGGCGCTTCTGCTTTATTCTTACGCTGTGACAGCACGTCCAACACGCAGCCATCAGCCACACGTGACGTGACCACTGAAATTCAATCGATCAAAACGGAAAACACCCCTCAGCTTCTGAGTCACACGGGCCACATGTCCGTGTGCGCTGTGGGCGGGAAGAAGTGGGCGACGGGGTTCGGCCTAAAATCAACAGCTGGTCACCCTCAGGTGGACTGGGGTCACGCCAGGACCCCAAGTCCGGGCTCTGAGTAACTCTCTCTGTTCTACTATGAGTTCCCCCTTAGAATCCTGTCCAGCCCTGGCCGGTGTGGCTCAGTGGATAGAGTGTCAGCCCGTGGACTAAAGGGTCCTGGGTTCGATTCCGGTCCAGGGCACGTACCTCGGTTGCAGGCTCCTCCCCGGGGTCCTCTCCTGGTCAGGGCGCATGCAGAAGGCAGCCAATCGATGTGTTTCTCTCACATCAACGTTTCTGTCTTTCTCTCTCTCTCTTCCACTCTCTCTAAAAATCAATGGAAAAATATCCTCGTGTGAAGATTAAAAAAAAAGAAAAGAACTGAATTTAATCCCGATTCCTTGACATCAAAGTGTTCCCACGGCAGGAGGGTGGCGGACCTTATGCAGGTAGATCTCAGACCGTCCCCGGGGTTCGGCGGCAGACGTGTGACTCGCCACGCAGCGGGGACTGCCCACCCACCGGAAGCCCGCAGCCCGTGTCTGCGGAGGAGAACGCAGGGCCCCCGCCTTCAGGGTCCTCCCTTTCGACGGGCGAACCCTCCGAGGGGAAGCGGAGCGGGGTGTTGAGGGCCTGGCGTACCTGTGACCGGTCTGGGCGGGAGGCGGGCACACTTCCAGGGAGACCTCAGTGATTTGGACAGGGTGTTGCCCCGCAGAGAAACAGACACACAGTAGCTCGTGTTTGGAATTAGCTTGTCGATGACGTAGGTGAAGTTTCCGGTGGTGTGCTCACCTATTTTGAGTACATGCTGTAAGACGAAGCAAAAACAAAAGGTCAGTACGACGTGGCGTGGGGTTTTATTGGGAAGCAAGCTCTGAGAGCCCCTTGGGGGCGCGGCCTTCAGACCTCACAGAGGGGTAGGAAGATCCGACGCTCGGCAAGGAAAGGGGGTCACGTGTCACCTGGGGCGAGCCGTTTATCACGAATCTACATGTACGCCTACACACGCTCACATGTCTACGCTATGAAATCGCATTCTACAGACGAGGAGAGAACGCCCCAAGGAGGAATACAGTCTCCGTGAAGTCATTTTCGCAAGCCGGTCTTATTGCGCCATCCGGGACCTTGTTGTATTAAGGGTATCTTCCACTTTACATTCCAGAAAGTGCTCTCTTTTTTTAAAAAAATATATTTTATTGATATTTTACAGAGAGGAAGGGAGAGGGATAGAGAGCTAGAAACATCGATGAGAGAGAAACATCGATCAGCTGCCTCCTGCACACCCCCCACTGGGGATGTGCCCGCAACCAAGGTCCATGCCCTTGACCGGAATCGAACCTGGGACCCTTGAGTCCGCAGGCTGACGCTCTATCCACTGAGCCAAACCGGTTTCGGCAGAAAGTGCTCTCTTTAACATGCGCTCACGGACAATCAGAACAGTCTGCAAAGCAGGCGTCATTCCTATTGCCCGGAGGAGGCGCCTGGAGTCCAGAGAGGGTAAGCAACTTCCCCGAGGCCACACAGCCTGGGGCAGAACCGAGGCTGATGCCTGGCTCCCTGGCTCCTCCCTGGAACCCTGGCCTCTTCCTTCCCAGGCAGTTCCGCGCCGTTTCCAGGGGTGGGCAAACTTTTTGACTCGAGGGCCACCATGGGTTCTTAACCTGGACCGGAGGGCCGGAACAAAAGCATGGATGGAGTGTTTGTGTGAACTAATATAAATTCAAAGTAAAGGAGCGGAGGGGAGAGCAAGAGAACCCTCCGCTCTTTCGGCTCCGCGGGCCGAATAGAACAGCCAAACGGGCCGGATCCAGCCCGCGGGCCGTAGTTTGCCCACGGCTGAGTTAGACGCTAGGAAGGTCCTTTTGCATAACGATCTACAGCTTTCAAAGTCCGGGGCTATCTTTTTGGTTTCGAAATAGGCACGGCCCACTTTGGCCCGGTGAGCCCCTCGCGTTCTTCCTCAGCTGTGTCCACGGCCCGAGACCAGCACCACGTCTCTGGGTCTTTTCTTTAGCTTCTCGTTCGTGTTTCTCAAGCGTCCACACTCTGGTCGGATGCGCTGCCTGCCCTGCAGTGGCTGCCTGGCCAGCACCTCCGTGCCGGTGAGTTCTTCCCAGGAGCACCTGGCAGCCCCCCTGGATGTAGGTCTGGGTGCCTCCTCTTCCTCCACCATCTCCCTCTGGTCTGTTCCTTCTTTAAAAAAATCCGTATATTTTTAATTGAGTTCAGATGGAAGAGAGGGAGAGAGAGATAGAAACATCAATGATGACAGAGAATCATCGATCGGCTGCCTCCTGCACGCCCCCTCCTGGGGATCAAGCCCACAACCCGGGCATGTGCCCTTGACTGGGAATCAAACCTTGACCTCCTGGTTCCTAGGTCGATGCTCAACCACTGAGCCACGTCGGCTGGGCCCTCTGGTCTGTTCCTAACACCCCAGCCAGGATGCTCCATGCTACTCCAAAGACTCAGACCCACAAAAACCTGCCAATTCCGGCCCCACGTCTCCCTGACCTCTCCTCCTTCTATTCTCTTGTCTCGGTCACTCCGTTCCAGCTCCTGTTGTTTCTCAAACACACTGGGCCCACTCTGGCCGCAGGCCCTCTGACCTCCTGTGCCATCTGCCTGGAATGCCCCGCCCGTTGCCTGGCAGGCTGTGTTTTGGCGTGACATGCAAGGGCTTTGGTGATGCAAATGTGAGCCGCTCTTCTGGCAAGGCCCACCAGCAAGCACGGGCTGTCCATCTTCCCTCATTCCAGCATCTTTTAAAAAAATATATATTTTTATTGACTTCAGAGAGGAAGGGAGAGGGAGAGAGAGACAGAACCATGAATGATGAGAGAGAATCACGGATCGGCTGCCTCCTGCACGCCCCACACTGGGGATCGCGCCTGCAACCCGGGCATGTGCCCTGACCAGGAATTGAACCGTGTCCTTCTGGTTCATAGGTCGACGCTCCACCCCTGAGCCACGCCGGCCGGACTCATTCCAAGATTCTTAGGGAACTAATCCAGAGCACAAATCACGGAAGATCCAGGTCTCTCTGACACCAGAATCACCGAGGCTCCTGACCTCCAGTTAGTCCTTCGGGGGAATGGGGAGGGAGCAGAGCGGCGGGAACAGCCCTGTCCCTTACAGTGCGTGGGGGCAGGAGCGGGACAGGCAGATGCCTTCTATGTGCCGCTAAACCACCCCCTTCAGAGATCTCCCCAGAGTGTCGAGATGTGCCTGTTCTCCCACCTGCACCGTACGCCCCTCTCTCTCCTGTGTGTCCCCTGCACACGGCTAATTCCCCGGACGGAGTCTGCGCTGCGGGCCAAGTCAGTGTAGTTCCATGATGAACGAACGCTGGAGACCTCTTTCCTGAAATCAGACCACACTGACCTCGACCCTACGGGCCTAATTGCTCAAATCGTTACAAATACCTTTATTTTTATTTTATTTTATTTATTTATTTTAAATCCTCACCCAAGGATATTTTTCCATTGGTTTTTAGAGAGAGTGGAAGAGAGAGGGAAAGGCTGAGAGAAATATTGATGTGAGAGAAACACATCAATTGGTTGCCTCCTGCACGAGCCCTGACCAGGGCCCTGGCCAGGGAGGAGCCTGCTACCAAGGTACGTGCCCTTGACCGGAATCGAACCCGGGACCCTTTGGTCCACAGGCTGACGCTCTATCCACTGAGCCAAACTGGCTAGGGCGAAAACAACTCTATTTTTTTTAAAAAGTGTATAGCCTATATAATAAAAGCCTAATATGCTAAGTGTCCAGTCAACTGGTTGGCCATTCAAACCAATCAAAGCATAATATGCTAATGATATGCTAAGGCCGCTCAACCGCTCGCTAGGACGTGCACAGACCACCAGGGGGCAGACGCTCTGACTGGTAGGTTAGCTTGCTACTGGAGTCCGGCCAATTGGGACTCAGTGAGACGGGCTGGACATGCCCTGGAGCCCTCCCGTGCTCCCTCCCCGGCTGGCCAACCTCCCGCATCCCCTATTGTGCACCGGTGGGGTCCCTGGGCCTGGCCTGTGCCCTCTCGCCATCTGGGACCCCTTGGGGGATGTCACAGAGCTGGTTTTGGCCTGATCCCGCTCAACGCAGGAGCTGCCCCCGGGTGGTCAATTATCCCTGAGTTGTGGAGCTCAGCCAGAAGCCGGGCTCACAGATGGCGAGTGCAGCGGGGAACGGCCTAAGCTGGCAGGTGGACATCCCCCGAGGGTTCCCGGACTGCGAGAGGGTGCAGGCTGGGTTGAGCGACCCCCCCCATCCCCGAGTGCACAAATTTCGTGCACCGGGCCCCTAGTGTATTTGTAAAAGCGTGTCATTACCAACTCAGAACTGTTCTGACCTCTTACCTTCTTCACAATCCCCTCTGACTCCTCTTCTATGGAAAGTGACAAGTGAAGCCATAATCCTTCCCCAGGTGGCAACTTGGGCAAGGAGGGTGGGAATTTCAGTATCACGTTAATGTGGTCCACAAAGCCAACGATCTCAAACTCGGGGGGTTCCAAAGTCACTGCGCAGAAAACAGAGTCAGAAGCAACCCCCATGCCAGTCAGCCATCGCGCCCGCGTCCCCAGAGGGCCTTCCTCCACCCAGCTGTCTTCTTTTCTTTCTTTCTTTCTTTTTTTAAAAAATATATTTCTTTATTGATTTCACAGAGGAAGGGAGAAGGAGAGAGAGACAGAAACATCAATGATGAGAGAGAATCATTGATTGGCTGCCTCCTGCACGCCCCCTACTGGGGATCGAGCCTGCAACCCAGGGATGTGCCCTTGGCCAGAATCGAACCTGGGACCCTTCAGTCTGCAGGCTGATGCTCTATCCACTGAGCCAAGCCAGCTAGGGCCAGCTGTCTTCTTTTCAATCTGCCTGCGGTCCTCCTTGAGGCCCGGGTTTTATTTGTTTTTAATTATTTTTCAGACGCATTCTTTTAGTTCCCTTTTTAACTGGTGGAAAGCTGGGACCAACAAAAGCGATTTGCTTCCTATTACCGCAAGAAGTGGGATAGAAGTCAGTCCTTAGCCAATTTTCCGGCTATATTCTAAATACAGAAGTAAAAGTGACTTCCTTCCCCATTACAATCGTAAGGACGGGACAAAGGCCTCTCTTTTTCCTAGCTGTGGCCTTCCCACAATTTATGAGAAGCACCTGGTAATTACACCCCAAGATCGAGGGCTCCTCTGATTCAAACGGGACAAGATAAGCTACTCTCAAGGCTACATTCTTGCATCCCCCTCCTCCCTGCTGTTTCTACAACTCAGGGATAATTCACACCAAGGAATCTCTAGTTGGAAGCAAAGTCCCATTCCCCTCCCCTCCAAACAGGCCTCTTTTGAACTCTATGACCTTTGCTCTAAGCATGTTTTACAGGGTTGGGGAAAATAGCGATAAGACACTTCCCTAGGACATCTGCCTGGTTGCTAGAAAACAAACTGACTTTTCAGGACAGCCCCTGGTATCTGCTCAACCCAGCCCCAAACCCCCTCCCTTCCTTGTTGGTTAGCAACAGCCACTGCTTAAAAGATCAGGCCACCCTTTGTCCCTTGCCCTGAATCAACCAGCAGCAGTATTTGGCCCTTTCCTCCCTCGGAAAGTAATATAAATTTCCTCTCTGCATCTCCTCTCTCCGTGTGAATTCTTTCACAGCCCGAGACACCGGCCAAACCCTAACAACCACGGTAATATACAACCACTGCAGAAATATCAGAGAATACGGACAATTGTTTCTGAATGTGGCTGGTCATCTTCTGTCTCTATGGTATGTGTGTACACATATACAGACACATATAAATGGAACTAGACCAGGGGTGGGCAAACTTTTTGACTCGAGGGCCACAATGGGTTCTTAAACTGGACCAGAGGGCCGGAACAAAAGCATGGATGGAGTGTTTGTGTGAACGAATATAAATTCAAAGTAAAGGAGCGGAGGGGAGAGCAAGAGAACCGGGTAGAACAGCCGGATCCGGCCCGCGGGCTGTAGTTTGCCCACGGCTGAACTAGACCCACACACCCTCCTAAGCTGAAATTAAACCATTCTTTACCCACACTGCTTTACACGGTACATGCCTCCACTTATTTCATACATACATCAACGCATATTTATCTACATGAAGGGTTGGCAAACTCTGGCCTGTGGGTGAATTTCTGCACAGCCTTGCAAGTTGAGAAGGGTTTTTAGTTTTGGAAAGATTGTTAACAAATGAAGACTATGTCACAGAGACCGTATGTGTCCCACACAGTCTAACAACGTGTTTTTCTCTGGCCCTAACAGAGAGTCGGCTGACCCCCTGACCTTCCTCACCATTTCTCACGGCCAATTCTCTCCCGCAAGGCGGCCGCACCGCGATGGAACGGACTCACTGCTCTGAACACTTAGGCTGACTCTAATTTTCCTGAATAGAATCTGTGTCTCCATGAGTATTCTTCTTTTTTTTTTTTAATATATTTTATTGATACTTTACAGAGAGGAAGGGAGAGGGATAGAGAGCTAGAAACATCGATGAGAGAGAAACATCGATCAGCTGCCTCCTGCACACCTCCCACTGGGGATGTGCCCGCAACCAAGGTACATGCCCTTGACCGGAATCAAACCCGGGACCCTTCAGTCCGCAGGCCGACGCTCTATCCACTGAGCCAAACCGGTTTCGGCCCCATGAGTATTCTTGGAGCTCAGCCTTTGCTTTTGCCCATCATCTCTTTAGGGTACATCACTACGGTGGAACTGTGGATTAGGACAGGCAGGTGTTCAGGTTTCTAATACTCACGGTAATACCTTCAGAAAGACGGTGCCAAACGCCCTATCTTTCCTTTAAACCTGGGCATTTATATATTTTTAACACCTGCCGTTCGGAGTCTTGAAAAACGGTATCTCATTATTACTTTCTTTTAAAAATACATATATATTTTTATTGATTTCACAGAGGAAGAGAGAGGGAGAGAGAGAGAGAGAATCATGGACCGGCTGCCTCTGCACACCCCCCACTGGGGATGGAGCCCACAACCCGGGCGTGTGCCCTGACCAGGAATCAAACCTCGACCTCCTGGGTTCACAGGTCGATGCTTGAGCACTGAGCCCCGCCGGCCGGGGATCTTGTTATTACTTTAATAAACGTTCTTTAATGCCCGCACTGCCACGGCCTGTGAGTGATGCTTTCCTTCTTCTCTGCGTGGGGACACGCCCACAGGGAACGGCCCACCTCCGGGGCCTCCTCGGATCAGCACTGCCCACCCGGGGGCAGGCGGCTGTCTGGCTCTGCTGAGCACGCCCTGGCTGCCTTCCACAGGAGCTAAAACCGAATCTTTCTCTTGGAAACGGTTGCCAACGAGGACACTGAGAAAGCAAGAAGCCAAGGGGTCTGGCTGAGGCCGCCGTCCACTGCCATGGGGCTGTGAACCTACACAGGCGCCTTCAGGAGCGGAGGGAGGGCAGCCCCCCCCCCGCAACCCCGGGCACAGCCTTGTCTGAGCCTGGGCCCCGGGCATGCCCAGCCCGGCGCCCACATGTCAAAGGCTCCTGAGATGGGATCGGGGGGAGGTGTTGAGGGACTAAGGAGAACATGGCCCCAAGAGGGGTGACAGCCCAGGGAACAGGCGGGGGGAACTGCTGCCACTTCCATCAGGCGGTGAAACAGACAAACATGGCCCGGCCGGCGTGGCTCAGGGGTTGAGCATGGACTTACGAACCAGGAGGTCACGGTTGGATTCCAGGTCAGGGCACAGGCCCGGGTTGCGGGGTTGATCCCCAGTGTGGGGTGTGCAGGAGGCAGCCCACCCATGATTCTCATCACGGATGTTTCTACCTCTCCCTCCACCTCTCCCTTCCTCTCTCTGAAATCAATAACAATATATAAAACAAAACAAAACAAAAAGCAAGCCAACAGGCAGCAGCGGCTACTGCCCGTGTCTGCCTCCCACAGGGAGCCGCTCCTCTGTCCGGGCAGGAAAACCGAGGCTCAGAGCAGCGAGGAACCGCTCGGCCACAGAGCCGGGCCGCGGCCGGCCGGGAGGGGAGCCCGGGCCGAGGCCCCAGCACAGCCGTGGGCAAACTACGGCCCGCGGGCCGGATCCGGCTGTTCTACCCGGTTCTCTTGCTCTCCCCTCCGCTCCTTTACTTTGAATTTATATTAGTTCACACACACACTCCATCCATGCTTTTGTTCCGGCCCTCCGGTCCAGTTTAAGAACCCACGGTGGCCCTCGAGTCAAAAAGTTTGCCCACCCCTGGACCAGCACCTTGGCAGACCTGCCTGCCTCCCGGCAGAAAACAACACTGTGCTCCTGGCGACGCTGAGGCTGAGAAACGGGGAACTCACTGTCCACGTCCGGGTAGACCGAGCCCCCGCAGTCGACCAGCGTGGCGCTCCCCCGGGACCCGACGAGCCTGGGCAGGTACATCTCGGCCAGGCTGCGCCACTGGTGCGTGAGGTCGCAGGAGGGCCGCGTGATGTTGGTGCACCCCGGGACCAGCTCCAGGGGGACTCTTTTACTTGGATGGGAAAAGAAACGGGGCAAGGAAAACGGGTGTTCACGTGAGGAGACCCCATCCGGGGTGCGGCCGGGGTCCCAGTCTCTCCCCCCTGTCCCGCCCTCTCCCCCGCCACCCCCTCCCCGTGCGTGTCCGTTCAGAGCATGTCCCACCTGCTCAGGGTATCGGGATTTGGTTATTGCCTCTGCGCCTACTGCCAGGGCGTGTGCCAGCAGGCAGGGCGCGGGGTCACGCGGTCCCCTGCATGTAGCAGGCGCTCAGGAAACACCCGCCGATGGATGAGCGAGCGAACCTGGGGCGTTCATGGGGGAGGCCCTGGGGCTCCCTGCCCCTGCCGGGCAACCCGGGTGCCCCGCCGAGACCCCGTCTCTCCCCAGCTGAGGGCCCCAAGGCCCTGTGCTCAGCCGGCCAGTGCCACGAGGGCGGCACGGCCTCGGTCTCCTCGGCTTCAGAGCGGCAGGCTCCCAGGCCCCTCCAGGCCCGGCTGCGCGGCTCAGCGGCTGAGCGCCGACCTGGGAACCAGGAGGTCAGGGTTCGATTCCCGGTCAGGGCACAGGCCCGGGTTGTGGGCTCGACCCCCAGTGTGGGGCGTGCAGGAGGCAGCCGATCCGTGACTCTCTCTCATCACGGATGTTCCCATCTTCCTCTCCCTCTCCCTTCCCCTCTGAAATGAAAATACGGTTTACAAAGGAAAGGCGCCCCGTGTCCGTCAGGAGTGGCAACAGCTTGATGCCAAATAAGCAGAGAACCAAAGGGCACAACGTGGGGCTCCTGGGCTCCGATGGGACCTGGGGGGGACTGTCCCACCGGGAAGGGGGGGGACTGTCCCACCGGGAAGGGGGTGACTGTCCCACCGGGAAGGGGGTGACTCTCCCACCGGGAAGGGGGGGACTCTCCCACCGGGAAGGGGGGTGACTGTCCCACCGGGAAGGGGGGGACTCTCCCACCGGGAAGGGGGGTGACTGTCCCACCGGGAAGGGGGTGACTGTCCCACCGGGAAGGGGGTGACTGTCCCACCGGGAAGGGGGTGACTCTCCCACCGGGAAGGGGGGGGACTCTCCCACCGGGAAGGGGGGGACTCTCCCACCGGGAAGGGGGGGACTGTCCCACCGGGAAGGGGGGGACTCTCCCACCGGGAAGGGGGGGACTCTCCCACCGGGAAGGGGGGTGACTGTCCCACCGGGAAGGGGGGGACTCTCCCACCGGGAAGGGGGGTGACTGTCCCACCGGGAAGGGGGGGACTCTCCCACCGGGAAGGGGGGTGACTGTTCCACGCGGGAAGGGGGGTGACTGTCCCACCGGGAAGGGGGGTGACTGTCCCACCGGGAAGGGGGGGACTGTCCCACCGGGAAGGGGGTGACTGTCCCACCGGGAAGGGGGGGACTGTCCCACCGGGAAGGGGGGTGACTGTCCCACCGGGAAGGGGGGTGACTGTCCCACGTGGGAAGGGGGTGACTGTCCCACCGGGAAGGGGGGTGACTGTCCCACCGGGAAGGGGGTGACTGTCCCACGGGGGAAGGGGGGTGACTGTCCCACGTGGGAAGGGGGTGACTGTCCCACCGGGAAGGGGGGTGACTGTCCCACCGGGAAGGGGGGGACTCTCCCACCGGGAAGGGGGGTGACTGTCCCACCGGGAAGGGGGTGACTGTCCCACCGGGAAGGGGGGGACTGTCCCACCGGGAAGGGGGGTGACTGTCCCACCGGGAAGGGGGGTGACTGGCCCACCGGGAAGGGGGGTGACTGGCCCACGCGGGAAGGGGGGTGACTGTCCCACCGGGAAGGGGGTGACTGTCCCACCGGGAAGGGGGGTGACTGTCCCACCGGGAAGGGGGGGACTGTCCCACCGGGAAGGGGGGTGACTCTCCCACCGGGAAGGGGGGTGACTCTCCCACCGGGAAGGGGGTGACTGTCCCACCGGGAAGGGGGTGACTGTCCCACCGGGAAGGGGGGTGACTCTCCCACCGGGAAGGGGGGGTGACTGTCCCACCGGGAAGGGGGGTGACTCTCCCACCGGGAAGGGGGGTGACTCTCCCACCGGGAAGGGGGGTGACTGTCCCACCGGGAAGGGGGGTGACTGTCCCCACCGGGAAGGGGGGTGACTCTCCCACCGGGAAGGGGGGTGACTCTCCCACCGGGAAGGGGGTGACTGTCCCACCGGGAAGGGGGTGACTGTCCCACCGGGAAGGGGGGTGACTGTCCCACCGGGAAGGGGGGTGACTGTCCCACCGGGAAGGGGGGTGACTGTCCCACCGGGAAGGGGGGGTGACTGTCCCACCGGGAAGGGGGGTGACTGTCCCACCGGGAAGGGGGGTGACTGTCCCACCGGGAAGGGGGGGACTGTCCCACCGGGAAGGGGGGTGACTGTCCCACCGGGAAGGGGGGTGACTGTCCCACCGGGAAGGGGGTGACTGTCCCACCGGGAAGGGGGTGACTGTCCCACCGGGAAGGGGGGGGACTGTCCCACCGGGAAGGGGGTGACTGTCCCACCGGGAAGGGGGGGACTGTCCCACGGGGGAAGGGGGTGACTGTCCCACCGGGAAGGGGGTGACTGTCCCACCGGGAAGGGGGGTGACTGTCCCACCGGGAAGGGGGGTGACTGTCCCACCGGGAAGGGGGGTGACTGTCCCACCGGGAAGGGGGGGACTGTCCCACCGGGAAGGGGGGGGACTGTCCCACCGGGAAGGGGGGTGACTGTCCCACCGGGAAGGGGGTGACTGTCCCACCGGGAAGGGGGTGACTGTCCCACCGGGAAGGGGGTGACTGTCCCACGTGGGAAGGGGGGGGACTGTCCCACCGGGAAGGGGGGTGACTGTCCCACGCGGGAAGGGGGGGTGACTGTCCCACGTGGGAAGGGGAGAGCAAAGGAGGCGCTCCCATCACATCGTTAACCCTGCAAGGCCCCCAGGCGGAAGGCTTAGCTCAGACGGAGCTCTGTGGCCAGGGCCACAGGGTCACAGGGTCACCGGGCCACAGGGTCACAACGGCGACCAAGTCGGACTCTGGGCCCGGGAGCCTTTCCCTGTGTCTCCGTCTCCCCGAGCTCAGCGAAGGGAGCCCATCGCTGGCGCTGGTCCGGCCTCTGGGCGCCCTTTCACACAGCCCCGTCCCCGGTGAGGACGGGACCGTGGGAGCCACACCCCAGCATCCTCTGCGCCGGAGGCTCCGAGCTGCAGGAACTGGCTTGGTCATCAGTGTGAGCTTTGTCCCTAACAGCCGGGAACTGTCCACGTGTGCCACTCCATCAAACAAGGGTGTGCGTTTGTCTTTGGGTTTTTAAAGCTCCCAATAGAACACCATACACCCACACACACCTCCACCCCCCAGAGGGCGGGGGTTCGGGGTGGAGAGAGAGCAAGGGAGAGGGGGGGGAGAGAGAGAGGGGGAAAGAGAGAGGGAGGGGGGGGAGAGAGAGAGGGAGAGAGAGAGAGAGAAAGAGAGAAAGAGAGAGGGGGGAGAGAGAGAGAGGGAGAGAGAGAGAGGGAAAGAGGGAGAGGGGGAGAGAGGGAGAGAGGGAGAGAGAGAGAGGGGGAGAGAGGGAGAGAAAGAGAGAGAGAGAGGGGGAGAGAGAGAGAGGGGGGGAGAGAGGGAGAGAGAGAGAGATAGATGGGGGGAGAGAGAGAGAGAGAGAGGGAGAGAGGGAGAGAGAGGGAGAGAGAGGGAGAGAGAGGGAGAGAGAGGGGGAGAGAAAGAGGGGGAGAGAGGGAGAGAGAGATAGATAGGGGGAGAGAGAGAGGGGGGGGGAGAGAGAGAGAGAGAGAGGGAGAGAGATGGGGGGGGAGAGAGAGAGAGAGGGAGAGAGAGAGAGAGAGGGGAGAGAGAGGGGGGGAGAGGTAGGGGGAGAGGGGGAGAGAGAGAGGGGGGGGAGAGAGAGGGAGAGAGAGGGGGAGAGAAAGAGGGGGAGAGAGGGAGAGAGAGATAGATAGGGGGAGAGAGAGAGAGGGGGGGGAGAGAGAGAGAGAGGGAGAGAGAGAGAGAGAGGGGAGAGAGAGGGGGGGAGAGGTAGGGGGAGAGGGGGAGAGAGAGAGGGGGGGGGAGAGAGAGAGAGAGAGAGAGAGAGAGAGGGGGGGGGAGAGAGAGAGAGAGGGAGAGAGAGAGAGAGAGGGGAGAGAGAGGGGGGGAGAGGTAGGGGGAGAGGGGGAGAGAGAGAGGGGGGGAGAGAGAGAGATAGATAGGGAGAGAGAGAGGGGGGGGGGAGAGAGAGAGAGAGGGAGAGAGAGAGCTCTGTCTCAGGGTCGACCCTCCCCTCCCACCAAGTGGAACGGTAATGTATTGAGCCAAGAAGAACGAGACGTGAAACTGACCTCATGTCCGTGTGCCACAACGTGTAGTGAGTTGGTACAATGGAACGGTTTTTCAATTCCCAGGATAAAATGGGCCGGAAGTTCCTCAGGGTCAGGCTGAAAATGCAGGATTCATCTGAAGAGGGGAGCAGGAGAAGACACACATGAGGCTGACACGGGGAGCCCAGGGCCGGGTCCTGGCCATGCAGCCCGCCCCCTGCGATCTGGAGCCCACATTCCCGGCACAGCACCCCGGGAGCCAGCCCGGGGCTCTGGAACCCTCGGGACGGCAACGGCTCTCCTGATCGCATTAGCCAACGAGCAGCACAGGAAACAGGCGCGCTCAGGGCACACACAGGCCGTCAGCAACGTGTACACGGCGCCGGGCCCACCCAGTCTCACCCAGCTCAGTGGCTCACTGGACCCCAATGCCCGTGCCGCCCTGGCCCCCCCCGTTCCCTCAGCTCCCCTCCACCTCCTCTCCCGGCCCCTCCTACGCTGCCCCGCCCGCCCGCCCCCCGCAGGCCCTTCCTCCGGGAATCCCCCACTGACCTCCTTCCCCATCCCGGGGGGAGCGGGGGAAGAACCTGTGCCCCAGGCAGAGTCCCCACAGCAATGCTGCCGCAGGGCTGCAGACCCATTCTGCAGACGGGGAGACTGAGCCCCGAGGCACCCAGGGCTAGGCAGCTGGGACCCGGAGCTCCAAGGCTTGGAAGCCACGCCTGTCAAATCTGCCTGGTCTGCTCACAGTGCTTCAGACCGTCTCAGCTGGACACGCATTTAACACGGGGCGAGGGTTGGTGGACAGGTTTGCATGTGTGCGCCAGAAGTTTAGTTTAGCCCTAACCGGTTTGGCTCAGTGGATAGAGCGTCGGCCTGCGGACTGAAAGGTCCCAGGTTCGATTCCGGTCAAGGGCATGTACCTTGGTTGCGGGCACATCCCCAGTAGGAGGTGTGCAGGAGGCAGCTGATCGATGTTTCTCTCTCATCGACGTTTCTAGCTCTCTATCCCTCTCCCTTCCTCTCTGTAAAAAATCAATAAAATATATATATATATAAAAAAGAAGTTTAGTTTAAAGATGATTTTCGGCGTGGGGTGGTAGATGCACAATACTATACACAGATGATGTGTGTGGAAGTGTATACCCGAAGCCTGTGTACATTTATGAACCAGTGTCACCCCCATACGTTCAATTAAAAACTTCCCTTCCTTTATCTGGCACCGGGCATGGAGTAAGTGGTGGAAGGATGCCAAATGCAGGGGAATTATTCCTGGATCCTTTTTGTTGTTGGGCATAGCCTGCGTCTCCCTCGTTCTTCTGTGAAGGGGTTTGAAAGGGGAGAATCTTCTAAGGGGTTTTAAAACGGCCTCTGGTGTTCATTTCTTACGATAATTTTGTGAGGCAGATGGGAACATCAGATTGGCTCCTTCCACAGAGACAAGCATTTGGGAAAAAAGATTCGAACGAAACGGGCAACAGATCTGGGATGGGAAAGAACATTTCCCACATCTGAGACGTCTGAACGGTCACCCCAACCTCCGACCCCCCCAGGCGTCCTCAAACGACGGCCCGCGGGCCACATGCGGCCCACCGAGGACACGGATCTGGCCCGCCGGGGGCCGCTGCCTGTCCTGCTTAGCAGCCGACGCGTCCCGGGCCCGCAGGGCGCATAGGAATTTGTTCATAGTTTTTTTTTAAACTATAGTCCGGCCCTCCCACGGTCTGAGGGACAGGGAACTGGCCCCCGGTTTAAAAAGTCCGAAGACCCCTGCTACAGCACTTAGCCCGTCAGGAGGCGTGTCTTACCAAGCCAAGCCTGCGGAGTGCCGAGCGCGGGCCCCACGTGCACTAGGAAGAAGAAAGCCACGTTAGACAGACGGCACATCCTCGGGGCTCAATGCACACTTGCCGCTCCGCGTCGGGCCTTGTCTCCCACGCGCGTGTAAGCACGGAACGGAGACCTCCTTGGCTGCGTGGACCCCACGGGAGAGCGGCGTGGGAGCGGATACGGAGCACAGGGGTGGCTGCCTTGCGGGCTGAGGGACTGTCGGAGAAGCAGTCATCCGCCTGGAGAAATCCTCCGGATATAAAGAAGCATGTTGCTCGTTAATAAACCTCAAAGGTGAGGATGGTCACCAAGGGTGCGGGGGGGCTGGGGGGGGAGGAAGGGCGCAGGGGATGGGGACTCGCTTGTCCTTTGCCCTCCGGATGTCACGGTGAGCTGGGGACATTTTCCGCCCGCGGAGGCCACGGATGCTGCGGGTACGCTGCGGTGACGGGCAGTCCTGCCCGGAACAGGTGACAGACAGAGGACACAGGGATGCTAAAGCAGAGTCACCGGAGAGGCGGAGCAAGGCACACACACGACGGGAGGAAAACCCATAATACACGGAGCATTACGCCCAGGTTCGGAGGTAAGGGCCTGGCCTCGCTCCCAATCGGAGTCGCACTCACGCCCCGGGGACCCCGAGGAGGCGTTAAGAGAAACGGCTCCCCCAGGCCCACAGGCGGGGTCCCGTCCCGAGCGAGCCTTCGGTCATTCTTGTTCTTGTCTGTTTTCCTAAAAGCAACCATCAGCCCTAACCGGTGTGGCTCAGTGGATAGAGCGTCGGCCTGCGGACTGAAGGGTCCCGGGTTCGATTCCGGTCAAGGGCATGTACCTTGGTTGCGGGCACATCCCCAGTAGGAGGTGTGCAGGAGGCAGCTGATCGATGTTTCTCTCTCATCGGTGTTTCTAACTCTCTCTCCCTCTCCCTTCCTCTCTGTAAAAAATCAATAAAATATATTAAAAAAAAAAAATAAAAGCAACCATCAGGCAGAAACCTATCGGCACCGGCCTCCTGTCCACGTCCCCTGGCCCTGGACCGCGGGCAGGCCGAGACCGGTCTCAGCGTGCTGGCGTTTCCCCCTCCCCCCCCACCCCCCGCCCCGGGCTCAGTGACGATGGTGTCACAGGCTGGCTCCCACAAGAGCGACGATAAAAAGTGTCCCTTACCCATGAGATACAAACTAGCCAGTCTCATCGCAACAGCACTGCGGGTCCACAGCATCTTTGTGGCTTCCTACGTCCTTCCTCCCGTTCACATCTGAAAGGGAATCAATATCGGGCCATCAAAATTCGGAAGTGTCTCGTTAAAATGGGCGGAGGCCAGATGAGGGGAGACGGCTGGGAGCTGGACCATTCCCCCACGTCTGCGAGCAACCAAGTCCCCACCGAGGCAGGAAGAAATTAATTTAAAAAAAATATATTTTATTGATTTTTTACAGAGAGGAAGGGAGAGGGATAGAGAGCTAGAAACATCGATGAGAGAGAAACATCGATCAGCTGCCTCCTGCACACCCCCCACTGGGGATGTGCCTGCAACCAAGGTACATGCCCTTGACCGGAATCAAACCCGGGACCCTCCAGTCCGCAGGCTGACGCTCTATCCACTGAGCCAAACCGGGTTCAGCAGGAAGAAATTTTTTAACTCTTGAGCAGGTAGCACAGCAATCTGGTTCCGAAATTTTAAACACACAAAAAAAGGGAACAGTGCAGAGATTTGCTTCCTTTAGAAAACTTACTTTTATTATTATTATTACTAGGGGCCCGGTGCACGAAATTCGTACACTCGGGAGGGGTCCCTCAGCCCAGCCTGAGCCCTCTCACAGCCCTCGGGGGATGTCTGACTGACGGCTTAGGCCTGCTCCCCAGCCTGAGCTGTCAGTCGGACATCCTTAGCGCTGCTGCAGAGGCAGGAGAGGCTTCCGCCACTCCCACTGTGCTCACCAGCCGTGAGCCTGGCTTCTGGCTGAGCGGCGCTCCCCCTGTGGGGGCACACTGACCACCCGGGGGCAGCTCCTGTGTTGAGCGTCTGCCCCCTGGTGGTCAGTGCGCGTCATAGCAACTGGTCGTTCCGCCCTTCCGTTGATTTGCATATTAGCCTTTTATTATATAGGACTAGAGGCCCAGTGCACGAAATTCGTGCACGGGTGTGTGTGTCCCTCAGTCCAGCCTGCACCCTCTCCAATCTGGGACCCCTCAAGGGATGACCGACTGCCCGTTTAGGCCCGATCCCGGTAGGATCGAGCCTAAACAGGCAGTCGGACATCCCTCTCACAATCCAGGACTGCTGGCTCCCAACTGCTCGCCTGCCTGCCTTCCTGATTGCCCCTAACCACTTCTGCCTGCCAGCCTGATCACCCCCAACTGCTCTCCCCTGCAGGCCTGGGTCCCCCCCAACTGCCCTTCCCTGAAGGCCCAGTCGCCCCCAACTTCCCTCCTCTGCTGGCCTGGTCACCCCTAACTGCCCTCCCCTGCAGGCTTGATCACCCCCAACTGCCCTCCCTTGCAGGCCTGGTCCCTCCCAACTGCCCTCCCCTGCTGGCCATCTTGTGGTGGCCTTCTTGTGTCCACATGGGGGCAGGATCTTTGACCACATGGAGGCAGCCATCTTGTGTGTTGGAGTGATGGTCAATTTGCATATTACTCTTTTATTAGATAGGATTATATAGGATATTTGTATTGATTTTAGAGGAAGGGAGAGGGAGAGAGAGATAGAAACATCCATGATGAGAGAGAATCAGCTGCCTCCTGCACGCCTCTGCTCATGGGCGTGTCTGAGTGAAGGGAACTTTACAGGTTGGACCGATGGCCAAAGGGCCTGTGAGTCAGAGTCCCCACAGCAAATGGCACCTGTACGTTAGGGAATGGTGAGACAGTCTTTAACCAAATGTGTGAACAGGATGTAGGCAAACTGTGAATGCAGCAGCGAAAGACACCACGGCAGGGGCTGTCTCCCACGCTGGGTTCAAGGGGCAAAGGGGCGGTGCCAGCTCAGGGCTCTGGGAGGGGAGGCCCCCGTGTGAGGCTGTGGCCGGAGCCAGACTCAGCCAGCCCCGGACGGGACGTGCAGGGAGGGTGCTGAGGACCGAGAAACGACCCCCCACGGTCTTCCCGCCCTCCCCTCGGGCTTGAACCAGCCGGAAGTCAGCGAGCAGGGTGCCGGTGGCTGTCCCCGCAGAAGACAGGATCCTGGGCAAAGCAGAGGGCGGGGAGTGGAGGCGGGTGTGGGGGGCAGCGGCAGGCACCGGCAGTGGCACCGAGGGCCTGCGGCTGCGACTCCCACGGGAAAGGCCGCATTCTCGCCCTGGTGGCCGCAGCAACGCACACGCTGCCCTCGGTGGGGGGCGGGGGGGGGGGGCGGGAGGAGGCCCGGCCCTCGGGGGTGAGAACCCCTTTTCTCTCCTTTCCTTGCCAGTTGCCCATCGATTTGTTGATGCTGGATTTTGTGCTTGTTTTTCTCGAACCACGCAGAAGGTTCTGAGCTTTGTGTTTGCAGAGTTAAAGGAGTTTTCTTCCTCAGCGACGGCATTTTGCCTCCGAAAGCCTCCTTCCTCCGAGGTGACGAGGGACGTGTCGCCCTCAGAGCTTCCGCCGCATCCAAACGGGGGCTCTGTAGATGCGTGGCGTCCCCGGCCCAGCACGAGGCAGCAGCAAGCCCCCTCCACAGGAAAAATGCCCGCAAAGGGCAGACTTGAGTTCACGCTGACAGGACGAGTCCTCCTGCCTGCAGGGGCAGGGCAGGGTGCCAGCAGGTGCTCCCCTCGAGGGACCTGGGACTCCAGGACCCCCCCACCCCCGCGAGATCCCAGGCCCCTCTGCCCCAGAGCAGCCCCTAACCCTGCACCCACTCGGTACGCCCACAGAGCTGTCTCTGTCACCCGTGGCGCCCCCCACGCCCTCAGCAGAGGCCAGCGTGGCAGGGCCATTCCTTAGACGGGGCGCACCCACATTGCAGAATGCCACCGGTGGCTCCCTGTGCCCACCGGCCCCGGGGCCTCTGCTGCGGGGAGTGGGCGGGAGGTAAGCAACCAAAGACCTTGTATGCGTGTCTGCTCGCCCCGCGGGCTCTTCCTGGGGGCCCCGCCCTGCGTCTGCATCTACCGAGCTAGCTCAGTGCCCTGAGCAGCTGAGACACACACACACACACACACAACCACATAACCACACACACACACACAACCACACACAACCACACGCACACACAACCACACACACACACACACAACCACACACACACACAACCACACACACACAACCACATAACCACACACACACACACAACCACACACACACACACACACAACCACACACACACACACACACAACCACACACACACACAACCACACACACACAACCACATAACCATACACACACACACAACCACACACAACCACACGCACACACAACCACACACACACAACCACACGCACACACAACCACACGCACACACAACCACACACACAACCACACACACAACCACACACACACATACACACACAACCACACACACAAACCACACACACACAACCACACACACACAACCACACACACACAACCACACACAACCACACACACACAACCACACATACAACCACACACACAACCACAACCACACACAACCACAACTACACACAACCACACACACAACCACAACCACACACACACCACCACACACAGCCACACACAACCACACACACACACACAACCACAACCACACACACACACAACCACACACACACACCCTACACACACACACAACCACAACCACACACACAAACACACACACACACAACCACACACACACACAACCACACACACACAACCACAACCACACACACAAACACACACACACAACCACACACACACACAACCACACACACACACACCCTACACACACACACAACCACAACCACACACACAAACACACACACACAACCACACACACACACACACACACACACACATACAACCACAATCACACACACACACACAGCCACACAATGAGAAGTCCGCTCTCCAAATCTCCGAGGGCGGGCAGGAAGGTGACTGTGTGCATGCCTGCATAACCCCGGACACAGACAATAGGGTGCTGAAGGCCTGGGGTGGGGGTGGGGTGGAGGGGGCTGATGGGAAAAAAGGGGACGCATGTAATACTTTCAACAATAAAGATTTTAAAACATTTTGAGGCAATAGAAAAAGAAGTCTGTTCTCCGACTCTGGGCCAGAGGACCCAGGAAATGCCCCTCCCCCTGGTGGTTCCCCGTGACTAACCCCCACCCCCGCTCTTTTTAAAAATATGTTCTATTGATTTTAGAGAGGAAGGCAGAGAGAGAGAGAAACATCAATGATGAGAATCATCCATCCGCTGCCTCCTGCACGCCCCACACTGGGGATCGAACCCACAACCCCCCTCCCATCCCCACTCCTCATGTGCCCTGACCTGGAATCGAACCCGTGAGCTCGTGGTTCATGGGTCAATGCTCAGCCACACCCGTGGGGCTCACACCCCGCTCCCCACCGGAATGCCTGGGAGCTGGGCTCTCGCTGGCTCCCTCCGCAGGTCCCTGCCTCGCCCTGGCGTCCCGCCCCACACTGCTCCCGAAGCTGCCTGTCTCCCCCTGACGACAGCAGACCAGCCACCATCCCCCGCAGCCGGCGGCTTTGTCCCCAGGCCCGAGCGCAGAAGGGCCCACACGTGTGGCTGCTCCCGGGTGGCCGTGCCAAGTTCTGAATGACTTCATCTTCCAATGGTCTTCTGTCAGCGAAGCCGGACGCCCCCACGGGACCCCGAGCCCTGGGCTCGCTCGGCCTGGCTCCCCGTCCTCCCTCTGCAGGCTGAGGGGGCCCCCACGGCCGGGGAGCCCACGTGGCCGTGATGCCTTCGGGATGTGTGCAGGGAGGGGGCAGCGGCTTCCCCGGGGGTGGCATCCAGGGCCGCCCTGATCCCAGAGGGCGGGAGCGGAGGGTAAGGGCCCTCGGGCACTGTCAGCCAGCCGAGGCCTGGGGGGCAGGTCCTTGGGGAGGGAGAGTTGACTCCCGCGAGCCCCCCCGGCTGGGTGAGGGCCTGGCACCTTCAGGCCGAGGGCCTGGGTGCTCAGAGTCGCCACGTGGGCCCCGGTGCCTGCCTGCGGGAGGTGCTCCGGGCCTGGGTGTCCGTCAGGAGCGGGCGCCCCTCGGGCTGGCCCTGCGCCGGGCCCCCTGTCCAGGCGGCGCTCGGAAATGCCAAGCGTGGCCTCGGGGACTCCCCACGCGCGTCCGTGCACTGGATGGGGCTGCACAGCGGAGAGCAGGCGGGGAAGCAGGCGCCTGGTTCAGAGCTTCACTTTCCAGCTCGAATGGCGCTCCGTGGCAGTCTCACACGCCAGGCTGGGGCGCAGACGAAGACACGCAGCGGCTTCACGGGCAGCACCGGGGCTGGCCTTCTTCCGGGACCGGCGCTGCCTTCGGGCCCAGGACCATTTTTGTTTCATTCCAACACCATCTCTTTCATCCCGTGCGTACGGGCACGGGCGGTCCCGTTGGCGGGTTCCCCTCGCAGGCAGCCCGCGCCCCGCGGCCTGGGGGGCTGCGTGTGCCCCACACCAGGTTCCTTCTCAGACGCCATCCCTGTGCCAGCGGTGGATGCGCCTGCCCGGCAGGGCCCAGCCTGCGGCTCCCCGTTTCTGCTGTTGGCACGTTTCCGGCGACTTCGGCTCGTTCTCGATGCTGCAGCCTTCTTCTCTCACCTCTGCGCTCCTTTCACTGAATTCTTTTTCTTTTTTTTAAATATATGTTATTGATTTTTTACAGAGAGGAAGGGAGAGGGACAGAGAGCTAGAAACGTCGATGAGAGAGAAACATCGATCAGCTGCCTCCTGCACAGCTCCCACTGGGGATGTGCCCGCAACCAAGGTACATGCCCTTGACTGGAATCGAACCTGGGACCCTTCAGTCCGCAGGCCGACGCTCTATCCACTGAGCCACACCGGTCAGGGCTCACTGCATTCTTACTGCTATCAAGTTGGTGGAGGATCGGAGGCGATCGCAAGGCATTTCCTCCCGAACAAGAGCGCGACTTCCTCTGCTGTCAGACTCCCTGCGGGCGCGGCCTGTGCCTCCCTGTGGGCACGGTCCTCCCCCCGCGTCTCTGCCCACCTCGCTCCGAGGACCCGGCGGCTGCCACCTGTGACTGCGATGCAGCGGCGTGGAATCCTGACGCTTCTCACAACGGTGCCCAATTCCAGTTTGTTCTGGAAAGGCTTTACTTATTTTTAAAAACACATTTTTATTGATGTCAGAGAGGAAGGGAGAGGAAGATAGAAACATCCGTGATGAGAGAGAATCATGGATCGGCTTCCTGCTGCCCGCCCCGCACTGGGGATGGAGCCTGCAACCCGGGCCTGTGCCCTGAGCGGGAATCGAACCGCGACTTCCTGGTTCCTAGGTTGATGCTCAACCCCTGACCCACAGCGGCCGGCTGGGCTGTTCTGTAAAGACTGTGGCCAGAGGGTGGTGCTGGGATGGGGACAAGGGGGTGCACCTCGGTGGGAATGCCTGGACCCTCCGGGACGGTTTTGTGGAGTGTCCTGCGGGCAGGCTCTCTGCGGGCAGGTTCCCGGCTCCTGGCCACCACTGGTCCGCGGGAGGGCCTCCTGGGTCCGGGCTGGCTTTTCCCGCTCGCCCAGGGACCTGCCCACCGCCCTGGCCTCTGACCAGCACGAAGGGCCTGCTGCTCTGTCAGAAAAGGAGCCCTTCCCTCCTTCCCTCCTCGTCGGGGCACTTTCAATCGCGCCGATTCCCCGGTCTAGTTTCTGGTGGCTGTGCACACGCACCTTTTAAATCTTTTTTCAAACCTCAGAACCAAAACAGCGACGGCAATGCTTAGGAGTACCTCTCCCCCGTACGGCTGGAGAGCCCCGGCCTGCGGGACACGGGGCGGGCGGGCGGGCGGGCGTGTGCCTGCAGCCCCAGCTGGGCTCGCCCTCTCTTTCCTCTTCTCCCAGTTCTCAGCACCTTCCCTGGGCCCGCCTGCACCCATCCCAGCAGGAGCCTGACTGTGTCTCCCAGATCGCAAGTGCTCACCTCCTCCGGACAGGCGGACACCCCTGGAATCTGCGTGCGCCCCGCGGTGTGGCCCACAGTGCGTTTCTCACTTGGTCACAGGAAATAAAAGGGCATCTTACACTCAACCGCATTTTATTTAGGTTTTTTTTGTTCAGCCTCCTCCGAGGATGTTTTCCCATTGGTTTTAGGGGGAGTAGAAGAGAGAGGGAGAGACAGAGAGAAGCATCGATGTGAGACAGACATATGGATCGGTCGCCTCCTGCACGAGCCCCGGCCAGGGCCCGGGCTGGGGAGGAACCTGCAAACGAGGTACGTGCCCTTGACTGGAATCGAACCCGGGACCCTTTGGTCCGCAGGCCGACGCTCTATCCACTGAGCCACACCAGCTAGGGCTCAACAGCATGTATTTTTAAATATATCTTATTGATTTTTTACAGAGAGGGAGAGGGACAGACAGTCAGAAACATGGATGAGAGAGAAACATCGATCAGCTGCCTCCTGCACACCTCCCACTGGGGACGTGCCCGCAACCAAGGCACATGCCCTTGACCGGAATCGAACCTGGGACCCTTCAGTCCGCAGGCCGACGCTCTATCCACTGAGCCACACCAGCTAGGGCTCAACAGCATGTATTTTTAAATATATCTTATTGATTTTTAAAAAAAATATATTTTATTGATATTTCACAGAGAGGAAGGGAGAGGGATAGAGAGTTAGAAACATCGATGAGAGAGAAACATCGATCAGCTGCCTCCCGCACACCCCCCACTGGGGATGTGCCCGCAACCAAGGTACGTGCCCTTGACCGGAATCGAACCCGGGACCCTTCAGTCCGCAGGCCGACGCTCTATCCACTGACCAAACCGGTTTCGGCTCAACAGCATTTTAGATTTGGTGAAATGTAATGACCGAGAGACATAGGATCTATGTGCCACGGCCCCTGCCCTAGCGGGACGGTTTACACCGGAAACAGGAAGAGACCCATGTGGCTCTGCGTGCAGGTGGGAGGCCTGGGGCTGGGTTTCGGAAAGCTTCACTCCTAAGTCAGTGCCTCTGGGACGGTGGTTCTTCTAATTCCTTTTTTTTTTTTTTTTTAAGACATATGACCATTTGTCAAATCCTAGGAGCCCAATTCGAGGCAGATTGTCTTTCACTTTCAAACAAACACCCGAGAAACGTTAGAGGAAATGCAGATAAGAATAAAAGAGCCATGCAGGTTTCTGATGATCAGAAATGAAAAAACAACGTGTGAACTACAGCATTTGCACGCTCAAGCCCTTTCCCGGGACAGGTGGCCACGTCTCCCCAGGCACCCCTGGTGGCTAGGGCGTCCCAGGGGTTTTCTGCGGCTCCGGCCCCGGCCCCTTTCCTCCCTACACCTGAGGGCCAGGTGTGTGGGGCTGGGGAGGGCGCTTAGAAGCCTGGCCCAAGTGTGGGCCAGCTGTGGCTTGTGACACCCAGCGGGAGTGGGGCCTGGGGGTGGGGGGTGGACTCCAGGACTCCCCCAGCCTGCCTCTGCCCCTCCCACCTCGCCGCTCAGATCTGACCACCGGGCATTTGTAAGACCTCTAGAAAAATAAACGAGGAAGCAAGGCGTCAATGAATGAACTGCTGAAAGGAGGCGGACAGCTAGCCGCTTCCGATAAGGCCATCGCCGGACAGAGCTGCCGGACAGAACTCGGAACTGAGATTAATTAACTGGTCCATTTGCTCGGGGTTGAAAGGCAGTTCGATTCGCACCCAGTTCCTCATCCCGTCCCGACCCCCTCCCTCTCGCCCCCTCCAGCTCCCCAGCCACGGATCGGCAGGACCTGGGGCACTGGGCCCGGCCGCTCCTCTGCGCCCCCCTCCGCTCGCGCACACCCCGCGGCGCCCAGAGCCTGGTGCGGGGGTGGGGTGGGGTGGGGCAGGGTGGGGGGGTCTCGGGCATCCTCGCCGGGGAGGGAGGGTGCAGGTCCAGGTGGGACAGGGATGAGGCCAGCCCAGCGCGGCCGGGGACAGACAGACAGACGCCCGCGGGCCGCGGAGGGGAGGCGCGCCCCGCAGGGATTCCGGGAAGCGGCTGCGGGCGCGCACAGGCCGGGCGGTCGCCGCGCTGGTGGACCCTTCTCCCGTGCCCGCCGCCCCGCGGTCCCCGCATTACCTTGGCAGCTTGGGGTCGCCTCTCCGGTCGGGACGCGGGCCGTGGGCCCCCTGCAGCCGGGCTCCGCGCTCCCGGCTCCGCGGCGGTGCCCGCGGCGACCCCTCCCGCGGGCGCGGGCACCACGGGCAGAGCGGGCAGAGCGGGCCGAGCCGGCACAGCGGGTGGAGCGGCCCGTGGGGCCTGGAGACTCTGCTCCCGACGCGCCGGGCGGGACCCTCCGCGTCCTCCCCAGACCCCGGGCGCGGGGAAGTCCCCGCGGGTGCGCGCGCGGAGTGCCCGCCTCCTTCGGGGTCGTGGGCGGGGCGCGCGGGGGGCGGGGACACGGATCACAGAGCTCACTGACATTTGCTGACAGCACCCGCCTCGCCCCGGCCCTACCCCCGCCCCCGCCCCCGCACGCGCCCTTCGCCCCACTTCCTCCCGGGGTTCGGCTGTGGGGTGTCCCGCGGGGGCCTCAGGCTACCGCCTGGCGCTCAGCACAATGCCCGGCGCGTTTTGTTCATTCCGTAAAAATGTGCTCAACGAACGATGACAAGAAGCCACATGGTTAGAAGGCCCCTCCTGCCCACGCCCTCGGGACCCCATGCACTCCGTCTCAAAACGCCGGGACAGCCCGGCCGCGTGGCTCAGGGGCTGAGCCTCGACCTAGGAACCAGGAGGTCAGGGTTCGATTCCCGGCCCGGGCACTTGCTGGGTTGCAGGCTCCATAGGACAAGGCCATAGTAATCAAAATAGCGTAAATACAGACACGTATGTAAGCGGGACATCATAGACAGCCCAGGAACAAGCCTACACCGTTATGGTTAATTAACCTGTAACAAAATAAAAAAAGGAGACATATGTACTACTATTTGTAATACTTCAAACAATTAAAAAAGAAAAGAAAATTAACTAAAAAAATAATAATTAACCTGTAACAAAAAAAGGAGACATATGTACTACTATTTGTAATACTTCAAACAATTAAAAAAGAAAAGAAAATTAACTAAAAAAATAATAATTAACCTGTAACAAAAAAAGGAGACATATGTACTACTATTTGTAATACTTCAAACAATTAAAAAAGAAAAGAAAATTAACTAAAAAAATAATAATTAACCTGTAACAAAAAAGGAGACATATGTACTACTATTTGTAATACTTCAAACAATTAAAAAAAAAGAAAATTAACTAAAAAATAATAATAATTAACCTGTAACAAAAGAGGCAAGAACATACGATGGGGTACAGAGTCTCTCCAATAAATGGTGTTGGGAAAACTGGATAGATGAACAAACACACAAAAAATGAAACCGGGCCCCTTTCTTACCCCACATACAAGAATAAACTCAAAATGGGTTAAAGCCTTAACATGGAAGACCATGAAAGTCCTGGCGGAAAACCCACACGTAGGCACCATCCCTCCGACGTTGCTTAGTGATACGGTACATATTTGGATACGTCTTCTCGGGCAAGGGAAACAAACAAAACCATAAACAAATGGGAGCCAGGGCGGGGGGGTACGGGGGACAAGAGTGGATATTTTTATTTTTAAAAATGAATAGATTTATTTATTTATTTTTTAAAATCTATTTTATTGATTTTAGAGAGGAAGGGAGAGGGAGGGAGAGAGAGAGAAACATCAGTGACGAGAGAGAATCATGGATCGGCTGCCTCCTGCACGCCCCCCACTGGGGGTCGAGCCCGCAGCCTGGGCCTGTGCCCTGCTGAGCCACGCCGGCCGGGCTGAGTAGTTTTATTTTTAACGCAGCTTTAGACTGACAGAGAAGTTGAGTGGAAAGTAGAGAGAGCGCCTCTGTTGTCCCTCCCTCAGTTTCCCCTAATAACACGCGCTGTGAGGTCCCTTGGTTACAACTGAGGAGCCAATATTGGTACTTGGTTATTCACCGAAGGCCCTGGTTTACGTGACGGCTCACCCTTTGTGTTGTACGTTCTGTGCGTTTGGACAAGTGCAGGAATGAGGCCACGTGTCCACCATCAGAGGATCACACCAGCGGGCTCATTGCTCTAAAGAGCCTCTATGCCCCTCCTACCCACCCCCCCCCTCCCCCTAACCCGTGGCGCCCACTGATCCTGTCTCCGTCTCCGTGGCTCGGCTTTTCTCTGCGTGACATGTTGTTGAAATCACGCGGAGTGTGGCCTCTCCGATGGGCACCTTTCGCTTAGCAACGCTCCCTACGCTTCCTCCACGGCTGTTCCTGCTCTGCAGCTCGTTTCTTTCTGGTGCTGGACAGTGAGTGTCCCACTGTCGGGACGCAGCACAGCTTGCCTGTCCACCGCCTGCACAGGGTGTCTGTCCACCCGCGCAGGGTGTCTGTCCACCCGCGCAGGGTGTCTGTCCACCTGCACAGGGTGTCTGTCCACCTGCACAGGGTGTCTGTCCACCGCCTGCGCAGGGTGTCTGTCCACCTGCACAGGGTGTCTGTCCACCTGCACAGGGTGTCTGTCCACCTGCACAGGGTGTCTGTCCACCTGCACAGGGTGTCTGTCCGCCTGCACAGGGTGTGTGTCCACCTGCACAGGGTGTCTGTCCACCCGCACAGGGTGTCTGTCCACCTGCACAGGGTGCCTGTCCACCGCCTGCACAGGGTGTGTGTCCACCTGCACAGGGTGTGTGTCCGCCTGCACAGGGTGTCTGTCCACCCGCACAGGGTGTCTGTCCACCTGCACAGGGTGTCTGTCCGCCTGCACAGGGTGTGTGTCCGCCTGCACAGGGTGTCTGTCCACCCGCACAGGGTGTCTGTCCACCTGCACAGGGTGCCTGTCCACCGCCTGCACAGGGTGTGTGTCCACCTGCACAGGGTGTGTGTCCACCGCCTGCACAGGGTGTCTGTCCACCTGCACAGGGTGCCTGTCCACCGCCTGCGCAGGGTGTCTGTCCACCTGCACAGGGTGTGTGTCCACCCGCACAGGGTGTCTGTCCACCCGCACAGGGTGTCTGTCCACCTGCACAGGGTGCCTGTCCACCGCCTGCACAGGGTGTGTGTCCACCTGCACAGGGTGTGTGTCCACCGCCCGCACAGGGTGTCTGTCCACCGCCCGCACAGGGTGTCCGTCCGCCTGCACAGGGTGTCTGTCCACCTGCACAGGGTGTGTGTCCACCTGCACAGGGTGTGTGTCCACCGCCTGCACAGGGTGTCTGTCCACCTGCACAGGGTGTCTGTCCACCGCCTGCGCAGGGTGTCTGTCCACCCGCACAGGGTGTCTGTCCACCACCTGCGCAGGGTGTCTGTCCACCCGCACAGGGTGTCTGTCCACCACCTGCGCAGGGTGTCTGTCCACCCGCACAGGGTGTCTGTCCACCACCTGCGCAGGGTGTCTGTCCACCCGCACAGGGTGTCTGTCCACCGCCTGCGCAGGGTGTCTGTCCACCTGCACAGGGTGCCTGTCCACCGCCTGCGCAGGGTGTCTGTCCACCTGCGCAGGGTGTCTGTCCACCCGCACAGGGTGTCTGTCCACCCGCACAGGATGTCTGTCCACCCGCACAGGGTGTCCACAGGGTGTGTGTCCGCCTGCACAGGGTGTCCGTCCGCCTGCACAGGGTGTCTGTCCACCTGCACAGGGTGTGTGTCCACCTGCGCAGGGTGTCTGTCCACCTGCGCAGGGTGTCTGTCCACCTGCGCAGGGTGTCTGTCCACCGCCCGCGCAGGGTGTCCGTCCACCGCCCGCACAGGGTGTCCGTCCGCCTGCACAGGGTGTCTGTCCGCCTGCACAGGGTGTGTGTCCGCCTGCACAGGGTGTGTGTCCGCCTGCACAGGGTGTGTGTCCGCCTGCACAGGGTGTGTGTCCGCCTGCGCAGGGTGTCTGTCCACCTGCGCAGGGTGTCTGTCCACCTGCGCAGGGTGTCTGTCCACCTGCGCAGGGTGTGTGTCCACCGCCCGCACAGGGTGTGTGTCCACCTGCACAGGGTGTCTGTCCACCGCCTGCACAGGGTGTCTGTCCACCTGCGCAGGGTGTCTGTCCACCTGCGCAGGGTGTCTGTCCACCTGCGCAGGGTGTCTGTCCACCGCCCGCACAGGGTGTGTGTCCACCGCCCGCACAGGGTGTCCGTCCGCCTGCACAGGGTGTCCTTCCGCCTGCACAGGGTGTCCGTCCGCCTGCACAGGGTGTGTGTCCACCCGCACAGGGTGTCTGTTCACCCGCACAGGGTGTGTGTCCACCTGCACAGGGTGTGTGTCCACCACCCGCACAGGGTGTGTGTCCACCCGCACAGGGTGTCTGTCCGCCCGCACAGGGTGTGTGTCCGCCCGCACAGGGTGTGTGTCCGCCCGCACAGGGTGTGTGTCCGCCCGCACAGGGTGTCTGTCCGCCCGCACAGGGTGTGTGTCCGCCCGCACAGGGTGTGTGTCCGCCCGCACAGGGTGTGTGTCCGCCCGCACAGGGTGTGTGTCCGCCCGCACAGGGTGTCTGTCCGCCCGCACAGGGTGTGTGTCCGCCCGCACAGGGTGTGTGTCCGCCCGCACAGGGTGTGTGTCCGCCCGCACAGGGTGTGTGTCCGCCCGCACAGGGTGTGTGTCCGCCCGCACAGGGTGTGTGTCCGCCCGCACAGGGTGTCTGTCCGCCCGCACAGGGTGTGTGTCCGCCCGCACAGGGTGTCTGTCCGCCCGCACAGGGTGTGTGTCCGCCCGCGCAGGGTGTGTGTCCGCCTGCGCAGGGTGTCTGTCCGCCTGCGCAGGGTGTCTGTCCGCCTGCACAGGGTGACTGTCCACTTGCACAGGGTGTGTGTCCACTTGCACAGGGGGAGGGGCAGCCGAGGTTCCCAGGGACATTGCTGTGGGGGTTCCCCCTGCAAAGCCTGGGCCCTACACCCCAAGCCAGCCTTCCCAGCCCAGAGCACCGAGCGAGATGTTAGTACCGAGTCGTGGCTTTGGGGCCTCCCCCCACCTTCCCATGAACTTGACGAGCGCCTCGCCTTCACGGGAGGCCCGCTAGCCCCACCTTCCCGGCTCCCGGAGGCCTCACCTGCTGGCATGGGGCTCTGGCAGAATCCGGGACAGACGGAGTTGTGGGCCCCAGGATGGGGCCATTTTCCTCTCCCCCAGGGGGTGCAGTGCCCTCCCTCCGCACAGCCAGACCTTGGTTTGTTCGGGCCTGATAAACGCTGCTGGCCTCACCCTGACGACTCCCTGGCCCCCCCCCCGCCCCCCCCAGGACTGGTGTGCCTGGGACGTTTGCTGCGGGGCCTCAGCCGCAGCCCTGGCACCGAGTGTCCATCTGGTGACTCCGGGGAGCCTACGCCCTGGGACTCCAGTACCGCCCGACACTCCGGCTGCGACGGGCCCACAGACAGCCAGCAGGCAGGGGCGGGCGGAGGGGCATCTCGGGGTGCTCGGGACCTTTTAAATCCTCACCTGAGGATTGCTTTTATTGATTTTAGAGAGAAGAAGGGAGAGAGGGAGAGAGGGAGAGAGAAACATTGATGTGAGAGAGAAACATCGATTGCCTCCTGTACGTTCCCCAGCTGGGGACTGAACCCACAGCCTAGGCGTGCGCCCTGACCAGGAATCACAGCCACCACCCTCTGGCGCAGGGATGCCGCTGCCACTGGTAAGCGCAGCCTTCGCGCACAGCCGGTCCTCCCACACACCAGGCCGAGCGCGACGCCACAACCTGGGATGCTGTGCAGCTCCAGACAGGCCACCCAGCCAGTCCGGGCAGCGTCGGACGTGGGCCTGGACCAGGGGCCCCTTCGGGAGCCAGAACCAGCACTCCCAGGGAGCGGGATCCGCGAGCCTCCGAGCCAGCGGCGTATCCAGGGGGAGAGCTCGCAGGCACCGGACCCGCGTGGGCGAATCCCACACCGCGGGTCAGCCCTGCACGGCGGCTCAGACCCCGTGCTCACACTCAGCCAGCCCTGAGGGTCGACCCGGGGCCACGAACAGGCCGATAGCAATCAAGACTCGCCTCCACCAGGAGGGCCCGCATTTCCCACTCGGGGGGCATTCCTGGAGCACCCGGCTCAGTGAGCAAGGGACCCGCCCCCTGGGCCCCACAGGACACGCACGATGGAAGGCCACCCAGCGAGACGGGGGGTCATAACAGATCTACCCCCGTCTTCATCGCAGTGTTATTTACAACAGCCAAGGTCCGGAAGCAGCCAGGGTGCCCGTCAGCAGACGAGGGGTTAAACACGATGGTGCGTGTACACGATGCATCCCACAGAGGAAGGAGATCTTACCACCTTTGGCCACAGCGTGGAGGGACCCGAGAGCAGTTTGCTGAGGGCACTGAGCCCATCCGGAGGACAGCGTCCTAGGATCTCACTCAGATGTAGGTGTTTCTCTCTTTTCCGAGTCCAGCACGGAAAAGAGCGGGTCCGGTTCCTGAGCAGAGGAGCTGGGGATTGAGACATAAAGGAAGAAAGAGACCAGACAGGAAGATAGAGAAAGCTGGGAGCCGGGTGGGACGCCGCCGTCCTCTCTGATGGAGGGACAGGACCCAGCGCCGACGCAGCAAGTTTATTTTATACCCCACATACCCAAATACCAGGGGGTTTCACCAGAACTTGGGATCCAAGGAGCTTATTGCATTCTTGAGCAGGCCCGAGCATTCCTGGTGCTTGACTGGATTTGCATATCAAAGTCCACTCCCCGACACCTGGGCTGACATGAAGGCCAAACTGATAACACTCCTGCCTTTTTGGCAAAGCGTGTCCCCGGGGCCTGTCTCCCTGAGTTCAGCTGACACCAATGAAAGAAACGCCCATGTGCCTTCCCAGGGGGCCCTCTACACTCAGAGGTGGCATCTAATGAACAAAACAAACCACCCGCATAGAAACAGGCTCACGGAGACAGAGAACAGACCGACAGCTGTCAGAGGGGAGGGCGTGTCAACTCCTCACCACACCTCAGACACAGACAGCAGCTGGTGGTTACCTGAGGGGAGGGGTGGGGGCGGGAGGAGAGGGGAAAGAAAGGGGGGAAATGGTGATGGAAGGAGACTTGACTTGGGGTGGTGAACGCACAGTACAATATGCAGAGAATTGTACCCCTGGAACCTGCCTAATTGCATTAACCCATGCCACCCCCGTAAATGCATTAAGAAAGATCGTTTTAGTTTTGTAAGAAACTGTCAGGCGGGACTTCCAAGTGGCTTGTCCCAGTTTACACCCGCGTTCTTGTCGCACCACATCCTCACCTGCTTTTAGGGTTGTCTGCGTTGGGATTTAGCTATTCTAACAGACGTCAGGTGGTCTCTCCTTGGCGTGTGTGTGTGTGTGTGTGTGTGTGTGTGTGTGTGTGTGTGTGTTTGTTGTTGTTGTTAATCCTCACCCAAGGGTATTTTCCCATTAACTTTTAGGGAGAGTGGAAGAGAGAGGGAAAGACAGAGAGAAACATCCACGTGAGGGAAACACATCGATTGGTTGCCTCCTGCACATGCCCAGACCAGGGCCCAGGCTGGGGAGGAGTCTGCAACCGAGGTACGTGCCCTTGATTGGAATCGAACCCGGGACCCTTCGGTCCGCAGGCCGACGCTCTATCCACTGAGCCACACCGGCTAGCGCCCTCCTTGCTATTTAAACAAAGGGTGGGTGTTTTTATGATGGAGATCATGATGCAAGTTCACAGTCTCTTGAGAATGAGCCTGTGGGAAGAGATAACTGGATCACAGGAAGAGAGAGAGAAAGGCAGGATGAAGCCATTGCGGAGGGAGGGGGAGGGAACCCCGTGGGGCTGGTCTGAGGCAGGAGCAGGGACCTTTTGTTCTTTTGGGGGGGGGGGGGAAAGGAAGGCAGACAAAGTGGGGAGACTTGGGCGGAAGGTAAGAGAGTCTGACCGCTTCTGCTTTTTGCAGGGAGCGTGGGGCAGAGTCCGAGGTGAGCAGGAGGCCAGAGGGCGGTGTGCGGAGGAGGACAGGTGGGATGGGAGTGTCCCCGTGGCGGACTTTGTCGGCGGAGAGGGAGGAGCAGGAGCCACACGCTGGGAAGAAGGCACGCACCCCGGGGCTCACGGCAGCGTATTCGCCACAGCCAAGGTCTGGGACGGCCCATCGCCGACAGCGGATCGGCAGCGCGGTGCGTCCCCACGTGGAACCCCACTCGGCGGTAAACGGAAGGGACTCCTACCCTCTGCCACAGCGTGGGGGGGACCTGAGAGCAGTACGCTGAGGGCATGAGCCGGCCAGAGAGGACAAGTGCCCTGTGATCTCACTCAGAGGTGGAATCTAACGAACAAGATAAACTCACAATCAACATGGAAACAGACTCGGATACGGAGAATCGACCGGCAGGTGTCCGAGGGAGGGGCCGCTCCGGCTGGAGAGCGTTCTGATGGGGGTCGACCCTCCCGCAGAGCACCCCCCCCCCCCCCCCCCGGCTCCTGGCTCTTCCCAAGAGCCAGGGAGAGGGCGTCGCTAGGCGTTGGGAGAACTGGGGCTGGTGTGGACTCTGCCTGAGCCTCTCCTCCGTCGAGTTTACTTCCCAGGCCCGAGGCCCGAGGCCCCCCGTTCCCGTCCCCTCGGCAGGTCCTGGCTGAGGTCTGGGTGGCTGGGCCCACGAGAAGCTGGGACCTCTCCCCCCAGCGTGTGCGTATGAGGACGGTGGGGGCCGGTTCCTCCCAGGAGCCTCCGACCCAGAAACCCTCCCTGACCGCACTCAGCAGCTGCAGAAAGAGGAAGTGCTGCAGCCCCTTCTCGGTACCGTCTGCCGGCTCCGTCGAGGCAGTGGCCTCCGGCACATCCGGCTCGGCCCAGGGGTCACACCCATGCACGTGACACTCTCCTCCCTGGTTTTCAGAATCACTCATCCCCTCCACCCCCTCCGCCTCTTGCTAAGCCAGCGGCACCCTCACCTTCACCCACCAGAGCTCTTCAGGTGTCAGGGCCTGCGGCCCCCGCAGTCCTACAGACCCAGGTCACCCCAGGCTTGCTTGAGAAGTGGGTGAAAGCAGGAAATGAAGGGAAAGAAAAAAGGAAGTGAGGAGATTAGAATCAGCTTGGTCATCTAGCACAGCCTGATGGCCCAGTTGGCGTGGCTCAGGGGTTGAGCATGGACCTAGGAACCAGGAGGTCATGGTTCGATTCCCGGTCAGGGCACAGGCCCGGGTGGTGGGCTCCATCCTCAGTAGGGAGCGTGCAGGAGGCAGCCGATCGATGATTCTCTCTCATCAAGGATGTTTCTGTCTCTCTCTCCCCTCCCTTCCTCTCTGAGATCAATAAAGAAATATTTAGAACAGCCGTGGGCAAACTACGGCCCGCGGGCCGGATCCGGCCCGTTCGGCTGTTCTATCCGGCCTGCGGAGCCGAAAGAGCGGAGGGTTCTCTTGCTCTCCCCTCCGCTCCTTTACTTTGAATTTATATTAGTTCACACAAACACTCCATCCATGCTTTTGTTCCGGCCTCCGGTCCAGTTTAAGAACCCATTGTGGCCCTTGAGTCAAAAAGTTTGCCCACCCCTGATTTAGAACATGCTGGTGGGCCGGTGGATGAGAAAGGGGTTCTGTGGAAAGTGACCCCATAGGGGAGTCCATCCTAAATCCCTAGGCGGGTCCTAAGTGGGCAGGTCTTGGCGGGCAGTCACGCCCCAGGCCTGCAGCTTCTTTAGCAAAAGGCTTTCTGGGCCTCCAGCCCGCCCTGTCCACTGTGCCTGTGCACCTGGGCGGACAGCCTTTGAAATGCCCCCGTCCAGGCTCCTCCTCCCAACGTGGGAGCACAGAACCCTAACCAGCCCGCGGTCGCCTCCTTGCGTTCCCCCACGCCCCCCACCTGCCCGTCGTCTTCCCTGACCCGCCCGGGCCCCTGCCGCCCTCCGGCCCTCCACACCCGGCAGAACCGTCTCCCCAGCCCTCTCTCCATCCTGGGCCCCGGGAGGAGGTTTGGCAAAGGGGGTGTCAGAGACGGGAGTCGACCGCAGGCCCGCCGTGCACGACTTCTGGAAAGCCAGGACTTCCGGGGCTGGTCCCAGTGGGCATCGCGGAGGGAGGCGCTGTCTGGCCCGGCCGCGGCGGCGGGGGGGGGGGGGGGGGGCAAGCACAGAGCCCACAGTCCCTGCCACAGTCAGCCCCCCACGTCCTGCTTCCCTCCCGCCGCAGCCCGCAGCCCTGTCCCTCACACAGCCCCACCCACTCATCCCCCCCCCCCCCCCCCGGAGCTTTCCATCATTTCATCCATTCCCCCCACGGTCCCTTCTGGGTTTCTCTTGGGCCAACCAGCATCTCAGTTGAAAGGAAAGCAGCAACTGGCTTGTTAGACATTGACCAACTGTCCCACTGCTGGGCGCCTCCGTCCTCGCCCCTCAGGGCTGCTGTGTCCCCACCGCTCCCCCCCCCCCCCCAAGCTGGGCGCCTCCATCCTGGCCCCTCAGCGCTGCTGTGTCCCCACCGCTGTCCCCCCCCCCCCCCCCCCGCCAGCTGGGCGCCTCCATCCTCGCCCCTCAGCGCTGCTGTGTCCCCACCGCTGGCCCCCCTCCCCCCCCAGCTGGGCGCCTCTGTCCTCCCCCCTTAGGGCTGCTGTGTCCCCACCGCTGGCCCCCCTCCCCCCCCAGCTGGGCGCCTCCGTCCTCCCCCCTCAGGGCTGCTTCCACAGCAGCAGACAAAACGAAAGGCACTCCATCAACAGCCACACAAACAGGTAATCCTTGGCCTGGAGACCGGATCCGGGAAGGAGACAGACAGGAGCCTCCTGGGACTTCCCCCGGGGTGGGGAAGGCTTGTGGGGGGGGGAGGGGAGGGGAAGGCTTGGGTGAGGGGAAGGCTTGGTGGGGGAAGGCTTGGGGGGTGGGGGAGGCTTGGGGGGGGGAAGGCTTGGGGGGTGGGAGAGGCTTGGGGGGGGAGGGGGGGAAGTGCATCAGAGGTGAGAGCGGAGAAATGTAGCTTCAGCCGGGGCGGGCGTCCGGGGGGGGGGGGGGGCGGCCAGGAGGGAGGGCATTTGCTCAGTGCGGGGTTTTAAAGATTGTGCATGCACTTAGAGTTCGTTACCGAGAGGTCTGCTTAACAGAAGCCATTTGCATCCAGGGGCGCACAAGGGGGTTTGCAGTTCTGAGTGTGTGCGCCCGTTTACTCCTTTTTATCACTGTTACCTTAATAATAATGATTGTAAATCTTTATTGCTAGAGCATCACCGATGTCCTCCTTTCTCCCTGCCGCCCCTGCCTGGCTCCCAGCCCACCCCAGGCCTTCACCCCACCCTCTGTGGCCACAGGCAAGATCTCTGCTTAACCTCTTTCCTCCCCCTCCCTCTGAGGTTCGATTATCCGTTAATTATTGTTTTATTTTCCAGAGGAGCAACTGCGGACCTAACTTTGCCCCACCCTGTGTTTATGTAAGCGATCAGAACGGTGCATTTTTGCTGGTAAGTCTCAAAAAAAGTTGCTTCGGGGACCAAAGTCGCTATGTTGGGAGGTAAACAAAGTGACGTAGCAGCTGGGTGCATACCCGTCGAGGAGCCAGCCGGCGCCTGGGTGGGCGTCTGGCCCGGGTGAGCGGCGTGAAGGCGCAGGGTTTCCCCCGAAGCGCAGTCAGGGTTTGGGCCGCGGTGCCAGCACTGGCACCTTACAGTGGGGTGGTGCCAGGGTCAGCAGGGCTGTTTTGGAAGACGAATGGAGCCCTGGCTGGTGTGGCTCAGTGGCTAGAGCGTCGGCCTGTGGACCAAAGGGCCCCGGGTTCGATTCCGGTCAGGGGCACGGACCTCGGTTGCAGAGACCCACGTGTGCATCGCTTTTCAGAGCCTGTAGCTGGGGCCCTCAGCCACGCGGGTCAGGGGAGAGTGCGTGGAGTGGGGGGAGGGGATGGAGGCAGCCGGGTCGGGGCCCTCAGCTGAGAAGGCTGACCCCTATTTTCTAATACTCCTCTTTGGAATTCTCTGCTGTTTTTTTTAGACGGCCCTTTATTCTAAAGAAATAACTGTTTTCTAGCCTGCTTTAGCCTGCTGGAATAATGAGGAAGATACACTTAGCCTTCTGACCTTGTAGGCCAGAGACTAGATACGCCCATACTCTCAATGCCATGCCAGGTGCATTTTTAATTGGATAGAACTGTGTTGTTTTCAAGGCCAGCAGCGAGATAACCACTAAGTGCACACAGGGCTGGCTCTTTAATAAAAAGGGAAGTCCTGCTTGTACCTTTGCTTAGAATTTGAATTCATTTTCTCTAAGCCCACCGGTGAATAAAGTGTGACTCCAAACTCTCCGAGCATTGCTTGATTTATTCCGGTTCTCTGTAACACAGCCACATGGGTCAGGGGAGAGTGTGTGGAGGGGAGGGGAGGGGGATGGAGGCAGCCGGGGTCTGGGCCCACGGACCTGTGTGTGTGGACACACTTGCTATGTGGCAGCTTACATCCTGGATTTTTTAGGACAGTGCCATGAAAAATGGAATTCTTCCCACAAAGGCGATTCATTTAACTTCATAATTTTGTTAGAATCTGCATATAATGCACACAGAACAGAAATATTATCAAATTAAAACTCCTCATCACAATTTTTCGTTGCAAAAATATATATATATATTTGTTAAGCCTCACGCGATGGTATTTTCCATTGATTTTTAGAGAGAGTGGAAGGGAGGGAGAGACACAGAGAGACATCGATGTGGGAGACACACATGGGTTAGTGGCCTCCACACAGCTCCACCAAGCTGGGATCGAGCCTGCAACCGAGGTCTGTGCCCTTGACTGGAACTGAACCCGGGACCCTTCAGGCCATGGGCCGATGCTCTGTCCACTGAGCCAAACTGGCTATGGTGAAAAAATATTTTTCTTGTTTTTAAGAAACAACTCCAACCGGTCTCGGACATTCTAACAGTTCCAGGAAAGCTGGTATCACCAGGAGGCAAACTCAGAGCGAGTTCCCACGGGACCTGGGAGGGGCTGAGCGGCTCCGGCCTGGGCTCAGGGCTGGCTCTGGGCGGGTGAGGCACTGTCAGCCGCGGCCCAGTCCATTCGGGGCTGGAACCAGGGCAGTGTCAGCTGGATTGAATATTAACCAGAAAGTTGGCTGAGAGAGACCCCCCTCTCCCCCCCCCCCCCCCCCCCGCTCTCTGAGTCATCCCCGCCCATCGGGGCGGCTGGGGCATCGGCCCCTCCTCGGTTTTCAGGCGGAGTTTCTCCAGTTGCTCCATTCTGTGCTTCCCTGTCTGAGTCACTGGGCTCGCCCACTCTCTGCCCGTGTTGGCAGCTGGTTTGATGAAAAGCTACAACAGAGCACGCACACGCACACACACACACATACACACAACACACATACACACAACACACACCACACATACACACAACACACACCACACAGAACACACATACACATAGTACACATACACACACCACACACAACACACATACACATAACACACAAACACACACCACAATACACATAACATGCATACACATAAACACACACAAATTACACACATACAGATAACACACATACACACATAACGTACAAACACACACCACACACCACACACAACGCACACAACAATAACATGCATACACATAACACACATACACATACACACATAAATAAGTCAGGACTCATCCTTCCCCTGTGCCAGGTCCCCTCCCCTCCCCTCCCCTCCCCTCCCCTCCCCTCCCCTCCCTTTTCCCCCCCTCCCCTCCCCTCCCTTTCCCCCTGCTGCATTCATCCCATCCCATCCCTTCTTCTTCAATGATGTCTGGGACCCACAGAAGCGACCCCGTGACCACCAGCGTCCCCGCGCTGCCGATTTGGAAGCACTGATGGGAGGGAGGCACAGGACCCCCAGGCCCTGCAGGGGGGGTGGTGAGAGCAGGAACTGGTGAGGTGACTGCTGGTCCAATCGGCCAGGCCCGCGGCCCCCGGCGGGCTGAGGCGAAGCCGCAGTGCAGGTGACTGTGCCAGAGCCGCTCCCCCTGGGCCGAGAGCACCGCCCGCAGCCCACGGTCACGGGGTCACGGCGGGGCGGGGCGGGGACGGACTTTGTTGCGGCCGCCCGGCCAGACGAACACAGAGCCCTCTTTTAAAGTAACAACAACGATGATCTCTACATAAAAGGCTAGGCAGCCGCCCGGCCAGGGTGGGTATGATGGGCACTGACCACCAGGGGGCAGACGCTCCCGCGGGAGCTGCCGAGCTGCCGTGACCTGGCAGCTGTGGTTCTTGGGTGATGCACCCGGAACCAGAGGAGGGAGCCTGATTCTTCGCAGGGTCCTGGGACCCCACCAGGCCGCGGGACCCCACCTGCCACAGGGACCCCACCTGCCGCGGGACCCCACCTGCCACAGGGACCCCACCTGCCGTGGGACCCCACCTGCCACAGGGACCCTGCTCACTCCACAGACGCCCTTCGAGCTGCAGCGCCGCCCCAGGTGTGGCCGGCCAGGGAGGGACCGTGGGAGGTTGGTTCCAGGGTGTGTCCAGCCCGTCTCACCCAGTCCTGCCCGGCTGGCCACCTTCTAATTAATTTCCTTTCAATGTGCACGAATCCGTGCACCGGGTCACTGTGTTTTATAATCCTCAGTGAGGGTTCTCCCGTTGCTTTTCAGAGAGGGAGGGCGGGAGGGAGGGAGGAGGTGAGAGACACATGGTCTGGTTGCCTTCTGCATGCGGGATGGAACCCGTGACCCTTTGCGGGGGGGTGGGGGGGCAGATGCTCTAACCGCCGAGCCCCCGGCCAGGGCTGCTCGGGCCCCTGGGTCCTGTCTGTGCGCTTGGTGCTGGGCGATGGCTCCCTGCTGGGCCTTTGCCTGAACACACCCCTCCCTGACCACGTGCGCCTGGACCCTGGACTCCCGGGCTGCAGGGGGAGGGGCCCGAGCTGTTTATCGCCCATAAATAAACAAACAAACAAACAAACAAACAAACAAACAAAGGCGCTCGGGGGCTTCCTCACAGAACCCCTGGGAGCCTTGTAAAGTGGGGGGCGCAGAGGCGGTGGGCTCTTTGCGGCCCCTGCACCTCTCCTCAGGGCTGACGTGGGCGTGCTCAGCACCTGGGGCCCAGCGGGGCTGGACTAAGAGTGGGTGGGAGGGTTGTGGGGCGGGGCTGAAAGCCGGGGGGTGGGTGGGGAGGGCCGGGACTGCACCCACGTGCATGGAGGGCAGGGGGGTGGGGAGACCCGAGGCTGCACCCCCTGCGTGGGACACGCGGCCGCCTGTGCGAGCTTCTGGCTGCGGGTGGGTTAGGAGCGCACACAGCTTCCCAGCCGCCGATGACCCTGCGCGTCCCCCGGAGCCAGCGCTCCCAGGAGCCGTCTGCGGGCAAGACCCCTTCCATGCGGGAGCTCGGTGTCCTGTGCATGTGGGTGCTCAGCGCCCGTCCCCCGTGAGCTGGCTCCATGCTGTGCGCCCCCCTCTCTCGCCGTCAAGTCGCATCACCAAGGCTGGTCCCCCGGCAGCGAGTCCCGAGGCCACGCAGGGCGCAGCGCAGTCAGACGTCCAGCTCCCGCCGCAGTCAGATGTCCAGTCCCCCCCACACGGGGGGGGGGGGGACACGCCGAGCGAGGTGGGCGCCTGTGCAGCCCTCGTGGACGGCAGCGCCCGCCCTGGGATGTGCTTGGCACGTGGTAGGCGCCCAAGAAACCGTTTCTGAGAGGGCTCTGCGGCGGCCCCCGGAGCCTCCGTCTTCCCGGGGCGCACAGAGCGCCCCCCCAAACACACACACACACACACACACACACACACACACACACACGCACACAGCCCCGGGCCCGGCAGCCCCGCCTCCCTCCGGCCCGGCTGGGGGGGACCTGGCTGCTCCTCGGGAGCGGGTGTCAGAGCCGCCTCTTCCAAGGACAGGGGCTCCCGGGACTCCTCGCGTGTCCCCCCACCACCCGTCACACACGCATCCGGAGCAGCTCCTGTGTGCGGCCCGGGCGGGGGACACGGCAGGAACCGAGGCCCACACCCTGCTTCCCGGGAGCGTCCGTGCTCAGGGCAGAGACCCCAGCCCGTCATCGCCCTGAGCTGGTGGGAGAGGCCGGCCGCCGCCCCGTGGAAAACCGGGGGGGGGGGGGGGGGGAGGCTGGACAGCACGCGAGGCGGTCACCTGCCAGGTGGGCCTGAGGGGCCGGGCAGGGGGCTGAGGGAAGCGGGTCAGGAAGACGAACAAGCCAGTGAATGCCGGGCAGCGAGCACGCGGGGCGCAGGGTTGGGGGGCTTGGGGCTCGCGCCCCGGGGGCTGTGGGTTTCACCTGGTTCCCACCGACACGTCCTCCGCTCGCCAAGCCCCCACCCGGGCTGCTCCCGCCCAGAGGCCTGCCTGCCCCCAAGCGGCACCCAGCACCCCCTTATCTGCTCCCCACAGGCCGCTGCCTCCGTGCGCGAAAACCACACTCCCCTCCTTGGGGGCCCCCGAGGGAGTGGTTGCTCACCCTCCTGCACAGACGCCCGCCTCCCCATGCCCGCGTGCCCGCTGCTCGCCTCCCTTCCAGCTGCCCCCTTCGTTTGCTGCCGTCGGAGCTGGATGCCCAGTGCGTGGCGCTTAGCAGATGCGCCACAAACGTGTCGTTGAGTGAATCTGTTTTCCAAAACATGCTCCCCCTCCCGCCATGGGAACAGCGGACACAGCCTCGCTGTCCGCCCACCGCCCAGCCCTCGCTCCTGCGCACACCTCTTCATCCCTGGCACCCCCCCCTGCAGCGACATCGCCCTCCAGGCCCCGCCACGCCCAGAGGAAGGCGCCTCGGAGAAGAGCGCTCGGGGGCAGGGCCTGGGCCTGCGAAGCTTGCACGCAGTGGTGACCAGTGCGATCTCGGTTGCCCCGGCCTCCTGCAGAGGAGACTGTAAAAGGGAGGCATGGGGCCCGGCTGCGTGGCTCAGACGTTGACGTCCACCTAGGAACCAGGGGGTCACCGTTCGATTCCCGGTTGGGGCCCAGGCCCGGGTGGCGGGCTCGATCCCCAGTGGGGGGCGTGCAGGAGACAGCCGGTCCATGATTCCCTCTCATCATGGCTGTTTCTCTCTCTCTCCCGCTCCCTGCCTCTCTGAAATCCATTTAAAAAAATAAAAAATAAAGAAACCAGAAGGAGGCCTGGGCAGCTGAGGGTGAGTGGGAACGAGGGAGGCCAGGCCAGCGGGTTAGCAACAAGGACAACGTGGCCAGTGACCGCAGCGTGCTCCCCTACCCTCATCACCGCGGGCCTGAGGGCGGGCCAGCTTCCGATGGGCCCCGATCCGCCGCTGCGCCCGTGTGGCCGCGGCACCCACGCTCTCAGGGACGCGTGCCGGTGGACAGCTCGGCTTTCCTGCTTCGGTCGCCGTTGGTGCCGGCTCCGTGATGTCAGCCCGGAGCCGGGCGGGCTCCCTCCGCTTCCTCCTCCTCAGCCTTGGCTCCGGGGACCACGGAGCCCCCCTTGCCCTTCTGATGACCTTCAAACAGCAGGCAACCACCGCCAGGCACGCGGTCTCCACGCCCAGCTGCGCCTGGCGGCCCCTCACCGCGGAGGGCCCCACCCCTCTCGTCGGAGATGTCTCACGGGGAGAAGCTCCCGCCTACGCAGCATGTCCGTCTTTTTTAGCTTCCTGGCCTCTGCCTGCGCTCAGGTGATGCTGTATCAGAGCTTCTCCTTCCCCAAAGCTCCCCCAGCTGGGCTGTCTTGTTCCCTCGGGGACTTTGCCTGCACCCACCATGTCCCAAGCTCAGGGCCCGGCCCTCACCCGCCTCAGCCGGGCTCCTCCCGCAGGCTCCACCCTACAACAGCTCAGCTGTCACCGCAGATACGCCCTCAGCCCAGCTCGGGTAACGCCTGCTCTCTGCCTGCGGGCCCTGTTCCTTACCCCGAATACATAAATAGCTATTTAGTGCCCTCATAGATATACATATACATATACTTATACATATACATATACATATACATATACATATACATATACACACATGCACATACATATACATCCTATCTAATAAAAGAATAATATGCAAATTGACCATCACTCCAACACACAAGATGGCTGCCCCCATGTGGTCAAAGATGACTGCCCCCATGTGGACACAAGATGGCCACCACAAGATGGCCAGCAGGGGAGGGCTGTTGGGAGGGACCAGGTCTGCAAGGGCGGGCAGTTGGGGGCGATCAAGCCTGCAGGGGAGGGCAGTTAGGAGTGACCAGGCCAGCAGAGGAGGGAAGTTGGGGGCGACTGGGCCTGCAGGGAAGGGAAGTTGGGGGGACCCAGGCCTGCAGGGGAGAGCAGTTAGGGGGACCAGGCCTGCAGGGGAGGGAAGTTAGGGGTGACCAGGCCTGTAGGGGAGGGCAGTTAGGGGCAAACAGGCTGGCAGGGGAGCAGTTAGGCATCAATCAGGCTGGCAGGGTAGTGGTTAGGGGGTGATCAGGCTGGCAGGCAGAAGTGGTTAGGGGCAATCAGGAAGGCAGGCAGGTGAGCAGTTGGGAGCCAGCAGTCTTGGATTGTGAGAGGGATGTCCGACTGCCCGTTTAGGCCCGATCCTACCGGGATCGGGCCTAAACGGGCAGTTGCACATCCCTCGAGGGGTCCCAGATTGGAGATGGTGCAGGCTGGGATGAGGGACACCCCACCCCGTGCATGAATTTCATGCACCAGGCCTCTAGTCTATAATAATAAAAGCATTATATGCAAATCGACTGAACGGCCAAACAGTGGAATGACCTTCCGGATGACCTTCTGGATGAAGCTGGGGCTGCGAGGACCTACCCTTGCACGAATTTCATGCGTCGGGCCTCTAGCACATACATATTAAATTCTCACCCGAGGATATTTTTCCATTAATTTTTAGAGAGAGTGGAAGGGAGGGGAGAAGACCGAGAAATATTGATGTGATGAGTTGCCTCCCACATGCTCCGTGCCCTTGACCAGAATTGAACCCAGGACCCTTCAGTCCGCAGGCTGATACTCCTTCCACTGAGCCACACCGGCTAAGGCAGTGCCTTCATATTTAGGTGTCCCACAGGGAAACGAATATGCAACACAATGATAGTCACCAGTCATTAGCACACGTTGTAGTTCGTTATTAATAATTATGTATAACAGGATGTTGTAAAGATTAAGTTACGGAAATTTGATTGAAGTGTTTCTTACATACCGTTCTATCGGCTGGGCCGCGGCGTATTTGCTGCGGGCGCGTGGGGCCCGCGGGCCGCGAGTTCAACGTGCTTGGCTCAGAGAAGCCCCGTGCGGTGTGGGAGCGGGAGGACGGAGGGCGAGGGCAGGGCCGTCCTCGGTGTGCGCATCACACTCCCAAGAAGGAACCCGAGGCCTGCCACGGCCAAGAGCCGGAAACAGCCCGGGGCCACCGGGGCGAGCGGATAGAGGCTGTGGGACAGGTGCTCCGTGGCACGCTGTGCGGCTGTAAAAAGGGGGAGCGCTCGCCCTTGGGGACAGCACGGAGGGACCTGGAGAGCACGATGCTCGTGGAATAAGCCAAAGCGAGGCAGACACAGATCACATGACCTCGCTCACCTGTGGGTCTGATGAACAAAACAAACTGGCCAACAAAATGAGACCCGCAGCCGGAGGCATGGACCAGACTGACACACCTCGATGTGGGGATGGGGACGAGAGGGATAAGGCAGAGACCTTATGTGCTTATAGGCACAGCCCATGGACCAGACTGACACCTCGATGTGGGGATGGGGACGGGAGGGATAAGGCAGAGCCCTTATGTCCTTATAGGCACAGCCCATGGACCAGACTGACACCTCGATGTGGGGATGGGGACGGGAGGGATAAGGCAGAGCCCTTATGTGCTTATAGGCACAGCCCATGGACCAGACTGACACTTCGATGTGGGGATGGGGACGAGAGGAGATAAGGCAGAAACCTTATGTGCTTATAGGCACAGCCCATGGACCAGACTGACACCTCGATGTGTGATGGGGACGAGAGGAGATAAGGCAGAGCCCTTATGTCCTTATAGGCACAGCCCATGGACCAGACTGACACCTCCATGTGGGGATGGGGACAGGAGGGATAAGGCAGAAACCTTATGTGCTTATAGGCACAGCCCATGGACCAGCCTGACACACCTCGATGTGTGATGGGGACGAGAGGAGATAAGGCAGAGACCTTATGTGCTTATAGGCACAGCCCATGGACCAGACTGACACCTCGATGTGGGGATGGGGACGAGAGGGATAAGGCAGAGCCCTTATGTGCTTATAGGCACAGCCCATGGACCAGACTGACACACCTCGATGTGTGATGGGGACGAGAGGAGATAAGGCAGAGACCTTATGTGCTTATAGGCACAGCCCATGGACCAGACTGACACCTCGATGTGGGGATGGGGACGAGAGGGATAAGGCAGAGCCCTTATGTGCTTATAGGCACAGCCCTGGACCAGACTGACACCTCGATGTGGGGATGGGGACGGGAGGGATAAGGCAGAGCCCTTATGTCCTTATAGGCACAGCCCATGGACCAGCCTGACACACCTCGATGTGGGGATGGGGACGAGAGGGATAAGGCAGAGCCCTTATGTGCTATAGGCACAGCCCATGGACCAGACTGACACACCTCGATGTGGGATGGGGACGAGAGGAGATAAGGCAGAGACCTTATGTGCTATAGGCACAGCCCTGGACGCGGGCCATAGCGGGTGAAGACCTGGGGGGAGGGGAGGGGCTGGAAGGGGGGTAAAGGAGGGGAAAGGGGGAGATATCTAACACTATCAACAACATAAAGTTCATTTTTTAAAAAAAGGGGTAAACTGAGGTCTTGACCTGCCTTAACCTGAGAACCCCGGGTGCAGCGGGCAGAGCGGCGCCGGCTGAGGGATACGCCTGAACGCGGCAGTGGCTGCCCCTCCTCGTGGGGGGGGGGGGGCCCTCCTCGCTCAGGGGACCGCGTGCATGTGTGTGCCCGCGCCGCCCAGCAGGGAGGCAGACCGTCCTCGCCGGGGCTTTCTGGTTCTCAGTGTCCTCGCGCTGCCACGGGGGGACCTTAGCGCCTGCCTGGCAAGGGCTAGCGTGGACATGCCACGCGGGTGAGTGTGTGGAGCCCTCAGCTCTGTGCCGCGTGCAGGTGGCTCCAGGAGCACTGGCCGGGAGGACAATGGTACTCACTCACGCGTGGGCGCTGTCATTTTTAAAATGGATTGATTTTTAGAGGGAGAGAGGGGCATCGCTTTGAGGTTCCACTTATTTTTGCACTCAGCGGTTGCTTCCTGTAGCTGCCCTGGCCGGACTGCTCTGCGACAGAGAGAGAGAGAGAGAGAGAGAGAGAGAGAGAGAGAGAGAGAGATGAGAGAGAGGTGAGAGAGACACATGGATGGTTGCCTCCCACATACGCCCCGACCAGGGCCTGGATGGAGCCCGCAACCGAGGCACATGCGTGGACCAGAATTCAACCTGGGGCCCTTCCGTCCTGGGGCCGACGCTCTGTCCACGGAGCCACGCCGGCCGGGCTGTGACTTTCTGAGCGGCATCCACCAGCGGTGTCTCCCAGGGGACGTGGCGCTGAAGGAAGAGCAGGTGGGGCCGTCCTGCGGCCCAGAGGAGGGGTGCGTCCTGGTCTGGTTTCAGGGCTTCAGCTGGTCCAGGGGCGCCACTCCTCCTGCCTCCACCAGGAGCTGCTCTGGGGCGACTCCCTTTGTGGGGGCTGGTTATTAGACCAAGGTCACCGTCTGTTCCCTGCGGCCTGTGGCTCAGCCGAGCTCCATGTCCACACACACTGATTGGAGCCCAGCCGCCCCCTGCCCCCCACCCCACCCACATATGTGGGACGAGGCCCCAAAGCTCGCATCGCCACTGCTCGTTGCGGTCACTGTGGCCTGAAGGTGGCGCTGTTTCTCCAGGAAGAAAGGCGGGCGGGCTGCTGCCTGGTGTCGCAGCTCCGGAAATGCCAGGGCATCCTTTTTTCTCTCTCTCTTTTTTTTTAAAATATATTTTATTGATATTTCACAGAGAGGAAGGGAGAGGGATAGAGAGCTAGAAACATCGATGAGAGAGTAACATCGATCAGCTGCCTCCTGCACACCTCCCACTGGGGATGTGCCCGCAACCAAGGTACATGCCCTTGACCGGAATCGAACCTGGGACCCTTCAGTCCGCAGGCCGACGCTCTATCCACTGAGCCACACCGGTTTTGGCCCTTTTTTTCTCTTAAAAAAAAAATTCTCCCCCCGAGGATATTTTCCATCGATTTTTAGGGATCGTGGAAGAGAGGGGGAGAGACAGAGAGAAACACCGATGTGAGGGACACACCGATGGGCTGCCTCCTGCACGAGCCCCAGGGGCTGGGGAGGAACCTGAGGCCCAGGTATGCGCCCTGGCGTGGGACCGGAACCTGGGACCCTTCGGGGCATGGGCCGATGCTCTGACCCCTGAGCCCTGACCCCTGAGCCACTCCAACCAGGGCTACTTTGTTTGTTTGTTTTTTACGTGACCTGCTTCTCGCTTTCTGGAGCGAGGGAGGACTGAGCGGAGAGCGTGCTGTGTTCGTTCTCACGGTGAGGGTGCTCCAGCTGTTTGAGCGGAGCCTGGGGAGCAGAGTTCAAGGCCGCTGAGGAGGCGGGGCCTGCACCCTGATCTGGGCCCCGCTGCAGCTTTTCTGGAGACGCTGATGCAGCAGAGACGTCCTGTCAGCATCGAGGCTGCCCTGGCCAGCTGGGGGCGGGTGCGCATCGCTCCTGCCTGGCCTTTTCCTGAGGGGCTCAGGGGACGGATCAGACGGGGTGGCTCCTGAAATAGGCACCTACTGGATTCAGGAGGACGATTTCCATCTTCTGAAACACGGTCCCCCAGGCACTCAGAGCCCCCATGCCTGCCCGCCGAGGCGCAGGGCCCCAGGACCTCAGGCTGAGATCTGCTCCTTCCTTTACTTCACTCACGTTCTGACCTGACCCCCGGGCTACCTCAGCCTCACGGAGGAGCTGTTAGGACGCGGGACCTCCAGGCCTCCCCCACCCCCGTACCCCGCACCCAAGGCATCACTGAGCACACGTCTGCCAGGACAGCGGGGCCCACGCACGGTGACCTGGCTCCGTCTCCGTTCTCAGATCACATCGCGGCCTCCCCACCGAGGCCCTCCAATGTTTTGTACAGGTGTCAGCACCCCTGGGGACGCAGCTGGGAGCCATGTGCGATGCGTGCTTCGAAAGCAGCGCCGGAGCCAACCGTGTGCCCACGTGGCCAGGGCTCCGGGCATCTCCGTTGCTCACGCTCTGTTTCCAGCACAAAGGGGGCAGGCCGGTAGGAAAGGAAGCCGCGTTGCTGTTTGAGTCACTCCGTGCCTGTGTCGGGGCGTAATGAGTTTAGAATGGCTTCCTGCTGGTCTCCAGTGCACAGGAACGTGTTCGTTGAAATAGCTGGTTTGTGACTTAAAAAACTATTTTCAAAACGTGGAGCAGTGACATCCTGTGTGTGTGTGTGTGTGTGTGTGTGTTGTGAAATCGTGTGTGTGTGTCTGTGTGTGTGTGTGTGTGTGTGTTGTGAAATCGTGTGTGTGTGTCTGTGTGTGTGTGTTGTGAAATCGTGTGTGTGTGTCTGTGTGTGTTTGTGTGTGTGTTTGTGTGTGTGTGTTTGTGTGTGTGTGTTTGTGTGTGTGTCTGTGTGTTTGTGTGTGTGTGTCTGTGTGTGTGTCGGTGTGTCTCTGTGTGTGTGTGTGTGTCTCTGTGTGTGTGTCTGTGTGTGTGTGTGTGTGTGTGTGTGTTGCATTTGTGTCTTTCACGTTCCTACTCATAAGTTAGGACCTAGATTCGTGAAATCAGGGCCCTTTGTTAGAAACCCCAGGATGACAACAAAGTAAAATGCTCAATAAAAGTGAAAAACTACCATCAAAGAGCAAACAAAACCAACCCACCAACTAATCCTATATAATAAAACTAGAGGCCTGGTGCACGAAATTCGTGCACAGGGGAGGGGGGGCCCTCAGCCCAGCCTGCACCCTCTCCAATCTGGGACCCCTCTCACAATCCAGGACTGCTGGCTCCCAACTGCTCGCCTGCCTGCCTTCCTGATTGCCCCAACCGCTTCTGCCTGCCAGCCTCATTACCCCCTAACCACTCCCCTGCCAGCCTGATTGATGCCTAACTGCTCCCCTGCCAGCCTGTTTGCCCCTAACTGCCCTCCCCTGCAGGCCTGGTCACCCCTAACTGCCCTCCCCTGCAGGCCTGGTATCCCTCAACTGCTCTCCCCTGCAGCCTTGGGTCCCTCCCAACTGCCTTTCCCTGCAGGCCTGGTCACCCCCAACTTCCCTCCTCTGCCGGCTTGGTCACCCCTAACTGCCCTCCCCTGCAGACTTGATCACCCCCAACTGCCCTCCCTTGCAGGCCTGGTCCCTCCCAACTGTCCTCCCCTGCTGGCCATCTTGTGGTGGCCATCTTGTGTCCACATGGGGGCAGGATCTTTGACCACATGGGGGCAGCCATCTTGTGTGTTGGAGTGATGGTCAATCTGCATATTACTCTTTTATTAGATAGGATATGCAAATCTACCGAATGGCAGAATGACTGGTTGCTATGATGGGCACTGACCACCAGGGGGCAGAAGCTCAATGCAGGAGCTGCCAGGGCACTCCCACGGGAGAGCGTCATCGCTCAGCCAGAAGCCGGGCTCACGGCCGGTGAGCACAGTGGCCGGAGCCTCTCCCACCTCCGCGGCGCTGCTAAGGATGCCCGACTGACGGCTTAGACCGGCGGGGAGCGGGCCTGAGCCGTCAGTCGGACATTCCCTGAGGGCCCCCAGACTGCAAGAGGGCGCAGGCCGGGCTGAGGGGACCTCCCCGCTCCCCCGAGGGCACGCATTTCGTGCACCGGGCCTCCGGTAACCAGATAAAAAGCAGAGAGGGTGGCTGCGTGTTCTTCCCGTTTTCTTTCCTTTTTAAATGCCGTGGCCTCGGCTCCTTGAAAGCTGCCCTTCAATCTGTGCATAATTCAAGGAAGGGGAGCGTGGGAAGGGGGACGGAGGAGGAAGATGCGATTTGCAAGGACTGTGACAGCACGCGGGCCAGCGAGCGCCGGGCAGATGGAGAGCGGCTGTGAGCTCCCCGCCGCTGTCACTCACGTCCCGGCCACAGCCTGTGACACCCTCCAGTTCCATCATCAGCCACATATGTCCGTGTGGGTGCAAAGCGCAGTTCTGTGTGATTTAAGGAGGAAGGAGCAGGGTACACGCTTCCTTCCTGGCTGACTACTCTCAGAAACGTTCGAACCTCGCCCTTGAACCTCGCAGCCTCATCAGGTGGATCTGAGGTTAAGGCTCCGGCGCGCTTTCCTCGCTGCCGTGAACGGACGAAAGCCCTTTCGGGAAACTGGCTCCCAGCCTCCCGTGCGGGGCGCGGAGGGTGACGGAGAGGCTCCGAACACAACTGCGGTAGGTTCACACTGAGCCGGAGGGACCTCAAGGGCCCGTGAGGGCACCACCTGCCCCAGGAACCGGCAGCAAAATAATGGAGAGATAGAGAGAGAAACCTCACGTCTTGCCCCGCCCCTGACAATACGCAGCAAGACCACGGGGACGCGAGGAAGCGAAGGGCCTGTGGCCTCAGAAAGGCGCTTCAGCATCACGCCCGGCCGTGTGGCTCCGAGGTTGAGCATCGACCTAAAAACCAGGAGGTCAGGGTTCGATTCCCGGTCAGGGCACAGGCCCGGGTTGTGGGCTCGATCTCCAGCGGGGGGCGTGCAGGAGGCAGCCGGTCCATGATTCTCTCTCATCATGGATGTTTCTCTCTCTCCCTCTCCCTCTCACATCAATAAAAAGACACTCTGAACAGAAAGAAAGAAGTGGACTTCATCATCAGGGAGACTGGCAGAACAGGAATCGCCGTGGTTACAGCCGGGTGTCTCCGGCCGGCTGTGCTCAGCGTGGGTGCTCCCTGCACGGTTTCCACAGATGAGGTGAAACACAGGGACGTGTCACAAAGAAGCCGCCACCCCCCCGAGGCTGCCTCCGCGGGGAGTCCACAGGCTGCAATTTTTAAACGCAGCCGGCTCCCCGAGGGCCAATCAATATTGGTGGCAATTATTCTTAGCACGCCGTCCGCATGAAATGTGTGTGTGTGTGTGTGTGTTTATCAACGTGGGCGACTGCGAGAGAGAGAGAGAGAGAGAGAGAGAGAGAGAGAGAGAGAGAGAAACAAGTCGATTCCCCGTGGATGGTGATCCGACGGCCTCGCGGCCGCCCTGGCATGGCTGCGGGAATCACCCAGGACAACGACCCCGTTACCTCCACCTTCAGCGCGAGCCCGCAGCTGCGAAGACCCCGCGCGGGTCACACAGAGAGAGAAGGAAACACAAAACGAACAAACAGACGCCAGGAGCGCCTCCCAGAGCAGCCGCAGGACGTTTTATTTACCCGTTTCTAAGCGTTTCTAAGCGGCGACCTCTGGGGCTGGGGCTGGGGCTGGGGCTGGGTGCGGGCTGCTTCACCGAGAAGTCCGTGCATGTTCTAGAGCAGGGATGGGCAAACTTTTTGACTCGAGGGCCACAATGGGTTCTTAAACTGGACCGGAGGGCCGGAACAAAAGCATGGATGGAGTGTTTTGTGAACTAATATAAATTCAAAGTAAAGGAGCGGAGGGGAGAGCAAGAGAACCCTCCGCTCTTTCGGCTCCGCGGGCCGGATAGAACAGCCGAACGGGCCAGATCCGGCCCGCGCGCCGTAGTTTGCCCACAGCTGTAGAGGGAAGGCCCCTAAACCTTGGAAAAAACTTCCAAAGGCAGATACTTTTATGTATTTATGTTTTTTTTTTTTATTTATTTCGGAGAGGAAGGGAGAGGGAGAGAGAGATGGGAACATCAACGGAGAGAGAATCATGGACCGGCTGCCTCCCGCACGCCCCACGCTGGGGTCGAGCCCACAACCCGGGCCTGTGCCCTGACGGGGAATCGAACCCTGACCTCCCGGTTCCTAGGTCGACGCTCACCCACGGAGCCACCCAGCCGGGCAAGGCCGATACTGAATTATGCAAATCCCTAGATTTCAGTCTTTGAAAGTTAGGTGTGTTTTTTTTCTTTCTTTCTTAAGTTTTTGTCCGTTTTGGGGGGTTTGGGGAGGGTGGGGAATAAAGAACAGAAAATTGAAGAAGCTGCTTTTCGTGGTGGGGCCCACGTTTAAGTTCACGGGCACGGACTCGGCTGGTAAACCTAACAAACCCGGTCCCAGGGAGCGGAGCGGGGACAGGAGAGCGCGCCTGACAGCAGTGGGCTGGGGTGAGGCCGCGTCCTGAGCCTCTGTCCTCAGTGCCACCCCAAGCGGGCTGCGCCTCCCTGGGTGCCCGACACCCGGCGGGTGGCCTCCTGGTGCCGAGCGTCCGCGGTGGTTCGCGGGCAATCGCCGTCATGTCCGCGGCTTGTGGGTACTCAGCACACTGCTGGGAAGGCCTCCTGCCCCCGCCGCGGCGGCAGGACATCAGCTCGTGGCCCGGCAGCGACACTGCCTTCGCCAGAGACACCGCGAGTGCATTCTGGTGATGCCGTGCGGGGCGGTGTTTCCCCGGGCTCCCGCCTGGCCCGGGAGCCGCAGCGCCCTCCAGGAGCAGTGGAACCAGTTGGCCCTGTGGGTCCATGTGCTCTGGGCGTTCTCGGACCCCAGCTGGTCCTCCCGGAGGCTTGCTCTAAAAGAGGGGTGCACTCTTTTTTTCTTTTTCTAAAAAGATTTTTATTGATTTCAGAGCGGAAGGGAGAGGGAGAGAGAGAGAGAAACATCTATGATGAGAGGGAATCATGGATCAGCTGCCTTTTGCACGCCCCGCACTGGAGATCGAGCCCGCAACCCAGGCCTGTGCCCTGACCGGGCATCAAACCGGGACCCCCACACTGGCCGGGGCTGCTTTGGTGACTGTTCTGATATGATCTTGTCAACCAGTTTCAACTTCATGCTTCTCACACCGGGTCGAGGTCTCGTCCGCCTGCCAGACCAGGCCACAGGTCACCGCCACGTCATCGGTGCTATTTCTGGTGACAGTCACGCCCCCTTGGTGGATGCCGCCCAATTCCGGGTGACCCCACGGGACCTGGACAGAAACGGGAGCACACAACACTCGTGCTGACTTTGATGAAAATGTATGTGACGCAAAACCTCCATGTGGGACGGAGGGCAGACAGAGGGCGTGTGGAACAAGGGACCCGGAGGGTAAAATGTCACTTTGCAAACCTCACTTTAACCCAAGGATCTTCAGCAAGAAATCGGCAGCATATTTTGACAAGATGTCACGCAACATTGTTCAGAAGGAGGGTGCTCTCGGGGTGCGACAATCCATGGACGGGCGTCCCTGCATCAGAAACCCTAACACGCACTTTCCCCCCTGAAAAACGTTTTTAGCATCTGAGTCACAGCTCCTCACACACGATTATCTCACAGTGACTCCCAAATTAGGCACAAACATTGGCTAATTAATCCCCACGACGACGCAAGGAAGCCCTGAAAGGTTCAGGCGCCCCCACCCCTGGGCATCACCATGGCTTTATTTTTAAGAATCTTGTTCTTCCCAGACTTTCTCTGATCAGCACGTCCCCCCCTCCCCCAGGAATATGTCATGTGTCAGACGTGTCCTCCTCCTCCTCCTTCTTCTCCTCTTCTCCCTCCCATTCTCCTCCTCCTTGTCCTTTCTCCTCCTCCCCTCCCCCTCCTCCTCCCCCTCCTCCTCCTCCTCCTCATCCTTCTCCTCTTCCTCCTCCTCCTCCTCCCCCTCCTCCTCCCCCTCCTCCTCCTTCTTCTTCTCCTTCTCTTCTACCTACCCTTCTCCTCCTCCTCCTCCTCCTCCTCCTCGTCCTTCCTCCTCCTCCTCATCCTTCCTCCTCCTCCTCGTCCTTTCTCCTCCTCCTCCTTCTCCTCCTCCTCCTCTCTCTCTCTCTCTCTTTTTCTCAGATGCTGATGTTGGGTGTGATGACCAGACTCCCTGCCTGTCATTCAGCACCAAGGACACCTCCCACGCTGTCCCGGAACCGCTAGGGACAGCCCGTTCCATCGTAAATGAGACCTAGTCCCCCTTACCTTTTTTTTTTTTTTTTTTTACAACGAATCTACATGGAGAAAAAATGAAAAGCAGACCTTCCACGATATAAAGTCTGTATTAGTAGGTTAAGCAGCTCAAGGTTACACAACCGTTGTCTATTGCCTCTCCCTTCCGTCCCGAAGACGAGCTGTGCCTCATGAATCGCTGGAGTCATCAGAGCCGCCAGGGCGTCACGCGTGCGTTCAGCAAGCACTCGCAGAGCCCCTGCTTGGTTGTAAATACTGTTCTTCAGAGCCCCATTTGTTAGGTCACCACGAGCACTCGCAGCATATTCCTCCACGGAGGTGCCACTGGAGCACTGGGCTCCCGTGTCAGAAAGCCCTGGGGCAGGGCCACAGGCTGCCGCGCCCGTTCCGGCACCCGGCGTTGTGTCTGCGGCTGCACTCCCTGGTGGTGGGAAGAGTGAGGGCCCCTCTCTTCCTGGATGTCCCCTTTCTTCCCTCCACCCCCCTTTTCCTTTAAACTCTTCAAGGTTCAGCTCACACGTCACTCCCTGCGAGCCTTCCCTGGGACCCCGGGCAGAACTGACGCTTCTCTCAGCATCCCCATGTGCACCACGTACCGCACTGCATTTCAATGAATTGGGGACAAGTCCTGGTGTCCCTGTCAACCTCTTGCGGGCAGGATCCCTGGCTCACTCGCCCGTGTACCCCTAACACCTAGCGCAGTACCTGAAACCTGGTTGTAGCTCAATAAAAATTCAGTTGAATTGCCTGGCCAGCGTGGCTCAGTGGTTGAGCGGCGACCTATGAACCCAGGAGGTCACAGTTTGATTCCTGGTCAGGGCACATGCTTGGGTTGTGGGCTCCATCCTCAGTGTGAGGCGTGCAGGAGGCAGCCGGTCCATGGTTCTCCTCATTGATGTTTCTTTCTTTTAAAAAAAAAAAATATATATTTTATTGATTTTTTTAGAGAGAAAGGGAGAGGGATAGAGAATTAGAAACATCAATGAGAGAGAAACACCCATCAGCTGCCTCCTGCACACCCACTACTGGGGTGTGCCCGCAACCAAGGTACATGCCCTTGACCGGAATCGAACCCGGGACCCTTCAGTCCGCAGGCCAACGTTCTATCCACTGAGCCAAACCGGTTAGGGCCGTGGTCGGCAAACTGCGGCTCGCGAGCCACACGCGGCTCTTTGGCCCCTTGAGTGTGGCTCTTCCACAAAATACCACGGCCTGGGCGAGTCTATTTTGAAGAAGTGGCGTTGGAAGAAGTTTAAGTTTAAAAAATTTGGCTTTCCGAAGAAATGTCCATCGTTGTCCTGTTGATATTTGGCTCTGTGGACTGATGAGTCTGCCGACCGCTGGGCTAGGGCCTCATTGATGTTTCTATCTCCCTCTCCCTCTCCCTCCCTCTCTGAAATCAATAAAAACACACACACATATATATATTTTTTTAAAGAAAGAAATGACAGCTGACGCTGGCTTTGATCGGTCCCTCCTCCCGCCGCCGCCACCTCCCGGCACCGTGGACGTGTTTCTTTCTTTTTTTTTTTTAAAAATATGTTTTATTGATTTTTTACAGAGAGGAAGGGAGAGGGATAGAGAGCTAGAAACATCGATGAGAGAGAAACATCGATCAGCTGCCTCCTGCACACCCCCCGCTGGGGACATGCCCGCAACCAAGGTACATGCCCCTGACCGGAATCGAACCCGGGACCCCTCAGTCCACAGGCCGACGCTCTATCCACTGAGCCACACCGGTTTCGGCTGTGGACGTGTTTCACTGCGAAGTCTCCGCGTGGCATTTCGAGTTGGTGCTTCGGCGTCACAGCCCTGAGCACCCACAGCGCCACTCAGCGGGAAGTCGTGGCGGTGCCCGCCTGGTCCCCGGCTCTGGTCCCCGTGTGTGGCGGACGCAGAGTCCCCCTGCCCAGGCCTGGGGCCGCTTTGTTCTGTCGGCTCAGACTCTGAAGAGGGAGCACCGCGCTGCTCACCGGGGGCCGTGCAGACGGAGGGGCGGGGGAGGACGGCGGTGAACGACAGGCCGGCGCGGACAGATGAAGCGAGGGCTGCGGCCGCGGGCAGGAGGCGGAGGAGGGACAGAAACAGAGGCATCTGGTGCCCAGCATGGCGCGGGCCCGTGGGCCGCGGCAGATGCAGCCTCAGCTGCGATTGGGCACCGGGCCGGGGCGTGCGGGCCCGGGTCACGCGCGGGCCGTGTTCACGGTGACAGTGCGGTGTCAAGCTGCCACTCTCATCCTCGGCTGCTTTTCTTCTCCCTGAAGCCTGCCAGCGCTGGGAAGCGGGGAGCCCCGGCCGGCCGGCTCGGGGCTGCAGGAGGCGGGCGGAGGCCGTGAGTGACATCCGAGGGGGCCTGGGAGGGGCGGGGAAAGAAAGACGGGATGGGACGGGGCCGCTGTGGGCCTGGGCTGGGGCGGGGTTAGGCTGGGACCGGGCACCGGGGCCAAGGTCAGCGACCCTGCAGACCCGCGTTTGGGGGCCGGAGGAAGGGTCCTTATCAGAACTCGCGGGAGCCTGCTCCCGGTTTTCCCAGAGGCCCCGGGCGGCTCCCGCAGGGACCACGAGAGCCTGCGCAGTCACTGAACCCGCTCGCCGTGTTCGCCGCGGGAGGTGGCCGCGATGGGCCCTCGTCTGTCTGCAGGTGCGGCCTCTGGCAGCTGAGAATTCTGAAACCGATTCCCCAAACCCTGCCTTTTTCCACTTCAGGGCTCTCTCTCTCTCTCTCTCTCTCTCTCTCTCTCACCCTCCCTCCCTCCCTCTCTCTCTCTCTCTGTCTCTCTCTCTCTCTCTCTCTCTCTCCCGCTCCCTCACATTAGGAAGGAGGCATTAAGTCCAGAACTTAGTTTATTTAAAAACCGCACCCCGGCCTGGCTGAGGTGGCTCAGTGGTTGAGCATCCCGTCAGGGCACAGGCCTGGGTTGCGGGCTCGGTCCCCAGTGGGGGGCGTGCAGGAGGCAGCCGATCCGTGATTCTCTCTCATCCTTGCGGTTTCTATCTCCCTCTCCCTTCCCTTCCTCTCTGAGATCAATGTAAAAAACATACTTAAATTGTTCTCTCGGTGAGGGCTCCCTGAAAGAAAAGGAAGGAAATCACGCACACAACTGCTGTCCGGTCTGGGCGGGGCGACCAGGGCGTCCCTGTGACGGGCGCGGGAGGGCCGGGGCGCGGGACCCCGGGAAGCCTGCCGGGCTGTGCTTACAGTTACCAACAAGCGAGCCGACAGACCGACAGACGGACAGAACACCTACCCTGTGACCCACCGAGGTCTGATTCCTTCCAAGCCCAGACTGACTCCTCACAGACGCCACGGGCCCCGGCTCCTTCGCCTCCCGGTGGTGGGCTCCCCCCCCCGCCCGTAGAGCGTGCCCCCAGGTCTCCCTCGTGCGTGCTCTCTGCCCACGTTAGAGCCCCTGCCGCGCGGCCTGATCCTTTCACGTGCACTGACCCGGGGGCCACTTCACGTACATGTCTCTGTGCCTTTGACGTGCTCGCTCCTGGGGTTCCGTGGGGCCGGCCCCGCGTAGCCCTCCGTTCCCCGGGGGCTGGCCAGCTTCCAGTCCTCACTCCTGCACCCTTTTCTACCCCAGCTCCTGAGACAGGGCCTGGGCCGGGGCTCGACGCCCTCCCCATGCTTGGTTTCTGAGCAGGAGAGGTCACACAAGGGCACATACATATACACACGTGTGCACACGCGCGCGCACACATGCACGCACTGGTTCCCACGTGCCCAGAGAGGCAGCCCTGCTTCTGAGCGACGCGCCGGCGGCCGAGCCAGTCGTTTTCCGAGGGCTTGTCCCTGCGCGGCCGAAGCCGTCTCCCCTCAGCGCCGTCTCCCCGTTAATTAGCCGAGGGCGCCCCAGCGGCCTCCTGGTGGGCGCCGGCCTCCTCCCCGAGCATCTGGCCCGGCGTCGTTAGGGAGCCTGCCGTGGCCGCGCTGCGCGGGGCTGTCCTCAAGCTGTTGCGGGCCCGGCCGTATGACAACAATTAGGGGCTGTTAGTGTGCAGATGCGGCCTGCAGGGCAGGTGGCGGGAAGGGCCCTCAATTAACTAACAGGCCCCTCAGCCCCCGCTAATGAGGCTGGGCCACCCCGATGCGTCGGAGGCTGTGGCCCTGACAGCAGCAGAGGCTCTGCGGGGGGCGGGGGGTCAACAGGTACCTGCTCCGCTCCGAGGGGCAGACCGGCCCGGGGGCGGCACCGGTCCCCGCCCTGCCTGTGTCCTGCCTGGGTGGCCCCCGGGTCAGTGCAGCTCCTCAGCGTTTGGGTGGGGAGGTGTCCCCAGGACCAGGGGCACATGAGCTCCACAGCAGAGCGCCACCGAGGCCCGTGGTCGGGAGTGGCATTTGGATTCCAGATCTGCCCCCGAACCGCCTGCCCCGGACCCGCCTGCCCCGAACCTCCTCCCCCCGAACCGCCTGCCCCGAACCTCCTCCCCCCGAACCGCCTGCCCCGAACCTCCTCCCCCCGAACCTCCTCCCCCCGAACCGCCTGCCCTGAACCTCCTCCCCCTGAACCTCCTCCCCCAGAACCTCCTCCCCCCGAACCTCCTCCCCCCGAACCGCCTGCCCCGAACCTCCTCCCCCCGAACCTCCTCCCCCCGAACCGCCTGCCCCGAACCTCCTCCCCCCGAACCTCCTCCCCCCGAACCTCCTCCCCCCGAACCTCCTCCCCCCGAACCGCCTGCCCCCGAACCGCCTGCCCCCGAACCGCCTGCCCCCGAACCTCCTCCCCCCGAACCTCCTCCCCCCGAACCGCCTGCCCCCGAACCTCCTCCCCCCGAACCTCCTCCCCCCGAACCTCCTCCCCCCGAACCTCCTCCCCCCGAACCGCCTGCCCCCGAACCTCCTCCCCCCGAACCTCCTCCCCCCGAACCTCCTCCCCCCGAACCTCCTCCCCCCGAACCGCCTGCCCCAGAACCTCCTCCCCCAGAACCTCCTCCCCCCGAACCGCCTGCCCCCGAACCGCCTGCCCCCGAACCGCCTCCCCCCGAACCTCCTCCCCCCGAACCGCCTGCCCCCGAACCTCCTCCCCCCGAACCTCCTGTCCCCGAACCGCCTGCCCTGACCCGCCTGCCCCCGAACCGCCTGCCCCCGGACCCGCCTGCCCCGAACCGCCTGCCCCCGAACCGCCTGCCCCCGAACCGCCTGCCCCCGAACCGCCTGCCCCCGGACCCGCCTGTCCCGAACTGCCTGTCCCCGAACCGCCTGCCCCCGGACCCGCCTGTCCCGAACCGCCTGTCCCCGAACCGCCTGCGAGCGTCCCGCTGGGGCTTGTGCTCAGGGCGCTGCCATTTCCGCTGCGAATCTCCCAGGGCTTCGCGTGGCTCCATCTCCACCGACACGGGGCGGAAACTGTCGGGCTCACTGCGAGCTCTGGTTTTTTGTTTTAATATATTTTTGTTGACTTCAGAGAGAAAGGGAGAGGGAGAGAGAGAGAAACATCCATGATGAGAGAGAGTCATGGATCGGCTGCCTGCTGCACGCCCCACGCTGGAGATCGAGCCACAACCCGGGCCTGTGCCCTGACGGGAATCGCACCGTGACCTCCTGGCTCCTAGGTCGACGCTCAGCCCCTGAGCCCGCGGGCCGGGCACACTGAGCTTTGGAGAGTTTCCGGAAAGGGAGGAGCTTGTGAGAGCGCACGTGTGGGCAGGGCGTGCGCCCCTGGCCGCCGCTGGAGCTCTGAGACCTGCAGGAGCAAGGCCATCGCCCGTGGACGTCCCAGGTCCCCAAGAACTAGGCACAGCGGGCATCTCTCGCGCACTGGCCTCGCCGCTCAGCTGCGTGTGAGGTGATCCGTGCATTTCCTGGGGCCACGGCTGGCACCCTGGGGAGTCTTGGGAGGGGCTCAGTGCTGGGCACAGACCTCCGATCGTAAACCCGCGGCCGTGGGAGCTGGGTGTGAAACGGGTTATTTGCCGTCTCCCCTCCCCCTTCATGCTCCTCTGGCAGGGCGAACATGGTGCCGGTGCCCAGACAGGCACGGAGCAGGGATGTGGCCGCCCCTTTGTCTGCATGGAAGGGCATGTGGGTTATCTGGGCCAGACGTGCCAGGCTGCCGGTGAACCGAGAGCCCACCGGGGACCGGCCAGGCCCCCTCCTGTCGTTTCTGATCCCGGTAGCATGTGCTGGAGGGTTCTGTCTTCCCTGAGGTTGTTACAACAACATACGTTTGAGGGGGCTCTCCGGGCCTGGGCAGTGTGCTAGGTGGTTAGAGTCCCCGGATGGAAGAGTACGCTCTCCAGACTTGCATTGGATGAAGGCGTCAGTCCAGTGCACTGTGGATCCCGGGCTGTGGACGGGCCTTGGTGCGGCCGGCAGCTCCCCCTGTTTTGTTAGCCGCCCGTCCGTGTAGGGACGCATACAGTGAGGATGGCCAATGTCAGCATTAGACGGGACTCACCACAATGCCCGGCCCTGACGGAAGACAAGCGTTTCCCTTATTTCCAGACGATGCCGTGAGGGTGGGAAAAGTCCCCCCCCTCAGCCTGATCCACGCGGCCACGTGACCGGCCCCCACCTTCTAGGTTCCCATCAGAGAGACCCCAGTGAGGCCTCTGCTTGGCGTTGCTTTCTTCTCTGCACCTGGGGCCCAGCTCCGGTCACCCCTCCTGCCCTCTGAACCCTAACTCGACCGGCCTGGAGCTCACCCATCGGACCCCGGGAAACGCCCCTTCAGCGGGTGGCTGAGCCACGGGCTCTCTGGGCGGGGCGCAGAGCCCCGAGGTCTCGCATTCACCGACTTCCCTGTGCAAACGCCCCACGCGCCTTTCTTGGCGCCTCCAACGGAACCCCCTTGAGCACAGAGCCGGAGAGGCGCCCGCGGTCGGGCCAGGACTCGCCGGTGCGGACGCGGTCACATGGGATGGAGTCCCTTCATCCAAAATTACTAGTGTCTTTCTTCAAGGGAGCCTTTGGACACGCAGACACGCACACAGGGAGACGCCCAGGAGGACAGGGAGACGCCCAGGAGGACGGGGCGGCGACCAGGCGGGAGGACCTCAAACGTTGCCCCAAACCACGGGCGCTGGGAGCCAGGCCGCAGCCCGGCGCCCCGCAGCCTCCGAAGGAACCACCCCGCCGACGCCCAGCCTCTAGGATGTGAGAGGACACACAGCACGCAGTGGCTGTGCAATCCGCCGCTTTGAGGGTTCTGGTGCAGGCAGCCCCGCTACACCGGGCCAGGTGCAGGGACCGAGGCGCCAGCTCTGAGCCTGCCCCACCCTGGCCGCTGCTGGAGGCGGGGAGGTCTCGGGCCTCTGGGTCTCAGTCCCCCTCTCACAGAACAGAGAGGGCAACATGCCTGCCTCCCAGGGCTCCTCCCTCCCTCCCTTCCTCCCTCCCAGGCCCCTCCCTCCCTCCCAGGCTCCTCCCTCCCTCCCAGGCTCCTCCCTCCCAGGGCCCTTCACTCCCAGGGCCCTTCCCTCCCAGGGCCCCTCCCTCCCAGGTCCCTCCCTCCCAGGGCCCCTCCCTCCAGGCTCCTCCCTCCCAGGGCCTCTCCCTCCCAGGCTCCTCCCTCCCAGGGCCTCTCCCTCCCAGGGCCCCTCCCTCCAGGCTCCTCCCTCCCAGGGCCCTCCCTCCAGGCTCCTCCCTCCCAGGGCCTCTCCCTCCCAGGGCCCCTCCCTCCCAGGGCCCCTCCCTCCCAGGGCCTCTCCTCCCAGGGCCCTCCCTCCCAGGGCCCCTCCCTCCCAGGGCCCCTCCCTCCCAGGCTCCTCCCTCCCAGGCCCCTCCCTCCCAGGCTCCTCCCTCCCAGGACCCCTCCCTCCCAGGCTCCTCCCTCCCAGGACCCCTCCCTCCCAGGCTCCTCCCTCCCAGGGCTCCTCCCTCCCTCCCTTCCTCCCTCCCAGGCCCCTCCCTCCCTCCCAGGCTCCTCCCTCCCTCCCAGGCTCCTCCCTCCCAGGCCCCTCCCTCCCTCCCTCCCTCCCTCACAGGCCCCTCCCTCCCTCCCAGGCCTCTCCCTCCCAGGTCCCTCCCTCCCAGGCCTCTCCCTCCCAGGTCCCTCCCTCCCAGGCCCCTCCCTCCCAGGCTCCTCCCTCCCAGGGCCCCTCCCTCCAGGCCCCTCCCTCCCAGGGCCTCTCCCTCCCAGGGCCCCTCCCTCCCAGGGCCCTCCCTCCCAGGGCCCCTCCCTCCCAGGCCCCTCCCCCCCAGGGCCCTCCCTCCCAGGGCCCTCCCTCCCAGGCTCCTCCCTCCCTCCCAGGCCCCTCCCCCCCAGGGCCCTCCCTCCCAGGCTCCTCCCTCCCAGGCTCCTCCCTCCCAGGACCCCTCCCTCCCAGGCTCCTCCCTCCCAGGACCCCTCCCTCCCAGGCTCCTCCCTCCCAGGCCCCTCCCTCCCAGGCCTCTCCCTCCCAGGCTCCTCCCTCCCAGGGCCCCTCCCTCCCAGGCCCCTCCCTCCCTCCCTCCCAGGCCCCTCCCTCCCAGGCTCCTCCCTCCCAGGACCCCTCCCTCCCAGGCTCCTCCCTCCCAGGGCTCCAGGCAGGGATGCTGGCAAAGGCTTTGCAGGCAGTGAGAGCTCCACGGGCAGCTCCCGGCTGTCAATCACCAAGGAGGCTTTTCTCCTTCCGTTTCCTTTTTTAAATCCTCACCGAGGATACGGTTTTATTGATTTTTCAAAAATATATTTTATTGATTTCAGAGAGGAAGGGAGAGGGAGAGAGAGAAACATCCATCACGAGAGGGAATCACTGATCGGCTGCCTCCTGCACACCCCCCACTGGGGATGGAGCTGCAACCCAGGCCTGTGCCCTGACTGGGAACTGAACCGTGACCTCCTGGTTCATAGGTCAATGCCCAACCCCTGAGCCACGCCAGCCAGGCTGTTTATATTGATATTTAGAGAAAGAAGGAAGGAGAGAGAGAAACATGGATGTGCGAGAGAAGCATCGATCGGCTGCCTCCCATACGCACCCAGATCCAACCCACCACCTGGACCGGGAATCAAACCCACAGCCGTTTGGTGGACAGAACGACCCTCCAACCCACTGGGCCGCCCGGCCAGGGTTTGCTTTACGTTTTGAAAAAGACTAAATGTGGAACCCACCCTCTTGCACGCGTGGCTCCCAGAATTTCTGCCACCGACGTTTGGGCGACGTCTTCTCCCCTCTCACCCCAAGCCCCTCCTGTGGGCGCACAGTGGATCCCGGGGGGACCACGCTCACACACCTTTGAGGCGCACCTGGGGCGGCTGCGACATTCTTGGCACCGGAACGGAGACGGTGCGCTCAGTGGCTGGGCTCAGGCCCGGGTCTGACAGCCTCCCTCCCGGGCTCCGCCCGGTTCCAGCCCAGGCCACCCCAACCCCGTTCCCCGAACGCGCTGCCGTGTGGCTGCCTCCCAGCGCCTCCCGCTAATTGGACACCAGGCGGCAGAGTTAATTTGGTGGAAAACGTTTCTCAGCTTAATGACATTTATGGGCGATTAAGCACGTGAGGCCAGCGCTCCCCTCCAGCCTGCTCTCCCGGCCCCAGCCTTCCCGGAGGGAGAGCTCGCATTCTCCCAGGAATAGCCTCGGGCGCCTCCTCGTTAGGCGAGAAACGGCATTGTTTGCCTGGAGCGAGCCGTCCCCCGTAATGAGGCGCAGGCAGAGAAAAGCAGGCTGCTCCGTGAAGGCGTTTTGTTGTTGTTTAGACCTGTGTGTGGGCAAGAAGTCGCGGCGAAAACCGAACGGAAAACCGCAGGCGCAGACGCAGGCCACTGAGCAGCGGGGCCAAGCGCAGACTCCTCAGCCCTCCCCGTGGCGGCTCCCCCCGCCGGCACCCTCTGAGCGTCAGCTAGCCACGTTTAAAAGCACCTGCTCTTCAGGATGGCCCGCCTTCGTTGCTGGGTGGGTCCCTTTTCTTTCTTTTCTCTGGGCCAGCAAAATAGTCTCAGGGGTCACTCCGTCACGACGAATGCACCCCCCGCCCCGCCCCGCCCCGCCCGCGCGTGGAAACCCAGTATGAGCCGCAGCCGAGAAGCAAAGGCCTGGGCCCCGGTGCCCTGACCGGTGTGGCTCAGTGGATAGAGCGTCGGCCTGCAGACTGAAAGGTCCCAGGTTCGATTCCGGTCAAGGGCATGTACCTTGGTTGCGGGCACATCCCCAGTGGTGGGTGTGCAGGAGGCAGCTGATCGATGTTTCTCTCTCATCGATGTTTCTAGCTCTCTGTCCCTCTCCCTTCCTCTCTGTAAAATATCAATAAAATATATATTTAAAAAAAAAAAAAAAGGCCTGGGCCCCGGGCACCGGGCACCTGCATCCCGGCTCCGCTCCCGGATAGCCTTGTGCACACGGCAACTGCCAGCGGCCACCCACCCTCCCTGCCTCCCGTGTCCTCTCTGGAACCTTCTGTTAAACTCACGGAACTTGCTGCTCTTTTCCTTTGGAAAATCAGAGCATATTTACACATACACGCACACACGTGTGCACACACGCACACACAGGTAATACCCGACCCCTCAGGCAGAAAGGTTTATGGGCGTGAAGGGCTGAGACTGAAGCAGCCGCTCAGCTCAATAATTCCAGAGCAACGTGCCAGGCCGAGGGGCTGAATGGGCACTTCCCACAATCACCTGAGTCCCGGCCCAGCGCCAGGCGTGTCTCAGGGCGCCGGGACCCACGTGCCATGGAACCTGGGCTAAGAGGTGCCCTGCGGCCTCAAGGTGTGTGAATGCTCATATTCCACTTAAATATTCAAAACGTGTTATTTTGCTTCACGTACAGTACACGTGCATGACACATCCTATATAATAAAAGCGTAATATACACATTGTTCCCTTGACTGAGAGGTCGTCCGGAAGTTCGACTAGGGGGCAAGGCCACCCGGGGGGAAGGGAGGAGGCCCCGGCCAGCAGCTGGCAGCGGCTAGGGACCCTTCCAGTGCACAGATTTCGTGCCCTGGGCCTCTAATATAATTATATGTAACTAGAAGCCCAGTGTGCGAAATGGTGCAGCCCCGCCCACCCATGCGCCTGACCGTGCACACAGCTTCCTGGTGACCGGTCTTTGGTTGTTACGGCGTTACGACCACTGGGTTTTTATTATACAGATATACACAATATATATAACCTTACAAGGAAGGAGGCACGCTTTTTTTTTTTTCTTTTCAGAATTGTGGTTATTATATATACCAAAAATTTTAAAAGCCTTTTCTGGGTGGTTGAAGGGTAGAGTAAAACTTTATGTAATAGCTGATAATGAAGATTTTGGAGGATCCTTTTTTTTTTAAATCCTCACTGGAGAAATGAGGATATTTTTCCATTGATTTTTTAGAGAGTGGAAGCGGGGAGAGAGGAGACACACACACACACACACACACACACACAGAGAGAGAGAGAGAGAGAGAGAGAAACATCAATGTGACAGAGACAGATTGATTAGGTGCCTCCCACATGCACCCCAACCGGGCGTGGGGATTGGACCTGCAACCCAGGTACGTGCCCTTGACCAGGAATCGAACCGGAGACCCTCCGTGGTGCAGGCCAATGCTCTAACCACTGAGCTTGCCTGCCAGAGGGCTGGAGGATTCTGACTCTATACTTTCGGTGTCATGAGCTGATGTTTTCTAAGATAAAACATAACAAAATGAATTTTTCTAAAATATTACAGCAACAATATTTTAATACAGCAACACTTTAACATATAAATATTATACTATATAAGTATATGTAAGCTCTAAATAGTACATGCGGATTAAAATAAGAGGGGCGCACCAAATAAAATAGTGATCAGGTTAAAGATCCTGAAGTCAGCGGGATAAGTAGCGTTCTCTTTTTTATTTTCAAGGTTTAATTCACATAAAGTTTAATCAGTCAAGTTAATGAAAGTATCAAAATTTCTGAGTTAGTGTCTGGCAGCAGGAATTAAATTTTTGTTACAAATAATCCAGTGCTTGGTGTTTCCATTATTGACCGCCCTACGTTGCAGGGAGAGCAGTCGCATTGACTCTCCGTTCCCCAGGGTCACGTTCCCTCAACTTCTTGCCAGCTTCGATGGCGTCCTGGAATAACGCTGCAGCGCCAGCTTTGCCGTGGTTCACTGGCCATGGCTTCGGTCCGTCTGATTCCGAGAGGCCCGTCTGCGTGAACGAAGGCGACAAAATGAAGATCTACTTTCTCAGCTGTAGTTGGTGCCTCGGGCCGACCTTCACGGGCGCTGGTCCCACGAGCGACTCGAGTAGCGTCCCAGCGGTCCGGGGGCCCGGCTCGCTCTTCGGGGCTCGCTGACACAGCTGCCTCCAGGGACCATCTCAAGGTGGATCCGGGTTCAGATGCATCTTGTCTTCACTGCTGGCCGCAGCGTGGGTCAGGCCAGCTGCTCCACAGGCATTGCCGACTGCGAGCTTCATGAAATGGACCGGGGATTGAACATCTTGTCCCTGAGATTTTATTTTTCCCTCCTCTTCTGTTGTGGATACGTCATCTTTTCTGTGAGAGGGAAGAGAAGTCACACTCACACACGGGTCTTGGTGCCATGCTAAGGAGCTCAGGATCCATTCCGCATACATCAGCACATCGTCCTTGAGGATGTGGACCTCATTGTCTGAGAAGCTGGTTGGTGACCTCGCGATTGGCCTCCAGCGGCGGCCAGCGGAGTCGCCCCGTGGCACCTCCGCCCGGCCGCCCGCCAGCTCTAGCAGAACTCTTTTATTTATTTATTTATTTATTTAATTTTTTATTTTATTTATTTTTTAAAATATATTTTATTGATTTTTTACAAAGAGGAAGGAAGAGGGATAGATAGTCAGAAACATCGATGAGAGAGAAACATCGATCAGCTGCCTCCTGCACACCTCCCACTGGGGATGTGCCTGCAACCAAGTCACGTGCCCTCAACCGGAATTGAACCTGGGACCTTTCAGTCCGCAGGCCGACGCTCTATCCACTGAGCCAAACCGGTTTTGGCAGAACTCTTTTAATAAGACTTTCCAGGAGACAAACACGATTACAGTTCAACTAAACGCCCAGGTCCCCAAGCCAAGGCAGCGAGGAGCCTGCGCGTCCCAGGGGAAACGCACCCAGAAACCCCGGGGCAGGTCGTGGGGGGCAGCAGAGGCTGGGGACCATGAGACCGCGGTGGTGTCCCTGGGCCTCGCCTCCCGGTGCCTGGCAGGGGGCAGCGGGGACAAGGACTTCGCATGGAGGTGGCGGGTGTGGGGTCTCACCCAGGCGGCCAGGTGCTTGGTGGCACCCTGCTGGCTGTGCAGTTACCAGTCTGACCTCTTCCCTCCTCCGTAAAATGAAGATAACGCCCCGTCGGCGTGGCTCAGGGGCTGAGCGTCGACCTGTGAACCAGGAGGTCACGGTGGATTCCCAGTCAAGGGCACCTGCCCGGGTGGCGGGCTCCATCCCCAGGGTGGGGTGTGCAGGGGGCATCTGATCCATGATTCCCTCTCATCGCTGATGTTTCTCTCTCTCTCTCTTTCTCTCTCCCTTCCTCTCTGAAATCAATAAAAAAGTATTAAAATTAAAAAGGCGCTCTGGGTCTGTCAGGAGTGGCAACAGCTCGAAGTCCGATCAGCAAGGAGCATAAGGACACCCTGAGGCATGTTGGGGGGCGGGGAGCAGGGGGCCATGTGCATCAACAAGACTGTGCCTCCTGCGGCTGGGGTGAGCGACCCGGACGGCACCCCAGGGAGCAGGTGGTGGCGAGGGGGCGTGCAGATCCGGCTGCTCCTGGGGGCGTGGGAGCTGACCCACCCGCCTGGGCATGGCCTCGGCCACCCTGCGCCCCCTCCCCATATGCCTAACGGTGCCCTGCTCGGCGGGGTCTGCGTCCTGCCAGGGAACAGCGAGCTAATCCTGCCGCACGCCGCTTGCTAACGGGATTAGGGCGGATGGGCCTCCTCGGTCAGCATATGCTCTCCTGCCAGGGGCCTGCTGGGCCGAGGCCTCTGCCAGAGCGAGGGCTAACGGTCGGGGTTGCAGGCCGTTGGCGGGGGTGGGGGGGGGCGGTGTGGTCGGTCCCACGCCCTGTCACCCGCCCAGGGTACTCAGCACAGAAGTCAGGCCGAAGTCTCCCAACTTACTCATCCCTCCACACCCCCAGCCCCGGAGGAGAAACAGCCATCTCTCCATGAATCACCCCGTTCATGCACCATTCCTGCACCTCGTGAGCCGCAGAGATCCCCGTCACTTGTTAGGCACCTGCTGGGCCCGACCTGTGTGCCGCTGCCTCCCTTTCTCCACAGCCACCTCTCCGAACCGAACAGACCAGGGCCCTTTTTCCGTATTTTGTTTTGTTTTTTTAAATTCTGGCAAAACACACATAACATAGCATTTACCATCTTTTAAAAAAGGTATCTTTTCATTGATCTCAGAGAGGAAGGGAGAGGGAGAGAGAGAGAGAGAAACATCCATGATGAGAGAGAATCACGGACCGGCTGCCTCCTGCACGCCCCACACCGGGGTCCAGCCTGCCACCCGGGCCTGTGCCCTGACCGGGAACCGAACCCTGACCTCCTGGCTCATTTGATTCCAGGAGGCAGCCTATCAATAATTCTCTGGCATCACTGATGTTTCTTTCTCTCTCTCCCTCTCTGAAATCAATAAAAATGTACTTAAAAATACAATAAAATATAAGATAAGCCAGGCCGGCCTCCCAGCTGCCCCGCCTCCTGTGGTCACGCGGCCTGTGTGCTAAGCCAGAAGGCTTCCCAAGGGGCCAGGCTGTCTGTCCATCCCACCCCCCCCGCCCCCCGCTGCAGACAACAGGTCCTCCAGCCACGAAGGGGGCGTCGACGAGGGCGTCCTGCCGCTGGGACCTGCCCCGGTCACGCGTGGTGCCTGAGGTTCCCGTCTCCGGGAGGAGGGCTCCCTGCGGATGAAACTCCCGCAGAGAAACCTCACTTTGCAGAGACAGAGCTCCAGACCGGGGTGGCAGGAGGCGTGGCTGGGGTTGCGGAGCGCCAGGCCCTGCGCCCACAGTTCTTCACACAGAGAGGAGCCAGCGGCCAGCCTCCGGTGCCCTGGTTTGGGGAGGAGCCGGGGGCCAGGGGATGTGCAACCCACCGGCCAGCAGGGGGCTCTGTGGGCTGAGGGACTGGGGCTGGAGGCGGCGGAGAGGGGGATGCTGGGCCAGAGGACGCTGTGTCCTGCGGTCCTCAGAGGCGCCCCTGATGCGGGGCCGGGGGTGGGGTCTGATTCGAGCTGGAACCCCCAAATGAGTGGCTTCAGGGTCATCAGTGTCCCTGCTGCTCACTCTCCGCTTGGAGCCCAACCCCAGGACAGTGTCCCCGCCGTCCTCCCCGCCGTCCTCCTGGCCTCCCCGCCGTCCTCCTGGCCTCCCCGCCGTCCTCCCGGCCTCCCCCCTCCCGTCCTCCCGGCCTCCCCCCTCCCGTCCTCCTGGCCTCCCCCCTCCCGTCCTCCCGGCCTCCCCCCTCCCGTCCTCCCGGCCTCCCCACTCCCGTCCTCCTGGCCTCCCCGCTCCCGTCCTCCCGGCCTCCCCCTTCCCGTCCTCCCGGCCTCCCCACTCCCGTCCTCCCGGCCTCCCCGCTCCCGTCCTCCCGGCCTCCCCCCTCCCGTCCTCCCGGCCTCCCAGCCATCCTCCCGGCCTCCCCCCTCCCCCCTCCCGTCCTCCTGGCCTCCCCGCCGTCCTCCTGGCCTCCCCGCCGTCCTCCCCGCTGACCTCCTGCCCACCCTGCCGTCAGCCACCTTTCCGTCCCCAGCCTTGCGAAGGCTCCGCCACTGGCTGTCCTCCCTCCGGGCTGTGACCTCCCCTCTGTGCTGCACCCCCGTTCCCACGGCCTTCATTGACCTCCCAGAACCATGGGGCCCATCGGGCCTCTCTCATGCTCCCCACCCAGGCCCTCATCCTGAAACGTCCCCGCACTCGGTTTGATCTGTGGCTGAAGCTGCGGACTCGGGCCCCACCCTGGGGTGAGGGGCGGGGGCGGGGGGGGGGGGCGGGAAAGAGAGGAAGCCTCCAACGCTGGCACTGAATGTTCCTCCCACTTGTGCGGGGGCCGACAGCGTCCCTGGGCGATGCAGGTCTCACACACCGCCTTCCGCACCCCCTTTCCCAGACGCCAGTGGCCGTGTCGTCGTGTTGGGGTGCCAGGCTGGCACCAAAGAGTCGCCCCCTTTGCTTTCTTACCCGGCACTGGACCCTTCTCCCCAAAGGGGGTGTCGTTTTCTCCTCTTCCTTTTAAGCGGAGGACCCTGTGCTGTTGCCAGCGTCCGGGCGGAGGCTGTGTGCACAGAACCCTAACCCTAACCCTTGGGTCCGCCGGAACAGGGCTGGGGAGCCGCCGGGCCTCTGGGACCTGCAGGCCCTGCACCTGCCGGAAAATGCACCTGCGGCCCAACGCCAAGGGGTGTGCTCCGCGGGCTCACGGTTAAACGCACCGCCGGCTGTCTGACGGTCTGCCCACTTCGTCCGGTTCAAAGACAGACCCGGGCGCTCAGACAGACAGAGGTGACCCAGAGCCGGAGCCCCAGCTAGGCTGGCTCCCCGCGGCGGGCAGAGGCCGCGTGCTCTTGGGGGGACACTGAGACGCCCTCCCGAAGGGCACAGGAGCGCATTGCCAGCCCTGGCCTGGGACGCCCACGCACGCCCGTTGGCAGCAGCGGGAGCGGCCGGGCCTCCCCCAGGTGCGGGGGGCTCTCCGCTGTCCCCTCGGCAGAGGAGGCACCGGAGGAGGCGACGTGTTTGAAAACTGGGAGGTTGTGATTTTGTTTCTCTCGTCACGTGAGGGAGCCGGGCTTGGCGGGAAAGGTGAGCTTTCTCGGGAGCTGAGCGAGTCGGTTCACGAACGGTGCTCGCCGCTCCGATCTGTGCAGAGGTTGTAGCTGATAAAAGCGCCCCGTATTGCCAGCCGGCACGGCTCAGGGGTTGGGTGGTGACCTATGAACCAGGAGGTCAGGGTTCGATTCCTGATCAGGGCACAGGCCCGGGTTGCGGGCTCCATCCCCAGCGGGGGGCGTGCAGGAGGCAGCCGGTCCGTGATGCTCTCTCATCATCAATGCTTCTCTCTCTCTCTCCCTCTCCCTTCCTCTCTGAAATCGATAAAAAATATTTAAAACAAACAAACAAACAAAAATAAAATGCACAGGAGTCGGGACAGGAGGCCTGAGCCACGCTGCTTTCGGTCTGTCCTTCCGCCGTCTCCCTGTCTGTGATGAAAGCCCCCCCACCAGCCGCGGGGCTGAGGGGGGTCCTGTCTGGAGAACGATGCTTCTCCCACAAACTGGCCCCTCCCCGGGACCGGGCGCCGGGGTGCAGGGCCCGTGTGAACAGTTTGCCCGTGAAGCGGGCCTTCAGGTGGCACAGGCTGGCTGTCAGTGACTCGCTGGGCGAGCGGCGAAGGAGCTGGCAAACGCGGGCCTTCTCGCTGGCAGGGAGGAGAAAGGGGCGCTTGTCTCGGGAACCTCGGGGGAAAGCCGGGCGCAGGTGGGCCCCGGCCGCGAACCGCATCGGAGGCCAGGCCTGCAGGTGCCGCCGGGGCGCCGGGACGGGCTTCCTGGGCCGGGCGCGGGAGGAAGCGGCTGCCAAGCCCCCGACAGAACCGCACTGTTGTTGGCGGGGGGATGAGAAAGCTGTTTCAGGGCTGTGGACGGATCTGGGTGGCTTGCCACGGAGGACAAAACGTCCCCTGTGAGAGGCCATTGACATAGGCCGATGTCACTCGGGCTCCGGGACCAGACCCCATTGTGCTGGTGTCCCCGGGCAGCGTGACCGCCGGCCTGAGAGAGAGGCTTTATCTGGAGGCACACTCGCTCGTCCCGGGATGGAGTCATCGCCTGTGCGCGGACAATGTTTCACTGTGACGGGGGAGCCAGATGGCTGGGCCGCTGGCAGCCCCCGGCAGCACGGAGTCTGTGGCGGGCGCAGAAACAGCAGCTATTGTCTGCTGCTTGCGCGGCTCCGGTGCCCACCCGCTCAGAGACAAGCGTTTCATGATGGCGAGTCTCGCTGGAAGACTCCGGGAGACAGCATCCAGAAGGAGCGGCCTCCCCGTAGACAGCCACAGCCTCGCGTTCTTAAAGCGCCCGCCCCCACCGCCTCCCCGCCCCACCTCCTCTTACGGGAGCGAGGGCTCCGGTGTCTGTTTCCTTCCCACCGCAACCCACTGCAACCCACCGCGAACGTGACCTGGGACCCTCATGCAGGGAGGTGCCCGAGCCCCGACGCTCGGACCCCTCCGAGCCCGAGCAGGGCCACGCAGCCTCCCCGGGCACAGAGCGCGTCTCCGAGCGGTTTCGGGATTTGTTCTCTCCCCGCTCTGCCCCGGTGACTCCTGACGCCTGCAGAGAGCGGTGCCTGCAGTGTGGGGGGCGGGGGGGGGGGGCCCTCTCATGGGCTGAGCTGGCCTCACACGAACACCGAGCACACAGCCCCTCTGAGCCTCCCTTTGCCGGCCAAGGGCCGTGGGGGGATATTGGTCACATCGTTCACAGGCCGTGCCACTCTGTCCACTTAGACGTGAGCCTGCTCTAGGTGGCCAGACGTTGACCTGGCTCCCCCTAATGCCTGGGCAGGGCCGGACCCAAGGGTCTTGCGGCCTTGCACGGCCCAGGGGCCGGACGTCCCCCACCCCTGGCTTACAGGGTCACTTTGTGAGCCCGAGGCGCGTCGTGCCGCCTCGCCCTCCTTTCCGGCCGCAGCTCGTCTTTCCGAGCAGCGCGCTGTCCCCGAGCTCGGCCCAGCTGCGGCGGGGGCACCCCAATGTCAGCGCCTCCGCTTCCTGCCGCCGGCGCAGCCGGGCCAACCTTGCCTGGCAAGGAGAAAGCCTGACAGGTTTGGGCCGTGTCCAGACCTCCTCAGAGCGCTGTCAGCCAACTGCCTGACAGTCTATGCAAATGTATGCAAATGAGGGGACCCTGGCCGAACACCTGCACGGAGTGACCATCGCCCTCCCGCCCGCCGGGCCGGCCGCCCCGGAACTGGGCCTCCAAGGCCGCGCGGTGGCTTTCTGTCAGCGGATTGTGCGCCTGTCAGCAGGACGCCGGGCGATGAGAACCCTCCTCTTTGTCCCGAGGAGCCACGGCCCCGCGCAGACCAGCGCACGCCAGGCGGTGGGATGGCTCCCGGCCAGCCCTTGTGAGCCGCGCTGTCGCAGGCCCGCAGCCCGGTCCTGGGTGGGAGGACGTAGCGTTGGTGGCGGGCAGCCGGGCCAAACCCGCTCTCGAGCAGCTGGTCTTGGCCACTCCGAGCGATAGCATGTCCTGGATGTAAAGAGCCGAGCAAACCTGCAGGGCTGTCAGGGGGGCAGGAAGGGAGGCACCTCGCGGGAACGGATCGCCGGCCGCACACACCGCCCCAGCCCGCGGGGAGGCGGCCAGGCGTGGCTCCCGCGCCCACGGGCCCGGGCATCGCGGCCCCATCTGCTCGGGTCGCCGCTGGCCTCTGCGACCCCTTTCAGAGCCGCGGGGACCAGGCGGTGACCGTGACTGAGGAGCTGGGTGGGGCTGCGTGGGGTGAGTGTGGCCTCTTGGGAGGTGAGACAAGCGGCCCGTAGCTGAAGGCGGTGGGAAAGCCTTCGTGCGGGGCGGGGCGCACACCCAGGGCCCCCGGATCCACCCTCGGCCGGCGCTGCGCACCTGCTGCGCCCCCTGTGCCCTGAGCTTTGGTCTCCGGGGCAGTGGTCTCTTTGGAGCGCCCGAACCCCGCCGCTCAGCCCCGGCCTCCTCGTGGCTGGAAGGACCTGGGATCTGGGTGTCTTCTTGTGCATTTGGGCCGCCTGGCTGGACACGACCTGCATGGAGGACCCTTTGTCCTGGGGACAGGTCCCTGACCACCTCTGGCCGGGGACTCACAGGTCACTGCACCGGCGTGGACGGCGGGCCCAGGGAATCCACGCTCCAGAGTGGACTTTCCCCTGAAGCATCATGTCGCCACTCGTGCAATCCCGCGATGACCCGGGACTCCCTTGCGTGTGAGGAGAAGTGGGGACCACAGTGGAGGCCCGGACGTGGGGCCGGCCGTCTCTCCCGCTCTCCAAGGAGAAAGCACTGGCCTCCCAGGAGCTGCTGGAATAATGTTCTCCGAGGCTGAGGGCGTGCAGACATCCCTCCGGCCGCCCCGAAAGGGCCCCGTGCATCGCCGAGGGCCCAGCAGGCTGACGGGAGCCAGGCGCGTGCCCGCGAGCATCTCATGTTGGCATCAGCACAGCCCCGTGCCCAGGGCTGGTGGCATCAGGGGCTTGTCCAGATGCCGATTTATTCGGAGGGAGGAAGCGGGCAAGCTCAGCTGGAAGGGCACACGAGGTGCCCGCTCAGAGCCGGCACGGGGCATCTCCTTACAGACACCGAGGCACAGAGGCATCGGAGAGCCGCCCTCGGGGCACGCAGTCGTCCGCTCGTGGTTAACAATAGGACCCCAGCCCAGCCCGAGCCCCATCCGTGTGCCTGCTGTCCCCGAGGGCACACAGCACACACAGTGAGGAACACGCTGAATGAGGCCCGAGAGACACAGCACAGGGGGGCGTCCCCGGGGGCAGAGGTGAGGGGCTTCGATTAGAATACAGCAAGGCCCGGCTGGTGCGGCTCGGCGGTTCAGCGTTGACCTATGAACCAGGAGGTCAGGGTTCGATTCCCGGTCAGGGCACATGCCCAGGTTGCGGGCTCGATCCCCAGTAGGGGGCGTGCAGGAGGCAGCCGATCCATGATTCTCTCTCCTCATGGATGTCTCTATCCCTCTCTCTCCCTTCCTCTCTGAAATAATTAAAAAAAAATCAGTAAGTTAGAACACAGGAAGCTTCGGGAGCGGGTAGCACGTGGTGAGGGGGGCTTCTGCTCAGGCCCCCAGTTCCTGAGTATCCACCCCCCCTTCCCCCCCCCCGCCCTGACGCCCGGCATACCGGTGACCGGATCCCTCTGCCGCGCCCAGAAAGCCAGGCCCACGGCAGCCCCCGGCCCCAGCTTTGTTTCCCAGACTGGAAGGGGGGTCCCCTGGCACCAGCTGTCATTCAGGATGCTCGGGCACCGCGCATTTCAATGAGCCCACCGCTTCCCTCTAAAAACCCGGGAAGGCCGGGAAGAAACGAAATGCCGCGTACACGGGGCGCTTCCCTCCCCGCCTGCTCGCTCTCTTTTCCAAAGGAGACCCCGGAGCCAAGGTGGCTGTGTGAGCGGCTCTGAGGCCTTTCAGGGCTGCGCGGGGCTGTGGTCACCGAGGCAGCAGTAACTTTGGAAAAATGACCCGTCTGCACCCAAACAATCACAGAGGCCCCTTTTCATGTCGGCGCCGCCCACGGCTTTCTGCGTCCGGGCGGACTCCCCACGTCGCCGCCACTGTTTGGCCAGCCCTCTGCCGAACAACTTAATTAAGCGAAAGAAAACGTGTCAGTTTCTGCCAACCTCGCAGGCACAGCGCGAGGGGGCGAGGCGGGGCGGCCAGCAGCCCGCATTCCTGAGCGGGTCGCCCGGCGAGGCCGTGCCAAGGGGGACGCAGAAATCGATAAAAAAATATTTAAAACAAACAAACAAACAAACAAAAATAAAACGAGGACAGACAGACTGCTCTGTGGGTCCCCCCCAGCCAGCCAGCCAAGCCGGGGCGCCTGGGGCCGCTCGGTGCAGCTCGGCCCGATTTAAACAGAAAGTCCTGTCCCGACGCGGCGCCCACGGCGGACACGGCACAGTTTCCCGCACGAGGCCGTGTCCCGCCGTGGGAACGGCACGTGGCTGTTGGTTTTCCCGGCTCAGGCGCCTGCGCCCGCACGTGTCCTCTGTGGGAGCACCGGGTGCGGAGCCATGGCTGGTCCTGGCCACGCCGACCCCAGCCAGGCCTCTTTCTGTGCCCGAGGGCGGGCGGCCCGGCCTAGACGTCCCTGGGAGGAGATGCCCCGGGACCTGCTTCCCCGGTAATGGAGGCGTCTCTCCCTCTCCGGGCGGGCTTCCCCGTGGCTTCCTGCGTGTGAGCCCGGACCGGGACGGAGCCGCAGGCCGCACTCGGCCCCTCCCCTCAGCCCGCTCCCCTCCCAGGGGAGCCCCCACCTGGCCTTGGGGGGTCTGGGGGGGGCAGGGCTTTCAGAGGAGCCAACGCGAGCTCAGGAGCGTCACTGGTTAGCTGGGAGAAATTGGATGAGCATCTGTTTGGGGCGTTGAGGCTGTGAGACTGTGGTCGTTTCATCCCGCTCTCTCTCTCTCTCTCTCTCTCTCTCTCTCTCTCTCTCTCTCTCCTCCCTCCCTCCCTCCCTCCCGGTCAGCACCCAGACCCCCTATGCAGGAAGCACCCCCCAGTTAGAGTTGCGTGGCCCACATTCTGGGGGGTTCTGACTGCGCAGGAGGCAGACACACCGTGTCCACAGGCCAGAGGCCCCGAGGGAGGCACAGGTCACAGAGGACAAGGCTCCCCAGCCCCCAGGGCGACCGAAGCAGGAGCACCGAGGCACCCCAGGTCTTGTCTCCCTGAGCTCCCGGCCATGCCAGGAGTCTCCTGCAGGCGCCCTTCCTTCGGGGGGGAGCGGGAGGGCATCTCCAAGGAAAACCTCAGATGGGGCTCCGGGACCCCACGACCACATGGCAGCCCCCTGGGCTCTGCCTCTGGGAAGACAGACCCATGACGTTCGCTGGATGAGCTGGGCCTGGCCGGCCGAATGGGCGGATGGGCGGATGGTGGGATGGGCGGATGGGCGGATGGGGGGATGGGAGGATGGGTGGATGGTGGGATGGGAGGATGGGAGGATGGGAGGATGGGAGGATGGGCGGATGGGAGGATGGGTGGATGGCCGGATGGCCGGATGGGCGGATGGGGGGATGGGAGGATGGGAGGATGGGAGGATGGGCGGATGGTGGGATGGGGGGATGGGCGGATGGGGGGATGGGCAGATGGGAGGATGGGAGGATGGGTGGATGGGCGGATGGGAGGATGGGTGGATGGCCGGATGGCCGGATGGGCGGATGGGCAGCTGAGTCAGGGGCGGCGGCAACGCACACACCGCAGACGTGCATGACGCTGGCCGCTGTGACAGCTTCTTCTGAGTTTAAGTCGCTTTTCTCTCCAGCTGGAGCCACATAAGCGGGTCCTCTCGGCTTGAAAACACGTCCGGAGCGGGAATGGCCGCCAGCCGGCTGGAGCCGTCGGGCGGGCGCAGGGAGCGGCGAGGAGACGTGGCCCGGAGCTCCCATCACAGGCGCCCCACCGTTCACCTCACAACATCGTGCCTTTAACCCTCACCCCAGGACGTGCTGGCTGATTTCCGGGAGAGGACGGAGAGAGAGAAACATCTGTGAGAGCAACAGGGGTCGGCTGCCTCCTGCACGCCCCAGCTGGGCATCACGCCCACCCCCTGGGTCTGTGCCCTGACCCGGAACGGACCCCCAAACCTCTGTGGTGCTGGGCCGACACTCCGACCAGCCGAGCCACTGGCCCGGGCTCAGAACAATGACTTGGCCTCAGGTTTACCGACGTTTCAGGCAACGTCATCGGGACTCAGCCCGTGACGAGGCTGGCTTACTCCTGCAGGGGTTCGATCCCCAGAAAACGGCCCACGTGGCTCCGTGGGCTCCAAGATCTGGGACGGGCCTGTATCTCCCCCCCCCCGCCCCCCGCCTCCCAACAATTCAGGTCCCAAAGGGGATCTTCCCTTTCCGTCTGAAGGGTGAAGGTTGTCTGGTTGGACCCCTTCGTCCCCCCAGAGACCGCTGTGCTGTCCCCGGCGGTTCTTACGGGGCCTGATGGGAGCTGAGCGCGGAGCTGTGATGGGCACCCGCCCCGGACCGTCCTCTCCGCGCGGCCAGGCGCCAGCCCGCAGCCCCCGCCGGTGCCCCCCTGCTTCCTGCGCTCTGGACCCGCCTCCCTCCCAGGCCCCTCTCGGCCGCTAACCGCCTGGGGTGGGGGCGCTGGAGTGGCTGCAGGGGTTGAGTCTCCCCGCCTCTTAACTGCGGCGTGATTTTCGGCAAATTACTTAACCCTGTATGCCTCAGCTTACCCGTCTGTGACACTCCAGGGGTGGGCAAACTTTTTGACTCGAGGGCCACCATGGGTTCTTAAACTGGACAGGAGGGCCGGAACAAAAGCATGGATGGCGTGTTTGTGTGAACTAATATAAATTCAAAGTAAAGGAGCGGAGGGGAGAGCAAGAGAACCCTCCGCTCTTTTGGCTCCGTGGGCCGGATAGAACAGCCAAACGGGCCGGATCCGGCCCGCGGGCCATAGTTTGCCCACGGCTGTACTAGCTAATGACAGCGTCTGCCTGGGGTGGTGTGAGCTTGAGCTGGGAGAGGGCCTCTCATCGGCCGCCCAGCGAGGTGCCCACGGACAGGACAGCCCCCGAGCCAGCGGGAGGGGCTGTCGACATGACCCTCGTCTCCTCCTCAAATGGGTTTACACGGGGACAGGCCGTGGCTGTGCACGCCGGTGGGTCAGCAGGCAGAGACGCGCCTTTTCTGAAAAAGCAAGCAGCGAGCCCGCACGTCTGGCCCGTGGAGCGCAGACGGCGTGCCGCGAACGGAAGAGCAGGGGTGGGGTGGGCGGCGCCTGTGCCCCCAGGTCCCTCCGCTGACTCCGGGTGCAGGCTGCTTCCCAAGGCTCTTGGCCCTCCCAGAGGTCACGGGAAGCACCTGCCACGCTTGGGCGTGAGGGCCCAGCTGGTCCCGCCTGTGCAGGGTCTGGCCACACCCCAGAACCGCCCTCGGCGGGAGGGAAGAATTGGGGGTTGGCTGGCCTCTCCCTCCTGCGCTTGCTCTGTGGGCGCCCACATCGCGGGGTCCAGTACGCAGAGGTGCCCTTCTACCATCGAGTCCCTTTTTGCTAAAAGAGAGCCCTGGGCCCTCGGAGGTGTCCCTGCTGCCGTTCCTGCCTCCGCGTGGGAGGGACCGGCTCGCAGCCGGTGAGCTGGGCGCAGGTGGCACCTGAGGAGTTAAAAATACTGATGCCAGCCCGGCCGGCGTGGCTCAGTGGTTTGAGCATTGACCTATGAACCAGGAGGTCAGGGTTCGATTCCGGGTCAGGGCACAGGCCTGGGTTGCAAGCTTGACCCCAGTGGGGGACGTGCAGGAAGCAACTGATGGGAGATTTTCTCACCATTGATGTTTCTCTCTCTCCCTTCCTCTCCCTTCCTCTCTCTGAAATCAATACAAATATAGATTTAAAAAATACTGATGCCCAGCTCCCCCGCACCCCCCCCCCAAAGACCCTGGCGTGAGCCTGGGCCTCCAGGTGTGCGAGGCCGCACCCAGCGTCCTAATGCAGCGTGGGCGGCGTGGCCTTGGCCCCAGCTCACTGGGCTGACTGGGCCGCACACAGCGAGCTGTAATCTTGCTTTCCACCCCAGCCCCTTTTTCCTTAAGGCTTGGCAGCTGCCGCCTGTTTATGTCCTCAGATGTGGCCTTAGAGGTGCTCTCACTGAGGGGCAGTAGCTGCAGGCTTCATAAGCTGTTACATGGGGTCCCGGAAAGGCACCTCCACGTTCCAGGTCGTGTCCATCCACGCAGCAGGGGTCACCTCCAGACTGCAGTGTCCCCAGGACGTGTCCCCTGCCGCCTCTCGCCCCTTGCCGGGCCTGGGGAGTGAGTGACAGCTGTCATCCTGCCTGGGGAGTGAGTGACAGCTGTCATCCTGCCTGGGGAGTGAGTGACAGCTGTCAGCCTGCCTGGGGAGTGAGTGACAGCTGTCAGCCTGCCTGGGGAGTGACTGACAGCTGTCACCCTGACTGGGGAGTGAGTGACAGCTGTTACCCTGCCTGGGGAGTGACTGACAGCTGTCACCCTGCCTGGGGAGTGACTGACAGCTGTCACCCTGCCTGGGGAGTGACTGACAGCTGTCACCCTGCCTAGGGAGTGACTGACAGCTGTCGCCCTGCCTGGGGAGTGAGTGACAGCTGTCACCCTCCTTGGGGAGTGACTGACAGCTGTCACCCTGCCTGGGGAGTGAGTGACAGCTGTCGCCCTGCCTGGGGAGTGACTGACAGCTGTCGCCTTGCCTGAGGAGTGAGTGACAGCTGTCACCCTCTGAGCAGAGTTATGGAGCCCGAGGAGGTGTCCTCACCCGAGTCCCTGTGCTGACGCCTGAGTCTCAGTCCCCCCAACCACAGGCCCAGCTGAGGCTGAGGCTGAGGTCCTGCCCTGCCCTTTGTCCTCACTGGGAGCCGCCTCCTGGGCCCTCTGGCTCTGGGACAGGCCCCGTGACCTTTCCCACCACGCTTCAGGCCTCTGTGTGGAGCAATGGGCAGGCCTGCACTGCCCGCAAGGACTCGGACCCCAGCACTGCGCCTGTCAGCCGCCCACCCGAGTGCAGCGGCAGGGACGGGGGAGGGGAGGCCTCCCTCCCAACCTCGGGGTGACTGCAGTCCTTCTGCGTGTGCTTGGCACACACCCACACACACACACACACACACACACCTGCACACACACAACCTCCTCCCTCACCAGGGATTCCCTGCCACGGCCAGAGGGTGGCCCTCCTCCCCCAGGGGACTGTCCCGCTCCCCTGTGGGACTGTCCCGCTCCCCTGTGGGACTGTCCCTACTCCCAGGGCTGCTCCCAGTGTGAACTGGACTGAGTGACTCCAAGAGTCACCATCTTACCATCTCTTCAGATCGTCTCAGCTGCATAGTGTATTTTTAAAAAATATCTTTTTATTGATGTCAGAGAGGAAGGGAGAGGGAGAGAGAGATAGGAGCATCAGTGATGAGACAGAATCATTGCTCGGCTGCCTCCTGCACGCTCCCACAGTGGGGATCGAGCCTGTAACTGAGGCACGTGCCCTGACCGGAATCGAACCCAGGACCCTTCAGTCCATAGGCCAACGCTCTACCCACTGAGCCCAACCAGCTAGGACTAGTGCATTTTTTTAAATCTCCAGGTCCATTAGGAAAGTAATTTAAAGAACATCCTATATAATAAAGAGGTAATATGCAAATTGACCGTCACTCCAACACACAAGATGGCTGCTCCCATGTGGTCAAAGATGGCTGCCACAAGATGGACTGCAGGGGAGGGCAGTTGGGGGTGATCAGGCCAGCAGAGGAGGGCAGTTGGGAGGGACCAGGCCTGAAAGGGAGGGAAGCTGGGGGCAACCAGGCCTGCAGGGGAGGGCAGTTAGGGGTGACCAGGTCTTCAGGGGAGGGCAGTTAGGGGTGACCAGGTCTGCAGGGGAGGGCAGTTAGGGGCAACCAGGCCTGCAGGGGAGGGCAGTTGGGAGGGACCAGACCTGCAGGGGAGGGCAGTTAGGGGTGACCAGGTCTGCAGGGGAGGGCAGTTGGGAGGGACCAGACCTGCAGGGGAGGGCAGTTAGGGGTGACCAGACCTGCAGGGGAGGGCAGTTGGGAGGGACCAGGCCTGCAGGGGAGGGCAGTTGGGGGCAACGAGGCCTGCAGGGGAGGGCAGTTAGGGGTGACCAGGCTGGCAAGGGAGGGCAGTTAGGAGTGACTGGGCCAGCAGGGGAGGGCAGTTGGGGGTGACAAGGGAGGGCAGTTAGGAGTGACTGGGCCAGCAGGGGAGGGCAGTTGGGGGCAACCAGGCCGGCAGGGGAGCAGTCAGGTGTTGATCAGGCTGGCAGCGGAGTGGTTAGGGGCAATCAGGCAGGCAGGCGAGTGGTTGGGAGCAAGCAGTCCTGGATTGTGAGAGGGATGTCCGACATCCCTTGAAGAGTCCCAAATTGGAGAGGGTACAGGCTGGGCTGAGGGACACACACCCCTCTCCCTCATGTAGGAATTTTGTGTACCAGGCCTCTAGTATAAAATAATCATCATATCTACTAGATAGTGACGTCAAACGTACAGATACGTTTGCCAGGGGCTGTTATGAACCCAGAACGGTTAGAGGCTCCCAGTTCTTGGGCAGTGAGCAGAGGCCTGGAGAGTTTTAGACACTATACTCATCTTCTCATCCAAGTCCTGGTCCTAGAAACTTCCCAGGGACCCTCTCACAATGGGCACCTCCACCCGTCTCCCCCTGCACGGGCTTGTGTCTCCCCCCCCCCGCCCCCCATCCCCGTAGGAGAGGGCTCTCTGCGGTGGGGAATGAAGAGGGAGGATGCCACGGCAACAAAGAAGGAAGGAGGGCTCGTCCCTGCTGAAGGGTAAAGGCCGGGACCAGGGTGCCGGGACCTGGGCCTGGGGGTGGAAGCCGCGCTGGAGCTGAGCTGGGGCCTGGAGGGCGAGTCCCTGAACTGAGGGCAGATGAGAAAGAAAGGCCGGCTCCCTCGCTCACAGAGTCTTCGCTTTTTGTTTTTGCTTCTTCTCCATCTTTTTTGTTGTTTTCGATGTCATCCTGATTATAACTACTCCGTTCTTATTGACCTTTTACATTATTCCCCCCCCGCCCCCCATAATTTGAAAGAATTAAAAATTATAGCATTTAGCCCGGTAGTCCAGCTGGCGGGGCTCAGTGGTTGAGTGTCAACCTATGAACCAGGAGGTCAGGGTTCGATTCCGGGTCAGGGCACAGGCCCGGGTTGTGGGCTCCATCCCCAGTGTGGGGCGTGCGGGAGGCAGCCGACCCATGATTCTCTCTCATCGTTGATGTTTCTGCCTCTCTCTCTCTCCCTCTCCCTTCCTCTCTGAAATCAATAATTAAAAAAAAATAATAAAAATTATAGCATCTATGTGAGTACCTCTGAGCTCCTTCTTATGAACTAAATGCAACCGGGGGCTCAATACAGCGAGTGTTCAACCAAAACGTGCAGAATGGAAAACGGTTTAAGTGGCCAAAGAAACTCGGTCCCATTGTGCCGGGCGGCCGGGCCAGCTATATGGAAATGCGCGGCGGGCGCTCCTGCGGCCACTTTGAAGTTGCGTCTGAGTTTAATTCTGCTTTTGTGCGGAAATCAGGCCATTACGTCTAATCTCCCTTAATCGTAAGAAACGCCCTTTGTTGTATTCTATAGGGAACATATTCTGCCCGGACGTATACAGTGCGGCATTCACACTTTACCATTAATCCCCCACGGCTGGTAATTGCTTCAGCGCCGAGCCCCTGTCCGATTCACAAGGCGCTGATTGCAACCATTCTTCCCTATACATTAATGTGCTGTTTGGGGCTTGCTTCTTTGGCTCAGTGATCCCCATCACGCTGTCCACATTTTCTGGGCATGTGGGCGTATTGTGAGGCGCTAAATTAAATTCCGTGTTGAACCCCCTAAGCCCCAGAGTCGATCGGCCTCTGCAGTGTAGCCGATGGACAGCGTAGCCGATGGACTCACACTCCTGCAGTAGAACAGCAACAGCGGCTGAGCATTCTGCTTCCAGGCGAAGTGCGGGGCCTTCTCCCCGCTATCTTGCTATCTACACGTTCCTGAGTCACTCGCGTTATCGCCACGGTGTTGGTTCATTGACCCTCCGTTTGTCTGTCTCCTTATTTCTCTGGGAAAGATTGTCAGGCCCCAGGGAAGTACCGCTAATTGCTTCAAGCTTTGACATGATTTTCACCTTCTTCATTTTTTTCTCCCCAAAATGTTGTTGTAGACCAGGGGTCCTCAAACTTTTTATTTATTTATTTTTTATTTTTTTTTATTAAGGTATTATATGTGTACATATCTTACCATTGCCCCCCCCACCCAGGTCCTCAAACTTTTTAAACAGGGGGCCAGTTCACTGTCCCTCAGACTGTGGGAGGGCCGGACTATAGTTTTAAAAAAAACACTATGAACAAATTCCTATGCGCACTGCGGGCCCGGGACGCGTCGGCTGCTAAGCAGGACAGGCAGCGGCACCTGGCGGGCCGGATCCATGTCCTCGGCGGGCCGCATGTGGCCCGTGGGCCGTCGTTTGAGGACGCCTGTTAGACCATGCCTTGGGCCTCTCTCCTCTTCCCGCCTGTTCCGTGAATTGCGGGGCATAGCTCTCCCCTCCTCCCACCCCCCCGCCCCGGGGCCAAATCCGAGCAGAGCCGACAGCCCCCCTGCCTGTCCATTTCGCACCCAAGGGAACAGACACGGCTCATTTGAACGCGAGGCCGCCCTCCTGCCCTTCGACGGCGACAGTCGCTAGCTTTTCACGGTGCCGACTGAGGAGACTGCCATCATCACGGGGACTTTGTGGTCCCCAACGTCCGACGGGCGGCTTGCGTTGAGCTCACGCTAACCTCAGGCAGGGCCCGGAGTGCGCACAGGGGCTGCTGCAGGCGGAACCCTCCAGCGCCGGCACGCTGCCCGGCGTCCCGCCATCGCCCCCTCGCCCTCCTGGCAAACCCAGGGGCTGGTTCCCATTGGTTTCTGATTGTGAGAGCAACCATGTAAGAGTAACCTTGTTTTAGATATTGTGTAACTCTTATGTATATGATGACATTTTAAAGAATAACCTTAATTTACATATCATGTAACTATTATGCATATAATTACACTTTAAAGAGTAACCTTATTTTACATATCATGTAACTATTATGTATATAATTATATTTTAAAGAGTAACCTTATTTTAGACTAGAGGCCAGGTGCATGAAATTCGTGCACGGGTCTGTGTGTGGGGGTGTGTGTCCCTCAGTCCAGCCTGCACCCTCTCCAATCTGGGACATCCCTCTCACAATTCAGGACTGCTGGCTCCCAACCGCTTGCCTGCCTGCCTGCCTGATTGCACCTAACCGCTTCTGCCTGCCAGCCTGATCACCCCCTAACCACTCCCCTGCCAGTCTGATTGATGCCTAACTGCTCCCCTGCTGGCCTGATTGTCCCTAACTGCCCTCCCCTGCTGGCCTGGTCACCACTAACTGCCCTCTTCTGCTGGCCTGGTCTCCCCTAACTGCCCTCCCCTGCTGGCCTGGTCACCCCTACCTGCCCTCCCCTGCACGCTTGGTTGACCCCAACTGCCCTCCCCTACAGGCCTGAGTCCCCCCCCCCCCCCAACTGCCCTCCCCTGCCAGCCTGGTCCCTCCCAACTGCCCTTCCCTGCTGGCCACTTGTGGTGGCCATCTTGTGTCCACATGGGGGCGGCTATCTTGTGTGTTGGAGTGATGCTCAATTTGCATAATACCTCTTTATTATATAGGATATCATGTAACTATTATGTATGTAATTATATAAGCTGGTCTTTTTTCTAGATACACTTTTCCTCTGTAACTTATGGGTGAATAGGCTCATTATATACAAAAATACAGACATGTGACTTTGGGGAGGGCATTTCCAGAGGAGTTTATTATGCTACATGTTAACTAAGTGAGGCACCGAGAAACGCATGCTAGAGAGCTAATAAGAAGTTCTCTTCTTGGTTAAATAACTTTCCATGTGGAATAATTTCAGATTTACAGGAAAGCTGCACCTGTCCCCCCACCCGGTCCCCCTGCTGTTAGCATCTTACACAACCACAGTGCATTGTCACAACCGAGAAACACATGGAATTCTAAAACCCACAGTTAGGAGTTCCGTACCGACTCGTAACCTGCTTCATCTACCGTGTGACTAAGCAGTTTCCTGCGCCATTAAACATTTTGGTGGAATATCATTTGAATGTCATCATTTTAAAAATATATATTTTTATTGATTTCAGAGAGGAAGGGAGAGGGAGAGAGAGACAGAAACATCAATGGTGAGAGAGAATCATTGACCGGCTGCCTCCTGCACGCCCCACACTGGGGCCTGTGTTCTGACCAGGAATCCAACCGTGACCTCCTGGTTCCTAGGTCGACGCTCAGCCGCTGAGCCACGCAGCCGGGTCCTACTTGCTCCTGGGGCCCAATCTCCTCCTGAGGCCCGAGGAGCAGAAAGCACGTCGAATCGATGGTCTTTTCCTTTGACAAGTTTAATGAATGACAACGCTTTCTTTTCTGACTGGGCCCTGTGCACCGGTTTGAGGTGGCCATTTAACTAAAGAGTTTGAACCAAAGCAGCCTTCCTATTTAAAACATGAATATTAATGAGGCCTGCCTCCTCCTCCCTCTTTCCTTCAGTCTTTCCTTCCTTCCTTTCCACTGTAACACGTGTCCCGTCCAGGAACGTTCCGGATGGCGGGCTGGAATGCGCTGTGGGCACCACCCTGCGTTTAGGTGACCGAAGCCCCATGTTGAGGGACTGTCTCTGAGCAGGTTCCCCTGGCAGGTCCCCCCAGCAGGTCCCCCCAGCAGGTCCCCCAGGAGCAGGTCCCCCCAGCAGGTCCCCCCAGCAGGTCCCCCCAGCAGGTCCCCCCAGGAGCAGGTCCCCCAGGAGCAGGGCCCCCAGGAGCAGGTCCCCCAGGAGCAGGTCCCCCAGGAGCAGGTCCCCCCAGGAGCAGGTCCCCCCAGCAGGTCCCCCCAGCAGGTCCCCCCAGCAGGTCCCCCCAGGAGCAGGTCCCCCCAGCAGGCCCCCCAGCAGGTCCCCAGGAGCAGGTCCCCCAGGAGCAGGTCCCCCCAGCAGGTCCCCCCAGGAGCAGGTCCCCCAGGAGCAGGTCCCCCCAGGAACAGGTCCCCCAGGAGCAGGTCCCCCAGGAACAGGTCCCCCAGCAGGTCCCCCAGGAGCAGGTCCCCCAGGAGCAGGTCCCCCAGGAACAGGTCCCCCCAGGAACAGGTCCCCCCAGGAGCAGGTCCCCCAGGAGCAGGTCCCCCAGCAGGTCCCCCCAGGAGCAGGTCCCCCAGGAGCAGGTCCCCCAGGAACAGGTCCCCCAGCAGGTCCCCCAGGAGCAGGTCCCCCAGGAGCAGGTCCCCCAGGAACAGGTCCCCCCAGGAACAGGTCCCCCAGGAGCAGGTCCCCCCAGGAGCAGGTCCCCCCCAGCAAGCCCCCCAGCAGGTCCCCCAGGAGCAGGTCCCCCCAGGAGCAGGTCCCCCAGGAGCAGGTCCCCCCAGCAGGTCCCCCAGGAACAGGTCCCCCAGGAGCAGGTCCCCCCAGGAGCAGGTCCCCCAGGAGCAGGTCCCCCCAGCAGGTCCCCCAGGAACAGGTCCCCCCAGGAGCAGGTCCCCCCAGCAGGTCCCCCAGGAACAGGTCCCCCCAGCAGGTCCCCCAGGAGCAGGTCCCCCAGGAGCAGGTCCCCCAGGAGCAGGTCCCCCCAGCAGGTCCCCCAGGAACAGGTCCCCCCAGGAGCAGGTCCCCCCAGGAGCAGGTCCCCCAGGAGCAGGTCCCCCAGGAGCAGATCCCCCCAGGAGCAGGTCCCCCAGGAGCAGGTCCCCCAGGAGCAGGTCCCCCAGGAGCAGATCCCCCCAGGAGCAGGTCCCCCAGGAGCAGGTCCCCAGGAGCAGGTCCCCAGGAACAGGTCCCCCAGGAACAGGTCCCCAGGAGCAGGTCCCCCCAGGAGCAGGTCCCCCAGGAGCAGGTCCCCCAGGAGCAGGTCCCCCCAGCAGGTCCCCCAGGAGCAGGTCCCCCCAGCAGGTCCCCCAGGAGCAGGTCCCCCAGGAGCAGGTCCCCCAGGAGCAGGTCCCCCCAGCAGGTCCCCCAGGAGCAGGTCCCCCAGGAGCAGGTCCCCCAGGAGCAGGTCCCCCCAGCAGGTCCCCCAGGAGCAGGTCCCCCCAGCAGGTCCCCCAGGAGCAGGTCCCCCCAGGAGCAGATCCCCCAGGAGCAGGTCCCCCAGGAGCAGGTCCCCCAGCAGGTCCCCCAGGAACAGGTCCCCCCAGGAGCAGGTCCCCCCAGGAGCAGGTCCCCCAGGAGCAGGTCCCCCAGGAGCAGATCCCCCCAGGAGCAGGTCCCCCAGGAGCAGGTCCCCCAGGAGCAGGTCCCCCAGGAGCAGGTCCCCCCAGCAGGTCCCCAGGAGCAGGTCCCCCAGGAACAGGTCCCCCCAGGAGCAGGTCCCCCCAGGAGCAGGTCCCCCAGGAGCAGATCCCCCAGGAGCAGGTCCCCCCAGGAACAGGTCCCCAGGAGCAGGTCCCCCAGGAGCAGGTCCCCCAGGAGCAGGTCCCCCCAGGAGCAGGTCCCCCAGGAGCAGGTCCCCCAGGAGCAGGTCCCCCCAGGAGCAGGTCCCCCCAGCAGGTCCCCAGGAGCAGGTCCCCCAGGAACAGGTCCCCCCAGGAGCAGGTCCCCCCAGGAGCAGGTCCCCCAGGAGCAGATCCCCCAGGAGCAGGTCCCCCCAGGAACAGGTCCCCAGGAGCAGGTCCCCCAGGAACAGGTCCCCCAGGAGCAGGTCCCCCCAGGAGCAGGTCCCCCAGGAGCAGGTCCCCCAGGAGCAGGTCCCCCCAGGAACAGGTCCCCAGGAGCAGGTCCCCCAGGAGCAGGTCCCCCCAGGAGCAGGTCCCCCCAGCAGGTCCCCAGGAGCAGGTCCCCCAGGAGCAGGTTCCCCCAGGAACAGGTCCCCCAGGAACAGGTCCCCCAGGAGCAGGTCCCCCAGGAGCAGGTCCCCCCAGCAGGTCCCCCAGGAGCAGGTCCCCCAGGAGCAGGTCCCCCAGGAGCAGGTCCCCCCAGGAGCAGGTCCCCCCAGCAGGTCCCCCCAGCAGGTCCCCCCAGCAGGTCCCCAGGAGCAGGTTCCCCAGGAGCAGGTCCCCCAGCAGGTCCCCCAGGAGCAGGTCCCCCAGGAGCAGGTCCCCCCAGGAGCAGGTCCCCCCAGCAGGTCCCCCAGGAGCAGGTCCCCCAGGAGCAGGTCCCCCCAGGAGCAGGTCCCCCCAGCAGGTCCCCCCAGCAGGTCCCCCCAGCAGGTCCCCAGGAGCAGGTTCCCCAGGAGCAGGTCCCCCCAGGAACAGGTCCCCAGGAGCAGGTCCCCCAGGAGCAGGTCCCCCAGGAACAGGTCCCCCCAGGAATAGGTCCCCCAGGAGCAGGTCCCCCAGGAGCAGGTCCCCCAGGAACAGGTCCCCCCAGGAACAGGTCCCCCAGGAGCAGGTTCCCCCAGGAACAGGTCCCCCCAGGAACAGGTCCCCCCAGGAACAGGTCCCCCAGGAGCAGGTCCCCCAGGAGCAGGTTCCCCCAGGAACAGGTCCCCAGGAGCAGGTCCCCCCAGGAGCAGGTCCCCCCAGCAGGTCCCCCAGGAGCAGGTCCCCCAGGAGCAGGTCCCCCCAGGAGCAGGTCCCCCCAGCAGGTCCCCCCAGCAGGTCCCCCCAGCAGGTCCCCAGGAGCAGGTTCCCCAGGAGCAGGTCCCCCAGCAGGTCCCCCAGGAGCAGGTCCCCCCAGCAGGTCCCCAGGAGCAGGGCCCCCAGGGGTGTCTGTGGGGTGCCTTGGTGAGGAGCCACAGAGCCCCGCCTCCCCGGCCCACGGGCAGCGATGACTTAGCGGTGACCTCATTCGCCGCCTGTTGTTTACGCCTCACACCACCAGCCGCGGCTGTTGGAGCCGCCCTGAGCCCCCGGGAGAATGACACCCATCAGCCTGGCCTCGGGGTCTCTGAGGAGTCATTGTCCCTCAGTGGTCGGGGAGGGCTACCCCGGTGCCTCGCCACGGAGAGGCGCTCTGGCTGCGGGTCAGCGGGGTCGGGCTGGGCTCTGAGGCTCCGGGGAGCAGCCCTGGCCAGGCCCAGGGCGGGCAGCGCACGGGGCTTGGACCGGCAGGTCGCTCAGCCACGCGGCTCCCCCTCGGCACAGCCGGCGCCGCGGGCCCTGCCCGGAACCGTGGGGAGAGGCGATGGCTGACGCTGGCCTGGCCCTCTCACACGACCCCCCCCCCCCCCGGGCCCCACCCGTGCCCGTGCCCTGCCCACGCTGCTCTGTGGCGCCGGGAACCTGTGCGTCCACAGGCCACAGCACCCCGACGCTGCGCACCCACCAGCCCGTCAGGGTCCAAGGAGGGTCCCGGTGCAGCTGTCAGAGGACGAGACTGAGGTCCCGGGAGGCCCACCAGCCCGTCAGGGTCCAAGGAGGGTCCCGGTGTAGCTGTCAGAGGACGAGACTGAGGTCCCGGGAGGCCCAGCAGCCTGTCCAGGGTCGGGCAGCCAGGGAGCGAGTCACCGAGCGGGAGGCACAGCGGCAGGCCATGCCCAGCTGAGGCGCCAGGGAAGAGAAGGAGGGGAGGGGGCACTGCTGGGGTCCGAGGAGAGGAGAGCATGAGGGAGGGGGAGGACGAAGTGATTCTCTCGCTTCTCTGTCCTCCGTGGGTGGGCACAGGTCCCCTGCGAGCTACCACTCCGCCTCCTCCCACTGCGGGGGCTGCTCAGGTCAGGAGCTCACAGCTCTCCCCTGCTCGCTGGGCGTCTGTGACCTCAACACACAGGCCAGCCTCCACGCCTCGCCCTCGCCCTCGCCCTCGCCCTCACCCCCACCCCAACCCTCACCCCAACCCAACCCAACCCTCACCCCAAACCTAACCCAACCCTCACCCCAACCCCACCCTCACCCCAAACCCAACCTTCACCATCGCCCTCGCCCTTACCCTAACCCTAACCATATCCCTATGCCTAACCCTAATCCTAACCCTAACCCTATCCTTATCCCTAACCATAACCCTATCCCTATCCCTAACCATAACCCTATCCCTATTCCTAACCATAACCCTATCCCTATCCCTAACCCTATCCCTAACCATAACCCTCGCCCTCGCCCTCGCCCTTGCCCTCGTCCTCGCCCTCGCCCTCACCCCAACCCACACCCTTGCCCTCGTCCTAACCCTCACCCAAAACCCAACCCTCACCCACACCCTAACCCTAACCCTAACCCCAACCCTCGCCCTAACCCTCGCCCTAACCCTCGCCCTCGCCCTCACCCTCACCCTCGCCCTCGCCCTCGCCCTCGCCCTCGCCCGCACTGCCTGCCATGCGCTTGTGCTGTGCGGCAGGAAGGACAGGGACACCTGTCTGGGAGGTGCGGCCGAGAGGTCTGCCTCTGCCCCGGCCGCAGCCCTGACCCCCAGCACGTCCTTCCTCACCTCAGCCTCCGGGTCCCCCGCTGGGGAGAGCCGTGCACAGCGAGTGGACGGACGGTCTCAGGCCGCCACAGCCGCCTGGGGGTGCGGGCTTCGGCACCCTCTGAGGAGTCACCCACGGTCCTCGGAAGCTTCTGGGACACAAAGCCCTTTGCTCCCAGCGCTGGGGCCTGCGTGGAGACCCGCTGCCCCGTCTGTCCGCTGCCTGTCCCCTCGCCTCCTGAAACCCTCGTGGCACCCCTGTACCCGTCAGAGCATCTCCGGGAGGCTCAGCCTCGCCTCCTCGCCCCGGCTGCCACCTGTCAGCACCTGGGCCGCCCGGGGGTGGGGGGCCTGCGGGGCCGGATCAGGTGGCTGAAGTGCAGCCGGGCCACGTGGCAGGGGCTGCCTGTGTTGCCTGTTCTAGACGCCACACACAGGGGCAGCGGGAGGGCCGGGCAGAGGCCGGACAGGCCCGGGCTGAAGGTGTGCCCGCCTCCCGCCAGGGTTCCTGCTTCCAGGAGACGCCGGGCCCACCAGGACGGCGAGGAAGCAGCGGTCGCCTCCTCCAAGCAGGGCCCGGTCCCTGGCATGTCTGCCTCCGACACCCTGGGCGGCCTGAGCCTGTCCCCTGAGCGTCCGGGGCCTCAGGTGCCCCATTCAGCAGGAGGAGGGGGCCAGGTCCCGCCAGGTCTCCTGCCACTGGCATTCCGTGGGCTCAGATACCATCTGGCACGGGTGACCCTTGTCCCGGGCAGCGCCCACCTGCGTGCTGTGTCCTCGTGGTCATTGAGGAAGCAGAAACGCGCCCCCTTCGCTTGCCAGGCAGGGGGGTCCAGGACTCACCCGAGCAGCCAGCCGGGTCCAGGGCCGGTCCTGCTGGTCCTGTGCAGGCACCTCAACACTGGGGTGGGGGGCGGGGGGGGGGTACAGGGGCACTTTGCCTGCGGAGCAGCTGACCCCCGGTGAGCAGAGAGAATCCGCCTCATTGCTGGCCAGGCGTTGCAGCTTCTGCGCTGGCTCTGTTTCAAGGACAGAGTGGGTTTTGCTCGGGAAGGCCGCGGCAGCGTCACGCAGGTACCGGGCCAGTGCGTGGGTCTCCGGGAGGCTCAGATTTGGTAAGAGAAGCCGCACCGGCTTGCAAACAGCGTTCCCTGCATCTGACCTGACGTCTGCTCCGTACAAGCAGCTCTGTGTTTTAGGAAAACGTGACATTCCCCGACCCGTGGCCCGCTGAGCCTGCTCCAGCGAAGGCGGCGATCTTCTTTCTGAAGACCTACTGCGCGCAGAGGGAGGGGCACTGAGCCAGCAGCCGGCGCCTGGTCGCTGCCGTGCTGGGAAAAAGCATCGCGTTAACGGCTCTTCCTCCCGCCACCCGGTTCCCGGCCAGTTCACGAGCATCACTGAGTGTGGAAGGGAAGCCCCTCTTCCCTGGCTTCCTGCGGCCCCGGAGGCCGAGCTACAGGCTGACCTTTGAGTGCCGGCCCGCAGTGGGCCCAGCCGCCCTGCCTGCCTGGGGAGGGGAGCCGGCAGGACCTGGCGGCCCAGGGAGGCCCGGGCGTTAATGATCCGACCTTGGAGAAGGGAAATACGGTCTGCGCTCGCTCGGCGTGGAGCTGACTCCCTGCTGGGACACTTGCCTTCCACGTTGCGTGTCGCACAGGTTACAGTCTCGCCGCGGGTGTCGTCAGCTCCCTCGGAGAGACTGCAATAGGCCATCGCGGGCCAGGTGCGTCCCCGAGGCGCGCAGCTGTGTTTACCGACTGCTCACCCGGCCTCCCGCGGCAGACCCACGCGCCCCTCAGGGCCTGTGCTCCCTCGGCCCCGCTGCCTGGGCCGCCGGGGCAGGGACCTCGGGCGGCAGCAGCCACGTGTCTCTTCTCATCTCGACTCTCACCTCACGCCCTCGCTGCCTTCCCAGCCCTTCAACAGACCCCGCCGCTTAGACGCCATCCTCCTGCGAAAGCCTGCTCGCAGGTTCCCAGAGGCAGCCGCCTGCTCTAAGCGCTGTGCCCGCAGAACACACTGCGCTCAGCCAGAGCGTGAGAGGCCTGATGCTGCATTTTTGACACCACGTATGCATATGTATGTACACACACACACACACACACACACACGTAACTTAACTGTTTGATCCTGCAGGACTCCAGAATGCCCATGGCTGCTGTCTTTCGGGATGTAAATTCTCAGATATATTGTTTGTTTGTTTTTTTAGAGAGAGAGAGAGAGAGAGAGGAAGGAAGAGGGAGAGACAGAAACATTGAAGAGAGAGGAAGTCATCGATCGGCTGCCTCCTGCATGCCCCACACAGGGGATCAAGCCTGCAACCCGGGCCTGTGCCCTGACCGGGAATCGAACCCTGACCTCCTGGTTCCTAGGTCGATGCTCAACCCCTGAGCCACACCAGCCGGGCAGGATGTCAATTCCTCTAAGGAGCAGGTCTGCATCTTGCGTGGCGTGATGGCCAATGCGGGTAACTTGACTATCCTGATGACATTCAAAACGGCCCTGCTCATCCGTCCGTCACTCAGAACCTCCTGCAGTTCTGGAAATGACAGAACGATGTCCACAGCTAAGGGGGAAGCACACCGGGTTACCTTTCCCGGGAGGCCCGGCCCTGCCCTGCCCCCTTCATCAGCAGAGGGAGGAGGGGCCCCTCCCTTTTGCCTGCCCTTCCTGCCTCCATGGAGATGGCTTAGAGCAGGTGGCTGCCTTTGGAAACCTGCAAGCAGGCTTTCGCAGGAGGATCGCGTTTAAGGGATGGTTTGGGGATGCCGGAGGCCACCAGGGGCTGGGGCTGGGGTCCCAGGGGCTGGGGTTGGGGTCCCGGGGGAATTGTTTCTTTAACCCACTAGGAACACTGATTTCAGGGAGCCCCTGACTTGGCTTTGACTTAGTTGCTGATTTTCTGTTTTCTCTCTGACCCTGGTCGAGATGCCGGTCAGCGAGGATGGGCACGGGACACAGCAGGCCGCCATTGGAACGCACTTGTTAAAGGAGGGGGGGGCCTGGGGGCGGAGTCCAGCGGAACAGAGTCCCTCTGCCATGTGTCTGAGCCTGAAGCCACTTTCTTCTCTCCTGTCTTCTCCCGTCCCCGTCCCCCCCCCCCCCCAGGAAAAGGCCACTTAGCCGGGGTGGGGGGGCAGTCCCGCTCCCAGCCCCCCTCCCAGCCCCCCTCCCACGGGTTCCTGGAGCGAGTGCTCATTCCTGAATGCACCCAGGCCTCCGGGGCACCAACCGGGTAACAGGAAGCCCCTCATTGTCGGGTTTCCTTTCACTTCCTACAGATTAAAGGGGCGCTGCTCTCCCTCGACCACCGGCCTTGGGACAGGAGGGTTTCCTTGGTGACCACAGAGCGTTCACCCTGCAGGCCAGCGAGTGCCGTGCCAAATCCTCCTGCCCCACCAGCCAGACGCGGGCTTTCTCCACCTGCCGGGACAAGATGGTGTCCAAGGCCGGGATTTCCCGAGACAAGTCCCCCCTGACTTAAGGGACAGTGGGGCGGGGGGGGGGGGGGGGGGGGCGGCGGTCACAGCTGGTGCTAATGTTTCAGTTTCCACCAGGAAAAGAGAAAGGGTGCATTTCTGAGAAAGAGGGGAGATTGGTCATCACGTTTTATTTAACCCATTTTGTTCAGAAGAGGAAGTTGTAGTAAAAAAAAAGAGCCATGGGCCAAGGTGGCTCAGAGCCTCCCGGAGGAATGCCCCTCCCCCCTCCCTCCCTCCCCCTCACCTGCCCCTGTCTCCGCCCTGACTCCCCCGGTTCTGCGCCCACCAGGGCACCGGGCATTTTACTAACAGACAAACCAGACAACCACGGAGGCCTTCCCAGGGTTTATTGTGCGGCCTCCTCACCGCCAGGACCGTAGAGAACAGACAGCCAGGGAGACGCAGCTGCTCCGCTGGGCCACTCTCCCTAACGGGAGCTCAAAGCCCGCCGGACAGCGCCCGTCACCCTGTGGCTCCAAAGGCAAAGCGACCGGAAGGCCCGGAGGCGAAGGGCCGTCCCCTGTGGCCACCGCGGGCGAGCAGAGCTGAGCCGAGCCCAGCATCGGGGCGCAGGCCCCTCGGCCCCGCTTGGTGGGAGAGGAGCCGCGGAGCGCGGTGCTGGGGTCCAGGGAGCTGCGCGGAAGGAGGCGGCTTCGGTTGAAGATGCTCCACGCCGGCTGCCCTGCCTTTGGGGCAGGGCGACCACACGGGTGCCCGTTCCCACGGTCCTAGAAGGCCTCGGGGCTGAGAGCGAATCAGCCGCAGCATCGCAGCGCGGCACCTGGCTGTGTGACCTCAAAAACGGACCCGGACCGCCGATCGCAAGCGGACCCTCTTCCCAAACCCGCACCCCCGCGACCCTGGAGTTCCAGCGTCCCCAGGGCTGGGCGGGCTCGTGGTCTGCTGCGCCCCGACACTCTCACCGACTGCCCGGTCTTTCTCCGCCTCCCGAGGCCGCAGCCTCCTCGGACAGGGCCTGGCTGCTGGGAACAGGGTGCCCTGACCTCTGGGGGGAAGGGGGGCAGGTACAGACCCCTCCCCCGCCATTGAGCGCAGGTGGGGCCTCCGTGCGCGGCGGCCCTGGGAGCCGGCCTCCCGCTGCACCGGGAGAGCCCGCCCGAAAAGCCAGCTCGGGGCCAGCGTGAGAGGGAGGGAGCGCGAACTGCTGCCCAAAGCGGCTGGGGATGCACGGAGCCTCCACAGCGCCCACGCTTCGTCCAACAGCCGCTCGGGTCACTGTCATTTCGCGGGGCGGGGATCGCCCGGGAGTCCCCTCCTCTGGGCCAGGAGGTCCTAAAGCGGCTCGTGGATGGGCCCCGCGGTGCAGGGCGCAAGGCGCGGGGGCGCGCGGGAGCCGGGAGGGCGGCGCTCACTTGGAGAACTGCGCCTGCACGGCGGCCAGGCCCAGGCCGGCCGGGACCAGGTGCGGGAACTTGCAGATGGCGCAGGTGCAGAGGCCCGGGCCGCCCGCCCCGCCGCCCGCGCCGCCGCCGGGGAGCGCGAACTGGCCGCACGGAGGCTCCTCGAGCGCCAGCGACAGGTACTTGGCGGGGCGCAGCGCGTCGGGCGGCCCCAGGGCGCCGGGCGCCAGCAGCACGGGCCCGGGTGCGGCGAGCAGGGGCAGGCCGGCCAGCAGCAGGCGCGGCGCGGCGGGCCCGGCGCCCTCTCCCAGCGCGCGGCGCAGCTCCTGCAGCGAGCTGCCCAGCAGGAGGATGTAGTTGCGCGCCAGCAGCAGCGTGGCGATCTTGGAGAGCTTGCGGCCCGGCGCGCCCTGGCAGTGCGCCGCCGAGTAGGGCAGGATGACCTCGCGCAGCGCGTCCATGGCCAGGTTCAGGTCCTGCATGCGCTTCCGCTCACGGCTGTTGATCTTGCGCCTCAGCTGCTGTTGCTGCTCCTCTTTGGGGTCCGCCCGGGAGCCACCGTCCGCGTGCGCGCCCGGCCCCGCTCCCGAGCCCGGAGGGTCGGCGGGCACCTCGGCCTTCTCGCGCGCGGCCTTGGGGAGCAGGGGGGCCGTCGTGGAGGAGGAGGTCGCGGAGGAGGAGGAGGGATGCGGCCGGTAGCCCACCAGTTCGTACAGGGAGGCCCCGAGCGGCACGTCTCCCGGCCGCTGTGGCCGCAGCATGGTCGCGGGGGCCGCGTTCACGCGCGCCTGGGAGACCGCATAGTACATCTGGGGGCGGTCGGGGGCCGCCGAGGGCGCCCTTCAGGAACGCCCCGGGGTGGCCCTTGGGCAGCTGCCCCTCCCCGCGGACCTGCGCGCGGGGAGCCGACGGCGGGGCAGCGCCCGCGCGGACCCCTTTAAACGCGGCTTGGGAGCCTGCACCGCCGGCCACTGGACGCAGCCAATCGCCGCGCGAGGCCGGGCGCAGGCGCGCGCTCATTGGTCACCGGGCGTGGGGGCGTGGCTGGCACCCGGAGGCGGTGTTGTGGGCCGGGTCCCGGCCAGGCCGGAGGGAGGAGGAGGAGGCACCCTTTTGGGGTGAAGTGAGGTTGTTCGTGGGGCTCTGGTCGCACTGGTGAGGCTAAGACTCCTGTGCGCACCTCCTCTCCGCGTGGCCTGGACTTTTTGGGGTCGTTGTATCCATGCTTATTTACTTAAACTGGGGCCAAGTCCACGTAACGTGAAGAACACCGTCTTACCATTGGTAAGTATGTAGCTGGTGGAGTGAGTGCATTCACACTGTTGTGCACCCACCCTCAGACCCTTTTCATCTCGCAAAACCGAAACTGAACTCATTAAGCAGCAATTACCCTCCCTGCCCCCCCCCTCCACCCCCCATCCTTCTGTCTAGGGATTTGACCACCGGGTGCCTCTGTAGGTGGGGTCATAGCGTTGCTGCAGGGGCCGGCTGACTGCACTGGGGCGATGCCCTCAGTGTCCACCCACGCTGGAGCCCTCGCAGAGTTCCTCTCAAGGCTGAGTGACGCCCAGGCACGCTGCGCCCCGTTCTGTCTGTCACACGGGTGCATGGAGGACACGCGGGTTGCTTCTGCCTTTTGGCCACTGTGAACCATGCAGCCGTGAGCGCGGTGTGACATGTTTTTAAATACTACTTGATTGCCCGCCAGGTTTCAAAAAGTAACTGATGTTATTCCCGCCTGGTTTTGAGAACAAAACGTGTGGGCTCAGGGGCCAGCAGCGTCAGCGGGGTGACTGCCCACCCTCCCTCTCGCCGCCCTCCACTCCTGGGTCTTAGAGCCGAGGGGCTTTGGGGTTTGGGTTTCTTTCCTCCCCAAAGGGAGGTGTGTTCATCTCATCAGGGACTGGCTCTTGCTTAAGAAAAAGTCACACACAGATTGGCCTCTCGTCAGGAAAAAACACACACTCACACTCACACATATCCACACACACTCATACATACACATACTCACAAACTCACACACACACACACATACACACTCATACACACACACTCACACACACACTCATACTCACACACACTCACACATATCCACACACACTCATACATACACACACTCACAGACTCACACACACACTCACAGACTCACACACTTACACACACACTCATACTCACATACACACACTCACACACACACACTCATACTCACATACACACACTCACAGACTCACACACTCACACACACACTCATACTCACACACACTCACACATATCCACACACACTCATACATACACACACTCACAGACTCACAGACTCACACACACACACAGACTCACACACACACACTCACACACACACTTACACACACACTCATACTCACATACACACACTCACAGACTCACATGCACACACACTCATACTCACACACACAGACTCACACACACACATACACACATGCACACACACTCTCACACACACTCACACATACACACACCCATACTCACATACACACACTCAAATACACACACATACTCACACACGCACACATACACTCACACACTCACACATGCACACACTCTCACACACACTCACACATGCACACACTCATACTCACATACACACACTCACAGACTCACACACACACACTTACACACACACTCATACACACACACTCATACTCACACACACTCACACATATCCACACACACTCATACATACACACACTCACAGACTCACACACACACTCACAGACTCACACACACACACTTACACACACACTCATACTCACATACACACACACACTCATACTCACACACACAGACTCACACACTCACATACATACACACTCATACTCACTACACACACACTCACACACACACAAATGCACACTCACACTCACACACATACACACACTCCCATACACACACACATACACACTCATACTCACATACACACGCATACATACACACACACACACTCACACACACACCTACACACTCACACACTCACACACCTTTCTCTTCCCCAAATACAATAGCATTACGTGGTGACTATGGAAGCTCTTTATACCAACACTAGGGCACACAGCTACAGTGTGTCACCATGTCATGGCAAAATGGCACGGAGTGGGTGGCCTTTGGTATCTAAACCCCGGGCTCGGCTGTGTAGCCAGATCATCTCCACACACCTGCCAGCAGGGCCACTGCTTCCCCCGACCCCACCCCCCCCCCACCGAGGCCCAGCGTCTGCTCCCCCGAAGCCGGTGAGTCCCGGGGCCTGAGGTCGGGCCGAACCCCAGGAGCTCACAGCTCATCCCTTGGGATGTGCCAGCCCCCCACAGCGCTTTATTCATTTAAAAATATATTGTTACTGATGTCAGAGAGGAAGGGAGGGAGAGAGAGACATCAGTGATGACAGGGAATCATGGATCAGCCGCCTCCTGCACGCCCCACGCTGGGGATGGAGCCCACAACCTGGGCCTGGGCCCTGACGGGGAGTTGAACCCTGACCTCCTGGTTCCTAGGCCGATGCTCAGCCCCTGAGCCATGCAGCCGGGCCCACATGCGTTAATGCAGGAGTTTCCTGTGGGTTTCCTAGGGAGGGGAGGGTGCTGTCAGGGCCTCGGCCCCACCCTCGGGGGCCCGCAGGGCAGGGCGAGAGGAAGCGGCCTTGAGGGAGGAGAAGACCAAGGGAACAGCCTGCAGGCTGCAGGGCGGAGGTGGAACGCCACCCTCGCTATTTCGCCGTTGGTTACAGGTCTGCTTTCCGGCATTTTCTAGACACTCGGTTCTCCTGGGAGCCTGCCATTGGGCATTTTCGACCCCGCACGGGGTGGGGCTGAGCCCCGGGAGACCCCAGGGCTGACCGCGTGCCTCAGACAGGACTCCCTGCCGCTGGACCAGCTCCCTGGAAGCTGATGGGCCCTGGCAGGAGGCAGTGGGGACAGGGAGAGGGTGTTGGGAGGCCAGCCCTCACCCAGAGGGACTGATGGGCGGACGGTCCCAGCCATGTCCGGAGCCCACACCCAGGACCCCAGGCAAGGCTCCTGGCAATGCCCACTCTCACTCTGAGGGCCCCTCTGTCCCTAACTGAGGTGCCAGGTGGGGGCCCCCCAGCTTTCTCCCCTGCCTACACCCCAGGCCCCCACCTGCCCGCAGGAGAGGAGGGGTGAGGATGGAAGCTGAACCCAGACAGAGCGGCCAAAGGCAGCCAGGACCCACCCACACCAGCTGCTGCTCTTCCCCCCATTCCTCCTGCTGGGGTGTCCCTGAGGGTGCCCGTTAGCGCTGACCTCACTCATGTCCCTCTCGGGGAAGGAGAGCACCTCCCGTCCCGGCCAAGGACACAGGCACTGGGACACTCTGGCCGACCGGTGTGTGTGTGTGTGTGTGTGTGTGTGAGAGAGAGAGAGAGAGAGAGAGAGAGAGAGAGAGAGTGTGAGTGTGTGTGTGAATGTGTGTGTGTGAGAGAGTGTGTGTGGTGTGAGTGTGTGTGTGTGAGTGTGTGTGTGAGTGGGTGTGTGTGAGTGTGTGGTGTGTGTGTGTGAGAGAGAGAGAGACAGAGAGTGTGTGTGAGTGTGTGTGTGGGTGTGTGTGGTGTGAGTGTGTGTGTGAGTGAGTGTGTGTGTGAGTGAGTGTGTGTGTGTGTGTGTGAGTGTGTGTGTGTGAGTGTGTGGTGTGTGTGTGTGAGAGAGAGAGACAGAGAGTGTGTGTGAGTGTGTGTGTGGGTGTGTGTGGTGTGAGTGTGTGAGTGAGTGTGTGTGTGAGTGTGTGTGTGTGAGTATGTGTGTGAGTGTGTGTGAGTGTGTGTGTGTGAGTATGTGTGTGAGTGTGTGTGAGTGTGTGTGTGTGTGAGAGTGTGTTCCCGGTGCCCTCAGGGAGCCCAGAAGCTGCTATGGGCGCCGGCCCAGGCCCTGGCGCTTGTGGAAGCGGGTGACTTGGGTGGCCCGGAGCTCTGGCGGCGGCACAGGGTGGTGCTGGCACGGCCTGCGGGTCATCACAGCCCCTGGCAGGGCCCCTGGGCTGAGTCAGGGGAGGCAGGGCCGGCCGCTCACAGCCAGGACGCACTGGGAACAACTCGTGTCCAACGCCTTGTCTTTGCCTGAAGGGGCTCATGTGTGCGTGCTTGTGTGCGTGCACATGTGTGCGAATGTGTGTGCACTCATGCGTGTGTGAATGAATATGTGCACATGTGTGTACGTGTGTGAGTGTGCACGTGTGCGTGTGTGTGAATGTGTGTGTGCTTGTGAATGTGTGCGCGTGTGAATGTGTGAGTGAATCTGTGTACGTGTGTGAGTGTGCATGTGTGCACGCGTGTGTGAATGTGTGTATGCACACGTGTGTGAATGTGTGCGTGTGCGTGAATGTGTGTGTGTGTGCGCGCGTGTGTGGTAGTGTCCCCTTTCACCCGGGGAGGTGTGTCTCAGGCTTCCTTGTTCTCCTGGAGAAGCCTAGGGGGCCTCCCGAGCACCCCCCCTCCCCGCCCCCATCCCTACTTTGGGTCAAGAAGCTTGAACCTTTTTTAAGAAATATTTTTATTGATCTGAGAGAGGACAGGAGACGGGGAGAGAGACAAATATTAATGATGAGAGAGAATCACTGATCGGCTGCCTCCTGCAGTCCCCCCTCTGGGGATCGAGCCCACAACCCCGGCATGTGCCCTGACCAGGAATCGAACCGTGACCTCCTGGTTCATTGGTCGACACTCAACCACTGAGCCACTCCAGCCGGGTGAGGCATGTTTTTAAAACATATTATAGGGAAGTTTATTCTATTTTATTGTAAATAAATGCCATTTGGACCTGGCTTTCATCAAGTTTACTACTTAAGATTGTTTTTAAATCCAGATTTGTCCGGCGACTTGTTTTCATATGGAAAACAGTTAAAAGAAAAGTAGGGAAAGAAATTAGGGGAGAATTTTTCAGACTTAATAATAATAATAATAATAATAATAATAATGAAAGCTTGATTTGGCTATGGTGATGTAGCTCCGAACTCAGATGGAACTTTCTATTGCTTCTGAGCGAGCCAGGCACTGAAATTGCATGTGTCCTTAGAGTCCGAGAGCAGTGCATTTTAACCTCTCCCTGTACATCTGCAAAGGAATCTCCTTTAAGAGAAATTTCAAATAATCACCACGGAAGCAGGAGGAAGAGGAAGGGCCTGTTTTTGTTTTAAAGACAACTGGAGAGCGCTCCTGCCACATCTAAACGTAAAAGCACGTTGGCAGAACTGTAGGGACCCCCTCAGTACCTGTGGCCAGAATAACCACGAATTAAGGTACATCTATTAGGCCCTGGCTGGTAGCTCAGTGGTTAGCAGGGGTCCTCAAACTATGGCCCGCGGGCCACATGCGGCCCTCTGAGGACATGTATCCGGCCCGCTGGGTGCCGCTGCCTGTCCTGCTTAGCAGCCGACGCGTCCCGGGCCCGCAGTGCGCATAGGAATTTGTTCATCGTTTTTTTTTTTAAACTATAGTCCGGCCCTCCAACGGTCTGAGGGACAGGGAACGGGCCCCCTGTTTAAAAAGTTTGAGGACCCCTGGTTTGAGCATCGGCCCCAGCACCAAAGGGTCGAGGGTCCAATTCCTGGCCAAGGGCACAGACCTGGATTTCGGGTTTGACCCCCGGCCCCGGTGCGGGCACGTGTGGGAGGCAACCCGTCGATGTGTCGCTCTCACATGGATGTCTCTCTCTCTCTCCCCACCCCCCCTTCCACTCTCTCTCAATGGACAAAAGGCCGCTGGGTGAGGATTAACAAAAACACAGAACAACCAAAGACGAGTGTTAGCACACGGCCCGGCGTCTGAAGGGTTGGTCTGGGACAGAGCCGTGGGCGCTCCCCCTGAAGTCAGTCGCGGGAGCCAAGTGCTCCGAAGGCTGCCACTGCTGAGAGAAAAGGCACAATTTGCTTGGGAGGCTGTGGCTAGTTTGTAACACAATGGCCCATGTCATGGCTGGTTCTGTTGCCAAAATTTGGCAGTTTCCCCCGGCGTCCCGGGCGGCCTGAAAGGACGCGGCGGCTCTGGCGGGGCCCCTCCGCCCGCCCGCCCACCCCGCAGAGGCTCCGGAGGGCCCCCACAGCCCTTTCACAGACGGCCCCCCGGCGCTCAAAGGGGCGCGGGAACAAAGGTGGCTCTGAAGTCACTTCCCCGCCGGGGCGGCCATCCGGTGTCGCTCCTTCCCCATTGACCGGCAGGATGCGGCAGGAAGCCCGGGAAGAAAGAACAAGCGGCCCGTGTGCCCGCGCAGAATGGAGGGCCTGGCTTTCAGAGGGGAGTGAATGATGAATTACGGGGTCCTGAAAGGTGATAAAATTGGGGTCACCCAAGCGTGCGGGCCAAGTGCCTGAGGCACCTGCAGAGCAGAAGGTTCTGGAAGCCAGCTCAGCCGGGCAGACACCCTGCCGAGGCACAGAGGGGGCCGTTCAGAGGCTCACCTGCTGTTCCCTGCTGGCACCAGGCCCTGCCCTCCCGGTGCCAGCGCCAGCGCCGGGTCCATCTCCAGGTCAGACCACCCGCGGCGGAGGAAGGGAGCCGGCGCAGCTAAGGCGACGGGAGCTGGAGGCCTGCCTGCCTCTCCCAAGGCGCCTGACCTGGAACTATCACCGGTGGGTGGCGGGGACGACCCTGGTGGGACATGCAGCCCTCCCCCAGGCCCCTGGCTCCCGGCTCAGCCCTCCCTCGGGGCTGGGCTGGGGAATAAACCCAGCCTGTAGCCGTGGCTGTGCTCAGTTCAGCCTCAGTTTGCTCATCTGTGAGCTGGGAATGCCGGTGTTTGTCTCCGGGGCTGGGAAGGGTGGGAAGGAGCTATGTGTACGGCGCCTTCCCGGTGCCCAGGAACCGCTCAGTAAGCGACAGCGTTCACGCATCCTTCTAGGGCGCTACCACCTGCTGGCCCGGAGACCCTGCTTTACCGTTCCTATTATTTTCGTTTGTTCCTAACCCCTCACCCGAGGCTATCGTTCCGCTGATTTTTATTTTATTTATTTATTTATTTATTTATTTATTTATTTATTTATTTGTTTATTTATTTATTTATTTTAAACGTAACTGTTGAGAGCAGCTTTTGAGTTAGACATTCTTTTTTTAAAAAAATATATATTTTATTGATATTTTACAGAGAGGAGGGAGAGGGATAGAGAGCTAGAAACATCGATGAGAGAGAAACATCGATCAGCTGCCTCCTGCACACCTCCCACTGGGGATGTGCCCGCAACCAAGGTACGTGCCCTTGACCGGAATCGAACCCGGGACCCTTCCGTCTGCAGGCCGACGCTCTATCCACTGAGCCACACCGGTTTCGGCTTCCGCTGATTTTTAGAGAGTGGAAGGGAGAGGGAGAGACAGAGAAACATCCATGTGGGAGAGACCCCTGACCAGGGCCAGGGAGGAGCCTGCAGCCAAGGCGCGTGCCCTTGACCAGAACCGAACCCGGGACCTTCAGTCCGCAGGCCGACGCTCCGGCCGCTGAGCCGAGCTGGCGAGGGCTGCGTCCCGGTTTTCGTCCAGGAGAAGGCAGCGTCTCAGCTCCGTGCGCCGTGAGCACACGCCTCGGCCTCAGGAACGCGGGCCACCCGGCCGTTCTGTCCCCGCGCCCGCTGCGCACTGCGGTCCCGCCGTGCGACTCTGTCTCAGGAACTCCCCCCCGGACTCGTGGAACCAACGCCCAGAAACCACTTGCTAAGGAGGTCGTCTCCGTGGGACCCCAATATAACCCCAGACGCCATCCGAGCGCCCTGCCGTGCCGACCTGGAGGCGGGCCACCTGGCCCGTGTGACTCAGGGCGCGTTCCCTGTGCGGCCAGGTTCCGGCTCCCGGAAACGGGGGTGGAAACCGAGCCCATCACGGAGGCTCACGGTGACAACGGGCAAGCTGTTCCCCGTAAGGCGCCGAGCACGGTGCGTGGCCAGTCCGCTCTGGCCAGCCTCTGGCTGCTGTTGTGGGGTGGACTGTGTCCCCCACATTCACACTGAAGTCCTCCCTCGGTGCCTCAGGGTGGCCTGGTTCTGAAACAGGGGCACGCCGATGTGATTGGTCCAGGTGAGGGCGGGGTGGGCTCACATCCAATAGGACTGGCGTCCTTACCGAAAGGGGGGAGTTTGGACGCAGACTTGGACACGGGAGGATGCCGTGCCAGGATGAAGGTGGCGATCAGGGTGATGCGTCTAAAAGCCACGCGTGTCAGAGAGGGCCCCAGAGCGGCTGGGGGTCGGGGAGCTGGAGCAGAGGCTGCAGCCTCAGAGGGAACCAGCACCTTGAACTTGGACGTCCCGCCTCTAGAACTCTTTTTTAAAAAATACGTATATTTTTATTTTTAAAAAAATATATTTTATTGATTTTTTACAGAGAGGAAGGGAGAGGGATAGAGAGTCAGAAACATCGATGAGAGAGAAACATCGATCAGCTGCCTCCTGCACACCTCCTACTGGGGATGTGCCCGCCACCAAGGTACATGCCCTTGACCGGAATCGAACCTGGGACCCTTCAGTCTGCAGGCCGACGCTCTATCCACTGAGCCAAACCAGTTAGGGCAAAAATACGTATATTTTAAAATATATTTTTATTGATTTCAGAGAGGAAGGGAGAGGGAGAGAGAGATAGAAACATCCATGATGAGAGAGAGTCACTGATCGGCTGCCTCCTGCACGCCCCACACTGAGGATGGAGCCTACAACCTGGGCCTGTGCCCTGACCGGGAATCGAACCGTGACCTCCTGGTTCCTAGGTCGATGCTCAACCATGGAGCCACGCCGTGGGGCTCGCCTCACTCTCTGTGGCGCTAACCAGCACCTGCCAGGGCCTCGCACTGACTCGTCACTTCCTTACCCATCTGCTCCCTCCGCTCCCCGGGTGGCTCCAGGGCGGCAGGGGTCCCCCTCATCCAGCCCCTGGACCAGGCGGGCCCTGCGAGGGGCTCAGGAAATGCGCGCATGAGGACAGACCGACCCAGCTCACCGATGCTCTCTGGGCGGGGCCTGGGCGGAGGCCCGGACGTGGTGGGCTCCCTGCCACCTGGCACGTGCAACCCCCCTGAGGATGCGAGGCGCACGGGGCACACCTGCCCCGTATCCGGTTGCCTGGCAGGGAGGCGGGGGAGGAAGTCAGCGCAGCTGGGCCAGAGCCCAAAGCACCTGGTCTCCTTAAAGCGCAGAGTCCCCGCTGAGCCGAGGGGAGCCTGGGTGCTGGGCGGGGCCCGGGGGCCGGGTTCTGAGGACACGGGCTTTGCTTTACAGCAGGGGTGGGCAAACTTTTTGACTCGAGGGCCACAATGAGTTCTTAACCTGGACCGGAGGGCCGGAACAAAAGCATGGATGGAGTGTTTGTGTGAACGAATATAAATTCAAAGTAAACATCATTACATAAAAGGGTACGGTCTTTTTTTTTAATTTCAATAGTTTTATTCATTTCAAACATTTTAACAAGAAGAATGTAAACACTAATTATTATAATTTGAAACTTCACAAAATGGAGGAATCATAGCACAATAACATACCTTCTATTGAAGATGGCAAAGGCAAAATAAAATTGCCTAACAAAGGAAAGGTACAAAAGCCTTTCAAATTAAACTTAAATATAATAAAATAATTTAAAACTAAAACAAATAGAAAAGAACAAAATGTGTAAACAGTAAATTAAACATTTTCTTTAGTGCAACTTCCAAATTATGCCCGGGACGTAGATGTAGATGGCAATGTAGACTGGGTTGAAAGGTTTTTGGTGTTTAAAACATCAACTTCAGTGGGAACAGTGTTGTTGGTCTCCTTTTGAGCTAATGCTCTGATACTGTGCTCTCCAGGGGCGTGTCTCCCTACATCACCACGATCACGTGTCTCCGCATTCCCAGGGTGATGTCGGGGGACGCGTCCGCGGGCATTACAAGGAGCCTCTGGAAGATGGAGAGGTTGTTCCTTCTACTGAATGGGGATATAAATCCGCCCACTCAGAAGAAGGAGCTGCGGCCGTGTTTCCCGACGTTGCCATGTTAACACTGCTGAGGGGAAGGAGCGGAGGGGAGAGCAAGAGAACCCTCCGCTCTTTCGGCTTCGCAGGCCGGATAGAACAGCCGAACGGGCCGGATCTGGCCTGCGGGCCGTAGTTTGCCCACAGCTGCTTTAGGGTGTGGAAGAGGGAGTGGCTGTTGGGAGCCCAGGCCCCTCGGAGGAGGGCTGGGGGCTGGGGGGTGGGGGTTGGGGGTTGATAAGGAAGTAGGCAGAGCTGGGGAGGGGGAGGGGCAGGACCCATGAAGGCTGGGACGTGGCTGGGATGGGGAACCCAACCAGGAGGGAGAGATGATGAGCGGACGAGGGAGGGAGAGGGACGGGCTGGGCCCGTGGGGGACCGGCCACAGGCAGGCAGTGCCCCCTCTCTGCAGGCTGGCAGGTTCGTCTCCACGGGCTGTTTTCAAAGCGGTTCCTAGAAGGGTTGAGACACGGGCAGGCTGCCTTCTGCTCTGTCATTCGGGCGGAGCATGTTTTCAGAAATGTCCCAACTGAGGTTGCCCAACAGCTGTGTGCAAGCCGCCGCCTGGGGCCCGGGAGCAGGCGGACGCCCTGCGGGCGCGTGGCCACTCTCACCAGCACGAGGGCGTGCCCCCTGCGCGAGCACCCTGCCCTCAGTGCTTGCAAGCCGTTCTGCACGCTTACCTTGGCCTCGTGGGAGGCCGGTGGGGTCAGGACAGCTGCCCGTGTGGCAAGTGAGGAAACTGAGGCCCACAGAGCATGCGGGCCGGCCCAGTGTCCCTCGGTGCAGAGGCCAGCAGGCTGGGCTGGGAGGGATGGTTCTGTCTCTTTCACCCTGGGCGCTGGCCTCCATGCCCGTCCATCCCCGTCAATGCCTGTCCATCCCCGTCAATGCCTGTCCATCCCCGTCCATGCCCGTCCATCCCCGTCCATGCCCGTCCATCCCCGTCCATGCCCGTCCATCCCCGTCCATGCCCGTCGACGCCAAAGTGCACAGACGGAGCCCTCCCAGCACGTTGGATGGTGATCTGTTGGCCACCAGACCTCTCGCCGGGACGGGGTTGTCTAGCCTCCTGGCTGGCGGAGGCCAGAAAACCCTAGAATCTCCTGGGGGGGCTTCGCCTCCGTCAGCTCCCCCGATGGGAGGGGAAGGGGTGCAGCTGTGGCTGCCGCCCTTGCTTCCCACGGTACCGGGGGCGGGTCAGGGCCGATTTCACGCTCCTCCACCTCCTGTTACGGCCTCTCTCCCGGGCGCACGCAGCTGCGCGTCTCCAAACGCCGCGGAGACGGCATGCGTGGCTGTGAATAGCTCAGCAAGAGCAGCCGCACCCCGTGAGCTGAGCTTCTTCCCGCTGCTCCTGGGATGGCCCGCCGTCCTCACCGCGGCTTCCCAGGCCTCGCCCCGCCCTGAGCTGCTGTGCTGGAGGCTGTGGGCCACCCCAGCTTCCCGGGCCTGCCTGCCGCTCAGGCCCCGGGCCCTCCTGCAGCCCAGCCTCGGGGCCTCCGCCCCTGCAGGTCCGGGTCCCTGGCAGGCGGGCGCAGTTCCCACAGAGCCTCCCGCTCCTCACGCATCTGTAGGTTCTCCTCCAATGCCCTGGGACCCCAGTGCCTTCCCTGCCCCACACCACACAGGGACCAGCCCCTCCCCCGCCCCCTGCGCGCTGTGCATTCTTTCTGCTTCCAATTATAGGGGAAGTATTTTTTGTTCTGGGGCCTGGGACTGTGCCTGGGACATAAAAATCCCCAGTAAGTACTGAATGAATGAATGAACGAACCAATGAATGAATGAATGAATGAACAAATGAATGAATGAACAAATGAATGAATGAATGAATGAACAAATGAATGAATGAACAAATGAATGAATGAATGAATGAATGAACGAATGAATGAATGAGTGAATCCCAGCCACCGCGTCCCTTCTCCCCTCACACTGTTCCCTGCAGAAAGAGCCGTCTCTGCCACACGCCTTCCCACGGTTGAGTGTGCAACTTTGGGGGAAAGTAGCCACCCTCAGTGGAGGACCCCCACCTCCACCCCCACCCTCTTCTCCCATCTGCGGGGCTCCTGCGACCACGGCCTTTCCCTCCTGGGTCTGCTCAGCCCCAGGCAGGCGGACCGTGCTCCCTGCAGCAGCTCCATGCGCCCGGGATGCCAAGCGCCGGGTGCGGGGACTCGGCCTGCCCTCCCCCGCGGGACACGTGCAAGTCCCCGCGGGCCGGGCGCTAGGCAGCCCCAGCTTCTGGTCGGGGACTTCCCCCGCCTGTTATCAGCCTTGAGCAATTGCTTTCTCGCTCGGAGCTGCAGGCCGCTCGTCACTTCTGCATCCGGTGCACGGCGGCCTCGGAGTGCGCCCACGGCCAGGCCCCCAGCCCTCAGCAGCTTCAGGAAGAACGCAGGGGTGGTGTTAAGCGGCTAAGTGGGTTGGACCCCAATACTGAATTTGAAGCACCCCCCAACCCTTCCTGTGCCTCGCTCTCGTCTGCAGTTCTGAGTTAGGAAAAGGGTCTCCATGGGCCTGACCCCCCCCCCCCCCCACCGCACGGAGGGCGCTCCCCCCTCGTGCAGGGGCGGCCTCGGCGAGGTGGGCCCGGGTCAGATTCTCCCGCACAGAATCGAACGGAATCCCAGCCGCTGCAGCAACGCCTTCCGTCTGTCGGGGAGAGCCCAGGCTTCGGCCGCGGGCTGCGGTGCTGAGTCCTCTCGCTTCTCACTCCCCTTCTTTTTTTAAAAAAATATATTTTATTGATTTTTTACAGAGAGGAAGGGAGAGGGAGATGGAAACATCCATGATGAGAGAAAATCATCTATCGGCTGCCTCCTGCCCGCCCCCTACTGGGGATGTGCTCGCAACCAAAGTACATGCCCTTGACCGGAATCGAACCCGGGACCCTTCAGTCCGCAGGCCGACGCTCTATCCACTGAGCAACACCGGCTAGGGCTCACTCCCCTTCTTAACGTCTGCCTTCCGCCCTCAGCTCACCTCAGGGCCCAGCAGGCTGCTGGTGCTCCAGCCATTAGGCCCGCATTCCCTGTGGTCGGGAAGGAGTGACCGGGGCGGGGAGCTCAGTAGCCAGCTGCGCCAGCGTCCGTCCGTGCCCGGCTTCCCGAAGGCTCACTGCCGCCGCCGCCTTGGCCTATTAGCCGGGATCTGTGAAGCACGGGTCTGTGCCAGCCGCAGGGGTGCTGGGGAGTGCACCCCACGTCCCAGCCCATTCGCACTAGATAGGGCCACGGCTCTGTTCCAAAGGGGCGGCCACAGGTGCTGGTGGGGCAGGAGGAAAAGGACGGCAAAGAAGAGCCCCCCCCCCCCGCTGGGGGGCTGCGCCATGTCCAGGCGGCCTGGCTCACGGGCTCCCCAGGGCCCCCTCCCGGGTCGGCTGTGTGGCCTCCTCCTTTCTCAACCCCCGCTCCCCCAGGAGCTCGCTGCCCCCTGCTGCACCCCGGCTCCTCCTCCTGGGGTCCTGCTCCCTCCTTGCCTGGCACCTGTCAGCCTCTCGGCCGCCCCCCCCTCCTCCCACCGCGGCTGGACTTTCATTTCCGCACTTTTCCTTTGGGGGAGTGTTGGGCCCCTGGTGTTCCAGTCGCTGTAGGAACCACAGAGCAAGGCCCAGCCCTGAGGGGTCCCCTCCTGTCCCACGCTTTTGGGGCGAGGCTTACTAGGACAGGGCAGTCGGATCTGGGCAGGCAGGGGGGCTCTCTCTCCCGCTCTCCCTCTCTCTCCCCCTCTCCCTCTCTCTCCCCCTCTCCCTCTCTCTCCCCCTCTCCCTCTCTCTCCCCCTCTCCCTCTCTCTCCCCCTCTCCCTCTCTCTCCCCCTCTCCCTCTCTCTCCCCCTCTCCCTCTCTCTCCCCCTCTCCCTCTCTCTCCCCCTCTCCCTCTCTCTCCCCCTCTCTCTTCCCCTCTTTCCTTCTCTCTCCCCCTCTCCCGCTCTCCCTCCCCCTCTCCCTCTCTCTCCCCCTCTCTCCTTCTCTCCCCCTACCTCTCTCACCCTCCCTCTCCCCTCTCCCTCTCTCTCCCCCTCTCTCTCCCCCTCTTTCCCTCTCTCTCCCCCTCTCCCTTTCTCTCCCTCTCTCTCCTTCTCTCCTCCTCTCTCTCCCTCTCTCCCCCTATCTCTCTCACCCTCCCTCTCCCCGCTCCCTCTCTCTCCCCCCTCTCTCTCTCCCCTTCCCCTAGGGCAGGGGTCCTCGGACTTTTTAAACAGGGGGCCAGTTCCCTGTCCCTCAGACCGTGGGAGGGCCGGACTATAGTTTTAAAAAAAAACTATGAACAAATTCCTATGCGCCCTGCGGGCCCGGGACGCGTCGGCTGCTAAGCAGGACAGGCAGCGGCCCCGGCGGGCCGGATCAGTGTCCTTGGCGGGCCGCATGTGGCCCGCGGGCCGCAGTTTGAGGACGCCTGCGGCCTAGATGGTGAGGACTGAACGCTGGAACAGGCCCCAGGAGGGGCTTGGGGACAGGCTGGAGGGAACTGGGATTCACTGTCCCATCGAGAAAGGACAGTGCAGTCCTCACCGGGACCCAGCACGGGGCCTTGTGGGAGGCGGGTCTGCACCGGGTGACCCCGTTAGAACGAGGCCATTAGGAAGGGCCCTGGCGCAGTGACTGTGTCCGTATAAAAGGTGGGGGGGGGGGGGGCTCAGAGACGGACCCGTGCAGGGGAGGCCGTGTGAAGACACAGGGAGAAGCCCATGGGAGGGGCCTTGGGGGGAGGCCCCCCTCAGGCCTCCGAGGAGCCAGCCGGGCCCACCCCCGGTCTGGGACTTGTGGCCTCACTGTGTGAAGGGCGTCCTGTCGTTCAGTGTCCCGAGTCACGGATGCTGTGACGGGCAGGCCGCCAGCCACCGAGCCCCCCATGAGGGGAGTCGGGCTTGTTTTGGGGCGGGTGGAGGCCGCCGTCCCGGAGGCGGGGTGGCGTGGGCCTCTTGTTCCTGCCCCCCGTTTCCACTTCCTGCCTCTTGCACAGAGAAGTGAGACGGGGCTGAGGCTGCCCGGCCTGCACAGGCCCTGCCGCCCACGTGTCCAACAATGAGAAGGTGAAGGCGAGCGTGTAAGCCGCACTCAGCCGGCGGGGCTCAGGGGTGAGCGTCCACCTCTGAACCAGGAGGTCAGGGTTCGAGTCCCGGTCAGGGCACAGGCGCGGGTTGTGGGCTCCATCCTCAGGGTGGGGTGTTTCTCTCTCTCTCCATCTCCCTTTCTCTCTGAGATCAATAAAAATACTTAAAAAAAAAAAAGTAAGTTGCTTTTTAAATAAGCCGCGTCCGGTTTAGCGCAGAGTGGCTTGATGGGTGTGGGGCGGCCGGGCTGTGTCCTGTGCGGACCGCCTGCAAGCCGGCCTGGGTGTCCCTCCTGTAAGCCGGCCTGGGTGTCCCCCTGTAAGCCGGCCTGGGTGTCCCTCCTACAAGCCAGCCTGGGTGTCCCCCCTGTAAGCCGGCCTGGGTGTCCCTCCTGTAAGCCGGCCTGGGTGTCCCCCCTGTAAGCCGGCCTGGGTGTCCCCCCTGTAAGCCGGCCTGGGTGTCCCGCCTGTAAGCCGGCCTGGGTGTCCCTTCTGTAAGCTGGCCTGGGTGTCCCCCCTGTAAGCCGGCCTGGGTGTCCCTTCTGTAAGCCGGCCTGGGTGTCCCTCCTGTAAGCCGGCCTGGGTGTCCCTCCTGGGCCTGGGTGTCCCTCCTACAAGCCGGCCTGGGTGTCCCGCCTGTAAGCCGGCCTGGGTGTCCCCCCTGTAAGCTGGCCTGGGTGTCCCCCCTGTAAGCCGGCCTGGGTGTCCCTCCTGTAAGCCGGCCTGGGTGGTGTCCCTCCTGGGCCTGGGTGTCCCCCCTGTAAGCCGGCCTGGGTGTCCCCCCTGTAAGCCGGCCTGGGTGTCCCCCCTGTAAGCCGGCCTGGGTGTCCTGCCTGGGCCTGCGGCTCCCTGAACCACTGCTCTCCCTGCAGTGAGGACGGAGCTCCGCCCAGAAGGGCCAGGCCTCTGCCCGGGGGGAGGGGGGGGGGCGCGGGGGACGGGGAGCTAATCGCCTGCCAGGCAGGTGCCGCCAGCCGGATGGGAAGTTCATGGGCTGTTAATACACTGGAACCAATCGGCGAATGGGCTGCGGCTGCAGGTCCTGGGAGAGCTCGCACGTGTGCCCGCAGCAGCGTGACCTCGTGACCCCGGCCGCGTGGCCTGTCACGCTGAGAGCACTCGCCCCCCGGCCCGGGCTAACGGGCTCCACGTGCGGCCTCTGCCTGGGGCTGTCCAGCCGGGCGCACCCCGCGGGGCAGCGTGGAGCGGGGCGACAGGAGAGCGAATGTATTGGAAAGACGTTAGAATTCATCTAGGTCCGCGCCCGCACGGCCTTTTCTTAGGGACAGGACCCACGGCACAGGCTGCGTCCTCGCCATGTGGCCACCCCCCGCTGGGGGGGAGAGGCCGGGGCGCCGGTTGGTGTGGGGATAGGGGTGCCACTGGCTGCCCCGTGTTGTCCTGAGAGAGTGGGGGTCTCAGGGCTGGAGGCTGTGTTTGCTCAATCCGCAGAGGTGGTCGCAGCCGACTGCGCGGGGCCAGGCGGCCGGGGTTGGGGAGCGACCTGTCCCCACGTCGGCCTGCTCGCCCCTGCCTGGCGGGGCCGGGCGGGGATGACCTTTCTCTGTGGAACCCTCTGAGTGCATCGCCCCGAAGGGCCCCGTGTACGCCCCACGGGCTCCGTGGTGAAATGGCCGGTCATTCTTAACGGGGTGCGGCCTGGGTGAGGCCCTAAGACGCGGTTGGGGCCTGGCTGGGGCTCAGGTGGCTGGAGCGCCGTCCCACGCACCACCAGGTCGCCTGTTCGATTCTTGCCGGGGCTCGTGCCTGGGCTGTGGGCTCGACCCCTGAGCGGGAAGGGGGGTGGGTGCAGGAGGCAGCAATGGGTGGTTCGCTCCCTCTCTCCCTCTCCCTCCTCTCTCTGTACATCAACAGGAACCTTAAAAAGAAGTGACTGGGGGGAAACTCGGATGCGGGCCATGGAGCGGGGGACAGTAAGGAGCCCGTGGCCGGCACGTAGAGAACCGTGCGACCACCCCAAAGAGGGTCTCATCGCCAAGCACAGGGCTGGCTGGGGAATTGGGGGCCAGGCAATGAAAATGGGTCCCCCTGTGAAAGTCATCGGGGATCTCAAGATGGTCGCGGCAAAGCCTCCCCCGAGGCGCGGTCTTCCGAGCGCTGAGCGGACGGCGTGGCCACACGCCATGGAACCCCCTGCCAGGGCCCAGCTCTGTCCTCAGCGGGAGCGAGGGGGGGGGGCAGGGCGGGGAGAGGAGGAGGAGATGAGAGACTATGCCGAACCCTAACCTTTCCACAGCCGCAGCCAGGGAAGGTGCTCGCGGGGTGCAGAGTGAAGAGGGGACCCACGCGCGGTCTGCCGCCCCAGCAGTGAGTGGAAAGGGGGGCAGGACCCCCATGTGGGCAGCTGTGTTTCAGAGACATTTCTGTGTCTTTCTTTATTGAGGTGTAAGACTACCCCCCGCCCCGTCTCCCCAAAGCCTGCGCTGGTGGAGGCCCTGGCCCTGTTAGTCCCGCGTCCCCCCCCCCCCGCCAGCCCCTCCCTCCCCCCTCCCTTCCAGGCAGAATTCACCTGGTCCAGGCGCTCGGGACCCTCCTTGCAGACCCCGCGGTGCTGACGCATGCTGTGCCCCTCCCGGTGACAGTGACGGTGACGGTGTGCCCCCTCCCGGTGACGGTGACGGTGTGCTGTGCCCTCCTGGTGACGGTGACGGTGTGCTGTGCCCTCCCGGTGACGGCGTGCTGACAGGGCGTGCTGGGTGCCATGCCTGGGAAGCAGTGGCATTAGCAGGAGGGACACAGGGCACACACAGCTGGTGATGGGGGGTCAGGCCCTGCCCATCCTCCTGGGCACCGTGAAGCACGGACGTTGAAGACCAAGTGGCCTGGTCAGCAGGGCCCAGGGTTTGAACATTGACCCAGGAACCAGGAGGTCACAGTTCAATTCCCGGTCAGGGCACAGGCCCGAGTTGCAGGCTTGGTCCCCAGTGTGGGGTGTGCAGGAGGCAGCCGATCAGTGATTCTCTCTCATCGCTGATGTTTCTCTCTCTCTGTCCCTCTCCCTTCCTCTCTGACATCAATAAAAATATATTTTTTAAAAAGACCACGGGGCGGGGCTCGCCTGCTTGTCTGTTTCAGAGTCAGAACATCGGGGTTGATGGTCCTTGCTGGTCCTTCCTGTGGGGGTGCCCTTCGGCCTCTGTGTGGATCGGGCGGGATGGCTCTGAGTTGCTGCCCTCCTGGCTCTGATGGAGTCTCCGCTCCGGGGACATGGGTGGGAGAAGTGGGCGGGGTCGCCTGGCAGCCCAGGCTGGCTCCGTGGGCATGGACAGACAGATGGTCACTCCCAGGACACAGGAGCCTCGGGCTGGGGGCCTCACCCAACCTGTGGGAAGAGCAAAGGGGATGCTGACGGGGTCTTCTCCTCAGCGGGGCGACGGGAGCGGGTGTTGTGGAGTCCCGTCGTGGCCACTTAGCTACCTGTTCCCCAAGGAATTGTCTGCAGCCTCCCTTTGCGGTTGCCAGAAAGCCCGGCTTTGCTTTTTTTTTTTTTTTTTGTTTAGGGGACCAAGCTCTTTTCTCTCCTCCGTGATGCACGGAGATGTGGGGAAGGTTAGAAGACAAACACCTCAGAGGGAGAGGAAGCAAGATGAGAACTGCACGCAGGTCCTGGCGGAGAAGATGACAATGTGAGCCATGCCATGAGCCGAGCGCCGCAACAATGTAACGAGTGCCTGCAACAATGTAGCGAGTGCCCGCAACAATGTAACGAGTGCCTGCAACAATGTAGCAAAGTGCAGCACCAATGTAGCAAAGCTCTGCAACAATGTAGCGAAAATGCTGCGACAATGTGGCACGTGAATCCCTTTCCTGCCTTTCCCTCCAATGAAACTACGTTTCAATTCTGCATCTCGGTTCAAACCAGCGCACCAGCCCCCATAGTTGTTCCTTTGCTCTGGCCTGGTGCCCTGCATGTGCCCCCCTGGACAGCCAGCGTCTCCACAGAGAAGCGGTGTCTGGTAGCGGGCAGGGTGGGGAGCAGCCTGGCTCTGCGTCTTGACCCAGGCGGGCGCGGCCCGGCCATCTGGTGCGGCTGAGGGCATGAGCGCATCAGCACATGGCCCGCCAGCACGCCCGCCATTGTTCTCCCCGGGGTTAGCTCAGCGACCTCAACAAAGGGGGCAGCTTTGCATTCGGGATAAACACAGCCGCTGAGGGTTTTTTCTTCCCCGTAGGATATGTCAGGCGAAGGGTTACGCAGGCTGAGTTGAAAAGCCGTCCGACATGCTCTCATTCTGTCTGGGACTCTCTGACATGGCTGGTGTGGGAGCTGCTCGTTTGCCGGGAGAGAGAGTCCTTTCTCAGGTCTGCTTGCCGTTGGCACGAGGCATCCAAGGAAACACCTGTCTGTAGCTTCCCGCTCCGGAACCCACATAAGATCGGCCTCGGAGACCTGGCAGTTTTTCCAGGTCACTTTTGGGAAGGCAGACAGAGTTCAACAAGGCACTTTGGACAGGGTCAGGCTTTGCTCGTGTTTTCTGGTTTGGGAGTCCCCGTGCACGTTGTGGCTCTCCCACTCTAGTTACGAAGGGGCTCCGTGACCAAAAGCATCTGCATTCCTTCATCCATCCGTCCATCCATTCGTTCGTTCATTCATTCGTTCAGTGACCAGGATGAGCACTTGCTATGTGCTGGGTGCCGCCCCACATCCGTGATCGGGATGAACCAAGACCTCTGCCTTGGGACGCTGACATTCCAGAAGTAATAAACAGCGAAGGTAATAAACTGAACATGCGGTGTGGGGACGGAAAAGCAGAGCAGGGTCAGGTTCGAGAATGTAAAAGGAGGTGAAAGCATTATCCCAAATTCTGTTGTATTTTGTTCTTTAGACTCCACAGTGACATCTGTAATACTTCCGACAATAAAGATTTTAAAGAAAGAAATGAGCGGGACTGTGAGCGGGTGAGTGGATACCCACACACAATGGACTATTACTCAGCCTTTAACAGGAACGGAATGCGGACACGGTGCAGGGTGGCTGGGCCTCCCGCGCTGAGTGTGAAAAGCCCGGGACAGGCGGCTCCCATGTGTCTGATGGCCTTAATATGACGTATCCGGGATGGGTTAACCCGGCCGGAGGGCAGGGGTGTGGGGGTCGCTGCTGAGTGGGACAGGTTCTCCTTTGCAGCCATCATGTTTAGGGACTGAAGAGAGTGGGAGATGCGTGGTGCTGTGAACGCCATGGAACGGTTCCCTTTCGAATGGCTGGCATCACGTCACCTCAACAAACACACGAGAGAAGCGAAGGCTGGCGGTCCAGCAAACTGTTGGGATGACGACAAGCAGATCTGCGTGGGCCGGCCTGAGCCGGGTCCTGGGGGGGAGGGGTTCTGGGAAGGAGAGGCAGAGGAGCGAGCCCAGGACTTGGGGGGTGAGGGCCTCCGGCTCCCCGCCCCTGCCCTGCAGTATGCCAGTGCCTGGCGGCACCGAGTTCCTTCCTGCCCGCCCTGGCTAAGCTGCCAGTACCCAGTGTCCCCCTGAGCTGCACTGGCCTGAATGGCTTGGCGAGTTCAGAACCGGGGTGACGGGAGGCCCCAGCTCGAGTCCTCCTGTGCCTCCCGCTGCACCTCCACAGCAGGCAGAGCCGGCACCTTCCGGCTGACCCCCAGCTGCCTGGGCGTCTGAGGGGCCCAGACAGGGAGCGGCAGGCCTGGCGCCGAGAGGGACGCCCTTTGCCAAGAGGAGAGCGGGGCTGGGGGGGGGGGGGGGCCTGTGAGGCGGCCGCTTGAACGAAGCAGCGTTTCCTTCAGCGATTTCTCCTTGATCTCGGGTTCTCTATCGAGTGTGGGACCTTCCCCACTTGGCAACGCACAGACCCCTCCCCTGAGGCCACTGTGTGCCAGGCCCTGTGCCAGCCTCCCCCCCCCCCCCGGGGGTGATCCTCCAGCCCGGCTCCATTCCGCAGAAGGGGAAACTGAGGCTCAGAGCGCACCGCTGCGGAGACCCCTCCGGCCCCGCTCTGCACACGGGCAGCCGGGCGGGGCGGTGAGCGGCTGCGGCCTGACCACGCTGGCTCCCAGGCCCTGCTCAGCGGCCCCGAGGCTGTCAGACTGCGGCCTCGGCTTCCAGGGGACCCGGGTGCCCGCGCCTGGCGGATCCGTGACCCCGGACTCCCCGGACATGTTTGTCCCCACGCGAATGTGGCCGCTTCCGGGGGGTTTTCCATGGCTGCTTCTCAGGGACCCCCAACCCCTCCCACGGCCAGGGGACTCGGAGGCCTGCAGACCCTGGGACCCAAAGCTTACCCCGGAGGCGCTGCGGGCAGGGGGGACCCCGCGGACCACCGGTCCCAGGCCGGCCTCGGGGCAGCTCCACGCGCTCTGCCGGCAGCGCAGGACCCAGGGGACGGGCGCCAGGTCTGCTCCACTTCACCAGGCCAGCTCATCCCCAGAGCGCAGCCACGTGGAGACCACGGGCCCCAATAAAGACGGGTCTTCAAACGCAGCGAGCGTCTCTTTAAGTGGTTCTGGTCCGGCAGCCAATTCCAGGGGCTGCAAACTGGAAGTGGGGGGGGGGGGGCCCAGCCCCGCCCACCTTCGCCTGGCCCACCCGCAGCCCGACCTCAGGACCTCTGGTGTCTGTCTGAACCCCGAGGCTCAAAGACTTGAGGTTCCTGGCGAATTACTGCACCGGGTGTGGGCACAACCCAGCAGGGATGCGGCCCAAGGCACCAGCCTCAGTTCCTCACAGTGCCCCCCCCCCACCAGCTCGCCTGCCCTGCGCCTTCCTCCTCCATTGCCTGGCGCCCCAGGAGCTGCTAATTGCCAAAGCCTCCCTGCCATAACCCTAACCATAACCCTACCCCTACCCCTAATGCTAACCTAACCCTAACCATAACCCTAACCCTTCACCTAACCCTAACCTAACCCTAAACCTACCCCTAACCCTACCCCGAACCCTACCCCCTAACCCTAACCTAACCCTAACCCTACCCTAATCCTGACCCCGAACCCTACCCTAACACTAACCCTAACCCTACCCCCTAACCCTAACCCTAGCCCTAACCCTAACCCTAACCCTAACCCTAACCCTAGCCCTAGCCCTAACCCTAACCCTAACCCTAACCCTAACCCTAACCCTACCCTAATCCTGACCCCGAACCTTACCCTAACACTAACCCTAACCCTAACCCTAGCCCTAACCCTAACCCTAACCCTAACCCTAACCCTAACCCTAACCCGGGGCGTTGAGGACAGAAGTGATCCAGAGGCCAAGGGGGAGCAGGAGAAGCTCACAGGGTGGGGGGGGGGGGGCGCGCAGGGCGAGGGGGGTGGGGCCAGAGCCTGGGGCCTGCGGGGTGCAGGGGGACCTGGGTAGGGTGGGGCGACCTCATGGCTCCTGGGTTACAACCTTGCTGCCCCCACTTACTAGCTATGCCCCCAGCAAGTCACTCCTCCACCTGTGCCTCAGTTCCCTCACCTGTAAACGGTCCTCACAGGTTACCGTTACCGTGAGAACGGAATTAACAACCAGCCAGCTCCCAGCCTTCAGCACTCGGCTCGGCGCCTCCCGCCCTGAAGATCCTGAGCTCCCCAAGGCCCAGCCCCAGCTGCCGCCTGCTCCCAGCCCTGCATCCCTGTTCTCACTGCAGCGCCCCAGGGCCACGGTCCCGCCCCCAAAACCCAGCTTGTCGCTGAGATGTGGGGTCCCCGCTGCTGCAGCGCCCCAGGGCCACGGTCCCGCCCCCAAAACCAGGGCTCCTGTGACTCCGGCCCAGTGAGGGCGTGAAGGCCCAAGGGCAGAACCTGGGGCGAGATGTGCAGGAGGCTTGGCCTCTCCACCAGGGTCAGCAGAGCTGCAGGGGCGGGGAGGGGGGGCTTGGGGACAACCTCACAGACCGTGGGGGCTGGGGAAGCGCAGGAGGAACCCGCAGACCGGGGCCTGGGGCTGTTCCTCTACCTGCTCTTGGGTCCCGGTTCTCCGCGGAGGGTCGTCACCCCCCCCATGAAAGACCCTCCCGCCTCCAAGTAGCAGCACAGGACTTCCCTGGCGGCACCCCCACCCGCCGAGGGCCTGCGCCCTGCGCCCCCGCCCCCGCCCCCAGCCTTGGGCCACCCTCGGGGAGCCGCCTGCCAGGAGGCCCAGCGGACTGTGTGGCCTGCGCGTGCCTCTCCGGCATGCGGGGAGGGGCTCTCTCTGTGGCCCAGGTCCCTGCTGGGCGCTCCGCTTAGGGGGGTGCTTGGGGCGGGGGGCGGCGGGGGGGCTGGGAGCCTGGCTTGGAGGCTGGCCGCCGGGGGAGAGCTTGCTGGGAGGGTGGGGGAGGGCTTCTTCTTATTTTTTATTTTATTTTATTTTTTGCTTCTAACGAAGGCACCTCTACTCCCCCGCGCGCAGCCGGAGCCCCCACACGCGGAGCCCCGCGGGCGCAGGCGGCCTGGCCTCAGGTCTCAGCGTTTCCTCTCGGATGGATTCGGAATAAAACTGTAAGCTCTGCCCCCTCCCTCTTCGGGGACCCTTGGCGCCCTCAGCCCTCCTCCCCGCTCCCCGCTCTGGGCCTTCCCCGCGCTGGGTGAGCAGCGAGGCTGAGCGAGGCCCACAGCCCCGTCCCCGGCGCCCCTCCTCGGGGGCAGCGGTTCCCCTGTGGAGCCCGAAGCCCGGGCCCCCCAGCTGGGATGGAGCCCCCTCCTACAGGGGAGTCGGTGGGCCTGGCTCAGGGCCGGCTTCAAGAAGTGGGGTTCCAGCCAGCACGTCCTCCGTCCCCCGGCGTCCTGGTGTCCCCGGTGCAGGGAACTTCCGCCGGTGGCCCCCAAAGAGGCCCCAACGGGTAGCGAGGCCCCGGGCCCAGCGGCCCTGCGGGCGGGCGAGTCCACGGGCGAGTGCTCTCCGTCCTTAGCCAGACCCCCGGGTGCGCCCAGGGCTGATCCCCGGGTGCGCTGAGGGCGGGACCCCGGGTGAGCTGAGGGCGGGCCCCTGGGTGTGCTGAGGGCTGACCCCCGGGTGCGCTGAGGCCGGGACCCCAGGTGCGCTGAGGGCTGACCCCCGGGTGCGCTGAGGCCGGGACCCCAGGTGCGCTGAGGGCTGACCCCCGGGTGCGCTGAGGCCGGGACCCCAGGTGCGCTGAGGGCTGACCCCCAGGTGCGCTGAGGCCGGGACCCCCGGGTGCGCTGAGGCCGGGACCCCCGGGTAAGCTGAGGGCGGGCTCCCGGGGTGCGCTGAGGGCTGACCCCCGGGTGCGCTGAGGGCTGGCCCCCGGGTGCGCTGAGGGCTGGACCCCGGGTGCGCTGAGGCCGGGACCACGGGTGCGCTGAGGGCTGACCCCCGGGTGCGCTGAGGCCGGACCCCCGGGTGCGCCGAGGTTGTGGATGGCTGCGGGGCCGCGGCCCCAGAAGACGGAGGGGCGGGAAGAGGTTCTGAGAGTCGGGCTCACAGCCGGCCCAGCACCTGACACGTCGCAGGTCGAGGCCCGGCTGGGCGCGGGGGAGGGTCGCACACGTCGCGGGGCAGGGAGTGAGGGCGAGTGGCTGGCCCGCAGCTGAAGCGGGGCACGGCCTGGGCGGACGCAGGCTGGCGGCTGCCGGGGAGCAGAGCGGAGGCAGCTACAATCCTGGCCGCCGGGCCTGAGCGCCTGGAGCCGCCTCCCACCCCCAGGGCCCGGCCTCGCCCCCAAGGCCCCCAGTCTGCGCGCAGGAGCGAACATTTCCCTCTCCGCACGCTCAGTCCTCAGCCCTCGGCGCCGGGAAAGGACCGGAATGAGACTTCAGAAAATAAAACAACACGGGGTGGTGAGCCCCCTGAGAAAGGGAGAGAGGGGGGCGGCCAGAGCAACAGAACAGGCACACAGCCCCTCCTCAGTCCCCGGGGAACGCCCCCATCGACCCCCAGGGAGAGCCCCCCTCCCCCACCGGCCCCGCCCCCGCTGCTGGGAAACACCCCACTGACTCCCACTGGTATGTAAAATCTCAACACTTGATCATTTATTTCTTTTTTTTTTTTTTGCAACAAAACAGGTAATAAATATTATTTAGCACTTTTTTTCTTTTTACAAAAATAAAACAGATGATACACTCTGGGGGGGGGCAGCGATGGAGCAGGGATGTTACTGACAGACGCGGCCCGGGTTCGCGGGACGCAGAAAGCACGCGAGGGTTTGTCATCTGTGTTAAAAGTGGCAAAAGACACGGATACAGAGGAGGCCCGGCTCCGACGCGGGGGGCGGGCGGTCACGTGAGCATACAGTTTCACAGCACGCACTGACCTGGTCACTGAGATATTTACACATCAAGGAAGGAAAAGCAAACGCCAGAACCCCCAAACACCCCAAACCATATTCCCGGCAACAGCCTGTGAGTCCCGCCCAGCCCTCGGAACCAGGTCCGCCCCAGCGGGTGAGGGGCCTGACCTCTGGGTGCTCAGAGAGTGGGGTGGGCGGCGGACTTTGAAAATAACGAAGAAGCCACCGCGCCGCCCGCCCGAGCGGACAGTGAGGGCCCTTCCACCCGCCGGCCCTGCGCCGAGCGCCCGGGAAGCGCGTTGCTGCTGCTGCTGCTGGAAAAGGGGACGCGGGCGCGGGAGCCGCAGGGAGGACGCTCGCTTCTCTCAGGGCGTGGGGTGACCCGATCTGAAACCGCACGCGACCACGGCGCTTCTGGTACCCACCGCCAGCTTCCACCAACTCCGAGCCCGGGCCTCCCGGCCGCTCCGGGGCCCCTCCCCGGAGGCCTCACCCGCCCAGAAACGTGGGGAAGGAGAGGGAGTCCCCAACGCCTCCCTCCCCACCCCGCAAGTAACGAAGTGCAGCCAGAGCGAGGCCTGGTCCCCGGAAAACCCGTTCTGAGAATCCCCTCTTCGGGGGCAGAAGGGGTGTTTGGGGAGGTGTGCACACAGCAGTGCCCTCTTAGAGGGGTGTCCACCGGGCCGCGCTGACGCCGGAGAGGGCTGGGCCAGGTCCCGGGGCGCACGCCCCTCTCACTCCCCAAGTTCAGTGCGTCCCAGCGGGGCTGGCCTCGCACCCCTGACCCCAACCCAGCCACAGGCCCCAGCGCCGCCAGTCCTGGCTTCCCCGCGGCCTCCGCGCCCTCCCCTCCCCGCCGGTCAGAACGAGCCGACCCGCTGGCTACTTGGCGTCGGAGGTGAGGCGCTGCAGGCCGCCGGCGCCCATGGCCGCCACGTGGTGGTGCGGCGGCGGCACCTGGCACATGCTGCAGGGACAGGGCACGCCGCCCCAGTGCTGGAAGCCGCCGCCCCCCGCCGCCGCCGCCGCCCCCCAGCGGGGCCGCCGCCGCCGGAGACTTGAGCAGGCCGTGCGGGGGCCGGATGGAGCCGACCGACGACAGCCCGGAGCCGGGCAGGGAGGCGCTGGACACCGCGGCGGCGGCGGCAGCGGCGGCGGCGGCGGCGGCGGGCGGCAGGATGGGGTGGTGCACCGCGGGGTGGTGAGCGGCCGCGGGGTGCGCGGCGGCGGCGGGCAGGGGCGCGGAGTGCGCCAGGCCGCCGCAGGGGGACGGGTGGAAGCCGGCGTGGTGGCCGCCGTAGATCTCGCTCACCAGCCGCTTCATCTCCTCCAGCGAGTTGGTGAGCATGAGGATGTAGTTGCGCGCCAGCAGCAGCGTGGCGATCTTGGAGAGCTTGCGCACCGACGGGCCGTGCGCGTAGGGCATGACCTCGCGCAGCCCGTCCATGGCGATGTTGAGGTCGTGCATGCGCTTGCGCTCGCGGCTGTTGATCTTGAGGCGCAGCTGCTGCAGCTCGGGCTCCGTCAGCTGCTTCTTGTCCTTCTTCGTGGACGACGCGGCCGCCGCCGACGCGCTGGACGAGGACCTGAAGCCGCCGCCGCCCAGCTTGTCCCCCGGGTGCGCGCCCGCCGCGCCCAGGGCGCCGCGCAGCTCCGAGCTCAGCTCCGGCGGGCAGTCGCTCGGCGTGGACGAGGACACGGTGCCCCCGGTGAAGCCGCCGCCGCTGCCCTTGCCCCGGGCCGTCAGGAAAAGGTCATCCGGCTCGGGCGAAGACGGGCGGCTGGACACCAGGCTGGCGTCCGAGTCCATGGCCCCGGGACCGTGGCGGCTTTCGCAGGTCCTTCCTCCCCGGCTTCCCAGCGCCCCGCACGCCGCCTAGGAGGAGAGAGCCGGGAGCGAAGTGAGCTCAGCGAGAGAGAGAGAGCTGCGCCGCGCGGGGTCCAGGCTCGGGTGGCGGGTCGCCTGGTGTCCACCTCGCCACCCTAGGCCTTCCTTGGGGCGGGGGGGGGGGGCAGGTGCGCACACGTATTCTCTGCTTCCCTCCCCGCAACCTCCCCTCCGCGCTCAGCCACAGGTTGCTCCAGGCCAGGGAGCCGCGGGCGTCCCCGTGCGGGTGGCATCTAGAGGGCTCACACCTTCCGCCAGGCACGGGGAGCTGGCCTCCCGGGTTGCTATAAACAAGTGGCAAGTGAAGGTTTCCCTTTGGGAAGGGCCAAGTCTAAATAGATATGCATTTGGCTCCTCACACGCATCCACCTCATCTCCATCGACACCGCGGAGCCGACACGCGTGCATACACGCACCCAGTGCCCGCACCCAGTGCCCGCACCGAGCCTGGGTTCCGGCGCTGCGCCCGGGGCCGCGCGGAGCTCGCCGGTGACCAGGACTCGGGCAGAAGCAGCCCTGGCCGCCCGACTTCTCGTTTGCGGGCGAAGGATGCTGCGTGGGTGCGAGGTGGGTCAGAGCGAGGAGCCGCCGTGGAGAACTGACGGGCAGGGGCGGGCTCGGGGCCCCTCTACGGAGCTTCGTGGGGAGCAGCCCAGTGGAGGGGCATCCGCCCCGGGGGGGTAGCTGGGGCCGCGGAGGGCGGGGACACTTACTGTGGATGCAGTGAGAGGCGCTCGTTCCCAGACGCCGCCGTGGAGAGCCGGGCTCAGGCGCGGAGGGCGCGTGGGTCTGTAATGCGCACCCGCACCTTTCCGCGCTCGGCCGCTTCTTATAGCTCGGCGGCGGCGACCGCGGCGGTGGTGGCCCGAGCAGGGGCGGGGAACAATGCGCGGGTCCTGGAGGGGCCGCCGCGCCAATGAGCTGGGCCCGCGGCGGGTGGGGGGTGGTGGGGGGGGAGCCGGGGAGCTGACGTCATCCGGGCTAATTCCGCTCAATGAACTGGCGGCGCCCGGCGCCCGCCTCCTCCCCGCCTGCAGCCAATGGGCGCGCGCAACGGCGGTTCTCGGAGGAGCCGGAGGCGGGGTCGGAGGCGGGGCCGGGGGCGGGGCTGGGCGGGGCGTGTGAGAAGCGAGGCGGTGGGGCGGGCTCGCGGCGAAGTGCAGAGGACTGATCGCGATCGCGACCGCCGGAGAAAGGGAACTTTGTTACATTTGTTGAAAAATACGGTGGCCAGAGAGTCGCGCTGGGGGATGGGCTGGGCTGGGAGCTCCACAAACTAAGCTGGTACCCGATGCGGTGAGATGCGCGCTGGGGCTAGAGTTTCTCTCTCTCTCTCTCTCTCTCTCTCTCTCTCTCTCTCTCTCTCTCGGTTCTCCGCTGCCGGTCCCCACCCCATGGGTTTAGCACGCGGACATTTGGAACCCCCTGTAAGCGGCACCCGGGCACAAAGCACCCACTTTCTTGGCACTCTAAGAGCTCGCCAAGGAGGTGGACGGGAGCGCCCTCCGCTGGGGGCAGGGCCTGGCGAGACGCAAGGCGGGCAGGGAGGAGGGAGGGCGCCTCCCCCCAACGGTGTTTGCAAAGAAGTAACGACTCTCCCGTTAAGTTGAGGACGGTGCGGACCTCGGGACTAGCGCTTCCGCGGAGCGCCGGACCCAGAGTTAAGCACACAGCCTGCATCCATTAGCTCGCGCTCCCAGCATCCGCTCTGCGGGCCTCACCGCGACGCGGGGCGGGCAACGCCGGGCTGTCTGCAGGAAGAGGCGCCAGGCCTGGGCCAAGCTTCCGCACACCCAGGGCCGCGTTCCCACAGGCTTTAGCCGGCCCAGCCGGGTTCCGGACACGGACAGCTGTGACCGGGAGAAATGAAACCGGTCTTAGAGCCATCTACCCATTTTATAGATGGGAATGGAGGGACTGTGTCTGCCTGCGGCCAGTCTGCAGAAAAAGACTGCTAACCCTCTGCGGGGCGGCCCTGCCCGACTGCGGACGCCAGCGCGCTCCCCAGGCGCGGCCTCTCCCCTCTCCCCGCGCGGAATTTCTCTAGTCCACACATTCAAGCACAGGCGCTTGTTTCGGGGGCCCAGGACCCCGCGCCTCTGCCGTGCCCTCAGCACACGCCCAGCCCCGCTCAGGGAACGTTACAGTCGGGGGCCGGGAGGGGGGCTGTTTGGCAACGTTTCCTTTGCAGGAAGGCTTAGAAAACCAAGCAAACAACACACACCGTGAGCGATGTGCCTCCAAGTCAGCGAAGTTACAAAATACACAAACACGAAAAGTAGCCCACCGCGTTGCTCGCAGCCTCCCCGCCCCCTGTCCGCTAGGAAGCCCGGCGGGCTCCCCCCCCCCACCCGCCCTCTCCAGCCTTCTGGGGCGTCCTTCTCTAGCCGCGGTCCCCCAGCTGGCCCTGCAGGGTCCGTTAAGTATTTGATGCGCGGAGAACTGAAGCGCGGGGACATGTCCTCCAGCGGCTCAGGAGGGTGACGGCGAGCGCTCCACCAGGAGAATCCGCCACAGAGTCCCACGCGGACAGCAGGGCGGGGAGGGGGCTGGGCTGTGTGAGGGCCACCCCTCTGGGCCCCTGAGGCGGCTGGCAGTGAGGACACCGTGTGTGTATGTGGGGGGGGGAGGTGCGGGGTGCGCATCCGGGCGTGAGCCTGTGCGCGGCCTGTGTATCTAATGAGCGCAGGCGGGACACGCGCAGCCTGGCCCCCCCCCGCGCGCCCCCCGTTAGTCCCGAAGGGGCACGCGGCTCGGAGCCCCAGCTCCTTCTTTAGCCACTTGCCACTGGCCCCGGCGGGAGGGGAGGTCTGAGGCTCTGGGGCGCCTGCTGGGTCGGAAGCGGGGAGCAGGGGAGGGACCCGTCTTGGAACAGCGGGAGTTTAGGGCCCGGGCAGGCGCGACGCGAGGCGGCAGAGCTGGCTTACTCGCCAGGTTCCCGCGTGGACGCCCCTAAGACCAACCCAGGCCCAGCACCGGGCCGCCCGCCGAGGAGGCACTGGTGGCCTTTCGGGGCCCTCCCTCCCCACGCTGGGGCTCGGGTGGCAGCTCCGGGCTACCGGCCCCTGCTCCTGGCAGCCTCCCCACAGGCACCGGGAGGTGGGGCGGGCTGTGTGCCCGGGCTCCTTGGCGCAGGGGCAAGTGGGTCGCTGGGCACCCCGGAGCCCCCGCCCCCGCCAGGAATAATGGGGACGGGAGCCCGCCCATGGCGCTGGCCCCCTTGCGTCCTGGCGGCGCCCGGGCTCTCGTCCAGCTCTTGAGTCCAGCGCCTGGTGTGCACGTCCTGGGGGAGACCCCCCACGGGAGGGGCCCCCTCCCCGGCCCCTCCAGGCACCGCCTTCGCCACCCGCGCGGCCGGTAGCGGGATTCACTCGCCGAGGCCGATCGCAGGCGCCGAGTTCCGGGCCGGCTTCCTGGGCGCGGGCGCCTCGTCCAAACGGAAGGCGCGTCTCCCCGCCTTTGTGTTTCGCTCCCACAAAAGGCCGGGTGCGTGTCGCGGCCGCGTTCGCTCAGCCGCCAGGCGGCCCGGGAGGTGCCGGTGCCAAAGGCTGGCGGCCCGCGGGTCTCCAGGGCGCAGACCGCCCTCCGCTCCGCCCGGCCCTCCTTCCGGCCTCGCCGCCCTCTGCGCGGTCACAGCGTCCGCCCGGAGCGGGCTGTGCGGGGCGCCGGCTCCTGGCTCCGAGGGCCGAGGAGGAGAAGGCAGTTGGGCCGTCGCTCCCGGTCCGGACCCGCAGGAACGCAGAGCGGCCCTCGGAGGCCGAGCTCTGCGCACAGACCCATCTGTCCCCCCAGCCTCCCCCAGAGCCGCCCCTCACCGCGTGTCCGGGCCTGACACGTGGAAGGTGCCGGGCAGACACCTCTGAGCGCGCACACGCACACACACGCACACACACACACACATGTGCGGGCTGGCGTGCACGTGACTGTTCCATGGGGCACAGATTCTGTGGTCTCGGTGTCCACGGTCAGCCACGCGGTCTCTAAAGCGGCTGCTGGGTGCCCGGGAGCCTCAGCGAGTCCCGCAAACGGTGGCTGTGACCACGGAAAGGCCACCCGCCTGCGCTGGGCCGGCACTGAGCGCATCTGCCGACTTCACCTTCTTCCCTCTCTCCCACCTGGAGGGATGGCAGCGCACTCACCCAGAGGTGCGGACCTTTGGCCAGTCAGGGAGGGGCGGCAGGTCCAGGGAGGCAGCAGGTGGGGAGGGAGGCGGCAGGTGGGGAGGGAGGCAGGGGAGGGGGGCAGGGCTGGGAGGCAGGGCTGGGAGGCAGGGATGAGGGAGGCAGGGGTGAAGGACAGGGGGAAGGGAGGCAGAGGTGGGAGTGGGAGGCAGGGGAGGGAAGCAGGGGTGAGGGAGGCAGGGGTGGGGGTGAGGGAGGCAGGGGTGGGGGTGGGAGGCAGGGGTGGGGGTGGGAGGCAGGGGTGGGGGTGGGGGGCAGGGAAGCTAAAGAAAAACAAAAAAGCAGCCAAACAAAACCCCAAACGGATGGCCCCTCCCCCCTTCCCGCCAGTCGCCCTTGGAGTTAACCGGCACCTCAAGTTCACATGGTGCGAAGCTGGGATAGGATGGGGGGCTGGGATAGGATGGGGGGCTGGGATAGGATGGGGGGCTGGGATAAGATGGGGGCTGGGATAGGATGGGGGGCTGGGATAGGATGGGGGGCTGGGATAGGATGGGGGCTGGGATAGGATGGGGGGCTGGGATAGGATGGGGGGCTGGGATAGGATGGGGGCTGGGATAGGATGGGGGGCTGGGATAGGATGGGGGGCTGGGATAGGATGGGGGGGCTGGGATAGGATGGGGGCTGAGATAGGATGGGGGGCTGGGATAGGATGGGGGGCTGGAATAGGGTGGGGGGGCTGGGATAGGAGGGGGGCTGGAATGCACTTTCCTGGATCTCAGCTTACACCCGTTGCGGAGAGGCGCGTTGCTCCCCTTTTACAGGAGGAGACACTGAAGGTCCGAGGGGTTCACCCACAGCCCACTGGACCCCCAGTCCCAGGGCCGTGGTGGCGCCCCCCCAACTATGAACACGGGCGCTCCCCTCCCCTAAGTTAATCTGGGGGTGAGGGTGGTGAGCAGGTGGAGAGCACGGGGAGACCTCCTCAGTGGTGGGGGGGGGAGCCCCTGGGGCCTGGGGTGGTGAGGACCGGCGACAGGAACGGTGTCTCGGCTGCGACCTTCGGACCCAGTGAGGCAGCCCGGGCTCTGAAGAGCCTCTTCCAGCTCCAGGGGCCCACTCTGCGCCCCGTTTCTGGAGACAGCCGGCGCCTGCGCTTGGCGCTGCGGGAGGGGTTATCGCACCCCCAGGAGCTGCCTGCTCGCAGAGGAGACGTGCACCGGGGCGAGGTCTCCCCAGGACCTTCAGGATCAAGTCAGCGTTCTTTGCCGAGGCCTGGGGTTCGGGGCCTGCGCCCGCCAGCTCCTCCCCCGCTCCCTCCTGCGCCCCCTTTCTCCACGTGCTCTGCGCTTTGTGTGGTCTATCCTCGTCCAGTAGGAGGGTCGCGGGGTGGGGGTGTCACCGGGGGAGGCCCCTCCTCCGGGCGGGGAGTGCTGCGGGGTGGGGGCGCCCCAACTCGCTGCGTGCGCCTGGGGCCCGGAGCAGGCACAGGCCCAAGGGCTCGCTGTGTCCAGTGGGCAGAGTGTGGGCCTCAGAGGGAGGGTCCTGGGTTCAGCTCCCGCAGGGACATGAAGGGTCCCGGGTTCGACTCCTGCAGGGACATGAAAGGTTCTGGGTTCGACTCCCGCGCAGGGCACATGAAGGGTCCCGGGTTCGACTCCCGCAGGGCACATGCCCGGGTTGCGGGCTCCGCCCCGAGTGAGGCAGCGGATCCATGACTCTGTCTTCACTGGTGTCTCTCTCCCTCCCCCTCCTCTCTGAAACCAATAAAAACACACATTTACAAAAGAAGTTTCCACGGTCACAGGCCCTCACCACGCTTCAGAGGAGAGCCCCCCCTTAAACCCTTTCGGGCGGTGAGCGCGCTCCGTCCCGGCTGGGGGGCGGGAGACACCCCCTCCGAAGCCCAAGGGCCGCCTCCTCCCGGGGCTCCCTGCCGCTCCCCGCCCCTCACGCCGCAGACCCAGAGCGGCCCCGCTGATGCTCCGCCCCAGACTCAGGCCGCTGCCCACTGGCTTCAGTCTCCGGGCGCATCCCGCGGTCAAGGACGGTGGGGCCTCCCTCGTGGCAACCGGGCGCACAGGGAAGCGGGGACCCCTGCCTGTGGGCGCCGGCGGCCCCCCACCAGCGCTGCAAACTGGGGGGGCAGCTACTTCCCTGTGTGTGTGTGTGTGGGGGGGGTGTCTAGTGGAGGTTCCGGCCCTGCACGCCCCGCCCGCCGGATCCTGGGGCTGGACGCCCCCCCTCCCCCCACGCCCTCCCTCCCGCCTCTGTTAGTCTCTGCGCCTCCCTTCTCCTCCGGCCTCCTTCCTTCCAATACATGATCTGAATTTTACTGTGATTTCCCTGGTTATTGAAATGGCCTGGATCTAGCCCTCCGTCAGCCAGCGGTCAGCCTGTGGGAGGAACCCGAGGCCGAGGCCTGGGGTGGCGCCCTCCCCCCTCCCCCCACACCCCCAGTTCTGGGGCCCTCCCTAAGCTCTAAGAGACCCCACACTTCCTTTAAAATGATTCATTGATTTTGTTTTCCCGGATCATAGAAATAACCCAGGTCCTTGTTTTAAAAATTGGGACAACCCAGGGTGTTAGGCTGAAGGGAACTGGGAAATGCGGGGTGCATAGCCAGGGGAGCGATGAGCAGGACCTGTGATGGGCTGAGCTGTGTCCACCCACCATTCCCAGGATGGAGTCCCAGCCCCCGTCACCTCGGAATGTGACTGCACTGGACACAGGTCCTTAAGGAGGTCATTAGCCGGTGGGCGTGGCTCAGGGGTTGAGCATCTACCTGTGAACCCGGAGGTCACAGTGCCACTCCTGGTCAGGGCGCAGGCTCCATCCCCAGTGGGGGATGAGCAGGAGGCAGCTGGTCCACGATTCTCTCTCATCACTGATGTTTCTCTCTCTCTCTCCCTCCCTCTCTGATCCTCTCTCTGAAATTAATAACAACTTTTTTTAATTAAAAGGAGGTCATTCAGGGGGGCCTTAAATCTAATAGGACTGACGTCCTCACAAGAAGAAGAGATTAGGGCCCAGACACTCAGAGGGACGACCACCGAGGACATGGGGAGAAATGGCCGTCTACACGCCTGTACACATACATATACTAGTACATATACATACATACATACACACATATATACATATATATACACATGCAGGCTGGGATTCGGCCGCCTGGGGTGGCAGTCGGACTCTCACTTGTTAAACTTCCCCCCCCACCTGGAAGCTGCGGGGCCTCTCGCGTCTGTTTCACCTGTAACAGGTCATCTCGCCAGGTCATTGGAGGGTCAGACGAAGTGTGTAGGAAGCGCTTAGAACAGGCCTGGAACCCAGGACGAGCTCCCTGGATGGCAGCGCCAGTGCTCCTCACAGAGGAACATTCCGGAAGTGTCTGTGCGCCTCAGAATTGTTGCTGGGAAATAAAAGCAAAAGTAGCTTAATCGCGAGCAGCATGGCTCTCTTCCGGCCTCTGTTCACTGAAGCCATCAGCTCGAGGCTGTCCTGTCCCCATGCCATCCAACCTGGAGACGAACGTCTAACGGAGATGCCGGCCCTCTGGCTCCCGTGGGCTCCTTTGTCCGGTGACCCAGTGCCGCTCTGCCTTCAGGCTCCATCCGCTGCTGGCGTGCTCCCGTTCGAGGAATTAGTTCCTTCTTTGGAAAAAGGACATGCCTGTGCCAGCCCCGGAGTGTGACATGTTTGGGATTCCAGCAAATGTCTATATTTCCCAAATGGGGTTATCACCATTGTCCCACTTTTCTGTTCTTTTTTCATTTTTATATTTTACTAGAGGCCCGGTGCATGAAATTTGTGCACGGCGGGGGTGGGGGGGGTCCCTCAGCCCAGCTTGCACCCTCTCCAATCTGGGACCCCTCTCACAATCCAGGACTGCTGGCTCCCAACTGCTCGCCTGCCTGCCTGCCTGATTGCCCCTAACCGCTTCTGCCTGCCAGCCTGATCACCCCCTAACCACTCCCCTGCCAGCCTGATTGATGCCTAACTGCTCCCCTGCCAGCCTGATTGCCCCTAACTGCCCTCCCCTGCAGGCCTGGTCCCCCACAACTGCTCTCCCCTGCAAGCCTGGGTCCCCCCCAACTGCCCTTCCCTGCAGGCCTGGTCCCCCCCAACTGCCCTCCCCTGCAGTCCTGGTCCCCCCCAACTGCCCTCCCCTGCAGGCCTGGTCCCCCCTAACTGCTCTCCCCTGCAGGCCTGGGTCCCCCCCAACTGCCCTTCCCTGCAGGCCTGGTCCCCCCTAACTGCTCTCCCCTGCAGGCCTGGGTCCCCCCCAACTGCCCTCCCCTGCAGGCCTGGTCCCTCCCAACTGCCCTCCCCTGCTGGCCATCTTGTGGTGGCCATCTTGTGTCCACATGGGGGCAGGATCTTTGAACACATGGGGGCAGCCATCTTGTGTGTTGGAGTGATGGTCAATTTGCATATTACTCTTTTATTAGATAGGATTGTTAGAGAGAGAGAGAGAGGAAGAGAGAGGGAGAGAGAATCATTGATGCGAGAGCAAAACATCGAGCCCTGCTTCCTGCACGCCCCCTACTGGGGATCGAGCCTGCAACCCAGGCGTGTGCCCTGATGGGGAACCGAACCCGAAACCTTCAGTGCACAGAATGACGCCCAACCCACTGAGCCACGCTGGCCAGGGCGCCATCGCCCCACCTTTAAACTAAAGCATCCCATTTCCCGTGTAAGAAACTTGGTCAAGCCCGGCTGTGTGGCTCAGTGGTTGAGTATGGATCTCTGAGCCAGGAAGTTGGGGTTTGATTCCAAGGCAGGCAGGGGTTTCAGGCTCAATCCCTGTGGGGGGCTGGGGGGGGGGGGCGCCTGTGGGAGGCAGCCCATCAATGATTCTCTCACCATTGATGTTTCTATCTCTCTCTCCCTCTGCTTTCCTCTCTGAAACTAATAAAAATGTGTGTGTGTTTTTTTTAAAAAAGAAAGTTCTTCAAAATCCCTTACCAAGTGGAAGATGCAGCCACTCTCCTGCCTGACATTTTATTAAGAATTAAAAATAACAAAGGCAGCGGAGATACAGAGGGCGCTCATTGAGAAACCTAGTTTGCGAGGGAAGGGATTCGGGAGGGAGCGGGCAGGCGGCCCGTGGCCACGCCCCAGCAGGCCCTGCGTTCACAGAGCAACAGCTGAACTGAGTGTTCGGAGCGAGGACATCAGAGGCGGTGGCCCCCGAGACACCAGCTCTTCTATGCGGCGATGTCAGAGGTGGGGCAGCGACACCCTGGGCTCTCTGGGTGGCATTGCTAGGGCACCGGCCCCAGCAGATGGCCCCCCGCGCACCTCAGCCCCCGGAGGCAGGCCCACATGTCACGGTATAGTCTTCTCATTAGCAAACAGAAAGAAAGAAGGAAAAACAAGGCCGGGATGAGAAAGCCGAGAGATGAAAAGGAGACACAGACATTTACATATTCACACCGTCTCCCTCGCACTGCGGCTCCCTCCGCGGGAGTGTCACTGGCTGGCTCCTCTCCTTCTGTTTGTGTGTTTACTTGGGCTAAATAGATTATGGTAATCAGGCACATAAATGCATGCAACTGTTATTACGGCATTTTAATCACCGAGTTTTGCACTGGAAGCCTTCATTAGAATTCCCGTAATCTTACTTGTTAGTGTAACAAACAGTAATAAATGCCAAGGAGCCGGATTAAGGCAGAGGCATTGGGACTTTAAAGGGGAATATGGAAATGCTGGCGCATCGCAGCACTCCTTACGGAAATGTCACACAAGCGGTTCAGGACTCGAAATATCTTACTCATTATCGGGGTAGCAGCCCGGCACCCTGACGCTCGTAATTATGTCTTCCCACAGAGCACTACAGACGCGTGCCCTCCACAGTCCCCCGAGTCTTCCGACACCACTGGACGGCCTGCGACGCGTCCCGGCCAGAACCGGACATGGTTAGCCCTGGGGGCATGGGCAGCGAGACGATGTCACGTGTCTTAGGCTTCGCGGCCTGTGTGAGCACAGTGTGGCGATGGGGCAGGTTGGAAGGCAAACCTTCAGTTCCTTCTAAGAAGCGATGCCACAGCCACGGGACAAGCCCTCTTTTCTAAAACCGAGCGGCCTAGTGGACGGTCCCGAGCTCAGGGACACGACGGACCCGCGTCCTGGTTCTGCTCGAGCCCAGAATGGAGATGTGGCGACGTCGGTTCAGGGCGAAACGCCCTACTTCAGGTCTCCGTTGTGGCGCGATGCGTGGCCCCAGGCACTTAAGACAAGAACACGCCAGTCTGCGGCCTCGGGGGGTCTCTGCGGAGAGGCCGGGGCAGCCGGAGGCCCAGGAGGGTGCTGGGCTGGACGGCGCGGCCCAGGCCTCGGGGGGTCTCTGCGGAGAGGCCGGGCAGCCGGAGGCCCAGGAGGGTGCTGGGCTGGACGGCGCGGCCCAGGCCTCGGGGGTCTCTGTGGAGAGGCCGGGGCAGCCGGAGGCCCAGGAGGGTGCTGGGCTTCCTCACAGCGTGGCACCTCGGGTCCAATTCAAGAGGCAAACGCAGCAGCTGCCGACGCCCTGAGGCTCAGCCTCCGGGTCGCCCCGTCCCTGCCGCTGCATTCTGCGAGTGGATGTGGGTCACAGCCACTCAAGGTCCTGGGGGGCGGGGTTCATGGGGAGCTGGCTCTGGAGACTGGCTTCCATCCCACAGGGCAGAGCGACCCTGCCTGGCTCCCGTCACCCCGCCTTACGATGGGCTCCTCCTGTCTACATGTGGGCGTGAAAAGGGAGGACCGTCTCCGCCCGGAGGGCTCTCACCTGACCCCGTCCCCAAGGTCCAGCTGGCGGTCCCCTCGCAGGGACGCTGTCCCTCCTTCCTGGGCTCGCTGAGCTCGAGTCCCCACGGCCAGCCTCCACAGCGGGCGTGGCGTGTCCTCAAAGACTCGGGTCTTGTCTCCGACGAAATGAGCGAACTCAGCCTCCGTCCAGGCTCCAGCCACAGAGCCTGCTCCCCGCCCCGGCGGGACCCGCACCCGATGCCCAGGACAGGTAGCGTGCGGAGTCCTGGCCGCGCCACGCCCCCCCCCATCCCCACTCCTTCTCCTGGGGGCCTGGGGTCACCCTCCGCAGGGACCCGCTCTCCTGTCCCAGAGCCGCTCAGGCCGCTGCTGCTGGAGGAGGGGGGGTCTGCCCGGGCCGGTCCAGGGTGCACTCCCCTCCCCGCGGTCAGGGGCGCCATGTGGGCGGCTGGAAAGGAGCAGGTGGGAGCAGAGGCACTAGGGCCACTCAGGACCTTCCCGGGAGCCCTCCCTCCTCGCACACGCTGCCCCTCCTGAAACGTGCCGCACAGCCTCCCCAACATCCGAGCGCCTTTCCCACGGGGCTCCCGACCCGGCGCCCCGAACCCCCCAAGGAGCCGCAGCCCTTGGCAAACACCGCCCCGTCCCCCGCCGGTCCCCCACCCCCCCACCCCCCGCATGCTCTCCCCGCCGGGGCGGAGTCCGGTCCGTGCTTCCTGCGGGCGGGAGTGGACGTGACTGGGAGGCACGTGCTGTGGAGAGAGCAGGCCAGCGCTCCATGCCACAGCAAGAGCGAACCGAGGCGAATGAGGAGCCAGCGAGGGAGGGGGGCCCTTTGTCTGGGGTTTTAACTTTTCAGGGTCTCACCTGCTTCATATGGGGTCCCCCCGCCCCCCCAGCCAATCCATTATCCCCAGGCTAGACTGACAGGCATCTCCCCTAGGTCCCCCCGACTTCACTGCGCCTGCACCCAGCTCCCCTTGGTTGGACCCTGCCCCTGGGGAACGTGGCCTTGCAGCTTCCCGGGGAGCATGCGCACAGCGCTGGCCTCCCCGCCGCTCTCCTCCCTTATCGAGATGAACTGTCTGATTAGGACGATAACAAAGCGCTGGTGGATCCCATCCCAGACAGCTCCACAGAAGGCAAGGGATGAGGGCTGTGATGACCCCGGAAGTATTTGGGGGATGCACTGTGTGGGGCTCCCTTCCGGCAGCTTCCGTTCCGCACCTACGTACCTTCCAAGGGTGATGAGCAATTATTGATGGCAACAATAAAGCAGACACACTGTAACACTAACACTTCTTAGAATAATAATCGTATGTTACTTTTTATTTAAATCAGAAGCCTTCGCTAGAAACATTTAAGCAAGCAAGAAAAATCTAAAGAATAAACTACAAACCACCCACAACCCCACCATCAGAAGTCAGGAATATTAGGCAGAGTTAATACATTTGCTACTGAGACAAAGTCTTTGATTGGGATTGAGTGGAATCTACTGATCACTTTGGGGAAAATCTATGCCTTCACCAGCTCGCACCCCCTGATCTGCAAATGTGTGTATCTCTCCGCTGAGGACTCTTACTCTCTCAGCAAGGTTTTGTAGTTTCCGGTGTACAAGTCTTACACATCTTTTGTCAGATTTATCCCCAAACGTCTACTTTTTGGATGACCTTGTCGAAGATCTTCATATATATTGATTTCGGAGAGGAAGGGAGAGGGAGAGAGAGAGAGAGAAAAAAACAAAATCATCAGTGATGAGAGAGAATCACTTATCGACTGCCTCCTGCACGCCCCACACTGGGGATGGAGCCCGCCACCTGGGCCTGGGCCCTGACCGGAAATCGAACCTTGACCTCCTGGTTCCTAGGTCGACGCTCAACCCCGGAGCCACGCCGGGCGGGCAGAAAATTTTCTTATTTCAGTTTTCAATTATTGGTTGCTTGTGGCCAGCAATACAATCGGTTTGGGCAAACTGGCCTTGGGCTCTGCAGCCTTGCTGCCTCCACTTCCCAGGTCTTTTTGCAGATTTCTTGGGATTTCGAGTGCAGATGACCATGCCGTCTGTCAGGACGCGAGTTACTTTGTTCCAGGGTGTGTGCTCCTGGCTTCTTCTAGCCTTGCCACTCGGCCTGGCTTCCCAGGGTGCTGTGGAGCAGGGGCGGGTGGGGAGCAGCGCCCTGGCCCTCCTGGCCCTCAGGGGGAGGCACCTGCTCTCCTGCCACCAACCGTGATGCTGGCTGCGGGGGGGGGGGTGAGGGGTGCCAGGGCTTTGGCTTCCTTTGGTGCTTTTGGGAGAGAAAAGGGGGGGCTGGAATGCCAAGGAGCAGCACTGGGCGGGGCATAGCTCTGACGCCTCCTGTCCCCTTCCGTGGCCAGGTCCTCGGGGAGAAATAATCACACAGGAAGGGAAGGAAACAGTGCCAAACCCAAAATCAGCGCCATCTGCCCGGGAATCCCCAGCACCAGGCCTCCTGAGATTTGCATTTCACTCCAGCTTGGTATCCTTGGGGGCGGGGGGGCGGGGGGGGGGGAGAGGCAGCGTCCCTCCCAGCCCCCTCCTCCCCCACCCCCGCCCTCCGCCTCCTCTCTTCCCTCCCGGAGCGTCCTGGGTGGTGGTTGTGACGACTTGAATACCAAGAGTGAGGCTGAGCATATGTGAGCCTCTCCTAATCCTGCTAATCTCCCTTCAGAAACTTTCCTCCGAGCAGAGGCAACATCCAGATTGTGGCCGGGGAGCCCGCGAGCCGAGCCCGAGGAGCATTTTCATGACAAACGGGCTTTGTCCGAGGAGGGAGGCGGCTGAGGGAGCCGAGCCGGTGGCCTATTGCCTCCGTGATCGCCACCGGGGGCGGCTGAGGGCTGCACGCAGGACCGAATCCACGCGCTTCTGAGCCGGGAGCTGTGCCCGCCACGCTATGACTCAGCAGTCGGTTGTGACGGAAACACAGCCCCACTGCGGACGGAGCCTCCCCAGGCCTTCGAAGCTGATTAGAGAAACTGAATGGACGCTCCTTGCGATTTAAGCCTCGCCGCTCCCCCCCCGCCCCTGCCCCCGGCTGCCCCTGGCTCTCTCCTGACCCCTACGCACAGTGACCTCTCCGGAGAGCCACTCTGTCCCCCGGAGGCAGTTCCTCAAGCGGAGCAGATACCAGTGGGTCCTTGGATTTTCCCAATCTGGTCGGAGGTGACTCTGTAGATTCTATCGACCGAGTGGCTTCAAGGAGATTTGGCAGGTCCACCAAGAAAGAGAGGAGGACCTGGGGAAACTGAGGCAGCCAATCACACATGGCTCTCAGCTGAGGTCCAGGACGATGCTCCGAGCAAGGCAAGCTCATAGGAACCAGACTTGCCCGGCCGGGTGGCTCCGTGGCTGAGCACTGACCCATGACCCAGGAGGTCGCGGTTCAATTCCCGGTCAGGGCACAGGCCCGGGTTGCAGGCTCCATCCCCAATGTGGGGTGTGCAGGAGGCAGCCGATCCAGGATTCTCATTGATGTCTCTCTCTTTCTCCCTCTCCCTTCCTCTCTCTCTGAAAATCAATAAAAACCTTTTTAAAAAAGAATAGCCTTGTCAAGAGGCAGGCGGCCAGGACTGGGGAAGCCCTAGCCCCGTGGTCGGCAAACTCATTAGTCCACAGAGCCAAATATCCACAGCACAACGATGGAAATTTCTTTGGAGAGCCGAATTTTTTAAACGTAAACTTCTCCTAACGCCACTTCTTCAAAATAGACTCGCCCAGGCCGTGGTATTTTGTGGAAGAGCCACACTCAAGGGGCCAAAGAGCCGCATGTGGCTCGCGAGCCACAGTTTACCGACCACTGCCCTAGCCCCACAGAGCAGCCGGCCAGGGGTGCGGCTCCCACAGCTAGGGGTGCGGCTCCCACAGCGCTGGTTCTCCAGGCCCCGGGGGCAGAGGCGTGGCTGTTGCTGCCCTGCCCACAGGTCCCTGGAGCTGGGAGCTGACAGAGTGCTGCGGCTGTTCCCAGCATCTCCCTGACGGGGTTCTCGTCTGCCCTCGGTCAGATCTCTGCCTTCCGCTGGCCGGTGAGAATGGAGGCTGGCAGGGGAGTTAGGGCTGTGAGCTTCCTATCCGGGTGACTTTGCTAGACTGCTAAAAAAAACACACCGAAAATAAAAATAAAAAACATCATGCCCGGCCAGGGTGGCTCAGTGGTGGAGCGTCGACCTATGAACCGGGAGGTCAGGGTTCAATTCCAGACAAGGGCTCAATCCCAAGTGTGAGGCGTGCAGGAGGCAGCCGATCCATGATTCTCTCTCATCATGGATGTCTCTCTGTCTCTCTCTCCCTCTCCCTTCCTCTCTGAAATCAATACAAATATACACTGAGGGGCCAGATTATGATGATCTCTGAACGCATAATAATCTGGCCACTCAGTGTATATCCTACATAATAAAAGGCTAACATTTTACATAATAAAAGGCTAATATGCAAATGGTCCCCTCGACCAGGAGTTCGACCAGCAGGCAGGCGGGCCAACCGCCCATGTCCCCTCCCCCTGGCCAGGCTGGCCGGACCCCACCCATGCACGAATTCACGCATCGGGCCTCTAATATATATATATACACTGAGTGGCCAGATGATTATGCGTTCAGAGATCATCATCATCTGGCCACTCAGTGTATATCAAGAAAACAAACAAAACTAAGAAAACATCATATTCGTCCCATTTTCCTTGAAACAGGCTGCTCTTCCTGGTGGCTGTGGGTCCTGGGTTGTGCACATCCATGTGCATAGCCCCCCTGTCACATCCTCCTGAGTACAGATACACGATGGGCAGATGGTAGACCTCCTGTGTATAAAACTTCTGTCGAGAGCTCATGTGGAGAGATCACACCGCTTAACACAGACGGTAACGTGCGGCAGCGCCCCTTTGCTCCGTAAGCGGGGCGGCCTTTCTCGCGCAGATGCAGGACTTTCTCACGGCCGTGGCCCCGAGCTGACACCGTCCACAGCCTGGCTGTTCCTAACAGGGAGCGTGGGGGGGGGGGGGGGCCTAGCTAGCCTGGGCCTGCCCCTTCCCAGCTGTGCCGGGGGCTGCAGTCTACACGCCCCAGCTCTGCTCCCCGCAGGTGGCGGGAAGGGACGGGGCCATAGACACCTGCCCGGGAAGGGACGGGGCCATAGACACCTGCCCGGGAAGGGACGGGGCCATAGACACCTGCCCGGGAAGGGAACGGGGCCATAGACACCTGCCCGGGAAGGGACGGGGCCATAGACACCCTGCGCGGTGAGGTCTGAGGGACGTGGGAAGGTGCTCACCTGTCAGTCACACCTGGGAGCGAGTCAGGTGTGGCCACCGCAGGGGTTCAAAACCTGAAATCTGAGATGCAAACTCCTGAGCAAGGAACTTCTCTCTCTCTCTCTCTCTCTCTCTCCCTCTCTCCCTCTCTCTCTCTCTCTCTCCCTCTCTCTCTCTCTCCCTCTCTCCCCTCTCTCTCTCTATCCCTCTCTCTCTCTCTCTCTCTCTCATCTCCCTCTCTCCCTCTCTCCCTCTCTCTCTCTCTCTCTCTCTCTCTTTCTCTCTCTCTCTCTCTCTCTCTCTCTCTCCCTCCTCTCTCTCTCTCTCTCTCTCTCTCTCTCTCTCCCTCTCTCCCTCTCTCCCTCTCTCCCTCTCTCTCTTATTTATTTATTTGTTTTTGTTCATCCTCACCCAGGGATACCCTTCCATTGATTTTAGAGAGAGGGGAAGAGAGAGGAAAATGCAGAGAGAAACACCGATGTGAGAAAAACACATCGATGGGTTGCCTCCTGCATGTGCCCTGACCAGGGCCGGGGGCCGGGGAGGAGCCTGCACCTGAGGTCCGTGACCTGGACCTGAATCGAACCCGGGACCTTTTGGTCCACAGGCCGACGCTCTGTCCACTGGGCCACACCGGCCAGGGTGGACGTTTTCTCTCTCGGGACGTCTGGTGCAGGGGCCGTGCTCCCCAGCATTCGGGATGTGGCTCACGGCATGTGGGACACTCACACGGAGCGATGGACTGAATCTAGCCTGATGCTGCATGCTTAGCCCCCCCCCCCGCCCCCGGGAAACTGGAGATGAGCCAGCAAGATAGAAGGCCTCCCTCCGTGCAAATTACAAGAACAGAAGCGCACGCCGCTGGGTCATAGGGCGCCCTTCCCCACCCCGCCACGTCGCCACTGTAATAACAGCAACACTCGCCACGCGTGCTCACGCCGTCCCCGCCCTGCACACCACGGGCCTGTCCCCGCCCTGCACACCACGGGCCTGTCCCCGCCCTGCACACCACGGGCCTGTCCCCGCCCTGCACACCACGGGGACTGTCCCCGCCCTGCACACCATGGGCCTGTCTCACTTCACCCTCTCCACAGAGCTACGAGTGAGCGCCGTGCCCACGTCACAGGCGGGAATTGGGCCCCCCGTCCAGGCTCACCGCGCCCGAGTTCTGCCCCTCGGGGTTCTGACAGACAGGGTTATTGGGGTTCACAAGACCATGGAGGCGGCAAAGCAGAGGGAAGGCCACGTGCTCCCACAGGTGGTGTGACAGGAGGACAGAGAGGCTGTGCGGGGCAGGCCCGGACCTCCCAGCCCTCCTGGCCCAGGCCGTGTGGCTGAGGACAGTCCCCGAGGCGGAGGCCCCGCTGCACGGGCGTGGGCCCCCCGGGGCGCTCCCACGGCCTAGTCCACCGCCCCGAGCCGACGGCCCCAGCTCATCCAGCCGGTACCTTCTGTGTGGACCAAGGCTGTGCGACACGCCGCAGAAGGGCGCTGGCCAGTGTGGGGACCTGTCGCTTTAAAAGAGGGAAAAGGAATTGCTGGCTCTGCAGGTCCCAGCACAGGCGGTGACGGGCCGGTGACAGGTGCCCAACGGCCTCAGGTGACAGGCCGGTGAGAGGTGCCCGACGGCCTCAGGTGACGGGCCGGTGACAGGTGCCCGACGGCCTCAGGTGACGGGCCGGTGACAGGTGCCCGACGGCCTCAGGTGCCGGCTCCTGGCTGAGGGCAGCTTCCCTCGGTGTTTCTGCGTGAGACCCACGCTGCAGCCCTCACAGCAGGGACCAGACAGTCCTTCTCCGCACAGGTCACGCTCGGTCCCCCCTCGTTCTCAGCTACCAACGGTGGTTGGTGCCCCGGCCCCATCTCCCTGTCTCTCTCTGTCTCTCTGTCTGTCTCTCTGTCTCTGTCTCTTTGTCTCTGTTTCTTTCTCTGTCTGCCTCTCTCTTTCTGTCTTTGTCTATCTCTATCTCTCTCCGTCTCTGTGTCTCTCTTTCTCTCTCTCTCTCTATCTCTCTCTGTCTCTCTGTCTCTATCTCTCTCTGTCTCTCTGTCTCTATCTCTCTCTGTCTCTCTATCTCTATCTCTCTCTGTCTCTCTGTCTCTATCTCTTTCTGTCTCTCTATCTCTATCTCTCTCTGTCTCTCTATCTCTATCTCTCTCTGTCTCTCTGTCTCTATCTCTTTCTGTCTCTCTGTCTCTATCTCTCTCTGTCTCTCTATCTCTATCTCTCTCTGTCTCTCTGTCTCTATCTCTTTCTGTCTCTCTATCTCTATCTCTCTCTGTCTCTCTGTCTCTATCTCTTTCTGTCTCTCTGTCTCTATCTCTCTCTCTATCTCTATCTCTATCTCTGTCTCTCTGTCTCTATCTCTCTCTGTCTCTCTGTCTCTATCTCTCTCTGTCTCTCTGTCTCTATCTCTCTCTGTCTCTCTATCTCTATCTCTCTCTGTCTCTCTGTCTCTATCTCTATCTCTATCTCTCTCCGTCTCTGTCTCTCTCTCTCTATCTCTCTCTGTCTCTCTGTCTCTATCTCTCTCTGTCTCTCTATCTCTATCTCTCTCTGTCTCTCTGTCTCTATCTCTATCTCTATCTCTCTCTGTCTCTATCTCTCTCTGTCTCTCTGTCTCTATCTCTCTCTGTCTCTCTGTCTCTATCTCTATCTCTATCTCTCTCTGTCTCTATCTCTCTCTGTCTCTATCTCTATCTCTATCTCTCTCTGTCTCTATCTCTCTCTGTCTCTCTGTCTCTATCTCTGTCTCTCTGTCTCTCTCTATCTCTCTCTGTCTCTCTGTCTCTATCTCTCTCTGTCTCTGTCTCTATCTCTCTCTGTCTCTATCTCTCTCTGTCTCTGTCTCTATCTCTCCCTGTCTCTGTCTCTCTCTGTCTCTCTGTCTCTATCTCTATCTCTATCTCTTTCCGTCTCTGCCTCTCTCCTTTCTTTCCTCTCGATGGTGAGCCTGGCTGGAGGCTGGCAGAGGAAGCCCTGGAGAGGTGGTGTTAAGCCACAGGCCTGGGCTAAGGGGCTCAGCCACACTGCGAGGTGCCAGGGTCTCGCCCCCGGGCAGCCTCCGGATGCTCCAGCCCACGGCTCAGCACTGGCTCCAGTAGCGCGGGGAGCCCTCTCTCCAGCACCCTTCCCTGCGGGGGTCCCCCCGCCCAGTGGTCATTCCCTGAGGCTCCCAGGCCCCGAGGTGCTGTCTGTCTTGTTCCAACGGTAATTTACAAGGCGGGCTGCCCCCGCGGTCACCTCCCCTCCACTCAAGTAGGCGGACACAATGTCCCGTCTTGGTCTGCGCGAGAGGGCTTCTCCGAGGGCGCCCCCGACAGCCGGCCGGGGCGGGGGCCATTGTCCCGCCGGATGAGAGCCATCAGCGCGTGGAGGGTGCCATTTCCACAGCGCAAACATTTCCCGGCCATAATACCCTCTTCAGGGACCTCAAGTGGCCCGGCCTTGTCCCCGGGCGCAGCCCCGCCGTTTGTCACGGCCGCTGGCGTCTGCGGGAGGAGAGGGCAGAGCAAGGCGGGACCCCGGCATCCCCAGGGACCCACCCTGTGGCCCATTGTCCGTCCAGGAGACAAAGCACCCGCCTTTCTCCAGCGAGGCGCCCGGGCTCCTCATAAATCAGCGCAGCCTCGCCATTCAGCCGGGGCCCAGGAGCTCCGAGGGGGATCCCGGGGCCCCCACCGCATCGCCTTTGGGGGACAGGCAGGTTGGGGGAGATGGTGAGCCTCACGCCTGGTTGGGATCCCGCCCCCTCCCCCTCTCTTTGTGGCTTTTCTCTGTGCGGGGGCCCCGTGGAACAGAAGATGCGTTTGTCGGCCTGAATCGGGGGGGATTGTCTCCTCCCCAGACCATTCAGGCCGCCCCTCCCCTGTTGTAAAACACCGGCGGGACAGGGCCCCATTGTGCGGGGCCGTACCACCCAGATTTCACCTCGCCGGCCGCGGAGACCTCTTTTTGTTCCGCGTCAAAAGAGAGCATTTGCTCGGGGGAGGGCCGGGCCTCCCCATTCTTCCACCACACGGAGGCGAAAGGCGAGATTGATGGGCGCGTTCACCTAGGAACCGGGGTGCGTTTCCCGCGGCGAGGCCAGCGGCGGCATTGTCCGGGGCCATGTTCTTTGTTCATTATCTCTCACTCTCTCCCTTTATCCAGGAGACAAGTAGCAGGGCAGGGAGAAAGGAACAGGATATAGGGGTCAGGGGTCCCCTCGGGCCACCTAGGTGTTCCGCTGGAAAGCCTGGGCTGGGTAGGCCCGAGGGCGGGTGCTGTACAGCGTGGGGGTGTAGACGAGAGACGGGGAGCTGTCCAAAGAATCCCCGATTGGACGCTGTTATTTATGGTGCAAACTGCCCACCACTCACCCCTCGCTCCGGCCCCGGTCCCTTCCCTCTCTGCACCTCCCAAGGCCTTTATCTCCTCGACCCCTTGGCCCACCGCCCCCCCCCCACCCCCCCGCCCCCACACACATGTGCACACACTTTTTCCTTTTTCATGTTAAGCCCCAAGAAACTGTAAGGGGCATTTGGGGAAGGAGGGGGCCAAGGCGGGAGAGACTTAGAAGGTTGGTGCGAACAAGAACATGTTGTCAAGGAAATGGACCACGGGGAGGGAAGGCATGAGCCAGCTGCCGGACTTGGCCGCCTCGGACCCGGCGCTGGCGACAATGATCCCCGGTGGCAGGGCCCCAGCTCCAGCATAAAGGGGCTCAGCCTGAAAGGGGAGGAAATGGAACAAAGCATTTCCTTGGGTGCCCCTGGCAGAGAAGTAACATCAATTTCAGTTTGGGGGGGAGCCAAAGCGTCCCCCCGTTTCCCCACACGAGCAAAGGCACGTCCAGGACGCGCCAACAAAGTACCTTTGAAATGCAGCTGCATCTGCGAACACACAGCCTCTTTCCCCCAGAGAGACAACCCCGTCTTGACCAGAAGAAAGGAGAGAGAAGAAAAGCCCCCACTATTGAAGCCCAGCCGGGGGGCCGGGGGGGGGGGGCGCGGCGGGGGCGGGGTGCCGGGGGCTGCGGGCCCAGGGACAGGAAGTGCGTGCATCTTGGCAGACGCCAACCATGAGCTTGACCTGGCATAATGCGACCCTCTTTGCCTTCCCAGGAGGGGGTCTGCCGTGAATGGCCACACAGAACCCCCGGAGGCAGCCAGGAAGGAAGGCCGGGGGGCAGGCCCTGACGCCCAGGTCCCCAGCCCCGGCCTCAGAGCCCAGCCTTTGAGGACCCAGCAGCTGCCGCGCACCCGGAGGAGGGGCCTGGGGATGCCTGCACCGGGGTCCCCGCAGGGTGCAGCTGGAGATGGGATGCTGGGGGTGCCTCCTGCCCAGCCCTGGGACATGCGGGGTGGCGGGGGGCTCGCAAATCCAGCTTCTACAGAGAGGAAAGTGGCCGTGGAAGTGTGAGCCCAAATCAGGCGCAAACCGGAATATTTGTGCAGAATGAGAAAAGGAATCAGAGAGAGACACGTACAGAGATGCAGGGATGGGATCCAGGCACACAGCTACGTGCTCTCCAGACTGCTTCCCGCCCGACACCTTCCTTCTTCCATTTTTTGTCAGTCCTCACCCGAAGATATTTTCCATTGATTTTTAGAGAGAGTGGAAGGGAGGGGGGAGACAGAGAGAGAGAAACGTCAACGTGAGGGAGACCCATCCATCGGCTGCCTCCAGCACACGCCCTGACCAGGGCCGGGGATCGAGCCCGCAACCTGGGCCTGTGCCCTTGACCGGAATCGAACCTGGGACCCTTCAGTCTGCAGGCCGATGCTCTATCCACTGAGCCACACCGGCCAGGGCTCACCGGACACCTTTCCAACCTTGTTTCTCCTCCACCTCAGGTGCTAGGCCCCAGAGGCCGCGTGGATGCTGCAGCGTGACCTCTGACCCTGCCACCTCCTGTCACCGCGTCAGGGGACTCCACACGGTGGCAGCAGGGGCTTGGGAAGCCACGTCTATACCCGGGTGACAGGTGATGACTTCACAACAGAGACCCGACTACAAAGCACACAGGTGGCCCCACTAAACTAAATGGACCCCCCATTCAACCACCCCTGAGCCGCCCCCCCAGGCTCCGGCCACTCGAGCACCCACAGCCGCGGGGTGGGGGGAGTCTGAGCAGAGACTCCGTGGCCGATCCACTGTGGTGAGGGCCTCTGGCAGATGCAGGTTTCCCCAAAGCCTGTGAGCAAGGGGCGGGGCCTCCCCGAGCTTGGGAAGGGCCTGTGCAAAGAGGGGTCCCTTCTCAGCCTCCCCGGCAGGCAAGCGGCCTCCGCCCACATGGGCCTCCTGGTCAACCTCCATGTCTGCACAGCTGGGCCCTGATCGGCCGCACGGGCCCCTCCGCCACCTCCTCCTGGGAGCCTTCCCCGATCTCTGCAGAGAGAAACCCTGCACCTTGTTGGCACGCACGCCTGGTGCTTGCTGGGCCCCAGGAACCGGGGGCTCTGTCTCCCTCCCTTGTGAGCTCCCAGGGCAGCAGGCGAGGAAACAAGGGAACAAACGAGTGGCGGAGGTCAGACCCCGAGGGGAGTGACAGGCCAAGGAGGCGTGCGGGTGCGACCTAGCAGGGCCTCGGTGCACAGAGCCAGTTTTGGGGAGAGGACCGTCGGTAACCAACATGGTTTCAGGGGCGCTTTCCAAGGTCAAGGAGAGAAATTCCTCGCCCCCCAAGTGCCCAGTGGCCGCGTCCCCACTGACCCACGCTCACCACGGTGCCCGGGAACCCCTGGACGGGCGGAGTTAGGGTTTAACTGGCGTGTGATCTATGCCGGGGGGGGGGGGGGGGGGCTGGGATTGCAAGGAGTGAAGGGGTAACCGGGGCCAAGACGCTCCCGTGACCCACACAGCCCAGGGGAGCGGGCGCTCTGTGACGGAGACAAGGTCTCGGGGACTCAGTGACCTGGGCCAGTCCCAAGCTGGGAGGGGACTGGAGCTGGGATGTGCCCCGGGCCTGCCGGGCTCCTTCCGTCCAGCCCAGCCGGGAGCGGGGAGCACAGAGTGAGGGGGGCGGGAGAGCATCGCGCCCCAGGGGAGACACCTCCCTGGTGACTGCGGAGGGAGCGGTGACTCCTCTGGGGGTGACGGGAGTGTCTGGCCCCTTCAGCCGGCCCTCACCGGGGCAGCAGCGCGGGCTGGAATCCGGTCCATCTGGGCACGGCCCGGCCCGGTGCCCACGGTTTGGAGAAGAAGCTGTGGGAACCTAGGTTTGCCCGTCAAGGCGGCCACGCGCCTGGGCCTCCGTCCTCACCGTCCCTGGATTTTATTATTCAGGGTGATGAGGGCCGGGGGAGAGCGGGGCCGGACAAGCTTGGGGGCGGGGAGGGGAGAGAGAAAGAGAGAGGGGGGAGGGGGGCTGGGAAGGTGGGGACCTGGGCCGCGGGCTCTGAATGGGCGCTGACACTGAGGGACCCTCTCCTGGGAGCGAACGGGCTGTTGAGCGGCGCGGCCTCCCTCTCGGTCCCTCTCCAAGTGAAGGGCCGGCTCTCCAAAGACCGCGCCTCTCCCGGCCCACGCTCCTCGGCACTTGACCTTCCCACTCGTCCCCGAACCCTGCCTGGAGGCCCTGGAGACACGGCTCCCAGCGGGGCTGAGGAGCGCCCGGCCCAGCCTGTCCCCTTGGGCGTCCCCCACCACACGGGCGAGCAGACGGGGCACCTCGGAGCGCACGCTGACCCACCTGCCCTGCCCACCGGGTGCCAGGCGCCAAGGCCACTCCTGCCCTACGGCTCTGGGGGCCCAGCCCGCGCCCCTCCTCCGGGGCAGTGACCAGTGGCGGCAGGTGGCCGGATCGGAGCGACCCCCGGGCTTCCCAGCTCAGACCTGCCCGTGACCAGCTCGGTGCGGCCGAGTATGGAGTCTGCGTGGCCCGCGTCTCGTGCCTCCCAGTGGCAGGCACCCGGGTGCTCCTGATGGCGGGCGAGGACAGAGGGACGCTCGCCCCCTGAAGCCGACTGGCCTCCCCGCGAGCGATGGCCGTGCTTCCGCGACAGGAGACGTTTCCTCTGGACCCTCCATGTGCGCCACGTGCCCTGGGACCTGGCCGGCTGCCTCTGCGTCCTCCCGCTCCACAGGGGGTGCTCTCCCAGCCCCCGCGGCACAGAAACCCTAACCGTATATCTAAGGGACACTCTGCAGTGGCTGAGCGACCACCTATGCACCAGGAGGGTCAGGGTGGGACTCCGGGTCAGGGCACAGGCCCGGTTGCAGACTCGGTCCCCAGGAGGGGGGCGTGCAGGAGGCGGCCGATCCATGATTCTCTCTCATCGTTGCTGCTTCTCTCTCTCCCTCTCCCTGTCCCTTCCTCTCGGAAGTCCATAAAGACCTAAAAACAGAAGAGACACCCCCTGAGCTGAGCTGGCATCAGGGGTTCGCGACGCGGGGACGTGTCCTGTACCCTCGCCGTCTGCCAAGTGCAGCCCAGGACCCAGGTCTGCGTGCCCGGGACTCCCATGGAGCCGGGCCACGTGCAGAGCGTACCCCAGGGATGAGGGACTCCGGCCGGCCGGCCTGTCACCTCCAAGCCCTTGCTTTTCTCGCCTCCAGGCAAGGGAGCGGAGACACAGGACAGCGAGCGGCCCAGCCTGCGGCCGTGACACACAGGGCTGCTTCCTGCCCCTCAGGCGTCCCCTGTCCCCAAGCTCAGGGCTTGTGAGTATTCACAGTGGAAGCAAGTGTTCCGGCTCTGGGGTGCGGCGGATTCGGGTAGCCTGGGGACCCCGTCTCTGTTCTCGGGGTGCTGCTGAGAGAGCTCACAGGTCCTCAGCGCGCCGAGGCGCCGGCACTGCTGCCGAGAGTCCGGTTGGCTTGCTGTGTGGTTGGGTGTTTTCCTGTTTTCTTTCTCCCCCTTGCGCCCCAAGAGCCATCAAAGGCACGCTGAGATGTGCAGCGGCTTCTCATCGCACCCCCGGGGCAGGCCTGTCCCCTCCGGCCGCCGAGAGTGGAGAACAAACACACAGGGAGGCCGGCCAGCCGGGGACGCCGATATCTCATTCTCTGAAAAGTGGTACAATGTCTTTTGAGGGCGTTCGGCCATCCATGCAGGTCAAAGGTCATACCAATGCTTGTACTCGGTGACCCCGGCATCTCATTCTTTGGGATTTATTTCAAGGAAGTAATTTAAAAGGAGAAAGGGGGTGTGTGTTGATGTATTTATAGCAGCGTTATTTACGAGAGGGAGACGCGGAAGACAGCCCGCCAGCTTGGCCGTGGGCAGTGGTGAGCAGTGGATAAGACGCGGGGATGGAACGGAGCACGGCCTGCGTATTAAACGTGCCGGCAAAGCCGCTCAGGACCACGAAGAGAACACGAGGTCCTGCGCACAGCACTGTCAAAACGGTGCTGAAACAGTCCACGTGCACATGAAAACCCCAAGGGAACACGGAGAAATGCAAGCATGTGTGATCCAGGACGGCAGCCCGCGGCCAGCCCTGTCTCAACGGGAAGGGCCACCTTCTGCTCTGCCTTCTGTCTGCGCACCTCTCGCCGTGAAACGCTGGCTTTGCTTTGCGGGAGGGTTCCCGCGGCGTGGACGGCAGGCAGCCTCCTCCTCCTCCTCCTCCTCTTCCTCCTCCTCCTCCTCCTCCTCCTCCTCCTCCTCCTCCTTCTCCTCCTCCTCTCTCCTCCTCCTCCTCCTCCTCCTCCTCCTCCTCCTCTTCCACCTCCTTCTCCTCCTTCTCCTCCTCCTCCTCCTCCTCCTCCTCCTCTTCCTCCTCCTCTTCCTCCTCCACCTCCTCCTCCTCCTCCTCCACCTCTTCCTCCTCCTCCTCCTCCACCTCCTTCTCCTCCTTCTCCTCCACCTCTTCCTCCTCCTTCTCCTCCTCCTCCTTCTCCTCCTCCTCCTCCTCCTCCTTCTCCTCCTCCTCCTCCTCCTTCCTCCTCCTCCTCCTTCTCCTCCTCCTCCTTCTCCACCTCCTCCTCCTCCTCCTCCTTCTCCTTCCTCCTCCTCCTCCTTCTCCTCCTCCTCCTTCTCCTCCTCCTCCTTCTCCACCTCCTCCTCCTCCTCCTTCTCCTTCCTCCTCCTCCTTCTCCACCTCCTCCTCCTCCTTCTCCTCCTCCTCCTTCCTCCTCCTCCTTCTCCACCTCCTCCTCCTCCTCCTTCTCCTTCCTCCTTCCTCCTCCTCCTTCTCCACCTCCTCCTCCTCCTCCTCCTCCTCCTCCTCCTCCTTCTCCTCCTCCTTCCTCCTCTCCTCCTCCTCCTCCTCCTCCTCCTCCTCCTCCTCCTCCTCCTCCTCCGCCACCCCCGCCCCTCTGCTTATTGCCATCGCTACACCGGGCCAAGCAACGTGGGTGATTTAACTTAAATGATGATGTCCCTAAGGAGACTCCGGTCAGAATACGCGTGGAAATGGCTCACCTTGGCCTTGAACCCCTAACCCAGGGCGAGGAGGCAGAGCCGTCGAGCCGGCTCCTCCCGGCCGCACACCCTGGCACGGCCTGCTGCCCCGGGGCTCCTCTGTTCACGTCCCGGCCAAGCCTCCGTCCGCGGAGAGCAGGAGGGACCAGCTACTAAGTTCGAAAAGCACACAGAAAGCATCCAAATATTATTCTCCGCTCCTCCCGAGCGTGTGAATGGGGCATCTGTCTAGTCCGTGAGGGGGACGCCCACGGCTCTCAAAACTAGTATCTGAGGGTTCGGGGAGGACAGGCGCCGGCCTTGTGGGGCGGGAGGACACTGGGCGGCTTTATGCGGCAGACAATGCGGGGCTGTGGGGACAAAGGCGAGGCGGCCCACGTGGGTGATGCTGCCACTTGCCCCCGCACGGCCGGGCCAGCCTCACCCTTTGGGGTCTGTGCTCCGCGGGGCCCATCCATCACGCATCTGTTTGCCCCACCCCGGCCGACGCGACCCGGCCCACCAGCTGCTGTGGAGCGCGCGGGCGGGCGGCCGGTGGGGGTGCCCCGCAGTGGGGGGCGCAGATGTGCAGGGGATGGGGCGGGGCCAGAGGCACGTCTGCAGGACCAGGTTTGCGCCGATAGGTAGAGGGTCCCCTCCCCTTTGGTCCGTGGGGAGCGTTACAGGGACTCTCCGGGGAGCCCCGACTAGGACCTGGCCATTCAGCAGAACACGGCACAGCGGGTTTCGGGTCGGGACATTTCGGACACGCTCACACCTTCACAGGATGCCAACTTTTGTTTTAAAAGCAGTGCTTTGGCCCTAGCTGGTTTGGCTCAGTGGATAGAGCGTCGGCCTGCGGACTGAAGGGTCCCAGGTTCGATTCCGGTCAAGGGCATGTACCTTGTTTGCGGGCACATCCCCAGTGGGGGGTGTGCAGGAGGCAGCTGATCGATGTTTCTCTCTCATCGATGTTTCTAACTCTCTATCCCTCTCCCTTCCTCTCTGTAAAAAATCAATAAAATATATTTAAAAAAAATTAAAAGCAATGCTTTGAGGCAAAAGTATTTTTTTGAAGTGTGTACCTTTCCCTGCCTTTTCTGCCATTTAATTTTCAAAATGGAGGTTTAATTGACATAAAACGTTCTGTTGGTTTCAGGTGGACAACATCCTTCTGACCGGTATGGACCCAGGGGACCGCACAGTCAGTCTAGTTAACACCCGCCCCTGCTTAGTCACAAAGGATCACTTCTCCTGTGATGAGAATGTTTGAGATCGTCTTAGCGACTGTCAGAGACGCGACACCCATACGTGTCGCTAACCCCTATGTCACCAGGCCGCACGTCACCTCCCCGCACTTACGTCCCTTAGAACGGAACTCGTGTTCCTTTTGACCCGCTTCACCCATTTCTCCCATCCTCCCCTCTGGAAAGCCACTAATCTGTTCTCTGTATCTTTTTTTTTTTTAATATATTTTTATTGATATTTTACAGAGAGGAAGGGAGAGGGCTAGAGAGCTAGAAACATCGATGAGAGAGAAACATCGATCAGCTGCCTCCTGCACACCTCCCACTGGGGATGTGCCCGCAACCAAGGTACATGCCCTTGACCGGAATCGAACCCGGGACCTTTCAGTCCGCAGGCCGACGCTCTATCCACTGAGCCAAACCGGTTTCGGCTCTCTGTATCTTTTTTTAAAAAAAATTTTTTTCCCTTTATTGGTTTTTAGAGAGAGAGGAAAGGAGAGGGATAGACAGATAGAAACATCGGTGAGAGCTCAGCATCGTTGACTGGCTGCCCCCTGCACGCCCCCTACTGGGGAGGGAGCCTGCAACCCGGGAGGGCCCTGGCCTGGAATCGAACCGGTGACCTCTCGGTTCCTGGGTGGACGCCCAGCCACTGAGCCACACCAGCCAGGCTGTCCTCCGTACCGCTGAGCTGTTGCTTTTTTGTTGTTGTTCTTGTTGTTAAGATCCCACGCGTAAGTGAGATCATGCCGTATTTGTCATTGTCTGACGTATGTCACTTAGCGTGATGCCCTCGAGGTCCATCCATGTCCAAGTGGCAGGGTTTTCCATGGCAAAGCAACACGTCATTCTGTCACGTGTTCTTTATCCACGCGTACATCTATGGACACGTAGGTTGCTTCCACGTCTCAGAAATTACGAATAACGGTGTGATGAACAGGAGGCCGCATATGTATTTCCAAGTTGGTGTTCTCATGTTCTGCGGATGGATACTCGGTGGTGGAACGGCTGGGTCAGACGATGCTTCTGTTTTTATTTTATTTTATTTTATTTTATTTTATTATATATTTTATTGATTTTTTACAGAGAGGAAGGGAGAGGGATAGAGAGTTAGAAACATCGATGACAGAGAAACACCGATCAGCTGCCTCCTGCACACCCCCCACTGGGGACGTGCCCGCAACCAAGGTACATGCCCTTGACCGGAATCGAACCTGGGACCTTTCAGTCCGCAGGCTGACGCTCTACCCACTGAGCCAAACCAGTTTCGGCGATGCTTCTGTTTTTAATTGTTTTCCGCAGTGGCTGCACGAATTTACACCCCACCCCCACCCCGCACCCCGCAGCACACAGGGTCTCCCTCTTCGCCACGTCCGCCCCCTCGCCGACCGTCTCTGGGCTACTGCCTGCTTTTGGGTGGCGCTGTTCTGGCGGGGCGAGGTGGCAGCGCACCGTGGCCTGATGCCCATCTCCCTGGTGGTGAGTGTGTGTTAAGCATCTTCTCACACACCTGCCGGCCTCTATGTGTCTTTTTCGGAAAAATGCCTGTTCAGATCCTCCGCCCATGTTTTTAATCGAATTATTTGTGGGCTGTTTTTTTTTGCTATTGAGTTATAGGAATTCATTACATCTTTGGATATGAACCCCTCATCGGATAGATGATTTGCAGGTAACGTCCCCCAGTCTGCACGTTGCCTTTCCGTTCTGCTGAGTGTTCCCTTTGCTGAGCAGAAGCTTTTTCGTTAGATGCACTCCCTGTTATTAACTAATTTTTTTAATCCTCACCCGAGGATGGTTTTTCCATTGCTTTTTTAGAGAGAGTGGGAGAGAGGGAGGGAGCGATGGGGAAAAGAGAGAAAAAAGGAGAGAAAGAGGTGGGGGGAGAAACATTGATGTGAGAAAGACACCTCGCCTGGGGCGAGTCCTGCGTGAGCCCCTGTGGGGGCCAGGGATTGGACCTGTAACCCAGTTACGTGCCCTTGACCAGGAATCGAACCGGAGACCCTTCAGTGCATGGGCCGACGCTCTAACCACTGAGCCACCGGCCAGGGCCCCTTTTTCCCTTTTGGTGTCAGATTTAAAAAGCCATCGCCAAGACCAATGTCGAGGAACTTACTGCCTGTTTCCTTCCAGGAGTTTTATGGGTTCTGGCTTCCTCGTCAGGTCCTGAGTGACTTTTGGGTTAATTTCCGTGTGTAGACAAGATAGGGGTCCGGAGTCACTGCTTTGCACGTGCGTCCACTTTTCCCAGCAGCATCTGCCAAAGAGACTGTCCTCACCCCAGGATGCTCTTGCCTCCTGCCTTCTTAAACAGTTTCATAACCCAGGTTCAACTCGTCCTCGGCTTTCCCTCCGAATTTTAAACGCGTTTGTTCCTATGGGAATAGTCCCAGTTTTTGTGTTGTTTTTTCTATGTTCTGCTGCCCTCTCTCATGATCCACTCTCCTTTCTCATGACATCTGGACCTACTTATTTTTTTTTTTTTTAGAAGAAAAACGGTGCCTTTTATTTCGTCAAAATCAGCAGTGTGGCCTGGCCGGCGTGGCTCAGGGGTGGAGCGTCGACCTAGGAACCAGGAGGTCACGGTTTGATTCCCGGTCAGGGCACAGGCCTGGGTGGCGGGCTCCATCCCCAGGGTGGGACGTGCAGGAGGCAGCGGATCCATGATTCTCTCTCATCACGGATGTTTCTCTCTCTCTCCCCCCTCCCTCTCTCCCTCCCTCTCTCTTCTTCTCTGAAATCAATAAAAAATATTTTTTCTTTCTTTTTTTTAAAAAATATATTTTATTGATATTTTACAGAGAGGAAGGGAGAGGGACAGAGAGCTAGAAACATCGATGAGAGAGAAACATCGATCAGCTGCCTCCCGCACACCTCCCACTGGGGATGTGCCCGCAACCAAGGTACATGCCCCTGACCGGAATCGAACCCGGGACCCTTCTGTCCGCAGGCCGACGCTCTGAGCCAAACCGGTTTCGGCAATAAAAAATATTTTTTTAAAAAAATCAGCCGTTTATTGACCCCGTAAGGGAGGGCTTGGTAGAATGTGGGAGCTTAGCCACCAGGAGAACTGAGTGGATGTCCCCCCTGGATGACTGGCCGGGGCGCAGCCGGACCCGGAGCTCAGGCCCCCCGGGTCTCAGAGGCTGTCACGGCCGCAGGTGCGATTCCTGAGCGGAGAAGCGGGGGGAGCGGGCCTGCTCCAGGCGGAAGCACAGACTGGGCTGCAGCACAGCCAGAGGCGGCTGCAAATGTCCATCGACATTTTGGGGAGCACGGGAACAAACCACAGAGACTTTAGGAAAGAAAACGGCTTCTTTCCGGAAGGAGCTGGCGAGAAGCCTTCGCAAAACGTCGGCGGGCTTAGCGCCCTCCATGTGGGAAAGCGACCGAGCCGTTACCCGGACGCTAAGGCGATTATCTGGTTTCACTCCCCGGTCCTGTTTAGGGCTCCCCGCTCATCAGAGGATCAGAGGCGAGGAAGACGGCGGGAGAGAGCGGAGCTGGTCCTGATTCACACCCCGCCCGCTCATCATCCTGCAAACCTGCCTGAAGCCGGGCCTGCTGGGACGCAGTGGAAGTCCTCGGTGGAGCCACTGTCATTATGGGAAGCCATGTTCTCAGGCCCCGGCTTTGAGTAAACCCTTCCCATTAGCATGCAGATTCGCTGGGGATTACAGCGCCTCAAAACACCCGCCAGGTGTCTTTCTAAAGAATGCTGGCGCTCTGCTCGGCCCTCATCTCCCCCTCCCACTCAGCCCACTCCGGAGCATGTATTTATTTATTTATTATTCTTATTGATGTCAGAGAGGAAGGGAGGGAGAGAAACATCAACGATGAGAGAGAACCATGGATCGGCTGCCTCCTGCACGCCCCCTACTGGGGATCGAGCCCGCAACCCGGGAAGGTGCCCTTGACTGGAATCGAACCCAGGACCCTTCAGTCCGCAGGCCAGTGCTCTATCCACTGAGCCAAACCGGCCAGGGCGAATCCTGCTGACCTTACAGTTCCGTGGCAGCCAAGTCACCAAGAGAAAGCCCGGGTGTTAGCATGACGCTGTGTGTGTGAGCATGACGCTGTGTGTGAGCATGACGCTGTGTGTGTGAGCATGACGCTGTGTGTGTGAGCATGATGCTGTGTGTGTGAGCATGACGCTGTGTGTGAGCATGATGCTGTGTGTGAGCATGACGCTGTGTGTGTGAGCATGACGCTGTGTGTGTGGGCATGACGCTGCGTGTGTAAGCATGACGCTGTGTGTGTGAGCATGACGCTGTGTGTGTGAACATGACGCTGTGTGTGTGAGCATGACGCTGTGTGTGAGCATGACGCTGTGTGTGAGCATGACGCTGTGTGTGTGAGCATGACATTGTGTGTGAGCATGACACTGTGTGTGTGAGCATGACATTGTGTGTGAGCATGACACTGTGTGTGTGAGCATGACGCTGTGTGTGAGCATGACACTGTATGTGTGAGCATGACACTGTATGTGTGAGCATGACACTGTATGTGTGAGCATGACGCTGTGTGTGTGAGCATGATGCTGTGTGTGTGAGCATGACGCTGTGTGTGTGAGCATGACGCTGTGTGTGAGCATGACGCTGTGTATATGAGCATGACGCTGTGTGTGTGAGCATGACGCTGTGTGTGTGAGCATGACGCTGTGTGTGAGCATGACACTGTATGTGTGAGCATGACGCTGTGTGTGTGAGCATGACGCTGTGTGTGAGCATGATGCTGTGTATGTGCGCACACGCGTGTGGGGAAGACAGGAGGATCGTGTGAACCGTCACATGGTCCCCTGGCTGCAGTGAGGATGGAATCTGACGTCCCAGACGGGCAGGCAGCGCGGGTGGAGGGCCAGGCGCTCGGCAGCGGCCTGTGCTGGGAGCGGGTCCTAGCCGGGAGCGGACATGGCTGAGCCGCCTGCGGGCCTGGTGTCCCGGGGAAACGAGAAGCCAGGCGAGAGCTGACTCCGGGACGCGCTAGAGAAACCGCAGCCCAGGCGGTCACGTGCCAGCGCCCACGACGCGGACCTGGCCTGGACGCCCGGCCCACCTGCGGTTTCACCCTCTGCCGGGAACGGACTGCGGTGGTCAGTTCTAAGGAGCCCTCAGCCCCGGGAACGGACTGCGGTGGTCAGTTCTAAGGAGCCCTCAGCCCCGGGAACGGACTGCGGTGGTCAGTTCTAAGGAGCCCTCAGCCCCGGGAACGGACTGCGGTGGTCAGTTCTAAGGAGCCCTCAGCCCCGGGAACGGACTGCGGTGGTCAGTTCTAAGGAGCCCTCAGCCCCGGGAACGGACTCCATGGTCAGTTCTAAGGAGCCCTCAGCCCCGGGGACGGACTCCATGGTCAGTTCTAAGGAGCCCTCAGCCCCGGGGACGGACTGCAGTGGTCAGTTCGAAGGAGCCCTCAGCCCCGGGAACGGACTGCGGTGGTCAGTTCTAAGGAGCCCTCAGCCCCGGGGCCTCTCCACCCGCCCCCCCCCCCCCCCAGGAGGCAGAGGCAGCGGCCTGACCCCTGCCCTCCCCGGGGGAGGCGACCTTTCGGAAACAGCCCGTCCTTTCCTTTTGCTAATAACTGGCTGCCTCCCTCGGCGTCTGCCTCCGGGCACTGCCCCGCGGCCCAGCTTCCCAGGGCTCCGCTCCCATCGGACTGGGGGGATGCCCATCCGGGAACCAGGCCCCCGGGAAAGCCAATTCGAGCGTCACATTTTCTCCACGAGCTTTTTTCCTTTAACAGAAGCTAAGAACGTTCCTGTTTTATTTAAAAAATAGGTTTTTATTGATTTCAGAGAGGAAGGGGAGAGAGAGAGATAGAAACACCAATGATGAGAGAGGGTCAGGATCGGCTGCCTCCTGCACACCCCCTACTGGGGATCGAGCCCACAACCCGGGCCTGTGCCCTTGGCCGGAATCGAACCCGGGACCCTTCAGTCCGCAGGCCGACGCTCCCTCCCCTGAGCCATTCTCCCTGCGGAGCGGCCGTCCTGCCTTCGGTGAGGGGCCTGTCAGTGGGTTCGGGGGCGGCTGTGGTGGGAAATGGGCTTTTTCGTTAAATGCCTGCATTTCCGCTCTCAGCTAAACGAGGAGGTGGGCTTCTGGGTAAGTTTCAGCCCCTCAGCAGTTCTGCCTTTGCCAGCACCCGGTTAGGAAGCAAGACGGCGGCGTGAGGACGGGGCCGGGTTGGGGGGGGGGGGCACGCAGCCAGGGCATGGACGCAGTGCGCCGTCCCCCACGGCCCGTTCTGTCCACACGTCGGAGAAAGTGGCATGACTTTTTTTTTCCTTTTCAGCCAGCAGCACTAGCACCTGCGTAGGAAAATCACAGCTCTCCAGCCTGGTGACTGAGGGGCCGGGTAATCCTGGGCGCAGTCCTGGCCGTGGCTCTGCTATTTTTAGCTCCGCACACAGCTCAGCAGGAAGCGGGACTTTGCGCCCAGGGCCCCAGGGAGAAGGCTCCCACTTGTTATTTTCCTCTGCCTCTGCCACGGTGAGGACCAGCTGTGAGTCCTCGCCCCCTCGCCCCTCCCCCCCCTCCCCAAAACTCAGGCATCGCTTCCAGGGCCAGGGGGGGTCACTTGCACTTCATGCTCTTTTTTTTTTTTTTTTTTTTAAAGGAGATTATTGGCATTCTTTTTTTTTTTTTAATATATTTTATTGATTTTTTACAGAGAGGAAAGGAGAGGGATAGAGAGCTAGAAACATCGATGAGAGAGAAACATCGATCAGCTGCCTCCTGCACACCTCCCACTGGGGACGTGCCCGCAACCAAGTTACGCGCCCTTGACCGGAATCGAACCCGGGACCCCCCAGTCCGCAGGCCGACGCTCTATCCACTGAGCCAAACCGGTTTTGGCTGCACTTCATGCTCTTTAAAAAAATTCCTTACGGCTCCCAGGGAGGGAGGGAGGGGGAGGGAGACATCAAAGAGGAGAGAGTCACTGATCGGCTGCCTCCTGCGCGTCCCACACTGGGGACCAAACCCACAACCTGGGCACCTGCCCTTGACCGGGAATCGAACCGAGACCTCCGGGTTCACAGGTCAATGCTCAACCACTGAGCCACGCCGGCCTGGCTGCACTTTTATTTTTTAACTAGCGGCCCGGTGCATGAAAATTCATGCACTGGAGGGGGGGTCCCTCAGCCCGGCCCGCCCCCTCTCACAGTCTGGGAGCCCTCAGGAGCGGGAGGCGACCCGGCGATCAGGGGAAGGCGATGCCCCATCACACCTCTGCTGCTGCCACTGCCGGCAGCGCAAGCCTCGGCCGGTTACCTGGTTACCTGAGCCTCGGGCGGCCCTGGGTGGCTGGGGGGCTGAGAGGACTGGGGGACTCCAGAGGCAAGCGTGCGGAGCGGCCAGACCTGCCGGGAGGGCCGGCCTGACCTTGCCGCACTCCTGCTGCCCTGGCAGGGCTGAGGGGACTTGGCGCCGCCATCTTGTGGCTGTGGGCGTCGCCATCTTTGAGGGCGTGGCATTAATTAGCATATTCCCTCCTTATTGGCTGTGGGCGCTGCCATCTTTGAGGGCGGGGCAGTCAATTAGCATATTCTCTCCTTATTGGCTGTGGGTGCCGCCATCTTTGAGGGCGGGGGAGTCAATTAGCATATTCCCTCCTTATTGGCTGTGGGCGCTGCCATCTTTGAGGGCGGGGGAGTCAATTAGCATATTCCCTCCTTATTGGCTGTGGGTGCTGCCATCTTTGCGACGGCGTGAGGGTCAATTAGCATATTCCCTCCTTATTAGATAGTATTTCACGAAGAGAGAGAAGAATCTAGAGGCAGCCAACTAGATGATGAAAGCTTTGGGGCCAGGACCAGGTCCCATCCATCTCTGAGGCTCGAGCGCCTACCACCGTGCCTGAGGAAAAGCTGTACGCATGAAAGAAGCAACCAACAGTCATTCAATTCTTACTCCTGCCAAGCGCCCTTTACACGCATCGGCGCGTTGAATCCTCAAAGCGATCTTGGAAGCAGACACCATGATAACTGTCCTCACAGAGCGAAGGGGACGGGAGCGCAGAGAGGCGAGTACTGGCCGGAAGGCACACAGCCGGGTCCGGAATGCAGGTCTCCATGAGAACTCCCTGCCCTAACCACTGAGCAACACGGCCCAGAGCCCAGCGCAGGCGCTCAGCAGCCCTGGCTGCGTGAACAGAGGCGACGGGAGGCCCCCGGCAGGCGTCTGGGCCTCGTGGGCATGTCTGCAGCTCAGAGGCCCGCAGCCTCGCCCCCGCTCTGTGCCTCCCTCCTTCGCCAGAGCGGGCCTCCAGCCGGCGGCCCTCCCACTGAGATGCTGACAGTGGGGGCGTGGGGGTGGGGGTCTCTGCAAACCCCAGGCCCGGAGGGTGCTCGGTGCCCCCCTGGGGCAGGAGTGCGATCCAGCCCTGACTCTCCGCACCTGTCGCTGCGGGAGCTCGGGATCCGGGAGCGAGAAGGAGCCTCGCCCTGCGCGGAGGACGGAACTCTCACCGCAGTCTCCCCAGACGGAACAGAGTCCCTTCAGCAGAATCTGTGGGCGGAGGGCTTCTCTCTTACACATCAGTGTCTTTCTATTGCTCTCAGGGAGGGAGGGAGAGGGAGGGGGAGGGGGAGGGGGAGGGGGAGGGAGAGGGGGAGGGAGAGGGAGAGGGAGAAGGAGAGGGAGAGGGAGAGGGAGAGGGAGAGGGAGAGGGAGAGGGAGAGGGAGAGGGAGAGGGAGAGGGAGAGGGAGAGAAACATCAACTGTGAGAATCAGGGATCCGCTGCCTCCTGCACGCCCCACACGGGGGATGGAGCTCGCAACCTGGGCCTGTGCCCTGACCGGGAATCGAACCCTGACCTCCTGGTTCATAGGTCGACGCTCAACCCCTGAGCCACGCCAGCCGGACGGCAGAGGGCCTTCTGGAAGTCTGGGTGCGATTCCTTCGGATGGAGAATGTACCCTGTGATGGCAAAACTCGAGTCCCGGTGACGGAAGCAAGACCCAGGCAGACGCAGCTGTACACGGTACCAACTCAAGGCCGAGCCCAGGGAACGCTGGGGTGTCCCTGTCAGCGTGCCAATGCTGGAGAAGCAGACATCAACACACAGGGGACAGACACCCCGGAAGGAGGTGGCGGGGAATGGGGGGCGGGGGGGGGGCTTTCTCTAGAGAAGCACTGAAACAAATATGAAACTACGCGAACAGCCGTGAGTTCTGATCGCATGTGACGCTGTGTACTTTGCTGTGTCTTTCCAGTTTTTAAGTATAAGCCGAAGACGCTGGCTAACTTACACGATTCCTCCGCGTGAACGAAGGGCATGTGGCTGTCACAGCTGTGCTGGCCGATGGGCTCCGAGTGCTCAGGCTGCTGGGGAGCCAGGGCCAGGGGCGTCCAGGGCCAGGGGGAGCCAGGGCCAGGGGGAGCCAGGGCCAGGGGGAGCCAGGGCCAGGGGGTCCAGGGCCAGGGGGTCCAGGGCCAGGGGGACCAGGGCCAGGCGGTCGAGGGCCAGGGGCATCCAGGGCCAGGGGCATCCAGGGCCAGGGGGAGCCAGGGCCAGGGGGAGCCAGGGCCAGGCGGTCCAGGGCCAGGGGGGGCCAGAGCCAGGGGGAACCAGGGCCAGGGGGGTCCAGGGCCAGGGGGACCAGGGCCAGGCGGTCGAGGGCCAGGGGGGTTCAGGGCCAGGGGGGTCCAGGGCCAGGGAGTCCAGGGCCAGGGGGGTTCAGGGCCAGGGGGTCCAGGGCCAGGGGGGGCCAGGGCCAGGGGAGTTCAGGGCCAGGGGGTCCAGGGCCAGGGGGGGCCAGGGCCAGGGTCCCAGGACTGTACGGGGGAATGTGCGCTCACCAGAGAGGAAAACCCGTGGTCTGCAGGGACGTCCGTTGCAGGGCAGTGTTCCAGACATTTCTGTCCACAACGAGAAATGAGTGTTCGTTATGCGCCTGCGTGCGCACCGGGACACGGCTCAGCTCGGGGCGCTGGGCTCCTGTCCTGGGGGCGGAAACTTCCTGCCGTGGAACCACTTGTCCGTCGCTTTGCACGCCGAGCCGGAGTGTTTGCCCTAAACTTAACATCCCCCGACGCCCCCCCGCCACACCGCCCAGTACCGACTGGTCCTTGACATGTGGCCCCGAGGGGGGACGTGACCAGTGGCCGGCACACAGTCCCACCGCGCTGCCTGCCCGTGTGGCGTGGCCCGGAGCCGCGGGGCGTGAGGCAGGCGGGGATGAAGGCGAGTCGAGTTCTCCTGGTGACCAGCTCTGACCGAGGCGAGGAAGAGAGGGTGGGGGCGGCCGTGGGTTTGGGATCTTCGGCGGCTTTAAGGGGCCCAGCCACCTCTGGTCCCGCAGGCAGCGGGGAACAGGACTGCCTGTGTGGTCGGCGGGAGGGGGGGGTCCACTGTGCGAGCCCAGGTCCAAGGAGGTGAGCGAGGACCCAGATCAGCTGGCAGCCGGCTCGCCAGGCCCGGTGCCCGCCCAGGCCGAGTCCCCTAGTTCTCACAGAGCCCTCGGAGGGGCCGCAGCGGTCCCCACTCCACCATCCAGGGCCAGGGGGTCCAGGGCCAGGGGGTCCAGGGCCAGGGGGGTCCAGGGCCAGGGGGGTTCAGGGCCAGGGGGGGCCAGGGCCAGGGGGGGTCCAGGCCAGGGGGACCAGGGGGGTCCAGGGCCAGGGGGTCCAGGGCCAGGGGGTCCAGGGCCAGGGGGACCAGGGGGGTCCAGGGCCAGGGGGTCCAGGGCCAGGGGGGGCCAGGGCCAGGGGAGTCCAGGCCAGGGGGACCAGGTCCAGGCGGTTAAGGGCCAGGGGGGTCCAGGGCCAGGGGGTCCAAGGCTAGGGGGACCAGGGGGGTCCAGGGCCAGGGGGGTCCAGGGCTGGGGCCCGGGGGCGGGGGGAGCGTGGGAGAGAGAAACAGCAATGCTGAGAGAAGGGGCTGCACGGGGCGGAGGTTTCGGCTGAAGACAAGCCTGAGGTTCAGGCGTGATGTGATGTGGATTGTTGGTGTTGGTGTTGATCTCAGAGGGGGAAGGAGGGGGAGAGAGAAACAGCAATGATGAGAGAGAATCAGTGACCGGCTGCCTCCTGCACGCCCCCGACTAGGGATGAAGCTGGCACCCCGGGCCTGTGCCCTGACCGGGAACCGAACGGTGACCTCCTGGTTCCTAGGAGGCCGGGCCGGTGCAGGCGTTTGGTGGCGAACAGCCCGATGGCTCCCTTCGCCGGGACGCGCCTGGCAGAGCGAGAAATCCTGCACACGGAGCTCCGACAGCCCTGAGCGGGGGCTCCTGGAACTCCTTCCCCGAGAACCTCGCCAAGTCCGAGGGCATTTCCCCCGGAGTGAGCTGGTCCCTGTCACCCCGGCCCCTGCCCGGCCCTGCCCCGGCGCTGCGGCCCCCCCCTTCCCGCCCCCGCAGGCGCATGGCCCACGTGGCATCCTGGACGCCAGGCGGCACCTGGACGTGGCAGTGCGTGAGGCACCGAGGTGGGTTGTTTGTCTAACAGCCAAGGGACAAGTTATTTAATGGGGGCCCACGCGTGTGTCTCCACAGCTGTGACCGGCGCTCATGGCAAAGCAGTCTGCCGCTGTCCACGGCGGCTCCGTGATGCTCCCGCGCCTGTGTGGACAGGTGAGCACTCCGCCCTGCGGGACCCTCTCTGTCCTCAGCCAGGACCCCAGGGCGGCGCCCGCTCCCCGGCACGGGACAGTCAGAGCCACGCTGCTCGGGGCCCGGAGCCGCCCTGGGCCGGGTCAGAGCTCAGACCGATGGCCACCAAGAGGCCGCTTTCAGGCCGGCAGGTCAGTGACAGCACGGATCTGGCCACCCCTGCTCCGCCCCCACTCCCAGGGGAGACACTCCTTCCGCCCGCCTTCAGCCGGGGCTTCATCCGCCCACCCCACCGGGAGATCGAGATGGAGGAGGCGGCCCTCAGGACGGGCCCTGGAGGCCAACTGGGCTCACAGCTTGTCAGCACCCGGGACCCAAGTAGCAGACACCTGGCTGCCGCAGGTGCAGGGCGCGGGCAGGTGGTGGGGTGGGGGAGGGGCGTCCTTTCTAAACTCCTTGGAGGGGTGCGGGAGGGGTGGGTGGTGGGGAGGGTTGGGTGGTAGGAGTGGGGAGGGGTGGGTGGTAGGAGTGGGGAGGGGCGGGTGGTGAGGAGGGGGCAGGTGATAGGGTGGGGGCGGGGCAGGTGGGGGGAGGGGGCGGGGGCACGTGGGGGGCAGGCTAGTGAAGAGTGTGCACTTGCTCAGCTGGGGCGGAGGTGGCTTTACCCCCGAATCTTCCGTGAACACTGTGTGGCCTCTGGCAAAGGCGACGGGGTGAAGCACATGGTCCCGATGAAGGGAGGCAAAGCCCCTTGGAGAAGGGGAGGCGGGGGGGGGCGCGGGGGGCAGTGACACCAAAGGCTGTCTGTCTGGTGGCGCTGACGTGCCTCCGTCTGAGCGGGAGGCCGGCTGGATGGGAACCCGGTTAGCAGCCAGGCTGATGAGCAGAGCGGCTCCCCATTCCCCTGCCAGCACCTGGAGCAGGCGGGGGCGGGGCGGGCGGGGCCCGGTGGGGGGTGGGGTCGGGGTGCCCGGCAAAACCCAGGCCCAGTTGGCCTTGCACTCCAGCGCCCACCCCCACGGCTCCTTCCCGTGTTCCCCGTCCTGACGCCCAGTCCCCCCGTGTCCTGGACCGTTCTTGGCCCCCCTGCCTGCACGGGGGAGGGGCACAGGCCACCTCGTCTCTCTCTAAACTCCTCGTGAGGGGTGGGGACCCAGGTGTACACCCCGCACCCCTGCCCGCCTGCAGCCTCCGCCTCAGGAGAAACCCACGTCTGGGGAGTCCTCCTGTGTGACCCCTGCGGCCCCCCAGGTGCCCTGCCCAGGGGCCGCCGAGTCTCCAGGAAACGGCTCCGGTGCAGCCGGCAGGGGGCCGTGTCCCTGGCCCTGTCTCCCAGTCACTCCCCTGAAGAAAAGACTTTATTAAATCAGGCAGACACCAGCCCCAAGCTCAGCGGTTAAGTTAACCAGACGGCAGGGTGGACGCTGAGAGTCCCCTGGTGGTGACCTGGGCATCAAAGGAGGCCCGGGCGAAGCGGGGGGGGGGGGGGGGGGCGGCCGAGGGGACAGTGGCCAGGCCCCGCTTCTCAGGTGGCCCCTGGTCAGAGCCCTCAGCTGTGCCGGTCCCCCAGACGGCAAATTAAAATCAGCAAATGTAGCTGTATTCTTTCTTCTCTCCCTCCCCCCCCGCCCCCCTTTTTCCTTGCTCCTTTGTGTGTGTGTGTGTGTGTCAATGCAGCATACGGGGCCACTGCCAAAAACATACCCCGCACAGGCCAACATCAGACGGTGACTCCTTTCCCACAGCTTGTGGGGGTGAACGCAGCGACATCGCGCCCGTGTGTCCGCGCCGGCCCCGCGCTGCGGCCGCGGCTCCCGTGGGCGGCTTTGTGTCCCGCGGCCGCAGCGCGGGGCCCGGGCACCATTCAGCCGCGCACGGCATTGTGTGCCTTCACACAGGGTTCATCGCTCCCAATGTGTGCATGTACCCAGAAAATGCAGCCTTTCAGCGCGCATTCTCCATGTAACAGAAAAGATGGAGCTGTAAGCCTGCGGAATGCGGCGGGAACGAGCCGGGCGGTTGAATGCGGGGAAAATGAATCTAGAATGACGGAGGGTTGGGTCTAATGACGGTGGGAGGGCGGCAAGAACTCGCTGGTAGGTTTCAGCCCTTTTAATCCCAGGCTGTGTGTGTGTGTGTGTGTGTGTGTGTGTGTGTGTGTGTGGTGGCAGAAATGCTCGCTCAGAACTCCATCGCGGAGGGAGCAGCGACAGACAGACAGACGCACACACAGACGCACAGACACCCCCGCCCCCGGTGTCGCCGGCTCGCCGCAGAGGCCCAGAGGGGCCCTCAGTCCAACATGCAGCGTTTAAAATAAAATGGAAGTGGGGAACTTGCACGCCACGGACGAGGCCTTCTTTTGGTATTCATTTGATTTTATTTGTCTGGACTTAAATAAAGGACCCAGGCCCAGAAGGGCGAACCCTCTCTCAAATGGATTCGATTTGGAACAGCCGACAAAAGCTAAAACACCCTTAGATGCTTTGTACATGGGCAACCAAATTAGAAAAAGGGGGGAGGGGGCGGGGTTGGAGTCATTTAAGATGCATAAGCAGCCCTGGCCGGTTTAGCTCAGTGGTTAGAGCATCGGCCTGCAGACTGAAGGGTCCGGGGTTCGATTCCAGTCAAGGGTATATGCCCAGGTTACGGGCTTGATCCCTAGTAGGGGGCATGCAGGAGGCAGCCGATCCATGATTCTCTATCATCATTGATGTTTCTATCTCTCTCTCTCTCTCCTTCCTCTCTGAAATTAATAAATATGTATTTTTAAAAATACTGATTAAAAATAATAAATAAATAAAATAAAGAGGTGATATGCAAATTGACCCTCACACCCTCGCGTCACAAGATGGCTGCCCCCACATCGTCACAAGATGGCAGCCCCATGTCATCACAAGATGGCCACCCCATGTCGTCACAAGATGGCCACCCCCATGTCACAAGATGACCGGTAGGGGAGGGCAGTTGGGGGCAACCAGGCCTGCAGGGGAGGGCAGTTGGGGGTGATCAGGCTGGCAGGGGAGCAGTTAGGTGTCAATCAGGCTGGCAGGGGAGTGGTTAGGGGGCGATCAGGCTGGCAGGCAGAAGCGGTTAGAGGCAATCAGGTAGCCAGGCAGGCGAGTGGTTAGGAGCCAGCAGTCCTGGATTGTGAGAGGGATGTCCGACTGCCCGATAGGATCGGGCCTCAACGGGCAGTCGGACATCCCCTGAGGGGTCCCAGACTGGAGAGGGTGCAGGCTGGGCTGAGGGACACACACCCCCGTGCACGAATTTCACGCACCGGGCCTCTAGTAAATAAGTAAAAGGCATAAGCAGCACCTTTGGGAACTAAGCCGGTCGGGAGTGCCGGTGGCCGTGTGCCGTTTCCCACCAGCATTCCAAAGGTGCCTGTGCCGAGCTTCGTGTTTTGGCTTAACCGGGAGCCGGCAGCGAGCGAACGGAAACTTGGGCTTCCTTACTTTCTACCAGTTTCCAGAGGAAGTGGGTCCCCCCACTCCCCTCCTGCCAATTAGATGGAAAAATCAAGATTTTCACCCAATGGAGATATTTCAAAAGTGTGGAGAGGGATGGCTGCAGCTCTGAGACCTCCTGCTCAGACGCCCACGCCCCGTACCTCCTCTCCCGAGGGCTTGGAAGGGCCGGTTTCAGGCTCAGACCCGGGAGGCCCTGCGGCCCTGCTCGCTGCAAAATTCTCACGGACTCTTCTAGAAACCCCCGTGACCATCCAAGGTGGGCGCTGGAGGGGAGCAACCCATTGGCTTGGGAGAAAGCTGTTGGCATCATTTAGCTCACAGACACGGTTAACGTGGGGAAGGGACCTATCAGAGCATTTGTCCAATTCGCATAAAAAATAAGCCTTTGCCGCCGAAACCGGTGTGGCTCAGTGGATAGAGCGTCAGCCTGTGGACTGAAGGGTCCCGGGTTCGATTCCGGTCAAGGGCACGGACCTTGGTGGCAGGCACATCCCCAGTAGGGGGTGTGCAAGAGGCAGCTGATCGATGTCTCTCTCTCATCGATGTTTCTGAGTCTCTATCCCTCTTCCTTCCTCTCTGTAAAAAATCAATAAAATATATTTTAAAAAATAAGCCTTTTAGGTTTCACAAAATCAGGGCTAAACGGCCTCCTTGAGTCGGCACCTGTCCTGCGTATGTTGGTGCTCCTTGCGTCACTGTGGCCTGAGACTGTACCAGGTTCCTCTGTTTGAGTAAAAAATAAACACATTGCCGAGCCACGCCCGACCGACGAGAAGTGTCACCTGTTTTCCCGCTGTCGATGTGAAGGGACGCATTTTCTTTCTTTCTTTTTTTTAAAATATATTTTACTGATTTTTTACAGAGAGGAAGGGAGAGGGATAGAGAGTTAGAAACATCGATGAGAGAGAAACATCCATCAGCTGCCTCCTGCACACCTCCCATTGGGGATGTGCCCGCAACCAAGGTACATGCCCTTCACCGGAATCGAACCCGGGACCCCTCAGTCCGCAGGCCGACGCTCTATCCACTGAGCCACACCGGTCAGGGCAGAAGGGACGCATTTTCATGTTTGATCGCTAATTTAGCCATTGAGCAACGGGGTTTCCATTAGAATCACAGAAATGCTAGCATCTACAAGTCCTTGTCCATAACTAGACATACAAGGTTTTCCCCAGTCCTCCTCCCCACCCCGAAATCCTACAATCTTCTCATACACGTGTGACAACTATTATGCAAATAAACAGTTTTTGAGGCTTTAAATTCTTTATTCTTTTTAGCTGTTTCAGGCCGTGGCCATGTGGAGGAACCCAGTGCACAGCATCGATGAAAAGGTCGTTCCATTTTCCTGCCTGTTTTTATGCACATTGGTGTCTTTTTTGATCCCGTGTTGGGGGAAGGTGCCGCTCTGTGTCCTGTTAAAAAAAAAAAAAACCTGCCAGGCCCGGCCGGCGTGGCTCAGTGGGTGAGCGTCGACCTATGAACCAGGAGGTCACGGTTGGCTTCCAGGTCAGAGCACAGGCCCGGGTTGTGGGCTCCATCCCCAGTGTGGGGCATGCAGGAGGCAGCCGATCAGTGATTCTCTCTCATCACTGATGTTTCTCTCTCTCTCCCTCTCCCTCCCTCTCTGAAATCAGTAAAAATCTATTAAAAGCACCTGCTAGGCATGTCCCCCCTTTGCTCTGTGTTGGCAGGTAGCTGCCTTGGCTCTCATCACCCCACACCCGCTGGCCTCACCCTGAGCGGCGCCCGCCTGCGTCCCGGGGAGTCCTCAGCCCCGCCGACTCCTGTGGACCGCCGCCTCCCCGGCCCCCCACGTGGCCAGGCATCGCATCGCCCCTGAGCACGGGATCCGGTGGGACTCCCTGCTTTCACAGGGTCAGCTCCCACCGGAAACATCACACCTGCATAATGAGCACCCACACGCTCTCTCTCTCTTTTTTAAATATATTTTATTGATTTTTTACAGAGAGGAAGGGAGAGGGATAGAGAGTTAGAAACATCAATGAGAGAGAAACATCCATCAGCTGCCTCCTGCACACCCCCCACTGGGGATGTGCCGGCAACCAAGGTACATGCCCTTGACCGGAATCGAACCTGGGACCCTTCAGTCTGCAGGCCGACGCTCTATCCACTGAGCCACACCAGCTAGGGCTACACACGCTCTCTTTTCAGCCCCAGAAAAGTTAACGGCCCTCGAGCATCTTGACGAACAGGCCGGGGCCACCATCCACCACCGGGGAAAGCGGTGTTGCCGAGAAAACTCGGGTCCGAGCCCCCGCCGAGACCGGGGGTGCCGATCGCATCGCGGCTGCTACCGGTCTTTCTGGGCGGCAGGCAGGGCCGGACGGCGCAGAATCAGCCACCAAACTGGCCTTGGGGCGGCGGTGGCTCCTCGGGAGGGCGGGTCTCCGGCCGCTGTTATGCGGCACTTACTTCTGCTCCTCTACCTCCTCCAAGGTAACCGCGGGCGGGCGGCGCCCACCTTCCGCGGGGCCTCGGAGGGCCGAGCCGGAGCAGCGACCTGTGTGCCCGACGTGTGGGTCCGCCCACGGAGATGAAAGGGGAGTGGACGCCAGCCACCCCCGCGGACCCGCCGAGTGAAAACGGCCGCTTTATCTGCGTCCCTGGAGCCCTTTAAGACTCAGAGGTCGGCCTGAAATCCGTATAATACGTCCATTCACTCAGTCAAGATTAATAGCCCGGCTGTGTGTGTGTGGGGGAGGGGGCGGGGGGCGGAAGGCCTTGGGGAATCGCATTGTCTCGCTTTGAAACCTTTCCTCCCGGCACATCAGGAAGGTGGAAGTGATTGTGTCCCCCCAAAAGGTCCCTGTGGCATCGCATTCAGACAGGAAGCCCTTTCCGGAGGGTGACACCTCTCCCGCTCCTGTCCGTGTGTCTGTCCGTCTCTCACGTTGCTGGTGATCCCTCCTCCCCGCCCGGCACAACCCTTTAAAGACCGTCGCCGGTGGTAGTCTGTGCCTTCACTTCTTAGCCACATCCTCGCGGTCTAGGCCCCCCCACCTTCCCGGGGTTTCCATAACAACCTGCACAGCTGTGTCCGGGACCAGACACCATCCAAGTTTGCTTTACTTCTCACACATGTTGCACCATGAAACCAGAGGGACGTCATTGCGGGTCACAGGGGTTTGCTCTGCAGCCATGAGCACGAGGCGGTGTTACTTGCTGGCTCTTGGCCCTAGAACAGGGAATAAAAGAAAGACTAACAGAAGCCCGAGGGCGCTGCGCGGAGAGCGGCCGGGAGGAGAGCGAAGGATTCACACCGAGACCTTTCTGCCCGTGACATTTCAGAAACCGGTGTGTGCCCGGCCGGCGGGGCTCAGGGGCTGAGCGTCAACCTATGAACCAGGAGGTCAGAGTTCGATTCCCAGTCAGGGCACAGGCCCAGGTTGTGGGCTCGATCCCCAGGGTGGGGCGTGCAGGAGGCAGCCGGCCCATGACTTCCTCGCATCATTGATGTTTCTAACTCTCTCTTTTCTTCTCCCTTCCTGTCTGCAATCAGTAAAAATATATGAAAGAAAGAAGAAAGGAAGGAAGGAAGGGGGGAGGGAGGGAGGAAGGGAGGGAGGGAAGAAGGAAGGAAGGAAGGAAGGGGGGAGGGAGTGAAGGAAGGAGGAAGGAAGGAAGGGGGGAGGGAGGGAGGAAGGGAGGGAGGGAAGAAGGAAGGAAGGAAAGGAAGGAAGGAAGGAAGGAAGGAAGGAAGGAAGGAAGGAAGGAAGGAAGGAAGGAAGGAAGGAGCTGGGGCTCCCCTTGCTGCTTTCCCTCTTTCCCGGGTTCGAGTTCACCTCGGGGCCTCCTTCCCGCAGGTGGGAAGGTGCACTTTTAAAAGGCCCCGAATGACCCGTGAGGCCTCTCGGCTGATCTGAAGCCACACAGGCCACCACCCGGTGTCAGTGCTGGCCGCGCACCGGCGACAAATCCGGGAACCGGCCTAATCCCGCAGCGCCGCTGGGGCCTGTCCCTGGCCTCGTCTCCCCACCAGCTCGGCGACTCCCTGTTGACCCTAAAGGTGTGCAGCCTCCTCTCGGGCAGGTCCCTCCATGGCCCGCAGAGAGCCGGCTGTGGAGCAGGAGTTAAAGTGACAGGATCAGCCCCCGAATGCACGTCATTGTTAGCGGGGTTAGTGGGTGGGTTTGCTGGGATCCGATTAACCCTGCTGGCCGCCGGGGTGAGCAGGGTGTGTTTGTGTGTTTGTTTTTAATATTTTTAATTGACTTCAGAGAGGGAGAGAGAGAGAAACATCAACGATGAGAGAGAGTCACCGATCGGCTGCTCCTGCACACCCCACCCTGGGGACCGAGCCCGCAACCCAGGCCTGTGCCCCGACCGGGAATCGAACCGTGACCTCCTGGTTCACAGGTCGAGGCTCAGCCACGGAGCCACCCGGCCGGGCCGTGCCTGCTTTTCTGAACCCAAAGCGAGGCTTCCAAAATCGGTCCTCCTGCTGCTGCTGCAGCGTCTGCTCGCAAAACCCTTTAACTTCTTAAACGCGTGTATGGATGTGCCCTCTTCACAGAGGTGCGGGATCAGCCCCTTCTCCCTGCGGGACAGAGGGCAATCACTTTCAGAGGGCCCCCGGCCCAAAGCTTGGATCCCGTGCCCGCTCCATCCCAACAAAGAGCACCCCGTCTCCCGGGACGGAGCCCACCTGCGGGGCCTTCCGAACGCGCATCCCCGAGGCATCTTGAAACGGTCCTCACCGCGAGCTCGGCAACGCGATAGCCTTGTGCGCTCGCTTCCCCAGCTCAGCACGTCTTCCCTTTATCCCACTGGCACCGGCGTGGCTCTGCGCACGGAGGGTGGCCCTGGGCAGCGGGCACAGACCCTGGAGAGGAGCGGGCACAGACCCTGGACCGCAGTCCAGCTGCCACCCGGCTCGCGGGGGTCGGGTTCCGGCGGAAACCACCGCCCCTTCATCCTGGGAGGCGCTTGCTGGCACCCAGTGGCAGTCAGTTCCCAGGACTCCGTGGCCGTGACGCCGAGGGGACAGGGGAGACGTTAGAAGCCACCCGTTTGGATTGAATCGTCCCTTCCTGAGGTGGCGCCGTCCTCTCCCCGGCACTGGGAACGTGGCCTCATTTGGAGCCCGGGTTTCCGCAGGTGACCAGTGAGGATGCAGGCGGGCCCTAGTCCAGTGAGTGGTGTCCCGATAGAGGGAACTGGGGCCCGGCCGGCCTGGCTCAGTGGATGGAGCACCATCCCAGGCACCAGGAGGTCACCAGTTCGATTCCCGGTCAGGGCACAGGCCCCGGTTGCGGGCTCCATCCCCAATGTGGGCCGTGCAGGAGGCAGCCGGTCAGTGACTCTCTCTCATCATGGATGTGTCTATCTCTCTCCCTTCCTCTCGCTCTAAAAAATGAATAAAAACATTTTTCTTAGAATAAGGGAATTTGGACACCACAGACAGGCACAGAGGGAGGGTGCCCTGTGGCATTAGAGGCAGCGCCCGGGGTGATGGGCGTATAAGCCGAAGAAGCACAGGTTCCAGAAAACCCCCAGGGCTGGGGGAGGGGGGAGCCTGGAGCAGACCCCCACTCAGCCTCGGAGGGAACCAGCCCTGCCGACGCCCTGACCTCGGGCTGCCAGCCTCCATCCAGCCTGGGAGGCAGCTCGCTGCTGTGCAGGCGCCCAGGGTGGGGCTCTGTTCCAACAGCCCCAGGAACGCATGCGCCAGGCAGCCCCCCCACGTCCCTGATGAGCCCGAGCCCCAGAGTCCATGTAACGGGCAGTCAGGGCAGCCGCGGGCCCTCGCAGGGTCTGAGGGGCGGCCGGCCACCCTCCCCTCCGTGAACGCGAGTCTCCGCCAGAGGAACCACACGCAGGCCCAGCCTGGAGCCGTCTGCTGTCCCTCTCCGGGGCCTGCTCCAGGGAAATCCCCTCCCAGGCTCCGCAGGCGGGAGTCCGAAGGGCCAGGACGCAGCCGCTCGCCAGCCATCCTCTCCCCCACCCCCCCCCCACACACCCCGCAAAGGCGTACTTAGCTGTGATGTTGGAGGCTTGGCTGAGCCCCTTGGAGCAGCAAGAGGACCGGCGTGGGGAGGGAGGTGTGGAGAGCGGCCACCACGTTCGGACAGGTTCAAGCCTCGGACTAACGAGAGGGCTCGGTCCTCTCCTGGCAGAGCCACGTGCAGGCCCCAGCTTGGGGGACAGAGCCTCCCAGCACAATGACAGCCAAAGGCTGTGGCTGTGACCTTGGCCTTGTGGTCCGAACCTGTGGTCCCAGGAGGCTGAGTGATGTGGGCTTGATAGAGTTCAGGTGCGTGGAATTGAGTAGATTTGAAACCCATGAGAACGTTGTGACCACGCCCTGCTTTGCCTCCTGGCGTCTGGCTGCGCAATAAGGACTCGGCGTGCAGGCCGAGGCGCTGTCTCTCCATCAGAGGACAGCGTCCCACCCAGCCCCAGCGTTCTGCTCTTGTCTGTCTTTCCTCAATCCTTCACCAACGGGCTGAGCTGGCTCGGCACAGGGAGGGGCTGAGAGAAAAGGGGGGTGAAGGATTGAGTTTGGATCTCCATCTCTTCTCCCAGCCGCTGGGGTCCCAGGTGGAGACAGATCGGCAGGTGCCTTGCCTCGTCCTCTCTTGAGCGCCCCCTGGTGTTCTCCGTGTTGACAACAGCGGGAAAGGTGCTGCAGGAACTCAAGTTGCTAATTTGGACGCTGGAGGCGGTGCTTCAGTTGCTGAGTTTAGGGTCTCCCCACCCCCAAGGGCCGCAGAGGGGGCGGCCCTGACTCAGATTTCAGGTAGTCCTTGGCTTCCAGTGCTTCTTCTAACCCTCCACGTCCCACTGACTTCCCACACCTCCTTCTACCCCACCACGTCCCACTGACTTCCCACACCTCCTTCTACCCCACCACATCCCACTGACTCCCACACCTTCTACCCCACCACGTCCCACTGACTCCCACACCTTCTACCCCTCCACGTCCCACTGACTTCCCACACCTTCTACCCCTCCACGTCCCACTGACTTCCCACACCTTCTACCCCACCACGTCCCACTGACTCCCCACCTCCTTCTACCCCACCACGTCCCACTGACTCCCACACCTTCTACCCCTCCACGTCCCACTGACTCCCACACCTCCTTCTACCCCACCACGTCCCACTGATGTCCCACACCTCTCACCAACCCATCTCAAGAAAGGACAAGACTGACCCACCTCCCGGGCCGGCCAGCGAGCTGGGTTGTCCCTCGAGGTGTCTCCCGGCCTGGCACTGTGTGTTTGCCAGGATGGTGCTCTGGTGAGGACGCGGGTTTTATCAGCACCGCTGCCTCCACCCGTGGGGCGCCAGGAGCCCTTTCTCCCCAGCTGTGCCAGCCAGCGGCGTTTCCCGCGGTGACCAGGTACCTGGGGGACCCACGGCCTTGGTTGGCAGAAGCTCCTATGTTAATGCCTGTATCATGTGACATAGATTTCACTCCATGGAAATGGAGCCACCATCCCTGGCGTTCTCTTTACTTCCGGACGTCAGACACGACCTTTTTGTGTTTGCACTCACCGGGTGCTGACTGGCTCTGACTCCGGGGTCCAGGGAACCGGACACAGCGTTCTAACCTGTGGTTGGATGTACACGCCGAGGTAGCTGTCCAGCACACACGTGTAGTTAATATGCATTCTTCCTCTGCACGAGTGCTGTGCAGGGCCCTCGCTGTGTCCCGAACCCTCTGCCACATACTTTCTTGTTCCCCTCTCAGAGGCACCTGAGGGCCAGGTGTGGCGATCCTTGGCTTTTCCCTGTGCTTCTCCCTCTGAGAGGGCCGCTCCCACTCCCTGTCTGTCACGGAGCGGAGGAGTCTGTTCCCCAACCTGCAGACAAGCTCGAGAACCAAGCTGGGCCCAAGGGGGCTACTCGGGAGCCGTCGACCTCCGGGCGTCTCCTCCCACCTGGCCGAAGCCCGATGTTCTGTCTGCAAGATGGGGGGCCACGGTGGGCTAGGGCCGCCCCAGCCAAGGGCCACGGCTGCGGCTTGAACAATAGCCACACTCTGTCCCCCCGGAGCAGGCGCCCGGGGCCAGGTCTGGGCAGGGAGGTCCCTCTGAGTCTGTGTCCTGACCCCGCCCTCTGGGGTCAGGGCCCGCCCGAGTGACCCCCTTTTAACTTGGTCACCTCTACAGGCCCTCTCCAGAGAGTCCCATTCTGGGGTGCTGGGGTGCGCACTCCTCTCGGGGGTTTGGGGAGGACACACACAGCCCTCGGTGACATGGCTGCTGTGAGGGTCACATAGGCGAAGGCACGTGACCCTGGGGGTGCAGTGGGTCCGAGACGCAGGCCCCCAGCTTTGAGGCTTTGTGTGGGAAGCTGCCCTGAAGAAGCAGGTGACCCTCAGGACAACTGGACTTTTCTTTCAGGCGCTAATCCCCTGAACACATCTGGCCCCCCTTCCCTCTCCCCCCCCCCCCCCCCGCCGGCAGCTGGTGCACAGGGACCCCCTCCCAGCAGCTGAGCCGCGGCCGGCCGCCTGGAATCGGCTCCACACTTAACACCAAGTTTCTTTCAAAGGGGCTGGAGGCTCAGGCACTTGTGGCACCTGATCCCCCTCAGACGGAGGCGGCGCTGATGCCAGGCCCGGCCCCGGCAAGGGCAGCGGAGCCACGGGGACCCCTGGCTGGGCATGGAGCCTGTGGCATCGGGGTGTCTGGGTCCAAGGCAGGGGGCTGGGGGCACCCACGGGAGGTGCTGCAGTCACCATACCCAACATCGCCAGGGCCCCATCGCCTGGGCCAGTGGTCGGCAAACTCCTCAGTCCGCAGAGCCACATATCAACAGGACAACGATGGACATTTCCTTGGAGAGCCACATTTTTTAAACTTAAACTTCTTCCAGCGCCACGTCTTCCACATAGACTCGCCCAGGCAGTGGTATTTTGTGGAAGAGCCACACTCCAGGGGCCAAAGAGCCGCCTGTGGCTCGCGAGCCGTGGTTTGCCGACCGCTGGCCTGGGTGGACGGAGCATCGCCCTCTGTCCACTGCCCGCTCTGGGGCCTGGCTCTCCCTTAAGGACGTAGACAGGGCGGACCTGCTCGTGGGTGAGACGGGCAGGGGCAGGGGGCGGCCTTCTCTGGTCCCACCCTCCATGGGTACCGATGCCCTCAGCGCTCCGGCCAGCTCGGCCCTTCGCGACTCCGCAGCGCCATCTCCCCCTCCGGCTCAGCCAGGCAGCCATCGGGCATCGGGTGTGACGGGTGACACTCGAGAGAAGAGACAACCCTGGCCGGTTGCTCAGTGGTTAGAGCTTCAGCCGAGGACTGAAGGGTCCTGGGTTTGATTCCGGTCAAGGGCACGTGCCTGGCGGGAGGCAAGCCATCGATGTGTGAGATGCTCCTCTCTGTGTCTCCCTCCCTCCCACTCCCTCTAAAGCTCAACGGGAAGAAAAATCCCAGTGAAAGTGAAATAGAGGGGCAGACAGACAGACGGACGGACAGCAGCATGCGCCTCGGGCTCCGGCTCGGAGACCAGCCCTTCTCCGCCCCTGGGACCGGCTCTGCTCTGCTCCGGTGCGGGGCCTCAGGCGGCTGCTCTGCGGTTCGGCTGCAGCTCTGATGCGGCCTGGGAGGGGCTGAGCACGCGTCCCTGTCCCTGAGTGCGCCCCCTTCCCCGCAGCTCCTCACAGTCACTATTCTCCCGCAGAACTTCCGGGGCGCCTGGTGCCCCCACCCCCCGCCTGCCCCCACCCCTGCTCTCTGTTACAGCCTGTTCCCCAAGGTCGCACCATCCTGTGTCTTCAGACTTACAAAGGCACTGCGCGTGGGGGTGACACTGTGAATGGGGGGCACTGCATGTGGGGGACACTGTGAGTGGGGGGCACTGTGAGTGGGGGGCACTGTGAGTGGGGGACACTGTGAGTGGGGGGCACTGTGAGTGGGGGACACTGTGAGTGGGGGACACTGTGAGTGGGGGACACTGTGAGTGGGGGTACTGTGAGTGGGGGACACTGTGAGTGGGAGGCACTGTGAGTGGGGGACACTGTGAGTGGGAGGCACTGTGAGTGGGAGACACTGTAAGTTGGGGGGCACTGTGAGTGGGGGAGGCACTGTGAGTGGGAGACACTGTAAGTTGGGGGGCACTGTGAATGGGGGACACTGTGAGTGGGGGGCACTGTGAGTGGGGGACACTGTGAGTGGGGGACACTGTGAGTGGGGGTACTGTGAGTGGGGGACACTGTGAGTGGGGGGCACTGTGAGTGGGGGAGGCACTGTAAGTGGGAGGCACTGTGAGTGGGGGAGGCACTGTGAGTGGGGGGCACTGTGAGTGGGGGACACTGTGAGTGGGGGGTACTGTGAGTGGGAGACACTGTAAGTGGGAGGCACTGTGAGTGGGGGACACTGTGAGTGGGGGGCACTGTGAGTGGGGGACACTGTGAGTGGGGGGCACTGTGAGTGGGGGGCACTGTGAGTGGGGGACACTGAGTGGGGGGCACTGTGAGTGGGAGGCACTGTGAGTGGGGGGCACTGTGAGTGGGGGGCACTGTGAGTGGGGGACACTGTGAGTGGGGGTACTGTGAGTGGGGGACACTGTGAGTGGGGGACACTGTGAGTGGGGGACACTGTGAGTGGGGGTACTGTGAGTGGGAGGCACTGTGAGTGGGAGGCACTGTGAGTGGGGGACACTGTGAGTGGGGGACACTGTGAGTGGGGGACACTGTGAGTGGGAGGCACTGTGAGTGGGGGACACTGTGAGTGGGAGGCACTGTGAGTGGGAGACACTGTAAGTTGGGGGGCACTGTGAGTGGGGGAGGCACTGTGAGTGGGAGACACTGTAAGTTGGGGGGCACTGTGAATGGGGGACACTGTGAGTGGGGGGCACTGTGAGTGGGGGACACTGTGAGTGGGGGGCACTGTGAGTGGGGGGCACTGTGAGTGGGGGCACTGTGAGTGGGGGGCACTGTGAGTGGGGGACACTGTGAGTGGGGGGCACTGTGAGTGGGGGACACTGTGAGTGGGGGTACTGTGAGTGGGGGACACTGTGAGTGGGGGGCACTGTGAGTGGGGGACACTGTGAGTGGGGGACACTGTGAGTGGGAGGCACTGTGAGTGGGGGACACTGTGAGTGGGAGACACTGTAAGTTGGGGGGCACTGTGAATGGGGGACACTGTGAGTGGGGGGCACTGTGAGTGGGGGGCACTGTGAGTGGGGGACACTGTGAGTGGGGGGCACTGTGAGTGGGGGCACTGTGAGTGGGGGCACTGTGAGTGGGGGACACTGTGAGTGGGGGTACTGTGAGTGGGGGACACTGTGAGTGGGGGACACTGTGAGTGGGAGGCACTGTGAGTGGGAGACACTGTAAGTTGGGGGGCACTGTGAGTGGGGGAGGCACTGTGAGTGGGAGACACTGTAAGTTGGGGTGCACTGTGAGTGGGGGGCACTGTGAGTGGGGGAGGCACTGTGAGTGGGGGGCACTGTGAGTGGGGGACACTGTGAGTGGGGGACACTGTGAGTGGGGGGCACTGTGAGTGGGGGACACTGTGAGTGGGGGTACTGTGAGTGGGGGACACTGTGAGTGGGGGACACTGTGAGTGGGAGGCACTGTGAGTGGGGGACACTGTGAGTGGGAGGCACTGTGAGTGGGAGACACTGTAAGTTGGGGGGCACTGTGAGTGGGGGAGGCACTGTGAGTGGGAGACACTGTAAGTTGGGGGGCACTGTGAATGGGGGACACTGTGAGTAGGGGGCACTGTGAGTGGGGGGCACTGTGAGTGGGGGACACTGTGAGTGGGGGGCACTGTGAGTGGGGGGCACTGTGAGTGGGGGCACTGTGAGTGGGGGAGGCACTGTGAGTGGGGGGCACTGTGAGTGGGGGGCACTGTGAGTGGGGGACACTGTGAGTGGGGGGCACTGTGAGTGGGGGCACTGTGAGTGGGGGCACTGTGAGTGGGGGACACTGCGCGTGGGGGTGCACTGTGAGTGGGGGGCACTGTGAGTGGGGGAGGCACTGTGAGTGGGGGGCACTGTGAGTGGGGGTCACTGTGAGTGGGGGACACTGTGAGTGGGGGCACTGTGAGTGGGGGAGGCACTGTGAGTGGGGGGCACTGTGAGTGGGGGGCACTGTGAGTGGGGGCACTGTGAGTGGGGGAGGCACTGTGAGTGGGGGGCACTGTGAGTGGGGGGCACTGTGAGTGGGGGGCACTGTGAATGGGGGGCACTGTGAGTGGGGGACACTGTGAGTGGGGGCACTGTGAGTGGGGGTGGCCCTGCACACACTCAGGGCTGGGCCGGGTGCTCCAGACGGCGGCCTTCCCGGGCTTGATCCTGGGGGCCCTGGATGTGGGGGTACGTCCTTCCTCTCCCCTCAGGTGGAAGCCATCATCCCTGCGACCACCATTGGAAACTCGTGGGGCGGGGGGCCTGGAGGGGTGGCGGGGAAGCGGGCAGCCTTCTGAACGTGTGCACCCACCGGCCGCCATTGCTGAGCAGGAGGGGGAGGCCTGAGGTCTTACTGCTTCCTCTTCTTCTTTTTAAAATATTTTTATTGATCTCAGAGAGGAAGGGAGAGAGAGGGAGAGGGAAACATCCATGATGAGAGAGAATCACTGATCGGTGGTCTCCTGCATGCCCCCCACTGGGGATGGAGCCAGCAACCCGGGCCTGTGCCCTGACTGGGAATTGAACCCTGACCTCCTGGTTCATAGGTCGACGCTCAGCTGCTGAGCCCGCTGAGCCCCACTGAGCCCCACTGAGCCCGCTGAGCCCGCTGAGCCCCACTGAGCCCGCTGAGCCCCACTGAGCCCCACTGAGCCCACTGAGCCCCACTGAGCCCGCTGAGCCCCACTGAGCCCCACTGAGCCCGCTGAGCCCCACTGAGCCCGCTGAGCCCCACTGAGCCCGCTGAGCCCCACTGAGCCCCACTGAGCCCGCTGAGCCCCACTGAGCCCGCTGAGCCCCACGGAGCCCACTGAGCCCCACTGAGCCCGCTGAGCCCCACTGAGCCCGCTGAGCCCCACTGAGCCCCACTGAGCCCGCTGAGCCCCACTGAGCCCGCTGAGCCCCACTGAGCCCCACTGAGCCCCACTGAGCCCCACTGAGCCCCGCTGAGCCCCACTGAGCCCGCTGAGCCCGCTGAGCCCCACTGAGCCCCACTGAGCCCCACTGAGCACCACTGAGCCCCACTGAGCCCACTGAGCCCGCTGAGCCCCACTGAGCCCCACTGAGCCCCTGAGCCCCACTGAGCCCCACTGAGCCCGCTGAGCCCCACTGAGCCCGCTGAGCCCCACTGAGCCCCACTGAGCCCGCTGAGCCCGCTGAGCCCCACTGAGCCCGCTGAGCCCCACTGAGCCCCACTGAGCCCCACTGAGCCCGCTGAGCCCCACTGAGCCCGCTGAGCCCCACTGAGCCCGCTGAGCCCCACTGAGCCCGCTGAGCCCGCTGAGCCCCACTGAGCCCGCTGAGCCCCACTGAGCCCCACTGAGCCCCACTGAGCCCGCTGAGCCCCACTGAGCCCGCTGAGCCCCACTGAGCCCGCTGAGCCCCACTGAGCCCCACTGAGCCCGCTGAGCCCCACTGAGCCCGCTGAGCCCCACTGAGCCCCGCTGAGCCCCACTGAGCCCCACTGAGCCCCACTGAGCCCGCTGAGCCCCACTGAGCCCCACTGAGCCCGCTGAGCCCCACTGAGCCCGCTGAGCCCCACTGAGCCCGCTGAGCCCCACTGAGCCCCACTGAGCCCGCTGAGCCCCACTGAGCCCGCTGAGCCCCACGGAGCCCACTGAGCCCCACTGAGCCCGCTGAGCCCCACTGAGCCCGCTGAGCCCCACTGAGCCCCACTGAGCCCGCTGAGCCCCACTGAGCCCGCTGAGCCCCACTGAGCCCCACTGAGCCCCACTGAGCCCCACTGAGCACCACTGAGCCCCACTGAGCCCACTGAGCCCGCTGAGCCCCACTGAGCCCCACTGAGCCCGCTGAGCCCCACTGAGCCCCACTGAGCCCGCTGAGCCCCACTGAGCCCGCTGAGCCCCACTGAGCCCCACTGAGCCCGCTGAGCCCCACTGAGCCCCACTGAGCCCGCTGAGCCCGCTGAGCCCCACTGAGCCCGCTGAGCCCCACTGAGCCCCACTGAGCCCCACTGAGCCCGCTGAGCCCCACTGAGCCCGCTGAGCCCCACTGAGCCCGCTGAGCCCCACTGAGCCCGCTGAGCCCCACTGAGCCCGCTGAGCCCCACTGAGCCCCACTGAGCCCGCTGAGCCCCACTGAGCCCGCTGAGCCCCACTGAGCCCCGCTGAGCCCGCTGAGCCCCACTGAGCCCCACTGAGCCCGCTGAGCCCCACTGAGCCCCACTGAGCCCGCTGAGCCCGCTGAGCCCCACTGAGCCCGCTGAGCCCCACTGAGCCCCACTGAGCCCCACTGAGCCCGCTGAGCCCCACTGAGCCCGCTGAGCCCCACTGAGCCCGCTGAGCCCCACTGAGCCCCACTGAGCCCGCTGAGCCCCACTGAGCCCGCTGAGCCCCACTGAGCCCCGCTGAGCCCCACTGAGCCCCACTGAGCCCCACTGAGCCCGCTGAGCCCCACTGAGCCCGCTGAGCCCGCTGAGCCCCACTGAGCCCCACTGAGCCCGCTGAGCCCCACTGAGCCCGCTGAGCCCCACTGAGCCCCACTGAGCCCGCTGAGCCCCACTGAGCCCGCTGAGCCCCACTGAGCCCCGCTGAGCCCCACTGAGCCCCACTGAGCCCCACTGAGCCCGCTGAGCCCCACTGAGCCCCGCTGAGCCCCACTGAGCCCCACTGAGCCCCACTGAGCCCCACTGAGCCCGCTGAGCCCCACTGAGCCCCGCTGAGCCCGCCAAGCTGCTCTAAAGGTAAGGTGACGGCGTCTTCGAGGGCCCCTGTCAGCCGCCGCCTCAGCCCGGAGTGTCCCCGCGCCCAGGGCTCGCAGCTGCGTTGCTCCGGGCCGTTGGTGGCAGCGCTCTCAGCCTTACTTATGCTCTCAGCTTCCACCTGTCACCGCGTTCTCGTCACGCGTGTCCTTCTCGCCCTGGAGGTCATGTTCTCCAAGTCGCCTCCCCTGCTGGTGTGCCGGGGTCTCAGGAGGGACTGGAGACGGACCCGGGTCCACCCGCCGTCTTTGAACGGAACCCCGTCTCCTCGCAGGGCCTGGGCCTCGGGAATTCTCTCCCGTCTCTGTCACAACGACAGTCAAACACACAGAGAAGTGAAGCCGGAGTTCGTAGGCCGCTGACAGCCTTAAACCCCGCTTTGGAAGGGAAATGGCTTCCCGCTTCCCCACATGTTATGGAGCCTCTGCTGGAGGGAAGGAGAGGGCGGGAGGGGGAGGGCGGGATGGAGAGGGCAGGATGGAGGTGGGACGGAGAGGGCGGGAAGGAGGTGGGATGGAGAGGGCGGGAGGGGGAGGGTGGGAAGGAGAGGGCGGGAAGGAGAGGGCAGGACGGAGAGGGCGGGAGGGGGAGGGTGGGAAAGCGAGGGCGGGATGGAGAGGGCAGGACGGAGAGGGCGGGAAGGAGGTGGGATGGAGAGGGCGGGAGGGGGAGGGTGGGAAGGAGAGGGCGGGAAGGAGAGGGCGGGAAGGAGGTGGGATGGAGAGGGCAGGAGGGGGAGGGTGGGAAGGAGAGGGCGGGATGGAGAGGGCAGGACGGAGAGGGCGGGAAGGAGGTGGGATGGAGAGGGCGGGAAGGAGAGGGCAGGATGGAGAGGGCGGGATGGAGAGGGCGGGATGGAGGTGGGACGGAGAGGGCGGGAAGGAGGTGGGATGGAGAGGGCGGGAGGGGGAGGGTGGGATGGAGAGGGTGGGATGGAGAGGGCAGGACGGAGAGGGCGGGAAGGAGGCGGGATGGAGAGGGCGGGAGGGGGAGGGTGGGATGGAGAGGGTGGGATGGAGAGGGCAGGACGGAGAGGGCGGGAAGGAGGCGGGATGGAGAGGGCGGGATGGAGAGGGCGGGAAGGAGAGGGCGGGAAGGAGAGGGCGGGAAGGAGGTGGGATGGAGAGGGCGGGAGGGGGAGAGTGGGATGGAGAGGGTGGGAAGGAGAGGGCAGGACGGAGAGGGCGGGATTCTGAGACCCAACCTCAGGGTTTCTCCCGCTCCCTGGAAACCACAGCCTCACAGGCCCTGGACCTGCCCCAGCCATGGACTGTGAGCGCACCACTGCCCCCTGGTGGACCAGCTGGGACTGCGGCTAGGCTTCCTCCTGCTCCCCAAGGTGGGGAGGGCAGGGAGTCAGGGCCAGGGGAGGTGAGATGGGAACTCACATCAGCAGAGAAGAGGGGAGCCCGGCGGGCGGCTCCAGAGTTCAGGGTCGACCTACGAACCAGGAGGTCACGGTTTCATTCCCGGGGTGTGGGCTCCATCCCCAGTGTGGGGCGTGCAGGAGGCACCCGATCCCTGGTTCTCTCTCATCATGGATCTTTCTCTCTCTCCTCCTCCTCCCTCCCTTCCTCTCTGAAATCAATAAAGATATATTTTTAAAAAGAATAGAAGAGGGGAAGAATGTTCTAAACGTAACGTGTTTTCATTTCTTAGCAATCAGTGTGTCCATGTCAACAGGCCTGAGGTCTTACTGCTTCTCCTTCTTCTTCTTTTTTTAAATATTTTTATTGATTGCCGAAACCGGTTTGGCTCAGTGGATAGAGCATCGGCCTGCGGACTGAAGGGTCCCGGGTTCGATTCTGGTCAAGGGCATGTACCTTGGTTGCGGGCACATCCCCAGTAGGGGGCGTGCAGGAGGCAGCTGATCGATGTTTCTCTCTCATCGATGTTTCTAGCTCTCTATCCCTGTCCCTTCCTCTCTGTAAAATATCAATAAAATATATTTAAAAATATATTTTTATTGATCTCAGAGAGGAAGAGAGAGGGAGAGAGAAGCATCAGTGGTGAGAGAGGATCGGCTGCCTCCGGCACGCCCCACGCTGGGGATGGAGCCAGCCACCCGGGCCTGTGCCCCGACCGGGAATCGAACCCTGACCTCCTGGTTCAGAGGTCGATGCTTAACCCCTGAGCCACGCCGGCCAGGCAGGACTTTGTTTTTAATCTCCCCATTTAACATGGTCTGTCCTGTCACATGTACTAATGAGTGGATAATACAGTAGCATAGTCATATGCACGCATTGATGGGTTACATGCACACGTGGGGGGTGTCTGCCAGCCACTGTGCTTGACAAGAGCATGTGTGGGAAGAGACCCTAACCGGCCTGCACTCCTGGTCCCGCCTTCACCTCTCAGATCCGCAGGGGCCTCCCCGTCCCCGCACTCCTGTTACTCAGGCCCTGCTGATGGTGCGGGGCCGGGACGGTGGGGGGGAGGGCGGGGGGCATTGACGTGCATCCCTTACAAAACCCAATGGCTCCCGTTTTGAATTCTTATGCGCCCCCCCTCACACGCGGCCCTTTGTTCTGGGATGTTGGGGGGTTGCTTCCAGGGCCTCGCTTGATCTTTCCAATCAAATGGCCAACTCCACGAGCATCTTCCACAGTTTGTACCGAAGACCCTGTTGGCATGGCAGGGCCGAGAGAACGCCACGTCCGATCACGTGTTGTCAATGAGGAAGCGGAGTCAGGGTGCCACTCAGGGGAGAGCCCTGCCCGCCCCGGTCGGAGCCTGGGACCGAGGCTGCAGAGGAGGCGCAACCAGCGTGGGCAGATCTGTGCTTTCCCGGTCGCTGGTCCCCCCAGAGACGCCTCCCCACAGCCCCGGTCAGGAGACTCCTGGGCCTTGTCCAGGGAGCAGCATCGCCTCCCAGGCCTGAAGGAAGTCCACGCAGAGGAGGTGTGGGCGCTAACGAGGGGAGATCAGAGGCGAGGGCACGGCCTGCTAATGCGAGCCAGCCTATCCGTTTAGCGCCAGGCCCGGGAGATGGGGTGCTTTATGCTTCAGGAAGCCCCGCACTTGACAAGGCGAGAACCTCCAAGCCACGGCCGAAACCCCTCCTTGTAACGTAATCAGCAGAATCCTGGCCCAGAAACGTGGCCCCGGACCCGGCATTCCTCGGCCCGGAGCCGGCTGAGCACAGAGGCGGCCCGGGACCCCAACCTGGGGCCTGGGGGAAGGTGCCGATCAGACGCAGCGATGACCCCGGTCCACGAGGGTTTTCACCGGCCCGCACGGCGCGCATTTCTGCGGCTTTGCGATTAGCTCGGTGTCAAACATGCGCTCCTTTTCGTTTTGTTGTTGCTCCAGCAGTTAATTTGTGAAATTCTGCGATAATTTCTGGTGGGGGGCGGGATTTTTTTATTTTTTTTAAGGACTGACCGAAAACATCTCGCTGCGCTCCGTCTCCTGAGAACGCGGAGGCGGTTTCTGATCCCCGGGGCTCATTGATTCGCGGCCGCGGCCGGGCAGGGTGCTTGTTAGCAGCGCCCGTCCCCGCAGCAATGTTTTTGTTATTTTCCCTCATTTGTCCGCGCTGACATCATGGCACACAGAATGCGCTGGCAGGCCCTGCCCGGCTGTTCGTTAGCGTGTGTTTAATGAGCAGCTTAATTGAGCCGTCGAGGAGGCCACCTGTCGCCCGGCCTGATTAACATGCTAATGGCCTGACATTGTGTGCGCTGACAGGGAGCAGGGCTGCGATTTGATGTCTGGACGGGAGGGTTGGGTGCCGGCACTGGGAAGGGGTTTACAAAACGCAGATTAACTCTTTGGTGTCTCTGTGATTGTGGCGCGTTGGTGGAAAAAAAAGGAAAAAAGTCCACCCAGCGCGGGCCCGGAAAGTGGGCCTGGGGGGCAGGCTCGCTCCATCCCGCCCCGGGGCGCTGGGGGGTATCCGTTCCAAGAACAGGCTGTTTCCATCACAGCGTCATCGCGGTGGGACCGACCTCAAGGGAGTGGGCGCCCGGAAAGTTCTGCGCCTACACGCTCTCCTGCGCGCACAGAGGAACAGCAGCCGGCCGTGAGGATGCGAGTGGCTCCCCGCCCGCCTTCCGAATCCCGCTCTGGATGGTGGGCATGTGGGCCCCCCACAGGCCCCACAAAGACCTCAGAGGCCGGCTTTTGTCCGAAGTTTTCTTCTGTGTTTGGCAGTTGGGTCTTCTCCCCTGGCGACGTGGGAGGGAGACCTGCGCTGGGAGGTTTCAGGGCGGGGGATGGGGAGCAGCGTAGAGGCTGCTCCTGCGGACGTTGGGGGTCGCTCGGGGTCCCCTGCCCTCCTGGGGGCTGCCCATGGACAGCAGACCGTGAGGAAGAGCTCCCCAAGGGTCCCAGGACGGGCAGGGCGAGGAGCAGGGAGCCGCGTGCTCCAGGGCAGCTCGAGGCGGCGGAAGGCGGCCTGGAAGAGGAGATGGGGCGCTGGGGACCATGGGGCGCTGGGGACCATGGGGCGCTGGGGACCACGGGCCGAGTCGCTGCAGAGGCTGGGCCTACAGGATCCAGACAGCGGCCCAGATGCAGCCCCCAGGGCAGAGTCCAGAACGGGCCCGTCCAGCCTGCAGCTGGCAGACCAGCCCGTCTTTGGGGGCGTCACTGAGGTTCCCACTCTGGGTTCTGCGCATGGGGATGGGGCCGTCAGGGTCCTCTGGGTGCTGGCGCCCAGCCATGGGGAGGAGGGAAGAGGAGGAGAAGGCAGAACCCTCCCCCCACACACTGCCTATCTGCCAGTTCCTTTTTTTTTTCTTTTTTTTTTCAAATTTTTATTAAGGTATTATATGTGTACATATCTTACCATTGCCCCCCCACCCCACTACCATACATGCCCTCCCCCCCACAATGTTTTGCATCCGTTGGTTACTCTTATATGCATGCATACAAGTCCTTCAGTTGATCTCTTATTTCCCCCACCTCTCCCTAACCTTACCGCTCTAGCCAGTTCCTTTTTTAAAAAATATATTTTTATTGATTTCAGAGAGGAAGGGAGAGGGAGAGAGAGAAACATCAATGATGAGAGAGAGTCGTGGACCGGCTGCCTCCTGCACACCCCACACTAGGGATCAAGCCCACACCCGAGCATGTACTCTGACCGGGAATCAAACCGTAACCTCGTGGTTCATAGGTCAATGCTCAGCCACTGAGCCACGCCGGCCGGGCTCTGACCACTTTTTTGTGATGACAACGACAATGATGATGGTGATGGTGATGATGGTGGTGGTGATGGGGGTGTTGGTGGTGATGATGGTGGTGATGGTGGTGATGGGGGTGATGGTGGTGATGATGATGATGATGATGATGGTGGTGGTGGTGGTGATGATGGTGGTGGTGATGATGGTGATGATGATGGTGGTGATGATGGTGGTGGTGATGATGGTGATGATGATGATGATGATGATGGTGGTGGTGGTGATGATGGTGGTGGTGATGATGGTGATGATGATGGTGGTGATGATGGTGGTGATGATGATGGTGATGATGGTGATGATGATGGTGGTGGTGATGATGGTGATGATGATGGTGATGATGATGATGGTGATGGTGATGATGATGATGGTGGTGGTGGTGATGATGGTGGTGGTGATGATGGTGATGATGATGGTGGTGATGATGGTGGTGGTGATGATGATGATGGTGGTGATGATGATGGTGGTGGTGATGATGATGGTGATGGTGATGATGATGATGGTGGTGATGATGGTGGTGATGATGGTGGTGATGATGATGATGGTGATGATGATGATGGTGATGATGATGGTGGTGGTGATGATGATGGTGATGGTGATGATGGTGATGATGATGATGGTGGTGATGATGATGGTGATGGTGATGATGATGGTGGTGATGATGATGATGGTGGTGGTGGTGTTGATGATGACAGCCTTGATTTGAATAGATCTCATATTCTGTTGGAATATGATCTCATACACAGTTCTTATCCTAGAGTTTCTCAACTTCAACACAGTTGACCTTTGGGCCAGGTCATTCTCTGCTGTGGGGACTGCCCTGTGCGTTGCAGAATGCTGGGTGCACCTCCAACCTGCACCCACTAGATGCCAGTAGCAGCTCCCACCCAACGCTGACCATCAGAACGGCCTCCAGCATCACCAGGGAAAAAGCGCCCCAGCTCGGAAACATGGGTGCAGGGGCAGTGTCGCATCCTCGGTTTGTAAGTGGGAAGCAAACACGTGGGGTGTAACGGGGGGACCCCAGTTCTCACAGCTAGTGTGCACGTGGAGGAGGAGCAGGATGGAGACCCACATTGATGGAATCTCATACGCGGGTGGCTCAGCCCTTGCACAGTCCTCCTGGCGGTGACCAGGGAGGGTCTAGCTGGGGGCCAGCGGGGGTGCTGTCCACATCCTCAGTGCTGACCATCCCAGAGCTGCTGTAGGTTAGGGTTTTTAAAGGTTAGGGTGCGGCCAGTCAGGGTGCTGGCGCCCAGCATGGGGAGGGGGGAGAAGGAGGAGCGGGCAGAATCCTCCCCACACACACTGCCTATCTGCCAATTTCTTAGGATTTGCTAAGGATTGTATATATCATCTCTAAATCCTCTCAATAAACCTTTGAGTTAGGTACTATTCTTGTTCTTTTTTTTTGAAGAGATGAGAAAACGGCCTGGCCGGCGTGGCTCAGTGGTTGAGCGTCGACCTATGAACCAGAAGGTCACGGTTCAATTCCCAGTCAGGGCACATGCCCGGATTGCAGGCTTTGATCCCCAGTGTGGGGCGTGCAGGAGGCAGCCGACCAATGATTCTCTCTCATCATTGATGTTTCTATCTCTCCCTCTTCCTCTCCCTTCCTCTCTGAAATCAATAAAAATCTATTTTATAAAAAAGAGAGAAAGGGGAGGAAACAGGCTCGGAGTTTTAAGTAACAGAGCTAGTGGAGAGAGGGGCCTGGTCTCCCTGGCTTCAAAATAAGTGTGTTTTCTGCCCTAACTGGTTTGGCTCAGTGGATAGAGCGTCGGCCTGTGGACTCAAGGGCCCCAGGTTTGATTCCAGTCAAGGGCATGTACCTTGGTTGCGGGCACATCCCCAGTGGGGGGTGTGCAGGAGGCAGCTGATAGATGTTTCTCTCTCATCGATGTTTCTAACTCCCTTTCCTCTTCCTTCCTCTCTATAAAAAATCAATAAAATATATATTTTTTTAAAAAATAAGTGTGTTTTCTGTGGTGTAAACCCAGAGTCCCAGCCCCCTGCACCCCGACACCTGCACCCTATGACTCATCCTCCTGCCCTGCCATAAATGGGGGGCTCTTTGGCTGACCAGGTGCTGTGCCCATAACTTGCCCAGGGCACACGGGAGGGTTCATTGTACGTGTCAGCAGGAGCAGGCGGTGAGGTGCCCAGCTCTCTGGTCAGACGTGATTGTGGGTGTGTTGGAGCGGGTGTTTGTGGATCAGATGAACACACCCCGGTGGACTGACGAAGACAGGCTGCCCTCCCCCATGTGGGTGGGCCTCGCCAATCAGCTGAAGGTCTGGATGGCACAAAGGGGGGTCCCTTTCCCAGGTCAGAGAGAAGCCCTCCCATCAGATGTCCCTTGAACTAGACATTGGCTTTTTCCTGCCTTTGACCCCTGACGGACCCCCCGGGTGTCCAGCGTGCCTGCTCCCTCTGCAGGCCTTGAGACTGGCCAGATCCATAATCGTGGGAGCAAACACATGTACTCATGTTTCCTTTTGTGCTGGGGCTGACTGGCGACCATATAGAGCTGCTTTGGTCAAGTGCAACCTGAGATTAAGGGTGTCCAACACCGTCTCCTGCTGCTGGCCACGCAGACGACGGCCGCGCCATGCTGCCCCCTGGGTGAATTCCTCCGCCACCCTCTCCCGGTTCACCGACTCTCTCTTTAGCCAGACATTCTAGAGCAGGCGTCCTCAAACGACGGCCCGGGGGCCACATGCGGCCCGCCGAGGACATGGATCCGGCCCGCTGGGGGCCGCTGCCTGTCCTGCTTAGCAGCCGACGCGTCCCGGGCCCGCAGTGCGCATAGGAATTTGTTCATAGTTTTTTTTTAAACTATAGTCCGGCCCTCCAACGGTCTGAGGGACAGGGAACTGGCCCCCTGTTTAAAAAGTTTGAGGACCCCTGTTCTAGAGTTTGTCCTGACTATCTAGCTTTGTGCACTTCGGCGATAATCTGCTTTATCTCCAGGATTTCTTTCTTTTTTTTAAATTTTTTAATCTTTATTGTTGAAAGTATTACATATGTCCCTCTTTTCCCCCATTGACCCTTTTAGCGTCTCCCATCCCCTCCCCTGGCCCCAGGCCTTCACCACGCTATTGTCTGTGCCCCTGGGTCATGCATGGATGGTCGATCTCTCCCCACCCAGCCCTCCCCTGCCTTCCCTCCGAGGTTTGGCAGTCTGTTCTGTGCTACTATGTCTACGGATCTACTGTTCTGTGTGTTTTTTAAGTGTGCATCTCTGTGCATTTCTGCCCGGCTCAATCCTGAATTTTTTTTTTTAATATATTTTATTGATATTTCACAGAAAGGAAGGGAGAGGGATAGAAAGCTAGAAACATCAATGAGAGAGAAACATCGATCAGCTGCCTCCTGCACACCCCCCACTGAGGATGTGCCCGCAACCAAGGCACATGCCCTTGACCGAAATCGAACCCGGGACCTTTCAGTCCGCAGGCCGATGCTCTATCCACTGAGCCAAACCGGTTTCGGCTCAATCCTGAATTTTTGAAATCATTTTTATCCCTGCTCCTCTTTCCTCTGACTCTTAGGGGACACAGTGTGGTGACGTGGCAAATCGTTCTCACGTCGCACTCTGCTGCTCACGTTCTCTCAGGTGGACCCGTCTCCTGATCGCTGCGTGTGCTGGCTTTGCGGGTGTGATACCTGTCTCGTTTCGTCTTGTTGTGCGGCCTCGGCGCTCACCATGCCCTTTCCGGGGTCCTGTGGCATCTGCCCGGCCCTGAGGGCCTTCATTTCAGAGGCACAGATGGCAGTGGGTTCCCAGAGTGCACCCCCAGACAGTTGGGGTGCAGCGGTCCTAGTCCCCGAGCCATTTGGGAAAGTGCCGGGTCCTGCCTGCAAGGCTGTATCTGTTTTTCCTCTTCTTTTTTTTTAAATCCTCGTCTGAGGATTTCTTTCTTTTTGAGAGAGAGAGAGAGAGAGAGAGAGAGAAACATCACACAATGTGAGAGAGAAACATCACACGATGTGAGAGAGAAACATCACACAATGTGAGAGAGAAACATCACACGATGTGAGAGAGAAACAGCCACCCGTTGCCTCCTGCACGTGCCCCAACCGGGGATCAAACCCACAACCTGGGTATGTGTCCTGACCGGGGATCAAACCCGCAACCCTTGGACGAACAGGACAACACTCCACCCAAGCGAGCCACCCCGGCCTGGCTGGTTTTCCTCGTCTTAGTAGGCATGTCTTTAAGGCCTGGGCAGTGGATGAAGTCTCAATGGGGGGCTGCACCCCACCCCTCGCTCTGCCCTCCTCTTTGCATCTGCAGTTCCGGCCGCTGTGTGGGAGACGAGCTCGCTGCCTCAGGCCCACCGTCCAGCGGCTCCTGGCTTCAGTCCTGCTTGTACTCCGGCTCCGGTCCCTGGCGATGGATCCCTGTTGAGTACAGCAATGTTTCCATCTCTCATTACGCATTGGTGCCGATGGCAGACGCCCAGCACGCATCTCGATGGACTTTCCTGTCCCCTGCGGCCACACCTCCCCCCTCCCCCCCCCCCCGTCTGCAAATCTCCCCACAAATCTCCCCACGGGGAGTGGCTTCAGGCTGTAATCTTGGCTTCACAAAGCACCGTGATGAGGGAGTGAGAACGCTTAGGCGTTGGAGTGTGGCCGAGGCCGACTGCCTGGGTTCAAATCCCAGACCTGCCCCTTCCCGGTTTTGGAAACTTGGCCAAGTCACTGGATGCTGTAAGCGCGTCGGCGAGCTGCGTCCGTGGTCGGAGCCCTGCGGCGGCGCGGGGATTAGACAAGATAATCTGCGCACAAGCCCCCGCAGGTGCGGCCCTCCCCCCCCCCCCCCCGCAGCCCTCCACCAGCGTCTGCTGCTCCGCGGAATCGGCTGCCCCACGCCGGAGAATCGCCGTGTTCTTCACGCTCCCGTGTCCTGAAGGCAGGGGAGAGGCCCAGACCCTGCCGCCGCTGGGTTTGCAAAGGCCTTTTATGTCCCTTGTCCGTCACCCCCAACCAACTGAGTGTTTTCCCTTCCCGGAGGAGGAAACGGCGCCGCAGGAATATTGCACGTGTCTGGCTGGCTGCAGGCACCTGACGGGAAAGCCAGGCGCAGTGACACGTGAGACACGAGGGCAATGAGTAGACATGGGAACCGGACTAATTACAGAGACAGCACGTGCCAGAATCTATTACCCTCTCTGGATTCTGTTTCTGACTCAGCGAGGCGTGCTAACTCCCTACTGGATAGTGAAGTTGTGTCGCTGTATTAAGATGCACAAAGGTAAGGCTTTTAGAGGAAAACAGACACACGATCGGACGCAAGTAGCTGTTGCTGTGTTTCCTGCGACAGAACAATGCGTGCGCTTCCGGCCGATGCCGAGGGCGGTGGGTCGCTGCCTCTCGCTGCTGCCCGGGCTTGCAGGGCGTCCTTCTTGTGAGCACGGCCAACAGGAAGCTTCACTTTGGCCACCAGCGGTGCCCCGGGGAAGCCGGCGTCCCCCTGACGCCTGTGTCCACCCCAGTGAGGACACCGAGCCGAACTCCTGGTGGCAAAAGTCTTTCCGTGCGGGACACTCACTCCCGGAGGCGGAGGCTCACCTCAGGTGTCCCCTCGGCGGGGCTGCGGCGCCCCGTTGCCTGTTCCAGCGCCAGCCTGGATGTTGCTGTGCAGGTTTGCTTCCTGTGTGATAAACACGTGAATTCCAGACTTTGAGTAAAGCAGGTTACCCTCCACGATGTGGGTGGGCCACACCCGATCAGTTGAAGACTTTCAGAGCCAAGACCAAGGGTGCCCAGGAGGAAGGTGTACAACACAGACACCCGGCCTGGCCCGCCCCTGCGTTTTGGACTCAAGACGTCTCTTCCCTGCTCTCCAGGCTCCCAGCTCACTACATCACAGGAGCCAATTCTTATTTTATTTTATTTACTTTAAATATATTTTCATTGCCCTGGCCGGTTTGGCTCAGCGGATAGAGCGTCGGCCTGCGGACTCAAGGGTCCTGGGTTCGATTCCGGTCAAGGGCTTGTACCTTGGTTGCGGGCACATCCCCAGTGGGGGGTGTGCGGGAGGCAGCTGATCAATGTTTCTCTCTCATGGATGTTTCTAACTCTCTATCCCTCTCCCTTCCTTTCTGTAAAAAAAAAAAAAAAAATCAATAAAATATATTAAAATATATATATATTTTTTTTCATTGATTTCAGAGAGGAAGGGAGAGGGAGAGAAAGATAGAAACATCAATGATGAGAGAGAATCATGGATCGGCTGCCACCTGCATGCCCTGCACTGGGGATCGAGCCCGCAACCTGGACATGTGCCCTGACCGGGAATTGAACCCTGACCTCCTGGCTCCTAGGTCGATGCTCAACTACTGAGCCATGCTGGCTGGGCACATGAGCCAATTCTTAAGCTCCCCCCTCTTCTGTGTCTCTAGGGAACCATGACGCATACACCACTTCTGAGCAAGTTTTTAGATTTGCAAGCATTCGCTTCCAGCTCTGCGAAAACGCCCACCCACTGTGAGCTACAGGCTTGCCTGGGTAGACCAGCAGGCCGTGTGCCTCTGCTCGTACAGTTATCACTTTGGTGTGCATGCCCCAGTGCCCGTCGCTTCATGCACTCTGAAGCATGCCGGTGGCATGATGCGTTAGACCTCTTTCTCAGGGAGAATGGCATTGGCTTGGGGCGCAGTGTGTCCCGATGAGGCTGGAGACTGTCCCCTCGGGACACGGCCAGCGGGATGTGCCTTTGCTCCTGCCGCTCGGCCCACTCACGTGATGCGAGCATCGCCCGTGTGAGACCTCCCCGCACTGCGGTGCCCTGCCCTGACATGGTCCTCCCCCCGCCCCGCCCCGCTCTTTGTAAACGAGTCCACCGTATTCAGACTCATTCACCCCTTCACTCTAATGTATTGGCCCCTCAGAGACGCATCACCTTCCCACGCATCTCCCCGGCTCAAACACGGGTCTCAGTCATGAGGCAATATCATGCTCTGAGCCTCAGCTTCCTCATCTATAAAATGGGAATAATAACCCCTGACCTCCAGAGTCGTTCTGAAGACACAAGGAGATCGTATGCGATGGAAACGCCATCTGACAGATGGCTGTGTGAAATGATAGAAACATGAAGAACGCTGCCCTAACCAGTTCGGCTCAGTGGATAGAGCGTCGGCCTGCGGACTGAAAGGTCCCAGGTTCGATTCCGGTCAAGGGCATGTACCTTGGTTGCGGGCACATCCCCAGTAGGAGGTGTGCAGGAGGCAGCTGATCGATGTTTCTCTCTCATCGATGTTTCTAACTCTCTATCCCTCTCCCTTCCTCTCTGTAAAAAATCAATAAAATGTTTTTTTTAAAAAAAAAAAAAGAAAAGAAACATGAAGAACGCATTAAGCTTTGTTTCGGTGAGTCAATAGGCGAAGAAACCACAGTATTTCCCTATCTTTTGAAAGACATCTGTTTTACATGCACTGATAGAAATGCTAGATAGCTCTCTATATCGTTTCCAAAATCTATGTGCAGTAACGTATGGTAAGATCTAGACCAGGGGTGGGCAAACTTTTTGACTCGAGGCCCACAATGGGTTCTTAAACTGGACCGGAGGGCCGGAACAAAAGCATGGATGGAGTGTTTGTGTGAACTAATATAAATTCAAAGTAAAGGAGCGGAGGGGAGAGCAAGAGAACCCTCCGCTCTTTCGGCTCCGCGGGCCGGATAGAACAGCCGAACGGGCCGGATCCGGCCCGCGGGCCGTAGTTTGCCCACAGCTGGTCTAGACAGTCTAATGACAGGTTGATGGCTTCAAGGTCAAGTTTAAGTCCAAACCCAGAGCTGTGGAGTGTGGCTGTAGTATTTCCAGCATCTTGAATCACTCCGTATTTATTTTCTATACGTAATCCCTTGGGCTGTGACCACCAAGGACCAACGGCAATGCTTTTTGGAATCTGAGATAAAGTTTCTGCCCGGTCCGCCCAGCGCGGCCACCCTCCCGTCAACACGGGGGCCCCAAGGTCCTGCCCCCTGTGCCCCGTGGTCAAGGCCTCCGCCCCTGCCTCTCCTCTCCGCTCCAACCACGACAGCCGCGGGGCAAAGACGGACACTGGCGGCAGGTGGAAGCTGAGTTTTAATGATGCAGAGACCGAATTGTTTTTAAACTGGAAGCATATGAAAGGTCCCAAGGCCCCTTGAATTCCCCGCTTCTCACCGTTATCCATTCACGTTGACCAAGTCCCGTACTTTGAACCAGGGGTCCTCAAACGACGGCCCGCGGGCCACCTGCGGCCCGCCGAGGACATGGATCCGGCCCGCCGGGGGCCACTGCCTGTCCTGCTTAGCAGCCAACGCGTCCCGGGCCCGCAGTGTGCATAGGAATTTGTTCATAGTTTTTTTTTAAACTATGGTCCGGCCCTCCAACGGTCTGAGGGACAGGGAACTGGCCCCCCGTTTAAAAAGTTTGAGGACCCCTGCTTTGAACCATAGGACCTTTGAGAGAAATTCAGAAATAACCGTTGTGCCCACAGCTTATCAGCAGCAGGAGAAGGGCTTTTCTCTGCGGCTGCATGTCCCCTCGGGGACGTAAAGGCGACCCTCGCGCAGAACATCGGCGATGGCCGTGCCTCTTCATGTTTCCTTCGGAGACAACATCCGGGCGAGTGCGGGGAGAGCCAAGGACGTTGTGTCCACGCGCAGCCAAGGACCCGGAGGCCAGTTCGCGGGGGATCCGAACACCCAGGCCGCAGCACAGTTCATTGGCATTAAAAAGGGGACCTTACCAAGGCTCTCAGTCCCCTTTCCCGGAAATCTTCATGACAAAGGGTTTGTGAAAACTTCCCCAGACAGACAGGACCTCCTGGCCAGTGTTCAGCAATGCGGGGAGGAGAAACACCCACGCTCGCGCTGAGAGGGGTCTCTCCTGCTAAGATCCAGGGGCCACGTGGGGCGTGGAGAGCCCACGTCCCAGCCCCAGCCCCTCAGGATGTGGCCTCATTTGGGAACAGGATGTTCACAAAAGCGGACGAGTTAAAATGGGGTCACTAGGTGCCCCGACCCCACAGGTCAGTGTCCTTAGAGAAAGGTCATCGGGCACAGGGACAGACACCGAGGGAAGGCGCTGAGGAGAGACGGGGTGTCCGTGGGAGAGTCTACGGGAGGCGGAGGAGAGACGGGGCATCTGTGGGAGAGCCCACAGAGGTGATGAGGAGAGACGGGGTGTCTGTGGGAGAGCCCACAGAGGTGATGAGGAGAGACGGGGTGTCTGTGGGAGAGCCCACAGAGGTGATGAGGAGAGATGGGGTGTCTGTGGGAGAGCCCACGGGAGGTGATGAGGAGAGACGGGGTGTCTGTGGGAGAGCCCACAGAGGTGATGAGGAGAGATGGGGTGTCTGTGGGAGAGCCCACGGGAGGCGATGAGGAGAGACGGGGTGTCTGTGGGAGAGCCCACAGAGGTGATGAGGAGAGATGGGGTGTCTGTGGGAGAGCCCACGGGAGGTGATGAGGAGAGACGGGGTGTCTGTGGGAGAGCCCACAGAGGTGATGAGGAGAGACGGGGTGTCTGTGGGAGAGCCCACGGGAGGCGATGAGGAGAGACGGGGTGTCTGTGGGAGAGCCCACGGGAGGCGGAGGAGAGACGGGGTGTCTGTGGGAGAGCCCACGGGAGGCGATGAGGAGAGACGGGGTGTCTGTGGGAGAGCCCACAGAGGCGATGAGGAGAGACGGGGTGTTTGTGGGAGAGCCCACGGGAGGCGATGAGGAGAGACGGGGTGTCTGTGGGAGAGCCCACAGAGGCGATGAGGAGAGACGGGGTGTCTGTGGGAGAGCCCACAGAGGTGATGAGGAGAGACGGGGTGTCTGTGGGAGAGCCCACAGAGGCGATGAGGAGAGACGGGGTGTCTGTGGGAGAGCCCACAGAGGCGATGAGGAGAGACGGGGTGTCTGTGGGAGAGCCCACAGAGGTGATGAGGAGAGACGGGGTGTCTGTGGGAGAGCCCACGGGAGGCGGAGGAGAGACGGGGTGTCTGTGGGAGAGCCCACAGAGGTGATGAGGAGAGACGGGGTGTCCGTGGGAGAGTCTACGGGAGGCGGAGGAGAGACGGGGTGTCTGTGGGAGAGCCCACAGAGGTGATGAGGAGAGACGGGGTGTCTGTGGGAGAGCCCACAGGAGGCGATGAGGAGAGACGGGGTGTCTGTGGGAGAGCCCACGGGAGGCGATGAGGAGAGACGGGGTGTCTGTGGGAGAGCCCACGGGAGGTGATGAGGAGAGACGGGGTGTCTGTGGGAGAGCCCACAGAGGCGATGAGGAGAGACGGGGTGTCTGTGGGAGAGCCCACAGAGGCGGAGGACTGCAGTGACGGTCCCCGTGCCCAGGCAGCCAGTGACGTGGGGTTCGGAGAAAGCCCTGGAGCCGATGGTCCCTCCGCCTCGGGAGGACCCGTCCTGAGACTCCGCGTCCCAGACTTCCAGCCTCCAGGCCTGGGAGACGATCATTTCCAACATTTAAATCACCCAATTGGGGGCGGGGGAGTAGGAGAGGGAAAAGGGGGGGATAAATGGTGATGGGAGGAAACTGACTCGGGGTGGTGAACATACTGTACAAAATACAGAGGCTGTATTATAGAATGTACTCCTGTAACCTGTGTAACACTATTAACCAATGTCACCTCAATACGTTCAATTAAAAATAAACACAAAAATAAAAAGAAATAAAGCACCCAGTTTGTGGGACCTTGTTATGTCGGCCCGAAGCGAACGCACCAACACGTCCATAGCTTTAGCTGTTGTCACCTCGCAAAGGACAGGATCTGAAGGGATGGGATGATGGTAGAAAGACAGACAGACAGATGACAGATGATAGACAAATAGACAGATAGACAGATAGAAAGATGATAGATGAAAGGTAGATGTAGCTAGATACATCCATACATAAATGACAGGTGATAGATGACATATACATACACACGTGCATAGATGATGATAGATAGACAATAGACAGACACAATAGCAGTAGATGGAGATGATAGGGATTGATGGAGGGGGCAGGTAGACATCTTAGAGATAGTTGAGAGAGAGAGATGAGAGAGAGACAAGAGAGAGACAGATGAGAGAGACAGATGAGAGAGAGATGAGGGAGACAGATGAGAGAGACAGACGAGAGAGAGATGAGGGAGAGAGACAGACGAGAGAGAGATGAGGGAGAGAGACGAGAGAGAGATGAGGGAGACAGATGAGAGAGACAGACGAGAGAGAGATGAGGGAGACAGATGAGAGAGACAGACGAGAGAGAGATGAGGGAGAGAGACAGACGAGAGAGAGATGAGGGAGAGAGATGAGAGAGAGATGAGGGAGAGAGACAGACGAGAGAGGGATGAGGGAGAGAGACAGACGAGAGAGAGATGAGGGAGAGAGATGAGAGAGAGACAAGAGAGAGAGAGATGAGAGAGACAGACGAGAGAGAGATGAGGGAGAGAGATGAGAGAGAGATGAGGGAGAGAGATGAGAGACAGACGAGAGAGGGATGAGGGAGAGAGATGAGAGAGAAGAAGGACGGGATGAGGGTGGAACAGAGTGGAGATGGAGGTGGGGATAGGACACATGTGGGGGGGGGGAGGGCACTGGGGGGACAGAGGCAGGATTACTGGCCTCATTTCTCCTCCTCCAGGCTCTGCAGGTGCCTCGGCGAAGTGTCCCTCGTGGTCCTGGCTGCCCCAGCTGGTGACTGCCCGTGGGGACGAGGGCAGGGCAGCCCGCGCTGAAAGGGTGGCCGCCGCCCGAGAACTCCCGGCCCCCAGGCCCCGGGCCCCCAGACCTGCGAGGAGGCAGCGCAGGCCGCCAGGAAAGGCCTCCCAAACCCGTGGCTCCCGCTCGCCTTCACGTTCACCCGGCCGTCAGCAGCCTGGTCCTCGGGGCTCAGCCCGGGCTCACCGCCTGCCCGCTGGTCCGAATGCCATCAGGAGGGACCATCCCGCCTCGCCACGCCCGCGCCCCCGAGGCACCAGCCAGGCTCCTGCTGCTCAGGCCGAGCCCCCTGGGCGGGGAAAGACCAAGGTCAATGTTGGGGATGCAGCACCTGTGACCACTCTCCTCCTGGGGTCACTGTCACCTCCCTCTGCCCAGCCGCCCGCAGGCTCCAGGCAGAGCCGAAGGGGCACAGCCGCCCACAGGCTCCAGGCAGAGCCGAAGGGGTGGAAATTCAGGCCTGAAACGAGCCACCCCTCCCAACAACCGCTCCCTAGAAGGGGGGCAGCGCCGGAGGCCGGGGCGCCCCATAGATGACAGGCGATGCGAGAGGTGAGGCCTGCCCTAGACATAGCCCCTCCTCACCCTCCTGCCCTCCTCGCCCTCGGCGGCCTGAGTGCCACGTTGCCCCAGCCCAGCCCCGGCCTCCCGGGCGCAGGGCCGCGGCAGCCAGCTTCCCATCACAGACGTGCGCCCGGGTCACCTGGCCTGTCCGCGGCGTGCGGTGGCTGGTGCTGTGAGCTGCGAGCGGACAGTAGTCATTATCGCTCACATGGGGCAGTCGGCTGTCACCCCTCCCGGGCTCCTCTGACCCTGTGTGCGGCTCGGTGCCCGCCGGATCGCCCGCTTACAGTGGGCTCAGGTGTTGGCAGCTCGGATGGTGCCGGAATCCTGAGGGGGGTCGTGTGGTTCAGTGGCGCACGCCCACGCTCCGGGCCCTCAGGTAGGACTCTCCTGCTTCCCTGCTCCTCCCTCTACCCCCCTCCCCCTCCCCAACCCAGACCCCCATGTTGCTCACAGTCTCCCCGGTGGGCCTTACTCAGCCGCCCCTCCAGGTGGGGCTGTGCTCCTCATTCTGCCTCTCGGAGAGGTGGATGGAGCAGTGAGTGGGGAAAGGAAAGAAACAGAAAATCACCTCTCTTCCCGGCCGGCCGGCGTGGCTCAGCGGGTGAGCGTCGACCTAGGAACCAGGAGGTCACGGTTGGATTCCCGGTCAGGGCACAGGCCCGGGTTGCGGGCTCCATCCCCAGGGTGGGGCGTGCAGGAGGCAGCCGATCCATGACTCTCTCTCATCATGGATGTTTCTCTCTCTCTCTCTCCCTCTCCCTTTCTCTCTAGAAATCAATGAAAACATGTTTTGAAAAACTAGAGAGCCAAAATACCTATCAAAAGAAAAAATATCTTCCAAAGTCTTACATCCAGGAGTTCCGACGAACTGTCTGGGAAAGTGACTGCTAACTCTCAGAGTGCTCTCCTATGTGATCATCTTGAAACTCAGCTGCCAAAGGAAATACAGAGCGAAGCCACGAAGCCACAGCAGGCTGCAGCTAACGCTCCTCCCGCGTGCGAGCCCGCGGGAGCATCTCGGGCCGTCGGAACCCGTCAGCGAGGGGTACAGCACAGCTGCCTATCCTTCCCTCCCCGTTAACACAGACACAACCTCATCCGATCAGCGTGGCCTCTCCCGCTTGCGATGCTTAAAACACCAGCCAAGTAGCTCGCTGGCTGCTCCCGTGGGTAAAATGAATGGCCGTGTTCATTTAGGATATTATTAATCCCGAGTTGTCCTATGACCCTTGGCTGTGCAGGTCTCCCATTCAGCGGAGTCTATGCACGGCCAGTGCTAGACACGAGAGGGTTTTGTGTGTGTGACCAGCACCAGTGTGCGATTGTGTAACCTTCAAAGTGGCCCCTTTGTCTGAGCCTGAACCCGGGGCCTGCAGCCGGGCCCTCGAGGCGGATTTGGTTCTGTTCACACACCTTGAGACAAAGGCTCCTCGTCAAGACGCCCAGGAAAAGGACCGTTTTTTTGTGTGTGTGTGTGCGAGGCGCGGGGGCGAATGGATTCCGCCGGCCCAACCGCCTTGGAAAAGGGGACAGAGCGTCTTCGAAAGAAAAAGCCCTGAGTGAGCAGGGCATTCAGACTGGCTCGCACTCCACGGGGCTGCGGCTGCGGGAGACAGGGCGAGCTGCTGTCAGGTTCGGGGTGTTGATCGGGCCCCCTCGAGACACTTGACCCGAGGCTGTCGCCCCCTAATCCGCTGATCTGCATGCGGCGGCCTCCGCCCAGCCCCCACGGCTGCAGACGCGATGGGCACTTGTCCTGATCCCTCGTACATTGTGTGCGGCCACCGGCTCCCCCAAATGGAATTCTGCTCACAAATCGAGGACTGAGTTGTTTGGGCTGGATTTGCGCGCCGAATTGTCCCGCTAATGAAACAGTCTGTTCATTATACAGAGGCAGGGCCGCGCGGAGGCCGCCCGGAGCCGCCGAGAAGGTTAGCCCTCGCAGAGTGACAGTTGACAAAGGAGAGAGGGGCCGTCCCCTGTCAAGCCGGCTCCGTGACCCGCGCAGACCGCGGGGCTGCCCGCTAAGCCCAGATTTGTCAGGACAAATCGCTCCGTCTTCAAACTGTTTGCGGAAGGAATAAAAAGACCCAAAATTAGTTTGTTTTAGCCTCCGCCCCTCCCCCACCGCCCACAAGTGAAACATTTAAAAAAAAAAAAGGAAAAAGCAAAGGATAAAAAAATAGCACCATATCATGGTTTTTTTTTTTTGGTTTTTTTTTTAATATATTTTTTTTTTTATTGATTTTTTACAGAGAGGAAAGGAGAGGGATAGAGAGTTAGAAACATCTATGAGAGAGAAACATAGATCAGCTGCCTCCTGCACACCTCCCACTGGGGATGTGCCCGCAACCAAGGTACATGCCCTTGACCGGAATCGAACCTGGGACCCTTCAGTCCGCAGGCTGACGCTCTATCCACTGAGCCAAACCAGTCAGGGCTATCATGGGGTTTTTGCTGAAAGCGTCGAACTAAGCAAAAGGCCATTGTTTGGCAGCAAACATTTTGTTCTGCTCAGAACCCCTGCTTTCTCCCGAAGCAGCTGAAACCGAAGGAGTTGGTTTGTGGAAGATGGTGGTTTTAAGGGAGAGAGAGTGGGGGTTGTGGGGGCAAGAACTTCATTCCTGTGCATTTTAGGGCCTGTTGCTGGGGGCTGGGTACACCTCCCTCCTTTCACCGGCGGCCCTGTCCCACAGCCACGTAGATTTATTTCCGAACCTTTGCCCCTGGCCATCATGTGCAGAACAGGTAAAGCCCGTTGCGTTTTTCTGCGGTGCGTCCCATTGTTTGGGGAATAAATTAAACGCGTGTGAAATCATTGAGTCAGAAGGCTTCACAGGAAGTACGGGGAATATTGTTGCCGTGAGATTCAGCCTTCGTTCGGCGGCGGTTTTTAGACTAAACTCTTTGGTTTATTGGTTTTTTTTGTGTTTTTTTGTATGTTTTTGTTTTAGTTTTCTTCTCTTTTTTTTATTATTCTTTTTATTTTTTTATTTCTTTTTTATTGTTTGAAGTATTACAAATAGTCGTACATATGTCTCTTTTTTTTTCCCCATTGACCTCCCCCCAGCCTCCCCTTCCCCCCAGCACATGCCTTTACCTGCCCCCCCCGCAGTGTCCTGTATCCATTGGTTATGCTTATATGCATGCGTACAAGCCCTTCAGTTGATCTTACAGCCCCCCCCAAAAAAAACCCTCCTTTGCCTTCCCGCTGTAGTTTGACAGTCTGTTCAATGCTTCTTTGCCTCTGTATCTATTTTTCCCCCATTTCTTTCCTTTGAAAAATCTTGCCTCTGCAGACTAGAAATAAACATATAATAACAAAAAATGTTTGAGTCCCAATTTCAATGTCCAACAGTTCTGAGTCCCCGTTTCAATGTCAAACAGTTCCTTATGTGTACATGTCGGCAATGATATCTGGATGGTGGGCACAGGGTGGCAATGCAGGTCCGACCCTCTCTGCTTTGGTCCTGGGCAACCTGCTGCGTCGCACAGCTGCTGAGTGCTAGCGTGGCAAGGCGTCGTCAGCGTCTCCCATCTCCGGACTGTTTCTCCTCTTGTCTTCGTGGTTGGAGCAGACCTGTCACTTCCTCTCTGTTGCAGGAATCCACATGGTCTTGGAGTTGTTTACTGGAAATATACAAACATATTCTCGACCGAAAGTTAATAAAGGACTCTTTGGTTTATTGTAGCCACAGCAGAACAGTGAACAAAAGCGATGCATTCCTCTCACGTTATAGGACAGCCGTGGGCAAACTACGGCCCGCGGGCCGGATCCGGCCCGGTCGGCTGTTCTATCCGGCCCGCGGAGCCGAAAGAGCGGAGGGTTCTCTTGCTCTCCCCTCCGCTCCTTCACCAGCAGCAGTGTTAACATGGCAACGTCGGGAAACACGGCCGCAGCTCCTTCTTCTGAGTGGGCAGATTTATATCCCCATTCAGTAGAAGGAACAACCTCTCCATCTTCCAGAGGCTCCTTGGAATGCCCGCGGACGCGTCCCCCGACATCACCCTGGGAATGCGGAGACACGTTATCCTGGTGATGGAGGGAGACACGCCCCTGGAGAGCACAGTATCAGAGCATTAGCTAAAAAGGAGACCAACAACACTGTTCCCACTGAAGCTGATGTTTTAAAGACCAGAAACCTTTCAACCCAGTCTACATTGCCATCTACATCTACATCCCGGGCATAATTTGGAAGTTGCACTAAAGAAAATGTTTAATTTACTGTTTACACATTTTGTTCTTTTCTATTTGTTTTAGTTTTAAATCATTTTATTATATTTAAGTTTAATTTGAAAGGCTTTTGTACCTTTCCTTTGTTAGGCAATTTTATTTTGCCTTTGCCATCTTCAATAGAAGGTATGTTATTGTGCTATGATTCCTCCATTTTTTGAAGTTTCAAATTATAATAATTAGTGTTTACATTCTTCTTGTTAAAATGTTTGAAATGAATAAAACTATTGAAATAAAATAAAAAAGACCGTACCCTTTTATGTAATGATGTTTACTTTGAATTTATATTAGTTCACACAAACACTCCATCCATGCTTTTGTTCCGGCCCTCCGGTCCAGTTTAAGAACCCATTGTGGCCCTCGAGTCAAACAGTTTGCCCACCCCTGGTCTAGGAGAAGCAAACAGAGTAAGACCGGAGTTTTCCAGCTCCCGCCCATTTGAGGGCTCTTTCCCCGCCGGGGGGTGGGTCAGGCGGCCGCACTCCTTGCGATGCGAGGAGCTGCCCTTTCCTGTCTGTAAGCTCATGATCACGTTTCCGACGACAGTTTCTAAAAAGCAGACATGGTTGGAAACCCCGCAAGCAGCCGTCCATTCCAATAGTCCTTAGAACGTCTTTTCTCACAGCGTCTCCTCCTCTGCTGACACTGCGCAGGTTCGGGCTCCAAGCAAACAGCATGGCCTTGCCTGAGTCCCTGGCGTGGCCGCGGGAACCTGAGCCAAGGAAGGGCGTGCGATGCGCGAGGACAGCGGAGGCCTGTGGCCCAGGCGGCGGCGGCGTGTCTACAGAGCTGCCCCCCTCTGGGTCCCGCTGCGTGCAAGCCCCAGCCTGGGATGGGGGGCGGCGGGGGCGGGAGAGAGTTATGAACAACTCAGCCAAAGCAAACGGCACACCAGGCTGCACCTGGGACCGGCCCGGTGGTCTCGCCGTTTCCCCCTCCCCTGCTGTCCCCAGAAACGTGCCACCTTCCCCTGCAGCACCCCTTCCCCGGCAGCACCCCTTCCCCGGCAGCACCCCTTCCCCGGCAGCACCCCTTCCCCGGCAGCACCCCTTCCCCGGCAGCACCCCTTCCCCTGCAGCACCCCTTCCCCGGCAGCACCCCTTCCCCTGCAGCACCCCTTCTCCGGCAGCACTCCTTCCCCTGCAGCACCTCTTCCCCGGCAGCACCCCTTCCCCGGCAGCACCCCTTCCCCTGCAGCACCCCTTCCCCTGCAGCACCCCTTCCCCGACAGCACCCCTTCCCCTGCTGTCACCCCTTCCCCTGCAGCACCCCTTCCCCGACAGCACCCCTTCCCCTGCAGCACCCCTTCCCCTGCAGCACCTCTTCCCCGGCAGCACCCCTTCCCCGGCAGCACCCCTTCCCCTGCAGCACCTCTTCCCCGGCAGCACCCCTTCCCCGGCAGCACCCCTTCCTCTGCTGTCACACCTGAGAGGCTTTCCCATGTGGTCACGACATTTTACAGCATTTTAAAGACAAAAGCCAGCTGGCCGGCGTGGCTCAGTGGTTGAGTGTCGATTAGATTCCCGATCAGGGCACAGGCCCGGGTTGCGGGCTCGATCCCCAGTGAGGGGCGTGCAGGAGGCAGCCGATCCATGATTCTCTCTCATCCCTGATGTTTCTATCTCTCCCTTCCTCTCTGAAATCAATAAAACCATATTTCATAAATAAATAAACAAACAAATAGATAAATACAGAGGCCATGACCTGTGTGGAAATTTGGGCTCAGAAATGACATGTTGAGTGGATCGTGTTTTGGAGAAATGGCATTTCCCTGTGGACGTTGCGATGGATGACTACCGGACGATGGAAGCTACCAGACAATGCAGGGCCGTCAGCCATCAGTCACCTGTGGGGCAGCTTCTCCTCCCAACGCAGGAAGATTAAACAGAACCCAGGGGTGGCCAGAGCTGACCCAAGGTCCATGCGAAGAGATGGGGGGAAATGAAGCCAAGTAAACAAGCAAAATAAAGCCAATCTATTTGCTGAAGCCCTTCCACAAGAGAATGTGAAAACCACATTTTTCACATAAAAATGAACAGATTTGTTTTTTTAATATTTTTTTTTTATTGATTTCAGAGAGGAAGGAAGAGGGAGAGAGAGAGAGAGAAACCTCAATGATGAGAGAGAATCATGGATCGGCTGCCTCCTGCATGCCCCCCACTGGGGGCCAAGCCCGCCACCTGGGCCTGTGCCCTGACCGGGAATCGAACCCTGACCTCCTGGTTCCTAGGTCGACTCTCAGCCCCTGAGCCCCGCCGGCCGGGCTAGCGCATCTGTTATTATTGGATGTTCTCTATGCCCTCCCAAGGCCTGCTCCTCCGAGGTGATCCTCGGGCCAGCGGTCAGCACCGTGTCAGCAGCGCGGACTCTCAGCCCCTCCCAGAGCGGCTGAGTCAGATCTGAGTTTGATGAGTCACAAGCACATCCAAGCTTGAGGAGCGCTGGCCCGGGACACACGTCTGTCTGCACGTGTCCCTGAGGCTGTGGGGGGAGGGGGGGTATAAACACAGAACACGCTGGAGTCTTCGGCCGGGTCTCCTATGCCAGCGCCCTGCCCTGCGCGGGGTGCAGGCTGGTGAGTTAATGAGTTTTGTGATACATTCAATCCCCCGGCCTCACAGCAATCTGACCACTAAAGGAAGGCCTTTCGGAAGGCAGCCCCGAGCAGGCCGACTTGAGTGCGTAACGGGGTTAGCATGGTGCAGTTGAAGTGGGAGTTGTAACACTGAGTCCCTCCCGTCAGCCAGGCCTGCTGTCCCCGTGGCTGATCGTGGCGCATTGTTTCATCAAATGAAACCAACGGGATGTTGGGAAGGCAGCACGTGGTCCTCCTTCAAGAGCAGCTGGCCTGGCCTGGCCTGGCCCCGGCGGCCTCCCTGAAACCGTCAAATCACCACGCGGCGGGTATTGGCTTTTGCAAAACAACGTCCCATCGAAGGGATGCCTGGCCTTGCGGGCTCGCCGCTGTGGGAAGCGCCCAGGGTGTGAGCGCGAAGGAGCGGGCGTGAGCAGGTCAGGCGGGGAGACCCGCGGCCTGCCCTCCCCTGCCCCCGACGCATCACCAGACAAGACACCTGTGCTCGCTCCTGCCTCGGAGGGATGCTGGGCGCTCAGAACTCTGTTCCTTGTCCTCTCTCCTTTTGAACTGTGTCTGCTTTGTTCATTTGATGCCACGCAGAAGTGAGATTATGTGATGTTTGTCTCTCACTGGCTTAGCTCGCTCAGCATCGTGCTCTCCGGGTCCCTCCATGCTGTCGCAAAAGGGAGGATTTCCTTCTTGTGTGCAGCCTGGTCGTGTCCCGCTGTGACGATGCACCACAGCTGTTTATCCGCGCGTCCGCGGATGGGCACCTGGGCTGCTTCCAGATGTTGGACGTGGTAAATTGTGCTGCTGTGAACATGGGGGTGCATGTGGCCTCTCTGATGGGTCTTTCGGGTTTCCTAGGGTATAGTCCCAGAACTGGGATCACTGGGTCAAATGGGAGTTCCATATTGAATGTCTTAAAGGTAACTCGGCACTGTCTTCCACGGTGGCTGCACCAGCCTGCACCCCCACCAGCAGTGCACAGGGCTCCCTTTCTCCGCCTCCTCGCCACCCGCACTTGTGGTTTGTTGATTTGTTGGTGACAGCCATTCTGACAGGTCTGTGGTGGCCCCTCGTGGTGTTCATGTGCATCTCTCTGATGACTGATGATGCCTCTGTCCCCTCTCGTGAGCACAGCGTCGTGGGGGATGTTTTAAAATCGGGATGGGAATAGTTGCATGTGGTTCAAAGACTTGCTGAGAAGGTTTCTCTGCCCACAGGGGATGGAGAGGGTGCTCTGGGGGGCACCGGCCGGCCGGGGAGCTGGAGGCTCCGAGGAACCCCGCAGTTTGGGAGAAAGGCTTTACACGCCACTGAACACGGAGACCAGCCCAGGACGGAATGTTTGTAAAATATATTTTTATTGATTCCAGAGAGGAAGGGGGGGAGAGAGAGAGAGAGAGAGAGAGAGAGAGAGAGAGAGAGAGAGGAACATCAATGATGAGAGAAAATCACTGATTGGCTGCCTCCTGCACGCCCCACACTGGAGCTGGAGCCCACAACCTGGGCATGTGCCCTGACCGGGAATCGAACCCTGACCTCCTGGTTCATAGGTCAACGCTCAACCACGGAGCCACACCGGCTGGGCCCCAGGATGGGATTTCAGGAGAAGAGCCCTTGGGCAGCATGAGGAGCGTGTTGGGCTGTTATCTCACGTTTATGTGGCTGCCCTTCCTCCGAGGAGCAGGCCACAGGGTGTGGTGAGCGAGCAGCAGCCCCCACAGCGCCGGCCCGGGAGCTCGCACCCCCATCGGAGGCAGCAGCCACTCCCCTCTTCCAGCTGCAGCTCCTCCTCCCCCCTCGAAGTGCCCCCACATAAAAGGGCGTGGCCCACCTGGTGCACAGGTGACAGGAAGCGTGTCGGGCACTTCCTGCCTTCCCACGGCACGCAGCCCGTTGCCATGGCTCCCGGCACAGCTGCCCCCACCCAGGGCCGCCTGAGGCTGCAGCCCCTTCTGTGACTCAGAGGCAGACACTCCAAGCAGGGAGGGGCTCCTTGAGCCTTTGAATCGCAGCCTGAGAACAGATCTGTCTCTCTCTGTCTCTCTGTTGATTTAAAAACCAAGATACAAATGCTCTTTACGTTTTTCAGAATATACTGGACAGGATTAAATAAAAGTGAGCCCGGCTGGCATGGCTCAGGGGTTGAGTGTCGACCTATGAACCAGGAGGTCAGGGTTGGATTCCCGGTCAGGGCACAGGCCCGGGTTGAGGGCTCCATCCCCAGTGTGGGACGTGCAGGAGGCAGCCGATCAATGATTCTCTCATCATTGATGTTTCTATCTCCCTCTCTCTTCCTCTCTGAAATCTATAAACATAAAAAAATAAGGGAAAATAGGTGATCACCTATCTAGCTTTAAAGAAATAAAACGTGAAAGTCTTATCCGCTGTCCCGCTGCCTCCCTTTGTGCTGGGGGACGCTGTCCGGGTCTCTGTGCTCCCTGAGGGCCTTGCTCGCTGCCTGATGGGCTTCCCTGCAGATTGGAATGTCCTCTCACTGCTGAACTGCGCCAACCCGTCCCTGCAGCTGCCCCCGGGGGACTGTGTCCCTGCAGCTGCCCCCGGGGGACTGTCTCACGAGTAACACAGCGTTCACCCTGGGGGTCGGGAGCCACTGGTTGTTGTGGATTTATTTATTGTTTCACTCTGCTAGGATTATCCCGGGCTGCTGGTCCACCCTCCTGAGACGAATCTGATCAGACTCCCACGTTCCTCCCAGGGGGCAAAGAGCAGTAAATAACTCGGGGGCAGGACGATGAAACCCAGGGCGACCAACGTCAGGGGCCTCCAGACCCCGCGTTATCTCCCGTAACCAGAGCCAACGTTAAATGTTTCAGAGGAGCCCTGGCCGGTGTGGCTCAGTGGATAGAGCGTTGGCCTGCAGACTGAAGAGTCCCGGGTTCGATTCCAGTCAAGGGCATGTACCTTGGTTGCGGGCACATCCCCAATGGGAGGTGTGCAGGAGGCAGCTGATCGATGTTTCTCTCTCATCCATGTTTCTAACTCTCTATCCCTCTCCCTTCCTCTCTGTAAAAAATCAATAAAATATATTTAAAAAAAAAAAAGCTTCAGAGGAGCAGGAGTTGAATACACAATGGTCAAGGTCACTCGCTGCCAAAGACGCTGTTCCTAAAGCGACCGGGTGACTGAGAAATCGAACGCCTCCTCTGGCCGATGGAGGAGACGGAGCGCTTTCACTGCAGGCCTGAAAGGGGCACGGCGCTCCTGCCGGAGGAGCGGGCGTCTTCGCGCGAACGTGACCCCCACTCCCGGCGCAAAGCAACACGAATCTGATGGCCGGTCCCGGCCTGGGGCTGGCGCAGCGTGGCCCTGTCACTCAGCGACAACGATGGCATCACGGAACCAGTTAAAGGGCCTTCAGAAACCCGTGCCGTGCCCGGCGGGCCGCTGCGGATCGCCGCCCTGGCCCGAGGCCGAAGCGAGCAAACCACCAGCCTGCGGGCGACGCTGCTCACGCCTGGACCGAGCGCCGGCGTTGTCTTTGTGTCCATTTGAAACCCAACCCGATGCGCCTTGGGCCTCTGCAGAGCGCGGCAGCCGGCTAATGAGCCCGGGAGGATGTTGCTAACAGCTCCGCAGCTTGTAAACATGCTGCCGCCGCCCGGGGCCGCGGTAAGTGATAGCCCAGCCGGGGCTGGCAGGCCGCGTCCCCACGTCCCCACCGGGGACCCACGGGGGGCAGGCAGCCCCGCTCACATCAAAACAGTGAGCTCCGGCCGGCCGTGCGGCTCCGTGGCTGAGCGTCCACCTCGGACCCAGGAGGTCAGGGTTCAAGTCCCGGTCAGGGCACAGGCCCGGGTTGCGGGCTCCATCCCCAGTGTGGGGCGTGCAGGAGGCAGCTGATCAGTGATTCTCTCCCATCATTGGTGTCTCTCTCTCTCCCTCCCCCTTCCTCTCTGAGATCAGTAAAAACATAAAAGACAGGCAGACAGACAGACAGACAGACATAAACAGGGAGCTGGAGCTCCCTTTGCTGTTCCCATTGAGGTGCCGGCCTCGGTAGCAATGCGACAGCGAGAGGAAATGAGCACGGAGACCAGCAGGAGGCGCTGCGTTGGGCTCACTGGGGCGCACTCCCTCCAGGCCCCGGGGGGTGGGGGGGCCACTGGGCAAACACGGGGCCTGCCCTGAGGCAAAGGGACACGGGAGGCCGGCAGAGGGCGAGGTCTGTCACTCTCCCCGTCGGCTGCGGCGGCGGCCAGCAACCCCCAAACTAAACCACAGGGCAGGGTGAACTCTCAGACCCTCCCCGCCAGCAGGCGCAGATCGGGGGCCACCCCACCCCCCCGCAAGCCCACAGTGCGTGGTGAGGGCCCAGGTGGGAGCGTGGGGCTGGTCGCTGAGGTCCGCAGGCCGCCCTGGACGTGAGCATCATGTGAGATTGCTTGTGACCTGTAACCATGTTGGCAGCCCTGGAGGGCCACGCTGGTGGCAAAAATTAAACCCCAGAGAGCCGGCCACCCTGGGGGAGACCCGGGAGCGGGAAGGGCAATGTGTCTGTGCCGGCCGGGCCTGCCAGGCTCCTGAGGAGGCCTCGTGCAGAGCCCTGTCCACCCCCCCCCCATCCCCACCCCCATCCCCACCCCCTCCCCGCACGGGCGGCAGGCTCTGCTCCTTGTTCCCAGCTCGGCTTCGGAGTTGGGACCAGCGGGGCTAAGAGACCGTGTGCGGGGGTCCACATCTATGTGCGCCCCCCCCCGCCCCCCACAGGCTCTGGCGGGAAGCTCGCCGCCCACCGGGAAGGCCCGTACCGCCTCTTTTCTCACCGGTGCGCCCTTCCCAGCGCCGCTCTTGGTGGAGATCTGCGGCCCCTGCTCCTGCCTCTCCATCACCCAGTGCTCGGTTACCGCTGCCGCCTAAGCTTAGACCTTCTCTCTTCCGGAGGTGACGGGCGCGAAGCTACTGTTCGCTCATGAACACAGGAAGCGCCGGTGGGAAGGGAGAGGGAGGGGCCTGATAGCACCCGGGGCTCAGAGCTGCCAGGGCTCAGGGGCATCTGGTTTGGCCGTCAGCGTTCTGCCTCGGGGCGGGCAGGTGCCCAGGCCTGTGACTGCCTGGGTTCGCCCAGTCAGTACCTACTGGGCGAGCAACTTCGCCAAGGCTTATCAAGAACTTAAAAATAGTTCCTATACATCAGCTCAACAGTTCAACGTCTGTGACATTCGTCTGAGCCAAAGGGAGACAAACTCGCTAGGGCAGCCGTGGGCAAACGACGGCCCGCGGGCCGGATCCGGCTGTTCTATCCGGTTCTCTTGCTCTCCCCTCCGCTCCTTGACTTTGAATTTATATTAGTTCACACAAACACTCCATCCATGCTTTTGTTCCGGCCCTCCGGTCCAGTTTAAGAACCCATTGTGGCCCTCGAGTCAAAAAGTTTGCCCACCCCTGCTCTAGGGCATGAACCCCATCGTTGTGATAATAGCCCAAAGGGGAATAACAACATAAAAGTTAGCGTTTCCCGGGCATTTCCTCGGTGCCCAGCGCTGTGCAGGCACGCTGCCTGTATCATCTCATTCATGGAGAAGCCTGTGTTGTAGGGATTCTCACGAATTGTGCTTTGCAGATTAAAAAAAAAAAAAAACAGATCAGTGTTCCTGTCAGAAATCAAAGGAGGCGGTCTCTCTCCACATTCCACGTTTGAAGGAGTTTTATTAATAACTAGAGACCTGGTGCACGAAATTCGTGCACGGGGGTGTGTGTTCCTCAGCCCAGCCTGCGCCCTCTCCAATCTGGGACCCCTCGAGGGATGTCTGACTGCCCGTTTAGGATCGGGCCTAAAAAGGCAGTTGGACATCCATCTCACAATCCAGGACTGCTGGCTCCCAACTGCTCGCCTGCCTGCCTGCCTTCCTGATTGCCCCTAACCGCTTCTGCCTGCCAGCCTGATCGCCCCCTAACCACTCCCCTGCCAGCCTGATTGATGCCTAACTGCTCCCCTGCCAACCTGTTTGTCCCTAACTGCCCTCCCCTGCAGGCCTGGTCACCCCTAACTGCCCTCCCCTGCAGGCCTGGTCACCCGCAACTGCCCTCCCCTGCTGGCCTGGGTTCCCCACAACTGCCCTCCCTTGCAGGCCTGGTCACCCCTAACTGCCTTCCCCTGCAGGCTTGATCACCCCCAACTGCCCTCCCCTGCTGGCCTGATTGCCCACAACTGCCCTCCCTTGCAGGCCTGGTCCCTCCCAACTGCCCTCCCCTGCTGGCCATCTTGTGGTGGCCATCTTGTGTCCACATGGGGGCAGGATCTTTGACCACATGGGGGCAGCCATCTTGTGTGTTGGAGGGATGGTCAATTTGCATATTGCTCTTTTATTAGATAGGATAAGAGATGCTCCTGATAATGAAAAATTATGACAAGTTGTGGTAATGCACAGAGAAAAACGTTGACACCAAGATGTTCACATGATTATCTCTGGGGATAAGTTTGGTGACACTGCAATACTTTTCCTAAGAGTTACACTTTTTAATAGCCATAGATTACATAATGGTCAAGAACATGATAAAATATGAAGTAATACACTGTATTATGGGTTAATTCTGAAAGCTAACTGCTGTGTAAAACATTTTAATTAGAAAATGTATTTTGTGTCCCAGAATACTGACCCTAACAGGTAGGGGGCCGGGTGTGCATTCCGAGGGCCCGGCATGGCCAGGCGGCTGTAACCGTGCGTCCTCTGAGCCCAGGAACGCACTGCGCACTTCTTCTGACCACGGAGTTCTCCGCGTGCATACCCATCGGGGGGGAGCAGCAAAGCTAAGAGAAATGTTCGGGGGAGATTCCAGATAAGGAGGCCGATGACAGCCACGCCAGCCCTGGCCGGGTGACCTGACCCCTGGCCGCGTCCCAGGAGACCTAAAGCCACATGCTCGGGGCTCAGCTCCTTTCCAGCACCCCCGGGGAAGGACGCCTGGCCTGGAGCACGAGCGAGGACAGCAGCTCCAGGCCCCGTCCAAAGTCAGGGCCACGATCCTACCCCAGAGCCCGCCCCCAGGTCCTCACTGGAGCTTCGCTGTGATCAGGGGACCTGGCTCCCCTCCTGCTCCCCTCGCTCCCTCCCTCCCTGCCTGGGGCTCAGCATCGCCCCCTCCCTCCCCCCCCCCCCCCCCCCCCGCCCCGCCTGGGTGCGGAGAAAGCTGAAGGCCGCTCCACTTCCCGTGGGAATCTGGTTTGGTTTTTGGGGAAGCAGCGCCATCTGGTGCCAGGAAAAGCACTGTTCCCCGTCTTTTCTCCTGCGGGTGACGTCACTGCGGCTGAGGGTGCACAGCGCCCTCTCTCTTCCAAGGGGAGTCGCGTTTACACTTCCCCAGGGAGAGCCGGGATCACCTCTTTCTCTCCATCGGCAATGTTCAGGAGATAGAAGGGAACGTCACGGGGCACGCCTTTCCCGTGGACATTGCCCGAAACCCAGCGAGACGGGAAAGGGAATGAGGAGGGTGAAGTGTAGTTAGTTCATGATCAATCCGCTGTTTCCCTCACGACCAATGTGCTGTATTCTTTTACCAAAAAAAAAATGTGTTTTTATTGATTTGAGAGACAGGAAAGGAGAGGGAGAGGGAGAGAGAAACATCAGTGATGAGAGACAATCACCCATGGGCTGCCTCCTGCTCGCCCCACACTGGGGATGGAGCCTGCCACCTGGGCATGTGCCCTGACCGGGAATCGAACCCGTGACCTTTGGGTTTATGGGCCAACGCTCAACCACTGAGCCACGCCAGCCAGGCGCTGTATCCTTTTCTAACGAACATATTATGGTTCTTTTGTCAAAAGCTTCACCTAACCCAGCGGTCGGCGAACTCATTAGTCAACAGAGCGGCAAACCGCGGCTCGCGAGCCACAGTTTGCCAACCACTGACCTAACCCACCCCCTGGGCTCAGATTCCGCAGGCGCTCATGTGAACCAGTCTTCGGGGGGGGGGGGTGTTCTCCCTCCTTCCCCGTCCCTCAGGAGCTGTGTGCCCCCCACACACACACGTTAATTCACGATCAAAGCAGTGGCTCAAGTTCAAAGGCAAAGCAAGACCGACGTCAACGTGCGCACGTGTTATTTCTGAGGGTGCTAAGCGGGGAGGAGGTCTCATGGTGACTTAGCACCGGGGAGTGTCTCAGGGAGCTGTCGGGAGCCGCACTGCCCTTGTGATGAGGAAAAGACAGAAAGAGAGTTCATCCAGGAACCTGGAATTCCAGCCCACCGTGGACAACACGTGCCCCTGCTCCTCCTCCCCCCGCCCCCCTGGACTCCACAGCTGGTCAGACAGCTCTATCTGTGGTTTCACTGGCCCCCTGCACCGATTTTCCTAGCTCAACCGAAACTGTGCGGCCCAGTCCACACGCAGAACCAGCCGGAGTGAAGCTGCAGGCGCGGAGAGAACCGGGTGCAGGCTTCACCTGGCCCCCAGACTCCAGCGCCCTTCGTGTGACCTTGGCGTTCCAGGGAGGGCCGCGCCTCCCCGCCCGCTGCCTTTGCCCCAGGGCCCCACGCAGCTGGTCCTGGAAGGCACGGGTGTCGTGGAGAAAGCGACAGGCTCATAACTGTAGCAGCCACTCACGCTCAGGGCTGTCTGTACAGTTTATCTTGTTCGTAAAATACCGGGGCGCCCAGGGCTGCTGTGGGGTCCCCGTGTCCTCAAGGCCCAGCTCCCTCGCGGTCCTGCTGGCTCCGGGGTGACAGCCCGCCCCTCCCGTCTGTGCGGAGTTCAGGCAGGAAGAGGCGACCCCTCCCCTGGCCTCTGCCGCATCATCAGGGTTCACGCCGGTTACACGGAGTCCACGCAGCGGGTTTAACAGCAAGGCGCTTCCCAAGACCGCAGACAGCGCGTGAAGCACGGGGCGGCTGAGCAGACTCAGGGGCCCCCAAACCGTGGACTAGCCACGGCTGTTCTGCAAAGTGGGGGAAGCAGGTGTGTGGTGGCTGGTCAGCGCCCCCCTCCCCCCTCCTCGGGCATCCTGTCCCCATCAGTCCTCTCCCCTTCAGCGAGGCAGTGTTCCCCCATTTATAGCGAGGAAACTGGGGCTCCTCGCGCTGAACTGATGTCCCAGACGGGGCTGAATCAGGTTTGAACCACAGTCCCCGCTCCACTCTGCCCCTGATGTGTTTGCTTTGCCGAAGCTGAACAACAGGGGGCTCTCCCGAACCCCTTGCTCCTGACGATGGTGCCCCTCTCCCACCCTGCGCCCAGCTCTGTGCTCACTGCTCCAGGGGCTGGGTCCCGTGGGCCCCCTGAGAAGCCGGGTGATGTGTGGGGACTGTCTGGGCTGCGCCTGCAGTCTCCATGGGCCAGAGTCACCCCACGAGGCGTTATTTTCCCTACATGTGACCGCTCCAGTCCTAGCGTCCTTCAGGCCCAAATCAAACTCCCTCTCTATGAAGCCTTCGCCAACCTCCCTGCCAGCAGCCCTGCCTTCTCCGAGACTCCCACATGCTTCCCTCCCACAGCCCCACCTCCCTTTAACTCTTCCCACAATCCACCTGGAGAGCCACCCTCCCCTCCCATGTGGTATCGTCCTGAAGACAAGAGCGTGGCCTCTACCTGCTGTCCCTCAAAGCTCTGCTCCGTGCGGAGGGAGAGGAGGGCTGTCGAGATGAATACGGCAGTGACTTTCCGTAGCAAGGAAATCCGGTGGAGCCCGGCCGGCGTGGCTCAGGGGTTGAGCGTCAACCTATGAACCAGGAGGTCACGGTTCAATTCCCGGTCAGGGCACAGGCCCGGGTTGCAGTTCGATCCCCAGTGTGGGGCGTGCAGGAGGCAGCTGATCCATGATTCTCTTTCATCATGGATGTTTTGATCTCTCTTTCTTCTCCCTTCCTCTCTGAAATCAATAAAAGTATATTTAAAAAATAAAAAAAAACCACATTGGGTAATCGGTATCTGGTTAATTTCAAAGCAAAGGCTCCAGGCCTTCACCACCATCCATCAAATTTCTCCTCTTACTTCGTGAGCACTCGTTGGTTAATGTAGACAGAATGTTTTGTTTACATATTTACTTGCTTTGTGGCTTTTAACATTTTTTAAGAATGAGCTGAAAAAGAGAGAGGGCAGGAAGGACTACGTCTTTGGAGTTAAAATGAGTTCGTCTTTCTCGTTGGAACAACCCTAACAGGCCCCTTTCCACGCTCGTTTGGGCATTTGCCGTCAGTAACGAGTCAACAGGACAGAAAGAAGGGGACGAGTCACAAAAGGAACAGCCGAAACCGGTGTGGCTCAGTGGATAGAGCGTCGGCCTGCAGACTGAAGGGTCCCGGCTTCGATTGCGGTCAAGGGCACGTACCTTGGTTGCGGGCACATCCCCAGTGGGGAGTGTACAGGAGGCAGCTGATCGATGTTTCTCTCTCATCGATGTTTCTAGCTCTCTATCCCTCTCCCTTCCTCTCTGTAAAATATCAATAAAATATATTTAAAAAAAAAAAAAGAACTGTGCGTAATATTGATTTAAAAAACCTGTGTTTCCCTGTTCTGTCTGAGCAGGGCTTTTCATGTATTTTTGTTATTTCGGAGAGGAAGGGGGAGATGATGAGAGAGAATCATGGAAACCGCCCTTAGAGACGACCCAAATAGCACACCCCTTTGTTTGAATATTTCTAATAGAAAGAGTGGTGGTCTTTGGGAAGATTTTTATCGTTAGGCCAAATAACGCAATGTATTTGAAAGAAAACGTTTTTAATCTATTTGATAGAAATGAGGTACTTTCTGAAAATAACAAGAGTCAATAAAGATTTTATGGAAATGAGTGTTTTCAACAGCTGGCTTAGATTCCCCAAATTTCTTCTCCACATCAGTATATTTGCTGCTTCAACCGGTATACCGTCAACTTTAAAAATTCATTGTCAGCCCTAATCGGTTTGGCTCAGTGGATAGAGCGTCGGCCTGGGGACTGAAGGGTCCCAGGTTCGATTCCGGTCAAGAGCATGTACCTTGGTTGCGGGCACATCCCCAGTCGGGGGTGTGCAGGAGGCAGCTGATCGATGTTTCTCTCTCATCAATGTTTCTCTCTATCCCTCTCCCTTCCTCTCTGTAAAAAATAAAAAATATATTTAAAAAAAAAATTCAGTGTCAGCCCAATTGGTGAGGCTCAGTGGTTGGGCATCGACTTATGAACCAGGAGGTCAGGGTTTGACTCCCGGTCAGGGCACAGGCCTGGGTTGTGGGCTCCATCCTCAGTGCAGGGCGTGCAGGAGGCAGCCGATCCATGATTCTCTCTCATCATCTCTCCCTTCCTCTCCGAAATCAATAAAAATATATTAAAAGCCGTGCTCAGCGTCGGCCTGTGGACTGAAGAGTCCCAGGTTTGACCAGGTTTGATTCTGGTCGGGGCGCGTGCAGGAGGCAACCAATCGATGTGTCTCTCTCACATCGATGTTTCTCTCTGTCTTCCCCCCTCCCTTCCAGTCTTTCTAAAAATCAATGGAAAAATTTCCTCGGGTGAGGATTCACAAAGGAAAATATATATTAAAAATAATAGTAACCTGTTTGATTCCTCCCCCATGTCACCATAGGTGGGGGGAGGGGCGGCAGTGGGAGGGTGTGCTCTGCTCCTCTCAGTCACGCAGGGACTCCGGGTCCCCCAGCACCTCCTGCCCCCATTCCATTGGCCGGAGCCCCGCCCCACGGCACCCCACTCCTCACTGCAAACAGCGTGGACATGCAGGCCAGCTCTGCGCCAGGAGGAGCGGGGACGTGGGCAGCGGGGCACCCGGCGTCTCTGACACCCCCGGGTTGTAAGACACAAGGAAACGCTCAGGTGGTCTCATTCAGCTGAGCAAGATGCTGAAAACTGTGACCCTTAAATCCTTGAGCCTTGAGATCCTGCGCACGGCGAGAAGCCAGAGCTGCTACGGGGAATGGTCGCTCGTCTCATTTCGGGCCGGCGGCCGGAGAAACCTCGACGGCAACCAGCAGACACACCTGCCTGAGAGCAAGGACGTGAGTTCCTGCAAACGAGTTCCTGGCCGGTTCTCCGTCGGGGTCCCACCCAGCACCGGCCCCCCTGCACAGGCACTGCAGCGGCGGCCGACCCCTCTGCGGGCGGGAGGACGGACCAGAAGGGAGATGTCGCCCACGGGAGGTGGCCTTGGGCCCGGCTGCCCCAAGCGGGTCGGAAACGTCATGAATAACGAGGGTTTGAACTCTACAGTCTCAACACGAAAGACGGGATGTCCGGTGTGGAGACCGCGCCGTGCTTGAGACCTTACAGCAACGACAAAGAGGGAGAGTTTTAATTCCGAGGTGAGTTTCAGGGGTCCTCAAACTTTTTAAACGGGGGGCCAGTTCCCTGTCCCTCAGACCGTGGGAGGGCCGGACTATAGTTTAAAAAAAACTATGAACAAATTCCTATGCGCACTGCGGGCCCGGGACGCGTCGGCTGCTGAGCAGGACAGGCAGCGGCCCCCGGCGGGCCGGATCCATGTCCTCGGCGGGCCGCCTGTGGCCCGCGGGCCGTAGTTTGAGGACGCCTGGAACTGGAAAATGACGCGGTTTTTGTTGGGAAAGGGAAAGGCACTGCGGGAAAGACTCCAGGGAGGAAATAGAGGCCGGGAACAGGTGAGCTGCCCCGGCCGCCGGCAGCCTGGAGCCCGTGGGAGCCCGGCCCCGGGAGAGGCAGAGGGAGCCAGCGCCCAGGACGCCGCTGGGAAGCCAGGACTCAGCAGCGAGGCTGGGGTGTCTCTCCCCAGTGCGGTCCCCACAGGGGTCCCTGCAACAGTCCCTGTGGGTTCAAGGGCGCGACGATGAGAGGAATCTGGAGTCGGGTGTCCCACAAGGTGGGACGTGGATTTGCACCGGAAGGGGATGCTGGCGTTGGCGGCCCCCGGAGCGAAGGTGGCGGTTCGCCTGTGGGTCCGAGGGCGGCCGACATTATGACCGCCTGCCTGCCCCTTCCTGGTCATCTTCTCCTCCCCCTTTGCAGATCCCGCCCTCTGCCCTCCAGGGCGGCTGAGCCTCCTCACTGGCTCCAGGCCTGAGCACGTGACCAGGCGGACCAGCGCATGTTTGCCTCTGGGGGTGGCTCGGCGTGTACCCGAGAAACCTGGACTTCTGGTGACCGTTTGGTGTCTGGAAGGGGTGACCTTGTCTGAGAAGGAAGCCAACTCAGAGGAAAACAGAGACAAGAAATGGGCAGACATTCTCAACAACCTGTTTGTGAGCACCTGGATCAAGCCATACCTGACATCCTTCCCTGATTTTAAAAAAATATATAGAAACCAAGTTTTGTTTGTGTGGGTTTGTTGTTGGTTTTTTTTCACTGAAGAGAGTCTGATTTGGATTTCTGTAACAAGTAGTTAAGAGTGTTATCACGCTGACATTGATAAATTAGGGTTTGCTGGGCACTCTGCTAGAAAGGGAGGCTCTAAAGCAGGGGTCCTCAAACTTTTTAAACAGGGGGCCAGTTCCCTGTCCCTCAGACCGTGGGAGGGCCTGACTATAGTTTAAAAAAAACACTATGAACAAATTCCTATGCGCACTGCGGGCCCGGGACGCATCGGCTGCTAAGCAGGACAGGCAGCGGCCCCCGGCGGGCCGGATCCATGTCCTCGGCGGGCCGCATGTGGCCCGCGGGCCGTCGTTTGGGGACCCCTGCAGGGCAGTTAGAGCTCCCTCGGGGGTTCTCCCATGGAGGGGACACTTGTAACAATAACCCGGGTGCCGGGTGGCACTCTCTACACCGTAATTCGTTCGGGGTAAGTCTGCACCCAGCTTTGCCTGGGCCGGGAGGTGCCAGGAGAAGCTTCATGGAGAGGTGGCACCTGAGGAGGGAATACTTCCCGAGCGGGAGAGAGGACGGTCATCTGTGTGATTAACCTGCGTGGCCAGAATTTGAAAACTGCCAAGGAGGACAGAGAGAGGGCGGCTGTGGCAGTGGGAGGGGGAGTCAAGGGCTGCGGACTCACCCTGACGTCGTTTACTCAGCTTTCCTGGGCCCCACCCCTGCCCCCCGCTCCCCTGACCCCGCCCCCCACCCAGGCAGGGACACAGCCCGGGGCAGGGCATCATAGCATACGTGTGCCCACTCTGCTCATGCCACAGGGAACCTGCCCGCAGGGGAATACACACACCGTCAACGAACCCGCAGCAGAAACTCGTGGCAACGCCGACGGAGAAAAAGGCCGCTGGCCTCTTAGCGGTGACCCCGCGAGTGTTCCCAGGGGCGGGTGTCCCGTTCTGGACCCCACCCGGGGCTCCTGCAGCTGGCCTCTGGCTCTGGCCTCGGCTCCCCCATGTCTAGAAAGCGGGGCCTGGACTGTTGGGAATTTGCTCACAAACCCCTTTGGGGACTTGCAGCCGCACCCCCTCCGGGAGATCAGTGTCTTTGTCCCCGTCCTTCACCCTCGCGTGCCCCCCAACGCTCAGCGCTGAGGGTGGGGCTCCAGGCGGTACACGGGCCCTCTTCCCTGCCTTCCCTTCGAGGCCCGTGGTGCTGACGGGGGGCAGGGTCACTGGGACCTGAAGCCCTAGAAGCCTCCGGTGGAATCTGGGGCAGCTGGTCCTCGGCAGTTATCTTGGCATTAACAAACTGTCCACGTTCCTCGCTAAGTGGGAGAGTTGTCGCCGCATTCTGAGACTCCGGAGCACTGTTCAGCCTCGGGGAGCACTCCGCCCACGCACTTCTCACAGCCTTTTTAATTATTATTAGGCGATGAACAAATCTTATAACCAAATCTTGTGCCGACTTAAAGACATACACAAAACGCTAGGAAGTGCCTTATTCTGCCCTGACTGGTGTGGCTCAGTGGATAGAGCGTCGGCCTGAGGAATGAAGGGTCCCAGGTCCGATTCCGGTCAAGGGCATGTACGTTGGTTGCGGGCACATCCCCAGTGGGAGGTGTGCAGGAGGCAGCTGATCGATGTTTCTCTCTCATAGATGTTTCTGACTCTCTATCCCTCTCCCTTCCTCTCTGTAAAAAAATCAATAAAATATGTTTAAAAAAAAAAAAAAGAAGAAGTGCCTTATTCGGGCCCAGCTGGTGTGGCTCGGTGGTTGAGCATCCACCGATGAACCAGGAGGTCAGGGTTCAATTCCCGGTCAGGACACATGCCCAGGTTGTGGGCTGGATCCCCAGTGGGGGGCGTGCAGGAGGCAGCGGATCCATGATTCTCTCTCGTCACTGATGTTTCCCTCCCTTCCTCTCTGAAAGCAATAGAATGCATATGTTTACCGGTGCCTTCTTCATCCTCCAAACAGACTTGACCTCTGTGACGGTCCCATCACAGAACGTGCGCTCCGTGGGGGTCTCTCCGTGTCTTCCTCGTCTGCATGGAAGCCCTTGTTCGTCTGCGCTTCTCTGCGTGGCCTCGGCACGGGGCCCTGCTGAGCCGCCGGCTCCCGCCTCCGCCCCTCCCCGCCCTCGGCCACAGCCCCTGGTCCTCGCCGCAGGCCGGGCCGCCCTGGGCTCTGGAAGCAGAATCAAGTCCATTTGAACATCAGCTCTGTCAGCTCCTGTCTGACCCTGGGCTGCCCCCCCCCCCCCCCCCCCCCGCCCAGGCATTTGCTAGGAAAACCGATGTTTCGTCTTCTGTTCAAATGTTCTTGGCTGAGCGAATGTTTAGTCCCCTGCACTCCGGCCCCTGCTGGTGGCCCGGTCAGCCTGTCCGTCCAGCGAGCTGGCATTTTCAGCTCTGGCCCCCAGGCTTCTCATGGCCTCGCCCCCTCCTGGCCTCCTGCAGCTGTGTGGCAGGCCTGCCTGGCCTCTTTCCTCCGTCTCCAGCCTGTGTGGACACGTGTGAACTTCCCAGACGGAGACTTCCACGTCCCTCCCTGCAGGGGCCCAGTCCTAGCTCCGGACTCTCCTGGTCAGAGGGCTCACCACGTGTCTCACTGTACCCATGAGGCCTTGCGAATACAGGCAAATTGTATTGTGTTGTTGAGTCTCTCTCTCCAGTCATCGGCTCAGGGGGAAATGTCATTATTTTCGCAAAACTGAATTCTGGGGCCCAGTTTCATGATGTGTATCTGATTCCAATCAGTGCCAGGCGCTCGGGCGCTTCCCGAGCTGGCCCCCGTGCTGCGGGTAACCCCGCCCGCATTCCTGCCTTATCTGGACCACGGGGCAGTGGGGGGGGGGGGGGTGCGTGCTGAGCTCTGGGGCCGGCAGCGACTGACTTGGTGACGTCAGTTCATAGGATTTGCTCCAGGAAAGGAGCGGGTGAGTGGAGATCGCTGGGATGAACTGGTGTGACTGGTCTTTTCATTGTCTTGTCAGCGCAGTTAGAATCCGCTTGGATACGCCCTGGCCGGGAGGCCAGGAGGCGTGTGGATGACCTGGCAGCGGATTAGTGGGACGGGGCATGTTGTCTGGTTGGAAGTTAGTTCCCCATTAACTGACCGGTCGGCCGGCGGCCACGCTGTTGGTGCACAGGTAGCGCGGGGCGGCTGCATGAAGAGGGACGCGCTGTCGGTGGGCCCAGGAACCGGGTGTGCGCGTTTCGGGGGCCGACAGGCACTCGGTACCAGCAGCTGGATGTCTGGGGGACGTGCACACTGAAATCGCCCAGGTCCCCACCCCGGCCAGGGCCCAGGTCTCCTCCTCGATCCCCTGCTGCCTTGTGGGGTGTCGGTCTCCCTGTCAGCAGACGGCATGCCCGTCCGGGAGCTTGGGCCTCCGATGAGCAGAGCTCCGGGCTGGCCGCTGCCTGTTGGGAGGTGCCTGGCAGTGAGCGTCCTGCCCGCGGCCCTGGCACCACCTGCCTGGTTAGCGCGCCAGGGAGAAGGCCACCCTTCCCGTCAGCAGCACCTTCTGAGGAGAGTCACCGAGCTGCACCCCGCTTTCAGGGCGTCCCGTGACCTGGCGGACCAGGGAACCGGCGGGGACAGCATGGCACCAGCCCCCGGGCACAGCCTCCTCCTGGTCACGCTGGGCGCCCCTGCCCGCGACCACCTTGCACGAGGCCAGCTCAGCACCCTGGTCCTCACCCAGGACAGCACCGTGCGGGGCTGCGGCCGCCCTGGTGACATGTGGGACTGTGACTACAGCCTGGCCAGCACCCGGCCCCTGGCCCCCCGGCCCGGCCCCAGGCCCCCCAGCCCGGCCCCTGGCCCCCCGGTCCGGCCCCAGTGGCCGCCTGCCCGTCTGGCTCCCCCACTCCGCCACCCTGGGCCTCCTGCTGAACTCCACGCGGGTGCGGGACCTGAGGCCCTCGCTGTGCAGCGCGCACCCTCCCCGCCCAGTTCCTGGCCATCTGCGGTCTGGAGAGGCTCCGTGTCACCACCGCCGCCCAGGCCAGGCGCCCCGCGGCCCCCGGGCTGGCCGTCCTGGGCGGACGTCTCCTTCCCGGACACGGGCCTCTTCGACAGGGGTCGGGCCTGAAGTCCTACAGCAGGGGTCCCCAAACTACGGCCCGCGGGCCACAGGCGGCCCGCCGAGGACATGGATCCGGCCCGCCGGGGGCCGCTGCCTGTCCTGCTTAGCAGCCGACGCGTCCCGGGCCCGCAGTGCGCATAGGAATTTGTTCATAGTTTTTTTTTAAAACTATAGTCCGGCCCTCCAACGGTCTGAGGGACAGTGAACTGGCCCCCTGTTTAAAAAGTTTGAGGACCCCTGGTTCAGTGTCCAAACCGTGGCCCACACCGCCGGCAGCCTCCCCTACTTTCCTGGCTTCACGGCCTTCCCGAGTGGAAGCAGCAAGAGCCACGTGGTCACATTCATCTACTAACGGTCACTGCCTCCCCCCCGCCCCGGGACGCCGGCCACCGTGGCCATTTGAAGCAGGGACGGGAGTCAGTTCCTCCATCTCCACCCGCACCCCCTCCCAGTGCCCCCAGCAGGGCCGCTCAGACCGCACCAGCCCCTGGGCCCGCCCCGGCCCGGCCCGGCCCTACCAGGGCTATTTGGAAAAACAAAACAAAAGGAAACCAAAGCCAACCGGTTCGGTCCAGACACCTTGAGGGCCAGCTGGAGGCGGATCCTGCGACCCCAGGGTCCCGCCGTCCTGCTGGACCAGAAATGGAGCCTCAGTGCACCAGGGACTCCCCATGGGGTGAGCCCGGACCCATCTTCCGCAGCGCGGCCCTGGCTGGTCTCCGCTGCCTGGGCCTGGCCTGGCCCTGCTCCCACGTCGGTGATGGAGTTCAGAGGCTCCAGGGCATGCGCCCCGCGGAACAGTGAGGTTCGCTTACACGGAGCAGCGCCTTTCCAAACTCCGTGCCAGGAAGATGCTCTGAGACAGCGAGTCTTCCTGAGCGCATTCGGTGGGGAGGCCTGGGTGGGTGGAACTCAGGGCCCAAATGAGGGGGGGCACCGGGTTTCGAGCGGGGAACAGAAGTGAAAATCAGGGCGCCCAAAACCAACGGCACGACCTCCAAGTTTTGCCTGGACTAGCCTTGGGCAAACTACGGCCCGCGGGCCGGATCCGGCTGTTCTATCCGGTTCTCTTGCTCTCCCCTCCGCTCCTTTACTTTGAATTTATACTAGTTCACACAAACACTCCATCCATGCTTTTGTTCCGGCCCTCCGGTCCAGTTTGAGAACCCATTGTGGCCCTCGAGTCAGAAAGTTTGCCCACCCCTGGCCCTGGACCCTGGGGAAGGTTTCCTTGTCCAGCCCTTCTCTGACCTTTCCTTCTCTTTGCCTCCTCCTGTCGCTGTCCCTGTCTCCACCTTCACTGTCTCCTCTCACTCTCCCATCCCTCCCCTCCTCCCTCTCCTGCTCCCAAACCGGAAGTGAGATCAGCACCATCAGAACCACATCTAACCCCACCAGGAGCCAGCCTGGGAACCCAGCCATCACGTAGCATTCCAATGGGTAACGTGCTCCTATGAGCAATAGATAATTTTAAAATGTATTTTTATTGATTTCAGAGAAAAGGGAGAGGGAGAGAGAGAAACATCAATGATGAGAGTCATTGATCGGCTTCCTCCTGCACGACCCCTACTGGGGATGGAGCCTGCAACCCGGGCATGTGTCCTGACCGGGGAATCCAACTGTGACCTCCTGGTTCATAGGTCGATGCTCAACCCCTGAGCCACACTGGCCAAAGCTATAATTTTTATTGTTGATAGTATTATAGATATCTCCCATTGCCCCCCCTCCATTTATCCCCCTCCTCCCAGCCCCTACCTAAGGCAAATTTTTTAAAATTAAACCGACTCATCATTGTACAAAGAACATTTTTCCTCGAAGAAGCCAGCTTACCATTAGAGTAGAACGAATAGAAAGAATCCACGGCGATTATGATAGAAAGGTCCAAGTTCAGAGTGCAAAGGGATGGAACGTGGTTGCATTCACGAAGCCATAATTAGAAGACAGGGTTTTATTATGATGTCTTGGGGCTGATGGCTCTAGGTCACATCACCATCGTTTTCTCCTAATGTAACAGAAATAACCTGAAATGTCTACATTTGCTTAATTGGTGGGGGATTTGGCCATCCGGGCTAATTAGCATGAGTCCATAATGTCAGTGTTTAAATCAGGCCACAACTCAGACCAAAGTATGAATTTTAATAGAAAAAAATGTAATGACCTCATTACTGACATTATACTTGAGAGATGAGTGAGATTAAAGTCATGGGAAAGACAAGGAAGGAATGAGCAAAGAAAGGCAAGGAGGATGTAAGTGAAAAGATTAATAATAAATACATTAACTGTCATCACTGCCGGAAAATGTGAAAAATTGAATTTTAATGGGTTTTTACTAATAAAGCATAAAGTTGAATGACGTTAGAAATTCTGGACATTTTAATGTGCTTATCTTCCATTTGGTGGCTTTTAATCGTTTCGAAACTCTTTCTCATGTGAGTTAAGTGGTTCTTATCAGAAATAATTGTGGGTCAATGGGACTTAAATCAATAGAAGAGGGAAGTTAATGTGTCAGAAATCAAGCCTGTGGTCGCCAGATTTCTGGACTGAAAATGTGGTTCCAGGTGCCCTGACGGGATAAAGAACAGAAAAAACCCACAGCACATACATGGGGTGGAGGGAATGGTGATGTTCCCCATTTTAAAACCTGGATCTTTTACATCTAGATACCATCGATAATCACAGTTAGACAGAAAAGATAACCTTACTGAATTAGATATAGCGGCTAAATTTCAACAGAGTTGGAAAGAATGTAGACATTTTCTTTCTTTTGTTTTGCTGTTCATCCTCACCCGAGGATATTTTTCCATGGATTTTTAGGGAGAGTAGGAGAGAGAGGGAAAGACAGAGAGAAACATCGATGTGAGAGAAACACATCCATTGGTTGCCTCCCGCATGAGCCCTGACCAGGCCCCCGGCCGGGGAGAAGCCTGCAACCAAGGTACGTGCCCTTGACCGGAACCAAACCCAGGACCCTTTGGTCCTCAGGCCGACGCTCTATCCACTGGGCAAAACCGGCCAGGGCCGTTTTCTAACCTTTTGAACGGGACCACTCAAATGCTCTGGATGAAGGTACCTGCCTCTCATTACTCGAAATGACTATATTCTTGCAAGGTAAGGAGCTCTCCGCTCTCCGGCCCATGCTTCAGTGCCAGTGAGCATATATGCATGGCTCTTTAAAAAAGGAATAAAGTGAATGAAAGCTCCTCTCTGACCAAAAGCTATAGCTGAAGACTATTATTAACTAGTAAACTTCTTTTAAACAACCATATAATTTACACAGATAATATTAACATCACTACAAAATTAAAATAACTCTTGGTTATTCTGTTAGAATTCTTTGGTCCTAGTGTCTTCAGGTTCTCAGGGAAACGAACATGAATTCCTTTAAGCAAACAATAAAGCATTATCAACAACAACAAAACAAAGAAGATGTGCCCCGCCGGCGTGGCTCAGTGGCTGAGCGTCCACCTAGGAACCAGGAGGTCACCGTTCGATTCCCGGTCAGGGCACATGCCCGGGTTGCGGGCTCGATCCCCAGTAGGGGCCGTGCAGGAAGCAGCTGATCCATGATTGCCTCTCATCATGGATGTTTCTCTCTCTCTCTCCCCCTCTCCCTTCCTCTCTGAAGTCAATAAAAACATATCTGAAAAACAACAAGAACAAAGAAGCAATGTGTCCTGGGCTTCCGGGGTCTCTGCGCAGACAGGACCAGGAAGAGCTGTGAGCAGGCCCCGGGAAGGCAGCCCGCACCCTGCTCTGTCCCCTTTCCCTCCCGCTCCACAGACTCCTTTTCTCAGCTCCTGACCTGCATTGGTAATTTATGACTTTCCTTTGGCTCTTGAGTTCACTGCAAGTCCAGCCACAAGCAGGACTCGTTGTCTCTGTCTCAAGTGCAAAACCTTGGGAGAACCCGATCCGGCTCCTTGCATCAGGGGCCTGTCCTTCGCCCAGGCTGAGCAGTAACTACGCTCCCAGCCTTCTTCTCACTACAGGAGGCGGTTCCCCAAGGCGAGGGGGTGGGGGTGGGGGTGAGATCTGTTACTACTTTAGAGACTCATCTGCTGAGTAATTTATAACAAATGTATCGCGATCTTGTTTTGGGAACAAAGGGACGCGAGCCGAAGAAAATGTTAATTTATATCAACGCAGGGTAACACATCGCTCACTAATTAAACAGATACTGTTCAGCATCGTTCAGTCAACGGATATTGATTGCCTGTGGTGTGCCAACAGGCCCCGCTGTAATTACCGTGAACATAGCAAAGAACAGCACATACAATCTCTCCCCCACGAAGCCTGTATTTTACCTAAGTTAAAGCAGACCTATCTTCAGCAAGGCAAGGTTTACAATTTTTTTAAAAAAAAAAGCTTTTTATTTTTTAATATATTTTATTGATTTTTTACAGAGAGGAAGGGAGAGGGATAGAGAGTTAGAAACATCGATGAGAGAGAAACATCGATCAGCTGCCTCCTGCACACCTCCCACTGGGGATGTGCCCGCAACCAAGGTACATGCCCTTGACCAGAATCGAACCCGGGACCCTTCAGTCCGCAGGTAGACGCTCTATCCACCGAGCCAAACCGGTTTCGGCAAGGTTTACAATTTTTAACTAAATGTATTGAGCCTCCCCCCCCCCCCATCCCCCGGAATAGAATTGCTGAGGTATAGTTTTAGAAACAAAATAAAAATTCTAAAGCAGGGATTCCTAGGCTATCAAACTCCACCTGCCAAATAAAAACTTTAGGTGAAATAAAAACCTGGGCAAGACTCGTGGTGTTTTAGTTTGCCAAATAAGGGTGTGAGAACAAACGAACACGCTCTCCTCGCCATTTCCCAGGAGGCAGGAGACTTCAGTGTCTGGGCATGGAAAGAGAAAGACAATCTCAGAATAAAGGACTGTTTTCCTAAGTCAGGACATCTGCTGCTGGCGGACAGGCTGTCCTCCCGCTGCTCACTGGGCGGCTCCCGGGACAAGTTTCTGCAGGCCGGAGACCTGAGTTTGGTAACCCCCGCTCCACAGCACAGCCCCCACTGAGGGGTGAGCCAAACAGAACTGGCTGGTCTATTTTGTCTGAATTTATGGGCCAATTATTCCACGTAAAGTCGCAATTTGGTGAGAAAAAAAACTAATCAGAATTACTGCTTGGAAAGATGACTTTTTTAAAAAATACGTATGTTTTTACTTTTTTTTAGAGAGAGAGAGAGAGAGGAAGGGAGAGGGATAGAGAGGTAGAAGCATTGATGGGGGAGAAACATCATCGATCTTGCACACCCCCTACTGGGGTTCGAGCCCACAACCCTGGCATGTGACCTGACTGGGAATGGAACCAGTGACCTCCTGGTTCGAGGGTCGATGCTCAACCATTGAACCACACCGGCCGGGCAAGATGACTTTTAAAAAAGAATTGAGCCCTAACCGGTTTGGCTCAGTGGATAGAGCATGGGCCTGCGGACTCAAGGGTCCCAGGTTTGATTCCGGTCAAGGGCATGTACCTTGGTTGTGGGCACATCCCCAGTAGGGGGTGTGCAGGAGGCAGCTGATCGATGTTTCTCTTTCATCGATGCTTCTAACTCTCTATCCATCTCCCTTCCTCTCTGTAAAAATCAATAAAATATATTTTAAAAAATAAAAAAGAATTGAACTAACTTATGATTCGAACACAAAGGTATGGATGTAACCATTCTAGGTAAGCGATCTTTGTCTTCCCAGAATACTAAAAACACTCCAATATTGATGAAATGGTGATGACAGACTGTATTCCACAGACAAACCAGTCGGTTTAACACAAAGCACAGAAGAATCTTATAGAACAATTAATGTCTGATAATATACTGCTGACAGGCGATCAGAGCAGCTATTGGGCTCCGGGGAGTTAATTTCCACAAGGTCTCTAGCTGCTGGAAGGACCCCTGACTTGCTTGGGCAGCAGGATAACTTGTAAGTGTCTAACTTTGCCCTTTAATCACTGACCATGTAGCCTGTCGACGTTATAAATACATTTGCTGTCTCTTACTGTCTTGGCTCACTTTAAAAAATGCAAGTGCTCTCTCTCTATTCATATTAAGTCAACGTTTTCCCCGTGGGAGGTCTTTTTGAAGTTTTAGGCCAAGATATTAACATATGCTGCTCTGACTTTATTATCTTTGTTAGCTTTACCGGAATCACGTTACTGCTAACCTGATTCTAGGCTCAGGTGTCTGGAGGCTGACCAGGCACAATTTGAATCTTTTGTGATGGGAACCGGAGTTCAATTTCACCCACGAAACACTCTGGGAATCGGAACTTAAATCAGTGCTGAACAGCCAGAACCTAAGAACCTCGAGTAGTTTGAACAGAAGGGAAGCCATTTCCTATTAACTGGAAGAAACTGTTACAGAGGATGCTCTTAGCCTAGGCCCTAGAATCCGTGGTCGGCAAACTGCGGCTCGCGAGCCACATGCGGCTCTTTGGCCCCTTGAGTGTGGCTCTTCCACAAAATACCACGGCCTGGGAGAGTCTATTTTGAAGAAGTGGCGTTAGAAGAAGTTTAAGTTTTAAAAATTTGGCTCTCAAAAGAAATTTCAATTGTTGTACTGTTGATATTGGGCTCTGTGGACTAATGAGTTTGCTGACCTCTGTCCTAGATCATCTTAGAGTTTCCCAAAGTGAGTCCTGGAGGCAGGTCTCAAATCCAATCAAAGAAAACCAAAGAGGCAGGTGTGTGTGATACAAGTTCTTCGTGGGCTTGGGATCAACCGCTTCAACTTGGAACTGAAATCTGCAGGGCAGTTTTGACAGGATGGCGTAGGCAAATGAGCACTCATATTTGCTGGTACAAGTACAAATCGGCCCAGCCTCTGTAAAGAGCAACTGAGAATTATTAGTGAACTTACAAACGCACACATTTGGCCTAGCGATTCCCATTCCAGTTCAGGTGTGACCACATTTTTTTTTTTTGAAGCTTTTATTGCAGCGTTATTATACCAAGACTGGAAATAACCTCAACATCAGTTGTTATGGGGTGGGTTACACACATTTATGTACACAGTGGGTCACTATGCAGCTGGTAAAAGAAGAGACACTTTTTGCCCTAGCCGGGTTGCTCAGGGGTTAGAACATCGGCCAGGGGACTGAAGGGTTGGGGGTTCGATTCCTGACAAGGGCATGTACCTCCCTTGCAGGCTCCAAGCCCGACCCCGATGTGGGGAGGAAGGGCGCAAACGCGGGAGGCAACCAATGGATGTGTCTTTCACATGGATGTCTCCCTCTCTGTGTCTCCCCCTCCCTCCCACTCTCTCTAAAAATCAATGGGAAGCTGAAACCGGTTTGGCTCAGTGGATAGAGCATCGGCCTGCGGACTGAGGGGTCCCGGGTTCGATTCCGGTCAGGGGCACGTACCTTGGTTGTGGGCACATCCCCAGTGGGAGGTGTGCAGGAGGCAGCTGATCGGTGTTTCTCTCTCATCGATGTTTCTAACTCTCTATCCCTCTCCCTTCCTCTCTGTAAAATATCAATAAAATATATTTTTAAAAATCAATGGGAAAAGATATCCTTGGGTTGGGATTAACAACGAAAGGACACTATTCATGTATAGACATGAACCCATCTCCTCTCTTTGTTTCGTTAAACAAAAAAGTCACTGTTTATACAGGGTGTAAGAAAGGTACCTTATAACAATATTTGCTTTGATGCTCATTGAGTGTCACTGCAGGAGCATGAGAGAGTCCTAACCTCGCAAGGAGCTGGGTGGCTTAGAGACCATGGCTTCCTGCACTGTGATGAACGCCCGGGGTCACCTGTCGGGTTTGACACCTGGAAATACATTCACGTGGACGCGCACCCGGGAAGGAAAAGGCCCGGGTTTGGCGATCCAGCAGGAAAGCCGTGAGCCCAGCCTCAGGGTCCGGTCCCTGCGCCGGCCTCGCCTCTTAGGGCTGTCGCCTCGGTGACGCAAGTCGGTGTCCTAACCACCTCCACCCCAGACGGTTTTCCGGCCGTGCGTTTCTGCAACCGGCAAGCCCGGCGTCCTTCCCGAGCACCGGCGCGCGCTGCTGTCGCTGTAATGGCGAGAAGGGGGCTCATAGCAGGCCGGGTGTCGTCCATCACAGATGAAACGCAGCGGTGCCGAACGCGCTGATTACCATCTCATGCCCAGCTCACAGGCCCGAGGCCCACCACGGACCCCGCGTTCCGCGCCCCCGTCTCCCCGCGCCCGCGCCCGCCCCTCCTCTGGCCCCGCCTCTGGCTCCACCCGGCCTCCGCCCTCTCCTCCGGGTGCCGCGCGCTCGGCGGGAGGTCTTCTCGCGGGACTGCCCCGCGAAAGACCGGAAGAGGCACAGCAGCCCCTTCCCCGGAGGCCGCTCTCTCCTCCGCTCTCTATGATCCTCTTTGTGACCCGTCGAATTGCACCCGAGTCCCAGAGTTCCGTGTCCCCCCATAGTCCTCCCAGCCGACAGGGGCCAGTGCAGGAGGCAGAGGTTCTCGCGAGAGGCGCGGAGTTATCTCCGCGTGCCGGGAGCGCGAGCGCATGCGCGCTGGGGGTGCGCGGCCGGCGAGGGCTGACGAGACCGCGCTGGGGCTGGGAGCGCGCGTGCGCGTCGCGAGCTCGGCGCTGCCAGAGGGCCGCCGTGCGGGAGCGGGTGCGAGGGCGCCGTGCGGGCCGCGGGGATGTTCCGAAAGGCCCGGCGAGTGAACGTGCGCAAGCGGAACGACTCGGAGGAGGAGGAGCGAGAGCGCGATGAGGAGCAGGAGCCGCCGCCGTTGCTGCCGCCGCCGGGCACCACTGGCGAAGAGCCGGGCGACAGGGCCCCCGGGGGGGAGGTGCCGCTGGGCCCGGGGCCGCCGCCGCCGTCCGCGCTGACCCCGGGCCACGGAGCCGAGGCTGGGGGCTGCTTCCCGGGCGGCGCCGACCCCGGCAACGGGCTGAAGCCGCGCAAGAGGCCGCGGGAGAACAAAGAGGTGCCGCGGGCCAGCCTGCTGAGCTTCCAGGACGAGGAGGAAGGTAACCGCCGCGCGTAGGCCGGGACCCCGCACCTCCAGTCCCCGCACCCGCCCAGCCCACCCCACCCCCGGTGCCCGCACCGCAGCAGAGCCCCTTTCCCGCCCGACCCCGCGGCACATCTTCCCCGCCCGCGGCCTCCTGCTCCGGCTGGGACGCGTTCCCGCGCCGCCACCCCCTCTCCTAACAGCGCCGCCTCCTAGCCGTCCGCCGGTGCATCCGTCTGGGCGCTTCTCCGGGCCGTGAAGGTTCCCGGTGGGAGCCCGAGGCCCTGCCCCGCCTCTTTCCCCGCCGCGTGCTTCGGGGACAGCGGCGATCGGTCGGTCCCCGGGCTGCTCGTGGCCGGTTCCCCGAGCCCCGCACGTCACCCACGCCTCTGGGCGCTCTGTCCGCACATCCTTGACCCGGAGGCCGGGTTTGTAAAACCGCCGCGATCCTGGGTCTGGGAGCGAAGGCCGGCGTTGAAGCTCTGGTTCTGAGCGGCCTTGGGCCAGTCCCTGGCAGTCGCCGAGCCTCAGTTTACCCTTAGAAGTAACGGGTGCGTCGACCTTTGGACATTGGAGAGAGACGGGGTCGCAGTAACTCGGGGCGGTTTTCCTAGCCGGACGGGGGAGGCCCGGCTGCGGTGCGCTTAGGTTTCTGGCCGTCAATGAGCCTCCAGTATTGTATTTAGGGGTGTTTGTATAACGGCCAGCCGTGGGCAAACTACGGCCCGCGGGCCGGATCCGGCTGTTCTATCCGGTTCTCTTGCTCTCCCCTCCGCTCCTTTACTTTGAATTTATATTAGTTCACACAAACACGCCATCCATGCTTTTGTTCCGGCCCTCCGGTCCAGTTTAAGAACCCATGGTGGCCCTCGAGTCAAAAAGTTTGCCCGCCCCTGGATAACCCCTCGAGTCCATGGTATAGAATGAGGAATGAAGACTTTTGGAAATCTCGTTTGCATCTGGGTGTGAGATGCCTTCGTGTTCCCCGTAAGGCAGGCGGTTTCTCTTTGGCCTTTCTGTTCTTTTGTATTTTGTGTGAGCGGAGGCCAGCCCTATTTTCGATTTTGAAGCTGTAAGGACCGTTTGGCAGTGTTTGTGTTTGACTTTAAACTCTTCAAATCGAAGAGGATGGAGACATCATCAGAACTTGTATTTGAAAAGTGTTTTGTCATCTCAGCCCTGAAATAACAGTGTATCAACTGGCGACGGGTTTCCTCTCAGACTTGACAGCTCTGTGAAGCGGCACCTTTGATTTTGGATATTTTGTTTCAAGCACCGGAGTCATTTGCCCATTAAGGGCTTCCCCAATGATTTTCCTCCTGCAGGAGGCGATTTGAGGAAGACAATAGGACATCAGAAGGTGCCGTTTGCATGTTTTACGCCTTTTAAACAGTCTCAGATGCACATTATTCCAGATTAGTTTATGAAGTTGACTTGGGTGTAAGAGTATATCTTTGAAAGAATTTGAAAAGCACATAAGATCATGTAAAAGTTAGAAGGGAAGAGTGTCTAAAAATGGTTGCTACAGACTTTGTTTCTTTTTTTTTTTTTAAAGAAAATGAAGAAGTTTTCAAAGTGAAGAAATCAAGTTATAGCAAAAAGATAGTAAAATTACTTAAGAAAGAATATAAAGAAGATCTTGAAAAATCGAAGATTAAGACAGAACTCAACTCGTCGGCTGACAGTAAGTACCAAACTGACAGGAATCGTTGGAAATGTCACCCGACAGCCTGCCCGTGGGCTTGAGTGGGTTTGCTGCGTTTGTTGTGAGCCGGGTGGTTAGTCTGGTGGTCTCTGTCACTCCCCTGGGTCTAACAGGCCAGTGATACAGTTCTCTCACTAACACAGTTGCAACGTAAACGCATTTTTTTAAAAGACAGAATGTTTCCACTGCGCTGACTGCATCCCGCCCGTTTCCTACCGGTGTTCAGCCCGCACGGAGCAGAGAAAGGCCTCCCTGTCCCGCTGGGTCCTCCCGAGGGAGGCCGCGCAGGCTCCTGTGTTTGTAGACAGGCTTCCGGCTCTTTGGTGGCGCCTGTGCCGTGGGTCTCACTCTGAGAGAAGCCCAGGAGGGCCCTGACCTAGTGCTGACTCCACTCCGCAGCCTGGCAACGAGGCTGAGGGCTCCCGGCCTGCCCTGTGTGGACATCGCTCCTGGTCCGTCATCCTGTGCCGTGGTCTGAACTAGTCTCATGTCACTGCCCTCTATTTTAAGGAATTAAAGATAAAATTATTATTCCCCAGTTTCTCCGCTACAGGCTTCACGTGAAAAAGTATATGTCACCGTATCTCAAATTTTCAGTCTAATTTTGGAGACGTCGCTTAAATGTATAATTGGACCCACTGTTGGCAAAATGTCCAGTGAGTTGTTTAAGGGTAACTGCACTCTTGCCTTAAGAGGCGGGAGAAGGAATGCTTCAGGTAAAGTAGGTTTGCAGCTGGGACTTGGACGACTTAAGTTTCAGCACAGAAGCGGGCAGGTGGCTGTTCGCAGAGGTAAAGGGACAGACTGTGCTGGAAGGAGCAGGCGCCGCAGAGGAAGAGGGCGTTGCTGACAGGTGAGGAGGATGCTTGGTGTCTGGGGGTTAGAGTTGCTGTGTGCACCGGCTTGCCAAGGTGCTGACATGATAAATGCCTGTGGAACCTTAACCTGGTGGTAGCGTGCCGCATGGATTAGCACAGGAGAGATTGGAGGCCTGGGGCACTTTAAACACAGGGGTCAGCTGTGATCCGTTACTGGTGGGTCAGGAATCTCTGGAGCAAGACCGAGGCTTTTCCTGTCTCGCTGGGAAATGGTGGACGCGTTTAAATGTTCGCTGTGGGTGGAAGAGAAGAAATGGAAAGAAAGCATTGTTTGAGAAACATTCCAAGGGGAGAATTGGCAGGTTTGATGTATGCTTTAGCCGTTGGATTGAAAAGAAATTGTCGTGCCTGGCTGGTGTGGCTCAGTGGTAGAGCGGTGACCCATGCACCAAGAGGCCGCCGGTTCGAGTCTCGGTCAGGGCACATTCCTGGGCTGCAGGCTGATCCCTGGTGAGGGACATGCAAGAGGCAGCCAGTCAATGGACATTTCTATCTCTTTCTCCTTCTCCCCTCCTCTCTCTCTAAAATCAATAAAAACATATTTTTTAATAAAATAGGGAAGCCCTAGCTGGTGTGGCCCAGTTGTTTGGAGCATTGTCCGGTACACCAAAAGGTGGTGGGTTCGATTCCTGGTCAGGTTGTGGGTGATCTTCATTTGGGGAACATACAGGAGGCAGCCGATCTCTCTCTCTCTCTCTCTCTCTCTCTCTCTCTCTCTCTCTCTCTCTCTTTTTCCCGTTCCGCTCTAAAAATCAGTAAAATTTTTTTTAAAAAAAATGGTTAAATCTGAGCTTTCCTGCCAGGTGACTGAGAGAATAATTAAGTATTGCATACAGAAATGGGGACAGCAGGTGGGAGGAGGAGTATTTTTAGGGGAACCAATTACCTTGGAGTCTAGGAAACCCGTTTTTTCCAGCACCTGCATATAATGAAATACGAGGAAGGTCAGGAAGAGGGAGACCGGGAAAGGACCGTGTACTGTTGGGTTTTGAAATCTAAGTCGGTGTGAGGGTTATGAAGCCATCACCTGTGACACCTCTGTCTCTCCACTTCCACGTAGCTCCCACCTGAGGACTCAGTCAGTGTCCTCCCGGACGTGGACCCTGGGTCCCAGATTGTCATCGTTACCCCTGAATGGTGGTGTCGTTCACAGCCCCCCCCCCCCCCAGCCCTCCCCAGATGGGCCGAGCCGTGTGCCTTCAGCACAAGGGCAGGACCAACTGGACCCCTCTGGTGGCATTCCTAAGATAACACGTCCACCTTTAAACGGAGCTGGAGTGGAGTAGCTGGCCAGCGGGTGGAGATGTAGGTTTAGGTTTGGTGTTTATCGAGATGATAAAACCAAAAGGAAATGGAATGGATGAGGGCGCAGCATGAAGAAAATATTCCTGGGGCCCAGAGACCTCTACTTGCGAAAAGCGTGCACACAGAGAAGATTCACGAGGAGATGCAGGAATCAGAAAGGCGGAAGGAGAAAAGGCAGGGACCTTTTCAAGATGGGGCTGGTCAGCTGTATGAAATAGTGCCAGCAGAGGAAGGGCTGTTGGCAGGGTGGCCAGGTCTTTTCTGGAGGAGGCTGGCCCGCCAGCCACGCTCTGCCCGTTGGAGGGGGGCATTTTGCATGTTGCTCGGGGACACTGGATGAACTCGCTGTGGCTGCAGCCATTCGTTTGCAGGTGGGCTGGTGGGGAGGGGAGAGAGCACCAAGGCCATGCCGGGTTGGGGCGCGCAGGTGGGTGAGGAAGCGAAGGAGAGGCAGCAGGTCCCCACTGCTCCCTTTGGGAGTTTGGCAGAGAGGGGGGCAAAAGCCAGCGGGGCCATTGCACCGAAGCGGGCGTCTGTCTGGAGACGGGGGAGGGAGCCTGAGCAAGCCCGCGGTGGGGAGAATGCCTGTGGTGCGTGGCCTGAAGCGGAGCTAGCAGGGACACGGCGGCACAGGAGCCTGGAGGAAGGGTACCAGCACCTCCCCGGAGACGTCTGGAAGCACAGCAGCTGACCACTGACAGTGCAGCTGGCGCTGGGTCGGAGACCAGTCCTTGCTCCATCACAAGCAAAGACTGCGAACCTACAGAGCCTGGCACCCTTAACCCTGCAGCAGCCATCATCGCAGCAGTCTGCTCCGGCTGCCCCACAGTTCCGGTGGGTCTCTTAAAAGCCATTGATTTCACGGTGGCTGAGAGCTGCAGGAGATGGTATTTTCTTACGACATCTAACTGTAGACCTCTGATCAAGTGAATCTTAAGGTCTCATGGCCTCAGAACACACTTCAGAAGGAAGTCCGTGGTGCAGGAGCTAGGATGGTAACTGGGGAATTAAAGCGCCTGAGACAGAACAATGGACCTCTTCTCGGTGAAGGTCAGGGGCGGTAGGGTGGGGAGTTATCCTGGAACTCTTGTCTCAGGGAGAGAATATGGTTTGAGAAGAAGAGAGGACTTTTGAAGCAGTTTGTGGGAAGGGAATGTGCTGGGGAAACAACAGAGATACGGTCTCTTTCATATTTAGAAAAACTTTGATTTTACTCACATTCATCATGCCTATTACGTGCAGTGCCAGGTCCAAATGCTTCAGGGTGGGAAATTTCGATTTTTTTTATTTTTGCTTGGGACGGAGGATGTAATAGGACTATTTAGTTATAAGTAAAGTCAACACTTGGTGTAAAGTATACAGCTATAGGCTTTCAAAACCCAGTGGCAGGACAGCAGTCCTGAACCGGCCTTGGGAATGACCTGAGGATTAGAACCGAAAAGGGGAGCTCTCCTCTCCCAGGCGGCAGCACCCAGCCTCTCTGCAGCTCCCTTCCTGGCACACACGCGGTCCGTCTTGGTGCCACCTGCTCCCTGGCTTGTCTCTCTGTCCCAGTTCTAGATTCCCAGAGAGAGAATCAGGTTGTCTCTGCTTCGGTCACAAACTCGGTCTCACATATTTAAGCATGGCAATGAGGTCAGGTTCCACAGGGTAAATGTGACTTTTGGTCCCCCTTCCAGAGGATGGGTGGCCAATGGTTATATGAACTAAGAAGGTATCCCCAGACCATTCATCCCAGAGAGATTTCTCTGGCCCATAAACTTGGTTCTTGATAAAAGCTGCCTGGGGTGAGCTTCAGGTTTAATGAAATACTGACATGGAAAACGAAATAATGTTTCCAAAGGTGCAAACAGTTACCTCCCGGAGCCAGAGGGAGACTCGGTTAATTTTGATGACATTAACTAGCGATGGGATTGAGCAGGACTCAGATGCAGCCCTGTGTCCCCTGTATTGTTTTTATCTTCAGTTATGTCTTGTGATTTTTCATTTTCATACATTGGTGGTTTGAGGTTTTTATAAACAATTAAAATAGTCCAAGTTTTAATGAATTGAGCCCAGAATCAAAAAGTCCCTCCTTAATTTATGGATTTTTTAAAAACCATTTTCATTTTTTCACAACTGTAGATGAACCGCCGTTGGACAAAGGAGGACATGTTAAGGACCCCGGCCAAGAGGACGGCGCCGCCGTTGGTGAGCACGGGGAAGAGGAAATGGACATGGAGAGCGAGAAGGAGGAAGAGAAGCCCAAGGCTGGCGGCGGAGCCTTCTCAAACGCCCTGTCGTCTTTGAACGTTCTCCGTCCAGGTGCGTCCTCACCGCCGCAGAGCGGGCACCGCAAAGACCCGTGGGGAGGAAGGAGGCAGCCAGGGGGTTTCTCAGGACGGCCTCTGTGAAGCCGGGGTTCCTTCTGCGAGTCTAAAACAGTGGGACAACTAGAACCTGCCAGGGTCCTTGTCAGACAGGCAGTTGTGTTGTCCAAGCAAATGTGGGGTTTCGGGGAATGGATAAATGGCACCGAAGTCTTGTTGTGTGTTTCAGATTAAGGTGTAAAACTCCTTCAGAACTGCTGCTAAAGCAAAACTAGCAGCGAGTACTTTTCTGTCCACACTTCCTTCATTCTGTACGTTTCTGTGGGAGATAGTTTGCAGATCTCTTACTGTTAATCAGCTTTTGAATAATTAAGTGCTCAGTGGCTGAATTTAAGTTATGAAAAGGTATTTAACTCATTAACATTTTTAAAATTTACAATGCTTACTCTGGGCTGGTAATGCTGTAAAACATTATGTGTAGAGATCTAGTAGCATTCTAATTGGTACAGTCCTTTAGCTCTTGGCAGTGATTTTAAATGTTCTTGACCCTGCAATTCCATATCTAGAAGTTTATCCCAAGGAAGCAATGTTTGCATTGCAATATTGCAATGAGCAACATTTGGAAACAGTATGTAGCCAGAGAGGATTGGTTAGTAATGAAGGTACATTTACATAAAGGGATATTATATAGCTATTAAAATAACAATCTGAAAAGTAGCAAGGCAATTGTTACTGTAGGTAAAAAGGTCAGTTAATTTAATCGTGTAGTAGATTATGCTTTATCTGTTAAGTTGTTGAGCTATCTATCTATATAAAAGCCTAAGTGACTATTACGACCGAACGACCGGTCACTATGACACACACTGACCACCGGGGGGTGGGCAGACAGTGCAGGAGCTGCCCCCTGGTGGTCAGTGCGCTTCCACAGCCAACCTCCCTGGCCACCAACCTCCCGCGGTCCCTCCCCCCCAGCCAGCCAGCCCTAATTGGAACTGGGTGAGAGACGGCCGCCGGCCAAGCCGAGGGACCCCGCCTGTGCACAGACGCGTGCACAATGAAAGGAAATTAATTAGAAATGGCCGGCGGGATGGGACTGGGTGAGACGGGCTGGACACACCCTGGAACCCACCTCCCTCGGTCCTTCCCCAGCCGGCCGCACCTGGGGGGGCAGCAGGGCTCGAAGGGCGTCTGCGGAGTGAGCGGGGTTCCTCCAGCAGGTGGAGTCCCTCGGCCTGGCCTGCGGGGATCGGGCCGAAACCGGCAGTCCGGCATCCCTTGAGGGGTCCCGGAGCTCGCGAGAGCTCTCTGCAAAGCTGCTGTTGAGCGGCAGCTCCTGCGTTGAGTGTTGCCCCCTGGTGGTCAGCGCACATCATATCTACCAGCCGGTCAGCTGGTCACTTAGCGTTTTATATGTATACTAGAGGCCCGGGATTAGTGCACTCGGGGGTGGGGGGGGGTGGGGACCTCAGCCCAGCCTGCGCCCTCTTGCAGTCCGGGAGCCCTCCGGGGGATGTCTGACTGATGGCTTAGGCCTGCTCTCCCCATGGAGTGGGCCTAAGACGTCAGTCGGACATCCTTAGCGCTGCCACAGAGGCAGGAGAGGCCACCGCTGCTGCGCTCCCCAGCCATGAACCCGGCTCTGGCTGAGCAGCACTCCCCCTGTGGTTGAGCATCTGCCCCCTGGTGTTCAGTGTGCGTCATAGCAAGCAGTTGAGCAGCCTTAGCATCTCATTAGCATATTATGCTTTGATTGGTTTTGAACGGCCAACTGGACAACTGGACACTTAGCATATTAGGCTTTTATTATATAGGATAGACATGCTTACAGGTAAACTGAAAATTATTTGCAAGAGAAATATACTATGAATGAAGTAGTGTTTTTTTGGGGTCATGAGATGTGGGCACCTTTTAGATTTTTATCTGTTCTGGTTTATTACTATAATTTTATTACCTTTGTTTTACTTACAGATAAAAATAGTTAAAGCTGCTTTTGGTGGGCCCCCCACTGCCCCCCCCCCCCACATCTTCCCATATGGCCATTATGTTCTCATTTTCGTTTCCTTAGTGACTGAGTTTCCGTTTAAACTAAATTAAACGGAAGTCGGTGGGCTGCAGGCACCATTTGGGAAGGGGTGCAGCAGCTGACATTAGATCATCATCTCTGCGACAGGCTCTCGGTCAGGTGACTTACTCTGCATATTCTCAGGAAAATAGAAACTTCATGCCCCGACATGTTTATGATCCTACCGTCTGTCTCTAGGAGAAATCCCAGACGCAGCGTTCATACATGCCGCGAGGAAGAAGCGGCAGATGGCCCGGGAGCTGGGGGACCTCACTCCGCACGACAGCGAGCCCGGGAAAGGCCGCCTTGTTCGGGAGGATGAGAATGACGCCAGCGATGATGAAGATGACGATGAGAAACGCCGGATAGTGTTTTCGGTGAAAGAAAAGTCACAAAGACAGAAAATTGCCGAGGAAATAGGTAATTTGATTGTTCAGGACAGTAAAGCTCATTGCCGTCAAACGTGATTTGATAGTGAAAATAAAGTCAGAGTGTCCACATTTATTTAACTTGGTTTGATGTTAGAGGACTGTTCTTGCTTAGGTACAGTGCCTTACTGAGGTGTTTGAAAACTAGCATGATGTCTAAGTGAGCACGTCCTGTGGCCGGCGTAGCACTGAGCGCCTCGCACGCATGCATCCGTGCCTGGGGCTCGGCATTCTCAGGAGGCGTTAGGGGTTCTTCCCGGCTGAGTCGATGCCCAGCGCACAGGTCAGGAAACCCGTCCACGGTCTAACCGTTCCACTCATGCTGCTTTCCGTGCAGGGGCACCGTGGATAAGGCAAGCGCAGTCAGGAGCGCCGGGGGGCGTGGAGCTCCTAACAGACGTTTCAGTAAGGCGGAGCCAGCACCAGCAGTTTTGCTTAGTTTCTGTGAAATGACAGGTAGCATCTCCCTCCCTGCCCCTCTGCCATGACGCTTCTCTGCTTCCACGCAGGCATCGAGGGGAGCGATGACGACGCCTTAGTCGCCGGGGAGCAAGACGAGGAGCTCAGCCGATGGGAGCAGGAGCAGATACGAAAAGGCATTAACATCCCTCAGGTGAGAAAGAAAGAATTAAGCTTCAAGAGTTAAAAAGTGAATGTTAAAAAGTAAAAAAACACACGTTTTTACCTATTTTGTTAAAGCAAAAGTTACAACATTGCATATTGAATCTGAATCTTTGTCATTTGCTCAAGTCACATAATTAAGAGGATTACAAAAAGGTATGTACCCAAGAAGCTTTTAGAAGAAACTGTATTCTAGTTTGTTCTTTTAGTCCAATGACAGAAGAATTTCTAGTTTCTCAAAGTGGTTCTTCAACCAGCAGCATCTGCTACCAGGGAGTTGTGGGAAATGCCAGTTTTCCCCTCCCGAGGCCTAGGCAGGCGTCCTCAAACTACGGCCCCCGGGCCACATGCGGCCCGCCGAGGACATGGATCCGGCCCGCCGGGTGCCGCTGCCTGTCCTGCTTAGCAGCCGACTTGTCCCGGGCCCGCAGTGCGCATAGGAATTTGTTCATAGTTTTTTTTTTAAACTATAGTCCGGCCCTCCCACGGTCTGAGGGACAGTGAACTGGACCCCTGTTTAAAAAGTTTTGAGGACCCCTGGATGAGAAACTACGGGTGGGGCCCAGCATCCATCCAGTCCGCCCGCAGGTGCTTCCGAAGCACGCTGGTGTCAGGACCGCTGTCCGGGCCACGTGCTGCTTCCCGGCAGCGCTTACTTTCTCTGACTTCAGAACTTATTGTAGAAGATGGGTTCCTCTTACTGTAGATGAAAAACGCATTAGTAGTCACGACATTTGTTTTACACAGTAAGTGGAGCAGGGAAAGGGTGCGTGGATGTGACCCTTTGTTGCTAGTGGGGAAGTCCTGGATCAGGTGTGGGCCCCAGAGGCTCACCTCTGCTTGTCTGTTTATTCTGTGGCCATGCAAGTAATTTATCTTCCTCCGTCGATAAAATGGTGGCCTTGGATTATTTTTAATGTCCCCTTCAACTCTTAGTTTCTCTGATATGTTTTCCTGAGAATTCTTAAAAATGATCCGATAGCCGAAACCGGTTTGGCTCAGTGGATAGAGCGTCGGCCTGCGGACTGAGGGGTCCCGGGTTCGATTCCGGTCAGGGGCCCGTACCTTGGTTGCGGGCACATCCCCAGTGGGAGGTGTGCAGGAGGCAGCTGATCGATGTTTCTCTCTCATCGATGTTTCTAACTCTCTGTTCCTCTCCCTTCCTCTCTGTAAAATATCAATAAAAAATATATTTAAAAAAAAAAAGATCCAATAATCCCATAAGAGTTGGAATAGTCATTCAGCCCTACTTTTATTTGATTTCGAAGAGCTCTATTATTTTAATTAGGTGCTGTTTGGGAAATGGATATAATTTCTGCTGTTAGGTGGTGGTGGTGGTGGTGTTTAACCCTAAAGGCGTGAAATTACTCTTTCCCTAGCTTTTGTCACTAGTTGTCACGTACATCCCATTTCTTTTCTAGGTCCAAGCCAGCCAGCCGGCGGAAGTGAATATGTACTACCCGAGTACTTACCAGACAATGCCTTACGGTTCATCCTACGGCATTCCGTACAGTTACACGGCCTATGGGTCTTCTGACGGCAAATCTCAAAAAACAGATAATTCAGCCCCTTTCAAAACTCCCAGTAATGAGATGACTCCCGTTACTATTGATCTGGTAAAGAAACAGCTTAACGACAGGTAGGGCAGATCGGCTTCTTAAAGACCTGTCCTAGCTTTGTTCCTCAGCGTCGTGTAGTCGGGGTGGCCAGAGCCACCGAAGGTGACGTCACTGTTCTGCCGCCTCCTTGGATGACTTCGGTGGGAGCCTGGAGACACGCTGAATGCCACCCCGTGATCTTGTTGAAGACACTTTGAGTTTGCGCCTCTTGGACTCTGAAAAAGTGTAGTCGAGAGGTGGGGGGAGAGCAGAACGGAAATTTTGGTTAGCCCACCAAATACTGCCAAGTCTGTAAACTGCTGCCTTGGTTTTTGGGGGTTTGTTGTTGGTTTTTGTAGGTTTTTGGGGGGTTTTTTGAGCGGAAAGCGGTACAGAGGAAAAGCTGCCACTCGGAGTATTTTTGTAAACTAGTAGTGGAGCTAATGCGTTGTCATGTTGTGAGCTTCCCGCCAGCGTAGATTGGGGTGTAAACGTGTCGTATGTGTCCTTTGTGTTCCCAAGGTTGGCCTCCATGAAAGACATGCACAAAGCAAACCGCCAGCGGCACGAGAAGCAGCTGCAGAGCCGCGTGGACTCCACCAGGGCCATCGAGAGACTAGAAGGGTCTTCTGGGGGGATTGGTGAACGGTATAAGTTTTTGCAAGAAATGCGAGGGTATGTCCAAGACTTGCTTGAGTGTTTCAGTGAAAAGGTAAGAATGCAAAAATATTAATCTCTTTGAGTAGGCCCGGTTAGGGAGGCGTAGGCGGCCTGGTGTAGATCATGTCTGTATTGCTCAGAAAGTACCGCTGAACTCGCCTTAGACGTGATGAAAGTCATGCTCCGTTTTCTTCACTTTGCTAGTGGCTGTGTACCGTGGGGGCAAATAGCTGCCTTTGTTGAAACAAAAAAAGATAACAGCACATTTACATCAGCCACTGGCCAGGCCTGCCTTAGTGTGATATAGGTGATTGGCCTGCCCCGGATTGTCAGAATGGAAGGGACTCATCGGATGGGATTAATTTCTATGGGTCAGGTTCAGACTCGTCTTGAAGCTGTCTGTACAAGCAGTTCCAAGTAGGCACAGAGTTGCAAAACAACAGTCGTTTTTATTTTTCCCTAAACTTGCTCACCTTTGCTGCTCATGGTTTCCATCCAAAGCAGCCTGTGCTTCACCCATTTCAGAAACCATTCATGGCATAGTTTCCTTTAAGGGTTCATGTCTTCCAGGTTCTTTCACTGTGAAGTTCAGAGTTTTAGTATGGTTTATGTTTTCATAGTTAGCTGTATAGAAAACCCCTTTCTCAAATGACTTCTTCATTGATGTTGCCTCTTTAGATAAGAGCTGTGGGCTGATGACTGGGTCTGTAAGCACTTGTGGATTTAAAGTGAGCTGAGGGTGGTGCTTTAACGTCCCGGCGCCGCTGAGCTTTCAGTGGTGCGGGGTAGAGGCCCTCTCCCTGGCTCCTGGCTGTGTGGCTGGCGTAGGCTCTGAGCACTGGTATGTTCAGATGAGCCTTTCAGCCTGTTGTTCTCTCCTGATCGCCTCAGTGCGAAAGCCAAGGCTGGCAGAGGAACCCTGCCAGACCCTCCCCGGTGGGTCTCGGCTCCAGCCAGGCCGTGGTCAGACCCGGCCGAGGCAGCATCACCAGGCCCCTAGGGTTTGCCCCCTGGTTTCTGCAGAAGCAGCCACAGCTGAGCTGGGCTGTGTCCCTTGTGCAGGTTGGAGGCTTAGGGTGCAGGGCGGCAAAGAGACAGGTGCCTCCGTGCAGGGGCCGATGCAAGGGTCAGAGCTGGCGGTGTCTTTGCTACCAATAAAGCCCTTTGACCCCGGGCGTGGTGGGGCTGGAGAAAGGGCCTTTCCTGCACCTGCCTGGAGGGAGGGTTGTCCCTGAGGAGCTTGGAGAAGTTGGCTTTTTCTTTGGAACTTCATGTGCCTTCCCGCCCGGTCACTGCTCCCGAGCAGCCTGCTTCAAACTGTGTGAGCAGTCAGGGGCACCGAGGACTGGTTTGGGAGCACATCTTAGTCCTTGTATGTTATACGGTGACTGTGTTTGAACAGGAAGATGTAGGTAATCCCCCTTTTAAAGATGAATATTTTATCTCATTTTGACATTTTCATATACATTCAATTTTAAGAGGTTCCTGTTGAGTGAATAATGTCATAAGTTGTCATCTGGGGAATATTTAGGAACATTTGGGTAGATCTGAGTATTGATTTTAGTAATACTATAACAATATCGTTTTGGAGTAAGACCATAAAAAGGTAAACATTCCTTAGTTTTTTTCTTTTGTGATAAAAGTTTTAAGTGATTTTGATCTTAGGTTTTTAATTATCTGCAGATCATTTTAACTTTCCATTGTTCCGTTTCTCTACAGTCATCTTCCTCCTTACGTTTTCACCTTACATTTGGTCTTGAATAACAGTAGTCAGTAATAACAGTTGGGAGTTTGGAGAGGCTAAGGATGGTCCCGGCGCTCACTCCTGAGAGCAGTCAGTGCTGTGAACAGCCATGAGTGGGAGCTGGAAATGGGTCCCAGGGCTTCGGTTCTCAGTAGAATTCTCCCTGGGCGTGGTTAAAGACATTCCATCACCTGAGCAGGAAAATCACGTTCTCGGCATCTTCACTAAGTTGAATGATTAAATCCTGTCCCCTGCAGCGTCAGGTAGAGGAGCGTTCAGTGTCCAGACTGAAGCAGTGCCCGTGGTACCTGGGGGTGTCTGTGTGCGGCCTGCCTGGGTCAGAGCAGCCGGGGCGGGGGGGGGGGGGCGGGGGGAGGCAGGCACCCTGCTGCTGCCACGATGGCTCACGAAGCTGATGGCAGTCCACTCTAAAGGTAGTCTCCGGCTCAGCTGCCCGCGATAGTGCAGACTGGGGACACGGTTGCCCATAGGGTGGCATGTCAGAGAATGAACGTCTGCCGCTGGGACCTTTCCGCCCGCCCCTGTAGTCCTTTGGCGATAGCGTCATGCCAGTGTGTGCCATCGCTTTTGTAGACGTCTTTGTCCCACCTGCCTCTCGTTTTCCATTTGCAGTCTGTTCCGCTCAGGAAGCTGCTGTCACAAGGGGCCAATGTCCCAGGCTAAATAATGTGTTTCCACGTGCACTAACACCGGGAAACTAGTTTCCGGTTTCCTCCGGTATGTGCAGTGGTCGAGAGTGTTTTGTGAAAGTTTCGTAACATTTGGTTATAACAAGGTTATAAAGAGACCTTTTCTTTTTAAGATTTTTAAATTGACTCTTATAGAGAGAGAGGCAGAGAGAGAAACAGATGTGAGAGTGAAACAGCGATAGGCTGCCTCCTGCACGCCTCCCAGCCGAGGGTGCAGCCCAGCGCCCGGCGTGTGCCCTGCCCGGGAACCGAACCGGCAGCCTCTCTGTGCCAGGACAGCGCCCAGCTGAGTGAGCCACGCGCCTGGGCTGCTCTTCCCTGTTTCAGTTCGGTCTTCATCCTGCCAGCGTTGGTGTTCTGTGTGAGCCACGTGGACGTTTGGCCACGGATGGTAGCTGGAAACCTTAGTGGCTCTGTGAAGGGACGGTTCACGTGGAGACTTACTTTATTATAAAGGATGGGCACACGAGAAGGGCTTTCTGACACGTCGGTGAGAGCCGGAAGGGTTATTTGCCGTGTTAGTGAGCGAATGCCGTGTGCATTGAAGACGGTAAGAAGGCTGCCGTCAGGCCCCTGTGAAGGTGGCAGGTAGACCCGGTCTCTGTGTCAGGGACGGTGGGCTATTCTAACTAGGAGACTGCAGGGCAGACGTGCTCCAGGAAGTTACAACCAGATGTGGAAAGACTGCCGAGGACTTTATTCTAAAGACAGGCCATCGAACTTTTGCATTTCTTCGCTAATACTGAAGTGTTGAGTTTCCTAACCCAACTTTTGCTCCAGTGACTAGGCACCGGACATGGTAGCGCTATGTACGGACTAAAAGAAGCGATGTTTCCTAAACAGCCTAGAATAACTGCATTGCTGTTGGTGTCCCACGGGGAACTCATGGTGATTCTGTCCATAGAGGGTACCTTTTCAGAAACCCGGAAGTAGGATGGAACCCTCAAGTACGCGAGCAGCTGAGGAGTTTGGTGTTACGGAGTGTGTTGTATTTTCACAGGTGCCACTGATTAATGAACTTGAATCAGCAATACATCAGCTGTACAAACAGCGAGCTTCCCGCCTTGTCCAAAGACGACAAGATGATATTAAAGATGAATCTTCGGAGTTTTCAAGCCATTCAAGTCAGTCCATCTTGAAGGTTTTTATTATTCATTAAACACCCTTGTTTACTTAGTACAGCCCTATTGAAAGTTAGATCTCAGAGCATCTTTTCCCCCCTTTTTTAAAAATAAATGAATTCCCTTGCTCTTGTGTTAGATAGATCTGAAAATTATGACAGCGTGTACCTGCGTGGTGTTTAAAAAATACCGCTTCACAGAGGAGCTCAGGAACTTACTCTGTCTCCGCATCTTCCTCTTCCTCGGGCATGTTTTTATCCTCTGGGGTTCGCAGAGACACCCCAGCATTTATCTTAAAGCCGCTGTCTGTGTGGCCCTGGATGATTTTTGCCCCATTTTCATGCTGCCAGTGGCCGCCGGGCGCACGCTCTGGCTGCTCACAGTGCGAGGGTCGGCATCAGGGCCTGGAATTGGGGGGGCAGAAGGGTTTTATTACATAAGTGAGTTTTGAGCTTCACCCCTTGGATAAAGCAAATTTTTTTGTATTTAAAAATCATTTGTATTTTGCAGTCTGTCATATACTACACTAGGATTTTTAGTAAGTCAGTTGGTACCTATATTTCTTGAAATATTGGTGTCAAAATTAGAAATTGAATTTCTCCTTTCACTGTGATGAGTGTTTGGGAAAACCAAAATTAATAGGAAACCTCTTATTGACTAGCTTAGCTGAGATTCTTTGCCCAGATGTTTTGAAAGTTTTCATTCCATTTCCCACGGCCCCCCACATGGTTGGGTGCTGGAATGGGACTTCTCCCAGCCGGGGCTGCCGATGGCTTTTTGTCACCTCCGTTCCCGAGTCAGCAGGTCTCAGGTGGAACGTGCATGGGAATTCCCGGGCGTTCATGTAAATGCAGGTTCCCATCCTTCCCAGAGGTGCTGGCTAGCCTTGGATGGTGGCACCGCCCAGGTCCTCCGCGGTCAGGGCCCTGGTGCCATTCCTCCTGAGAACCAGGCTTTGTCCTGTGAGGTCCCTGAGAAAGCCGCCCGTCCTGGTAGTTCAGAGCATCGCCACAAGGCGGTGACAAAGGCAGTGACGGCCCTGGCAGAGTCGGACTCGGGGGAAGCCCCGGGCATGTCTGGGACCTTTTATTTTTGCCGCCTGAGTGTAAATTGGCGTTTCTGTACCGGGCGCCTGAGTGACAAGGGCATCCCTCCAAGCCCCTTTGGGTCCAGACGGAAGCAGAGTTCTGGGCAGATCCCAGGTCGCAGTCACACGTCCACAGGGGAGCGGCTCCCCCGGAGGGACACGGTGTGTGAGCGGCACCTCCTCAGGCCTTCCCTCCCTAGCGGCTGTGCTCGGTCAGTTGGCGCTCCTTACATCATGGGATCGGGAGGAGGTTTGAGTGACGATGTGTGCTAATTAGATTGAGAGCTGGAAATGGAAAGGTAATGAGAGAGTGAAAAAATACTGCCCTAGAGGAAGTATTCGTTAATTGCCAAAGACTTGAGGAAAATTACATGGGGCACGGAAGCGCTAATTCCCTTTCTGATCTTTTACAAACAAACGAACGAGCCAGAGTTCATCTCTCTCCATTTGCAAACACTTGTCACAGTGACTGCATGTGGTCCTCCCGGAAATGCCGGGGCTGTCACCTGAGCCCCAACTCACACCCCTCAACATAGGTATCTCATAAAACCCACCAATAGGGCAACGTTTAAAATGTGTATCATCGTAAAGAATGTTCTTTGAACTCTTTCTTCAGTGAAGGGTCCCTCTTAAAGAGGCAGGAGTGGTTTTGTGCGTTGGGACTCCTTAGCTAAGTCATCGGTGGTGTGGGAACTCACACAGCAGGGAAGGCTGGGCCTCATGTCCCAGACAGACTCACCTCTTTATCCTTTATAAGAGCCGGAGCATCCTTCCTGCTATCTGAGCTAGTTTGAAATAGGAATAAAAAAGCCAGTAAGAAAGTCAGCTTTAAAAACATAACGGTCTGGAACAGTTAGATGGGGCCGGGTAGAAAACTATTTCTTGTTTTTATTTTTCCTGTTGCTCCTGTTGGTGCCACATGGTGGGGCAGCGGCTCTGCTCGCTGTCATTTAGCACGGGACCTCCCCTCTGACCCTTGGTGGTTTCCTTCCCGCGGCTATTGTGGCAGGTCCTCGAGTATTCCGCTCTAACGCTGTGGGAACTTACCTCTTGTTCACGGCAGTTAGCCTGTGGTAAACTGGACGGTGTTGGTGAGGGCTGACTGTGTCACAGAACGTCTTCTGAGTGCGGAGCTGAAGTGTAGATGAGGAGGGATTGCAGCCAGATGCTCAGAGATCTGAGGATTCTTTTCTGGAGAAAGAATGGGTTTGGAGAGAAGACCCCGAGACAATCTTGGGCCCCAACAAAAGGGTTGAGTTTGTCCCCAGCGATCTGACGGAGATGGCTGTGTTAGCTTCCCCCTGTGTCCACTGACCTCCCGTCTTTATGTGAGGCAGCTGATACTCAGAGCCCCCCAGGCAGTGGGACCCGGAGGACGAGGAAACAGGCAGTGCAGGTGGCAGGTCACCTTACTGATCTTGGGGGGACAGTGAAAGGTCTTCCACACGGAAGGCAGGCAGAGGATGCTGAGGAAAGAGTGTTGTAAGAACAAGAACCGCCTCATGGAAACTAAAATACGGTAACTGGAAAGAAATTTAAATAGGCAGGTTGGAAGCTAAAGCTAAAAAGGTGCCCTAGAAAGTTAAAAAAAGATGAAAGGAGGGAAAGAAGGAAAGAGGGAGGTGCTTTAAAGAGTAGTGTGTGAGAAGCCGAAGTTGGTCCTGGTGGCTAGTTTTCAGTCTACATGTTGGTTCTCCCCGGCTCTGAAGTAGTGATAGAGAATACATTGCTGCACAGCAAAACTAGAATACACGGTCAAACTGCAGCAAAGGTGTTTTCTCATCCACATGTGTTTCTTTCCTGTCATTCCATGTCATTCAGCATGTCTGATTTGCCCTTTGCGGCGGTAATGTAGATTTTGTATTTGGTCGTCACGATCGCGTCAGCTTCTGTGACGTAGGGATGAAAATAGGGATTGAATCCAGTCGCACTCATGCCGGGTCGGTGACCTTGCTGCCCTGCTCCTGTGTGAGGGCAGCGACAGGAGGCTTGCGGGGGGCTGGAAAGCGATCTGGTGACGTCAGGCGGCAGCTCCTGCTGTTGCGATCAGCCAGCGGCCTGCCACGCGGCTGATTCTGTGCAAAGTCTTTCCTCAGGGTGGCCGGAGAGGCTCTCACTGTGGCCATTGTTGTTTTACAGACAAGGCTCTGATGGCACCAAATCTCGATTCCTTTGGGCGCGATCGGGCCCTGTGTCAGGAGCACGCAAAGCGGCGGATTGCGGAGCGCGAGGCCAGGAGGTAGCGCGGCGCCTGCTGCCGGCGGCGTGGGCAGGGAGGCGCGCTCTGGTCTGGTTTGAACGCCGTGTTTGTCGTTTAGGACTCGGCGGCGACAAGCCCGAGAGCAAACGGGGAAGATGGCAGATCACCTGGAAGGCCTTTCCAGTGACGACGAGGAGACGTCTACAGACATCACCAACTTCAACCTGGAGAAAGGTCAGCCGTTGGCTCGGGAACGCGACTTGGTGTCCGTGTGGTTCCTGCTGGGGTGCGGCTTTTACCTGGAGGTGATGGTGGGAGGCTCGTGGCCTCTGTTAGAGCCGACTGCCAACGGGACCCCTCTTTACTATGAGCATCGTGCTGGGCTCTCACACTAGCCGTGGCCCTGGTCATGGGCTTGACGGAGCACTTGCAGAGCGAGTGCTGCTGAGCGTCAGAAGCGTGGGGTTCTAAGTGACAGCGGTGGTGTCAGGTCCAAGGGCGCCTGTCTTCCGGAAGGTGAGCCTGGAGTGCAGCGCGCTGCCCTGGGGACACTCGGGGCCTGGGAGCCCCACCAAGAGGGAGGTTAGTGTGCGCCCGGCATTTCCAGAGGGTCCCCGAGTAGCAGCCCCTCCGCCCCGGGGGCTGCGAGGTGCAGTGCAGTGGCTGCAGCCCTCTCGGCACTCCTTCGTGGTGAACTTTCCTGAGAGAGGACTCGGCAGGACCGCACAGCGGTTACCACGCACCTGTGCCCCGGCCACCGTGGCACTGCTCCGCCAGGTGCGCTCCGACTGCCTGGATGGGTGTGCTGTCGGCACGGTGTTTGTGAGCCATTTGAGAGCTAACGCACGGGCATCCTGGCACTCCTAAAAGCTTCAGGGTGTCTCCCAGAAACAAGTGTGTTTTTTACCGAATCACAATGCCATTCACACCTGGAAAATGAACCGTTTCCTACCATCATCTGTTTCCTCAGCAGCAGCCCCCACAACATTTTGATGCCTTTTTTGTGAGTTACTCTGTCTTTTCCAAACCAGGATCCACACGCGGTTCCTGCCCGGCATTTGGTTGTTAGCGCTTTTTTCTGGCGTTAATGAACATCCACCCGTACTTGACATGCACACGCACTCCTGTTACCCACCTGCTTGTCTAAGACACTCACTTTCTGAAAAGAGCAGGCCACTCGTCTTGCAGAATGTCCTGCAGTCTAGATTTGTCAGTTTGCTCGTGGTATTAGCGTGTTCCTCTATTCACTGTATTTCTTGTAAACTGGAATTTAGTTCTGAGCCCTTGATTAGATTGAAGTTGTTACTATTTTTTGGGTAAGAATACTTCATACAAAATGCTGTTAGTTGGTTTGTAATAACAGATGACAAATGTCAGATAGCCCCACTGTTAGCACGTTAAGAAGGATTCTGAGAAGTAGGTTGTCACACGTAGGTCTCCAGTGGAAAGACCGCCCTTTCCCAAGTCATCTGGGGCGTCAGATGGCCTTTCCCTGAAAGACCCTAAGCGCTGTCACTGTTCCGGTCTGGGTCATCACCGCAGTCACCAGCTGACTTGGAAAGAAGCGGGGCGGTTGGTCCCTGAGTCGGATGCGCATGTGTTTTGGACGGTGATCTGTGGACTGCAGAGTTAGCAGCATCGTTGGTACTTGATGTGGTTACTCCGCTAGGGTGCCGTGGTAACTGAAGTTTGAACTGAATTGTTGGGGGACAGGTGGTATTTAACTACACCGTGTTAGCAAATGGTACATAGCCGGGCAAAAGAAAGGGTGCCTGACGGTGGGGTGAACCTACACGCCCCTGTGTATCCCTCCCCCGAAGGGCCGTGAACAGGTAAGACTTGGCAATGAGCCAGGCCGCAAAGAAAGCGCTGCCGACGGTGACCTGTGCTGTTCCTGTTGCATACTGACCCACGTTCTCTGGGGCGGGCTTGTTTTCAGATCGCATTTCGAAGGAGTCCAGCAAGGTTTTTGAAGATGTCCTGGAGAGCTTCTACTCGATCGACTGTATTAAATCCCAGTTTGAAGCCTGGCGTTCGAGATACTACACGTCCTACAAGGATGCGTACATTGGCCTTTGTTTGCCCAAGTTGTTCAACCCCCTCATACGGCTGCAGCTCCTCACCTGGACTCCTCTTGAGGTGGGTGGCCCTGTCACTGCCTGAAAGCCAGGTACCCAGGGCCTGGGAAACGCTCATCTCACAGCTGGAGTGGACGCTGAGCTCAGCCTTCCCCGGCAGAGCGCGCAGGGCTGTGCTTGGCGCCGACCAGCTGGCCTTCATCGAGGACCTTTCTTCTTAGGCTCCGCTCCTCGAGAGCGCCCTGCTGCTCTCCAGCAGTGCCTTTCCCAGCCACTAACTTTTACATGTGCACATGCCTGGGTAGGAAGAATCAGTCCGTTGAGCCTGAGCTTAAGCAAGGGTGGGCAAACTTTTTGACTCGAGGGCCACAATGGGTTCTTAAACTGGACCGGAGGGCCGGAACAAAAGCATGGATGGAGTGTTTGTGTGAACTAATATAAATTCAAAGTAAAGGAGCGGAGGGGAGAGCAAGAGAACCAGATAGAACAGCCGGATCCGGCCCGCGGGCCGTAGTTTGCCCACGGCTGGCTTAGAGCCTCATGGGGAAGCGCAGGAGGCAGGTGTGAAATGCGGGCCTGAACTAATGAGCAAGGTGATAAATCCAGGAGGTGGAATCAGTAGGCTGCTGGCCTCGGATCTAGGAGAGGAGACCGGAACTGACTACAGATGTCTAGTGGTTGTGTTGAAGATAGGGTTTTGGAAATTACCAACATACGAATGGGCATGAATGTGATTGGTTGGGTTGAAGGTTTAAACTGGAGTGAAAAAGAATTGAGGTGGAAGCTCTGGAAACGATTGAAAAAAATGTGAGCTCTAGAACGATGCAGCTCACAGCCCCCTGTCGCTCTTTGCCAGACCCATGGAGTGTCCCCCATGCGTGTGTGCGTTAGTACACAGCACAGGCCGTGAGGACCTGTGTGCACGTGCACGTGTGTGTTAGTACACAGTCCACGCCGAGGCTCATGAGGACCTGTGTGCACGTGCACGTGTGTGTTAGTACACAGTCCACGCCAAGGCTCATGAGAACCTGTGTGCACGTGCACGTGTGTGTTAGTACACAGTCCATGCCGAGGCTCATGAGGACCTGTGTGCACGTGTGTGTTAGTACACAGTCCACGCCGAGGCTCATGAGGACCTGTGTGCACGTGCACGTGTGTGTTAGTACACAGTCCACGCCAAGGCTCATGAGAACCTGTGTGCACGTGCACGTGTGTGTTAGTACACAGTCCACGCCGAGGCTCATGAGGACCTGTGTGCACGTGTGTGTTAGTACACAGTCCACGCCGAGGCTCATGAGGACCTGTGTGCACGTGCACGTGTGTGTTAGTACACAGTCCACGCCGAGGCTCATGAGGACCTGTGTGCACGTGTGTGTTAGTACACAGTACACACCAAGGCTCAGGAGGACCTGTGTGCACGTGTGTGTTAGTACACAGTACACACCGAGGCTCAGGAGGACCTGTGTGCATTCTGGAGTTCTCCAAGAAAAGCTCCCTCCTCTGCCCCGCAGCTCCCAGAGTCTCCGCCTCCCTGAACCCCAGTTTCTGTCTCCTGGGCTCAGCAAGTCCTTCCCCGGCCTGCAGCCCCCACCCTGCCCGCCCGATGGGCAACCCACCTCGTCCGATGCCCGTCTCCCAGGGCCGCGTCCTTAACCACCTGGGGCGCGTTGTCTGAAAGCGGCGCCTCCTGTCTTTTGTCCGGTTCTCACTTGTTTGTGACTGGGGGTGACGTCCAGGTCTTACTCCCGTAATGGCTCGAAGCCGCTGCAGCCTCCATGTCGGTGTGTGGGTGACCTTGTTAACCTTTTGTAGGCCAAGTGTCGGGACTTTGAGAACATGCTGTGGTTTGAATCGCTGCTGTTTTATGGCTGTGAAGAGCGAGAGCAGGAGAGAGAGGACGTGGACATCGCGCTGCTGCCCACCATCGTGGAGAAGGTGATCCTTCCTAAACTCACAGGTAGGGCGCTCGGTCACGCGTGTTCCTCACGGGCGGTCCGTTACCAAGGACAGTCACCCGGGCCGGAGCCAGCTCAGGGGAGAGACCTGTCTCTGTCTGGGGCTGGAAGGCCATCTTGGAGGGGCCTGGAGTTGGGACAGTAATGGATCCAGTGACAAGTTTGAGAGACCTTTAAAGACTGCCTGAAACAAAACATAAATTTGGGGGCATATGCATTTTTCTGGAGAGCAATTTCATTACTTTCATCAGTTTCTCACGGGATTAGAAATAATTGATGCAGGAACTGATTGAAAGTATTAAACATAAGTTTCAGCTTTTTTGTTAGAAATTCTTGGTGCTGGGACAGTGTTTCTTAGGGTACTGAAATCTCTCCCCCTAATTTGTTTTCACTGATGAGCAGAAAATGGAGGAATCTACCCCCTCTCCACTTCTCCTAGTCCCCGCATTCCCAAGGTGTATGACAAGGGACAGGCTTAGCTCTAGAGAGGAAGGCCCCCTGCGTGAGCCAGGACTGCTCGGCGTCAGGTTTCAGTCGCTGCACTTGACACTTGGCCTGAGCACCTTCTCCCTTCCCCTCACAGTGATAGCGGAAAGCATGTGGGACCCCTTTTCTACAACACAGACGTCCAGAATGGTTGGGATCACGCTGAAATTAGTAAATGGATATCCTTCCGTAGCGAATGCAGAAAACAAAAACACACAGGTAATTTCACTCTTGTCTTGGAAAGGTGTTTTGTTTACTTTGTTGGTTTGTTTTCTTCTTTTGAAAAGGAGCAGGAGTGGAGAGAATGAGGGTTATGTTCTAAGTCGGCTGGAAGAGGGATTCTCCCGCTTGGGCCATCTGGTCCTTTCTAAAGCCTGACATACACAAGACTTGAGATTATAGCTCGCAGTTTAAAGTATCTGCATTGGAAGGGTGCTGTCATGAGTCCAGATACCCCCTGAGTTTTAGTGTTTTCACCCTTCTTACCACCCCACCCTAACGCCCAGTGGGACTAATCAGATATCCCTGTAAGAGCTGGATTGTTAGGGAAAATGAAAATGTGAAACTACTGGAATAGGTAATAATTGATTAAGTGCTAAAATGTTTAAATAGCGTGTAAAACCACTGGGTATTGTTTCCAAACTTCAAACTGCTGTTGGTCCTCCTCAGAGAAAGGTGCTCCTGTCATTGTTCTGTTTGCAGGGATGGCATTTCGAGCAGGACCGGCTGGTGTGCCTGGTCGCAGTCTGCATACAGGCTGAGGGCTGGAAGGGTGCCGAGTGGCTTTGCTGCCTTGTCGTTGCAGCGGCGGGACTAATAGGAGAGTGGGTTCTGGAGACCTCAGGGCTTTCAGTGAGGAAAGGGGAACGGAGAAGAGAGTCCGCTCTCAATTGATACTGACTTCTCTGATTGGGAATACGGCTGATCAGTCTTACCACCACCCTTACCACAGTGTGTGATCTATTTGTACCTCTGTAGGTGTATCTGAAAGCACTCTTGCTGAGAATGAGGAGAACTTTAGATGATGATGTATTCATGCCCTTATATCCCAAAAAGTAAGTAACAAGGAACTCCTAAGAACGTTAGGGATGGTGACAGTCTCTGTTACCTTCCAGAGGAGGCTTCTGGAACTTGGAAAGACGAGCAGTCGCTTAAAATACGCACTTGACCTCTGTGATGGGAGCCTGTCGCCGACAAGGGACAAGCTCAGAGGGACATTGTCCCTTAACTAGAATAAAGCGGAGGATGCTCTGTTCTCCCTCCGAGTCCAAAATACAGTCCCATTGCTTCTTAAAATTATTGTAGTTGGAAACTGTTTAGTTACTTCTTCTGGTTACTCCTCTTACTTGTAGAAGTACTCTCTTCTGGGAATCGTGGTGTGTCTCTATAAACGTTTGAGCATGGTGTGTTTCTCTTCCAGTGTCTTAGAAAATAAAAACTCCGGGCCTTACTTGTTTTTTCAACGACAGTTTTGGTCTTCAGTTAAGGTATGTATATGGTATCCAAAAGATTTCAGATTTGCCTGACTTTATATATTATATCTTGAAAATTATGTTTATGTTTGATGAACGCCATAGGCTTAGATCTGGGAATATACACAAAGTCTCCATTTTGCAAGATGATTTTCTTCCAAACGTTTGTTCAGGTTTAGTGTTTCCATAGGAGAAAATGAAGTAAGATGCAAGCTAGTCAGCAAAATGCCTTGCTCCCCCAGTTTATTCAGAAAGTAGCGCTTGGCACCGAGTGTGCGGAGTAAGGTGCCCAGTAAGTAGAATGGAGCCTTCCTGCAGTTTGTCAGCCACAGAGCCGACGGGGGGAGGGGGGGACCAGGCATCTCCGGTGTGGAGAAGGCCCAGTGCACGGAGACCCTGCCTGGGAGTCACCAGAGACCCCTTTCACGTGAGGAAGCCCTATGCAGGTTATTAGCCCAGAGGCATCAGTAGGAGTGGCCCTGAGGGGCGGGGAGGCTCACTGGAAGAACAGGAATCAGGGTGGCTCGAGGGAGGAGGATGAGGCAGGAGCACCCAGTCCTAGGAAACTGGTCTACACCCAGTAACACTTACTCCTTAGTGTATAGTCCTGTTGGTTCTGATGCATGAATTCAGTCACATGCTCACTACCCAAATCAAGACATGTAACACTTCCATCATCCCCCGAAATTCCCCACACCCCTTTGTGATCAAGCCCACCCTACACCCTGGCCACTCCTTTTCATGGTCCTACTAGAGGCCCTGTGCACAGATTCGTGCACTGGTGGGGTCCCTCGGCCTGGCCTGCACCCTTGCACAATATGGGACCCCCTCGGGGGATGTCAGACTGCTGGTTTCGGCCCGAACCCCGCAGACCAGGCCGAGGGACTCCACCGGTGCATGAATCCCTGCACCGGGCCTCTGGTGTGCATATAAAATCTTTGGTTAATCTCTTCCTGCCCTTCCCTCCCCCCTTTCCCTTTGAGATTCATCAGTCTGTTCCATGTTTCCATGCCTGTGCGCTGAGCGTCTGCCCCACGGTGGTCAGTGCACATCATAGCTACCCCGTCGAACGGTCGCTTGGGCTTATATATATATATATAGATGGTTGACCTTGCAGGAATGTCTGATGAATGCAATTACATAGTCAGTAGCCTTTTGAGTCTGGCTCCATTCACTTAACATGCATCTGAAATTTTTCAGTGTCGTGCGTTATCAGTAGGTCATTGCTTCTTATTGCTAAGTGGCAGCCCGTTGTTAGTGGGTACACCAGTTTCTTTGTTTTTTTATCCATGCCTCAGTTGAGGGGTATTTGGACTGTTTCCGATTTGTGGTGATTAGAATAAAGCTGCCATAAGTGTTCACACACAGATTTTCCTGGGAATAAGTTTCCATTTCACTGGGTACATCCCCAGGCAAAGCTGTTTTCAGACCAACACAATGTTAGCAGTCCGGTGACTCCATTCTTCCTCTCTCTCGCCACGCGGTGCACTTGCTGCTGCCGGTGGTCTGGCCGGCTGTGTTCGAAGTCCTCTGTTGGGGGGATAGTGCATCTCGTTCGGTTTCGTTTGCAGCTCCCTAAGGACTGGGGGAGCTGAGCATGTTTTTAAGTGCGTGTTCGCCATCTCTGTGTAGTTTGGTGAAGTGTCTATTCAGACCATTTTTTAAAATTAGGTTTTCTTACTATTGAGCTTTGAGTCCTATATTCTAGATACACTGGTAAGTCCTTTATCGAATAAAGGGTTTGCAGAGGGCTTTTCTTTTTTCTGCAGTCTGTGGCTTGTCTTCCTTTTCTTTTGTTGTTGCTATTTGTTTTATTTTGTTGGTTTTTTGGGGGTTGGTTGTTTTTTTTTTAATCCTCACCTGAAGACATTTTCCCATTGCTTTCAGATAAAGTGGAAGGGAAGGGGGAAGGGAAGGGGGAAGAGAGAGAATCATCGATGGGTTGCCTCCCAAACATGCCCAGACTGGGTGGGCGACTTAAACTGCAACCCAGGTACCTGCCCTTGACGGAATCAAACCTGATGTTCTCACCACTGAGCACACGAGCCAGGACTGTCTTCATGCTCTTCACACTGTGTAAATGTGCAGAGATTCTTAATTTTGACGAAGTCCAATGTGTTGGTTTTTCCTGTTATGGTTTGTGCTTTCAGTGTTCCAAGAAGTATTTGCCAAAACAAGGCCACCAAGCTTTTCTCCGTGGAACTTCTAGAAGTTCCCTCGCTTTAGGTTTTACATGTACATGTTAGTTATGTAGAGTGTGAGGCCTGGGGTGAAGTTCATTTGTTGTAGTGTTACAGAAGACCGGGAAAAAACCAAGCCATGCTTAGAGAAAGGGAGTTACATTTTAGTAAGGGCAGGGCCAGAGAAAAATGTGCCTTTCAAATTCTGCCCCCCTCCCCCCCCCACATGGAGGAAACCTTTTCTGTTTATACTTTTCCTAGCTCCTTTGTCTCCCAAATTTGGAATGAGACTTCTGGGCCTTCTGGGAAAGAAGGCCTACGTGCTGGGAAGGGGCCATGAGACCGTATCTCAAGGCCTGGCCTGGTGCCAGCACTGACAACTCTGTCTGGGGCATGGTTTATGGCCTCTCTGGAATGGGAGTGGTCTTATTTTCCCTATTATTTAAGCAAGCGAGCGTTTACAGAAGCCAAAATAGCAGGGTTAAAATTTCAAACCGCAGTTTTCATAGACGATGGATGCTTCAGTAGCACATAATTGACCATGTGTGTGTGGGTCATAGAAGGGTTTTTATAGCAAGAAGTGAGTGACGTGAACCATTTTGGAGGTACTGGGTAGGAGCAGGAAGGGTAGTAATAGTGGGAATGGAAATGAGTATGGACTGTGCATTCACTGTGAGCCAAGCTCTGGGCCCCTTTTCTGTAGGTTATCCTGCTGGATCCTCAGGGGCCGTGACTGTGACGGCTGACGGACAGTGCGGCCTGGGCTCTGGTGGGAGGGAGGGAGGGAATCCAGCTCCGGCCAGGCTGGCTCTGCAACAGCTTTTCTCGGTGGGGCCTGTGGAAGAATGAATCCCTGACGCCCTCCGGCCTCCAGGGGGGAGGATGAGTTCTCCTTTCATTCACATCTAGAGTGGCACTGTCCGTGCACCCGCCCTGGGAAAGTTCATCAGCCACACCATTTGGGGCCCTGCTGGGGCCTGCTGAGAAGGACTGGCCCAGGGCTCCTGCTCCCTGGGGCGATAGGAGGGGGGGGGGGCAGCTAAGGGCGGCGCTGAGGGAGGGAGCTGGGAGAGACAGGTAGGCTGGGTGCAGCTGGGGTCCCGCCCACCTGAGGGAGAGCTCGAGAATGACATCCCAGCCACTGACGCACGTTGGTTGGATAGCGTTACTGCTTGCTGAGTGAGAAAGCGGGAACCAGACGTGGCGGCGGCACGGTGACGGCTTGCAGGTGACACGTGCTGCGCTGGAGCAGCGGGAGGAGCTGGAGCTGTCCGCGGACCTCGCGCAGGCCAGCCTCCGGGATCTGTAAACACACGTGTGGCAGCCAGAAAGGGTGACGCCTAAATTAATTAAAGATTAAAATTGAACTGCTGGGTCGTCCAGGAGGTATCTGGGCCTTTAAAAGTGCTGTTAGCACTCTCCCAAGACAAGGTCCCCTGTCTCCTACCCGTGTCTTGTTTGGTAGTTAATTTCCTTTGGGCCCGATTGAATTGCGTGCCATTGGCCTCACTGTTTTCTTCTTCTTTCTAGCTCTTGGGGAACTTTCTTCAATGGTACGGCATTTTCTCCAATAAAACCCTTCAGGAGTTATCGATAGATGGCTTATTAAATAGGTATATTCTCATGGCTTTCCAGAATTCAGAATATGGAGATGACAGCATAAAAAAAGCCCAAAACGTGAGTTAAATGACACGTGTCATCGTTTCCGAGGCACATATGTTAACATGAGTTGTTTTCTTTGTTTGAAGAGAAATGTGAGGTTTTACAAAAACCCCTGTGATTTTTGGACTTAGTGTGAGGTTGACCCAGGTGGTTTCAAACAAACTAACAGCATTTTTTGCATAAAATGTGTATGTTGTATATGTGTATTTCTATCTACTCATCTATGTATATCACTATTTTTGCAGCTATTAATAGAAGTTTTAATTTCAGGGTAATTTTTTAACAGTTGAATGAATGCTATTTTGGATGTTACTAAAGAAATAGTTCATTTTCTAACTTAAGATACGATTTTTTTTAATATTGCTTTTCCTACTTTATACAGGAGTTCCCTAATTTGTTCTTTTTAAAAACATTTTTTGAAACAATCACAAAACTAAGGCAGCTTTGCGGAGGTAGTTCTCGCGGAACCCTGTCAGGGGCTGTCCGGGGGTGCCTCGGGTGCTCCGTCTGTTCCTGTGAGCACGGCTGCTCCTCTCCGGCCGCAGTGGAACCTCAGCTCCGGGAGCAGCGTGCATGCCGCTGCCGGCTCATGCTGCCACCCTCGGCGCCTCGGCCGGTTAGCAGGCAGTGATGATGGGAAGAAAGATGCCCCGGCACCTCTGGCATCGATCGTCTTGTCTCTCCCATCTCCTTTAATCTGGAGACTCTTCGGTCACTTCTTGGCCTTCGTCACCTTGACATTTCCTAAGATGATAGGCCAGTTCTTCTGTAGAATGTCCCTCAGTTTGGGTTTGTCGGGTAATTCCCCGTGAGGTCCAGGTTCCGCATCATTGCCAACAATTACCCAGGTGTCATCAGTGGCAGTCCCTTCCAGTGGACTTCTGTGGCCTTGTGACACGTCCTCTCATTTTGGGGACACTGTCTTGCTTTCCAGCACATGATGCTCCGGCCCATCTGGGACTTGCTCAGCCCCAGCCCTGGGATCCTCTCTCCAGGCACCCCGGTTCTCTGGGGAGCTCGGGATCATCTCTCCAGGCACCCCGGTTCTCTGGGGAGCTCGGGATCATCTCTCCAGGCACCCCCGGTTCTCTGGGGAGCTCGGGATCATCTCTCCAGGCACCCCGGTTCTCTGGGGAGCTCGGGATCCTCTCTCCAGGCACCCCGGGTCTCTGGGGAGCTCGGGATCATCTCTCCAGGCACCCCGGTTCTCTGGGGAGCTCGGGATCATCTCTCCAGACACCCCGGTTCTCTGGGGAGCTCGGGATCATCTCTCCAGGCACCCCCGGTTCTCTGGGGAGCTCGGGATCATCTCTCCAGGCACCCCGGTTCTCTGGGGAGCTCAGGCCTCCTATCTACACGCGCCCGACTCCCTGGGAGGGCTGTCCTCTCCCAGGCGGGACGGCCTCCCTCGCCTGGGAGTGTGCTGCGCTGTGTCCTCCTCGCCTGGCGTAGGCTCTGGCGCCTGGTACCCCCTGGGGGAACGTCCTGTGGTGTGTTTATGCTACACTTGTTTTTAACCCAAAAGCTGCTGATAAAGGAGTGTTCCGGTCATTCCGGGCTTCTGGAAGACTGGAGAGAGTAATAAAGCCTTTGGTTATCAATATTATGTCCCTAATGTACTTACATATTGGGCAGATCATGTGCCTTTTGCTTTGAATACCTGACCTGTGTGCTGAAGTAAAAACTCAGGTACATTGAGGAAGATGATACAGTTCCTGTAGACTGAAAGAATATCCCTTCAAAGTTACTAGTTACATAAAGCCCAGTAGCAGGTCTTCTAGTGCGTTATCTGGACTCAGATTTAGACACTGCTGTGTATTCGGTTTTATTTTCATCTTCTCCACAGGTAATCAATTGTTTCCCCAAGCAATGGTTCGTGAATCTGAAAGGAGAAAGAACTATTTCTCAGTTAGAAAACTTCTGTCGATACCTCGTTCACTTAGCTGATACAATTTATAGAAACAGCATCGGATGCTCTGATGTGGAAAAAAGAAATGCAAGGTAATTAGCTGTGATTACTTACTGAAATGGTGACCTCGTGTTGTTAGATTTAGTTTTAGAAAATGGTTTAAGACATGCTTATATTTTACTTTAAACTGTACATTGACTTGGTCTTAGTAAACTTTCCAAAAGTATACACTATTTTCTGTTTCTGTGGTTTTACCTAATCTTTTTCAACAGGGTATTTTATGAAGACATAAAGAAAAGGCTTCTATACCCCTAACACAGACCGCAGGTCATCACTCGAGAGTTTTGGGGAGCAGCCTACACATAATTTTTATCAAAGGTGCAAGAAAGGGTTAAATAAATTGTGACTTCTTTGTGTGGACACTGTTTTGGATAGTCATGTACTTTGGGATAAATATCTAACATAAAGAGTAAATAATAGCCGAAACCGGTTTGGCTCAGTGGCTAGAGCGTCGGCCTGCGGACTGAAGGGTCCCGGGTTCGATTCCGGTCAAGGGCATGTACCTTGGTTGCGGGCACATCCCCAGTGGGAGGTGTGCAGGAGGCAGCTGATGGATGTTTCTCTCTCATCGATGTTTCTAGCTCTCTATCCCTCTCCCTTCCTCTCTGTAAAGTATCAATAAAATATATTTAAAAAAAAAAGAGTAAATAATAATTAGTATAATTTAAAAGACTTTTTAAAAACACGTATTTAGATCATACCATTAATTATACCCCTTTCACAAAACCTATTTTTTTCCTCATTCTTCTTCCATGTAAAAGGAAAAAAAGGAAACTTATTTTCCAAAGAGAAATTTTGCTATATTTTATGATAAAATTAAAAGCAAAGTAGGTGTGGCTCAGCTGGTTCAGTGTTGTCCCAGGTTTGGGGTTCAATCCCCAGTTAGGGGGCGTGCAGGAGGCAGCCAATCAATGTTTGTCTCTCTCCCTCTTCCTTTCTCTCTCTAAAATCAATAAAAATAAAAAATTTTTTAAGGCAAAGTAGGTAGTAAAGATTTTCATGTTAAAATTCTTTGGCGGGTAATTTTGCTTTATATCTTAATTCCATTTTGTGTGTTGGTGGTTATTAGCACTAATATTTCTTCTCATGGTATTACATTGTCTTAGTGAATTCTGTCTACTTTTTTTAAATTGATTTCAGAGAGGAAGTGGGGGAGAGCGGTAGAAACATCAGTGATAAGAGAGAATCATGGATTGGCTGCCTCCTGCACACCCCCCACTGCGGATCAAGCCCAAAACCCAGGCATGTGCCCTGAGCGGGAATCAAACCGTGACCTCCTGGTTCACGAGTCGACATTCAACCACTGAGCCAGCTGGTCGGCTGTGTCCACTTGTTAACACTGTTGTTGTCTGCAGTGAAATATCACCAGGGCTGGCTTGTGCACAGAAAGCAGCTCTCTGCACCTGCTGGGTACAGTGCGCATACAATGCGCTCCACGCCGGTTGCCGTTTCCCAAATGTTCGTCCTCTGCTGGAAGGAACTTCCTACAATTCTGTAAAGAAGAGACAGCACTAGTGTCACTTGTGTGACCCACTCAGAGGTGGTCCCGACTAAGGGTTAAAACAGCCCGTGTCAGAGTGCAGCTCCCGGGCCAGCGGCACCAGCGTCCCTCGGCAGCTGAGTCAGAAAGGCAGGGTCTCGGGCCGCCCACCTGCTGAGTCAGCTCTGGGCGGGGCAGGGACTGTTCACCATCCCTGCGGGTTTCTGCGGCTGCTAAGACGGGAGATGGGGTTTCTGCTAAGACGGGAGATGGGGTTTCTGCTAAGACGGGAGATGGGGTTTCTGCTAAGACGGAAGATGGGGTTTCTGCTAAGACGGGAGATGGGGTTTCTGCTAAGACGGGAGATGGGGTTTCTGCTGAGATGGGAGATGCTTCACGAGAAGGCAGGATGGCTTCCAGCCAATGCTGAGGAACAGTGGGTTCCGGAGCCTGGCGATCGTGCTGGGTCTTGATGGGCAGTGATGAGTGGACAAATAGCCCGTGTTCCGGGGGTGTTCTGAGAGAGCTGGTGTGGGGAGGAACAGGGCAGGGCCCTGGGCAATTGGGAAATAGATGGCTTCTTTTTCATTCCGGGCAGTAATGAAAATCCCTGATCTACATGAAATTTTAGGGTTTGTTTTTTTTTTAATGGGTAATTTAAATATGCTGTAGCTTGCTTATTTTTTTATTATCCTTTAAAAATGTATTCTTGGGAAAACTGATTGTAAAACCTAAAAAAAGGTCATAAAGTTAACACATTTTTCCTTTAGGGCTTTTGTGCTAATTAATGGGGTGCTACTACATTTTTTTCTCTTTTAGGGAGAACATCAAACAGATAATCAAGCTCCTTGCGAGTGTCCACGCGCTGGATCATGCGGTGGCTGTCGCAGGCGAACACAATGTGAAGGAATTCAAGTCCTTGGTGGAAGGAAAGTCAGCCTGACACCGAACAGCCCACTTGCTGGAGTACCATTCCTCATGTATAGAGCCTGTAAATATGTAAAGTTTCTTACACTGTAAAATAGCGATTCTTGTTTTAATACAAAGAACATTATTAATATCCAATACTGTGTCCTTAAATGCAATTTCTTCAGAATGAAAGGAGTTGATGTTATTTCTAGGAAGTTTTATGAATGTTTTCCTTGTTGCCTGCCATACTTTGTTTACAGAAGTATTTTATATGGTTATTCCAATTAGCCCTCCAGTTAATGGTTCTCTGTAAACAATGTGTGCAGTGTAAATTGTGTAATTAATGCATATAAATATTTATACCACCATGGAGTGACTTTCACACTGGAAATTTGTGGTGTTTTCTACAGAGTAAGCCTTCTAACAGCAGGAAGTTATTCCGCAGCAAATGGTCTTGGGGGGTCACTGTTGCAACAGAGGGCTGGCACGTGCTCAGGCTCCTCCCCTTTGGGTAGCAGCGCGGTGGCTGCTGTGCCGCCTCCCGCTGAGGTCGGTGTGGCCTGATCCCTGGGCGCCGGTGAGCTCCTCCCGCATCGGCCCTGTGTCGAACTTGGGCTTCATGGAACTCAACATGCAACGTAGGGTTTTCCAAAGAACATGGAAGTTTAATTCTTAAAAATAATAGACCCACAACCTAACTGCATGGTTTTGGGCTGACTATCCTGGCTCATTCATGACTTTACTCCCTAACCAGCTTACAAGTACGTGCATTGAATTTGGTATCTGTCATTTTAAATCCCACATATGTGAGTTATATATGCAATAATAATCCGCCTTGCTGGTTCGCCACCCACCCAGGCACCCGAATATCCATGGTCTTCTATACTGTTTATACGCGGTGTAATCACCCAGGGGACTTGTTTCAAAGTTTATGCTTTCTGATTCTGTGATTTTCAAAAGAGGAACTTTTTAGAAATTAAGGACTATTGTTTGATAATGATATATGTAATTAAGCTTTAGCCAAGCATTAAATTAATTTTCACTTATGTCCTTGTTGTATCTGCTGGGGACTAATTTCGATTGGAGCGTTTCCCGTGGGTTACTGTAGAGACCGTTAGCATGTGTGCCCCGGTCAACTCGGATACTCTGCAGGACAGTGCCACCTGCTCACTGCCCGGTGAAGTTTATTTCCTGCGGGAACACGGCTGACACCTGCATGTTATTGCCCTGCCCTAGGGGCGTACTGAAAAAAGTACAAGGAGAACACGTGTGTTCAGCGTCCGGAGTAAGATGTAGAGGGTGTGTGTAGAGGACAGGCACAGCCTGGTGGCTTCACTGTCCCCAGCCCCCAGCCTGAGGACTCGGGCTGCTCGAGGCGCCCTTGGCCGCTGGGAAGACCCCGGGACAGTCCCCCGGGCGTCAGCACTGGCTGAGCACCACCTAGGGCCTGGGGGAGCGGTTCGTGCCTGGAACGCGTGGTCCTCACAGCTCGGCTCCCGTCTGCACCCTTTCTCACGCGGGGAGCTGTCAGACAGGGTCACAGGGCGACCTTTGAACAAAGCCAGGCTCCGCCTTCCGTTTTTCCTTTTGGGGCAGGCTTCTGGATTAACTTGGAAAGAGGTAAGGAAGGCTTTTGAAAAGGAAATACTTTACTGTGACAGTGTAAGCCTCGGTCAGTCAGACTCCTGTTGTGCCAAGTGATGGTGCCCCTGGCTGGCCCTGTTGATGCCACGGCCCAGTGGCAAGCACCCGCGGCTCTGCTGAGGGCTGTGCGGCCAGCTGAGTCCCGGGTGATGTCCTGGGAGAATCCGTACCCCAGCGTGCTCGTCCCGTCTGGGGAGCAGTCGCCGGGATGGCATTGGTACACAAGCGCTTTAGATAGAAACTCCGGTTTGGAAAAAGGAGAGGGCGCAGCGGAGGCCGGACCGGCCTGAGGCGCGGTGAGGGTGACCTGTGTGAAGGACGGAAGGAACTGGCCGGCCTCAGATGCGGTGCAGGTCTGAGAAAGTGGCAGTAAGGCTGACGGAGCCCCTGTCCCCAGAGCACCCCCTCGGCATCCCCGCACAGTCACTGGGGAGAAGAGCAACCGGGGACCCCCAGGGCTCCTGCAGGCTGTGTGCACACCGGCTTGCTGATCAGGAAAGGGGGCCGCTCGCCACGCCCAGCTCCCTGCCCACAGCGATGCAGTCCCCCAGAACTGGCCAAATGCACGCGTTCTAAAGCAAGTACCTCCCTCCCGAGGGCATACTAAAAGGGAGAACTCCCTCATTCTTCAAAAGCCGGCTTTACTGGAGTACCAGTTGTAACAGTGAAGTCTACGTTCCCTCAAGTTCAAGCAGATTTGACAAATGCCTAATTCTAAGGGCTACTTTTGCCCTGGCCCGTGTGGCTCCGAGTGTCATTCCCGAAAAGGTGGCGGATTCAATTCCCGGTCGGGGTGTGTGCAGGAGGTGGCAGCCCATCCATGTTTCGCTCCCTCTCAAATCAGTTTTTAAAAATGCGAATTCCCTTGACACCATGAAGCCCTCCTAAATAAAAACGGTCCAAGTTGGAGAGCTGCGGACTACAAGCAGAGAGTGTAAGTGGCTACATGGCAGTGGTTCTGGGTTACAAGAACTCTCCTGGCCAAGGACGTTGTACTCTGGTCTCCGTTGGAGTAAATGAGAGTGAGAGCGATTTCTGTCTGTAGTGAGAGCAACCACACCATGTGTGACTGCTGAGAGGCCGCCGACTCCAACAGCTGCCACCCAAACCCCGCGGAGGGTGTCCTCCCGAACAAATGGTGTGGACACCGGGTGCCCACAAGGCGGGCAGGCTCAAAAGTACTACACAGGCTGGTCCTGATGGGCAGCGCTTGGCCTGCTCAGGCCTCTAGGCCTGGCAGTTTGTCCTGGCTTCCCCTGGCCCTGTCGGCCCTAACTCCGGCAGAGGCGTGCAGGCGGGGCTCAGCGGTGGAGCGTTGACCTGTGAACCAGGAGGTCATGGTTGGATTCCCGGTCAGGGCACAGGCCGGGGTTGCGGGCTCCATCCCCAAGGTGGGGTGTGCAGGAGGCAGCTGATCAATGATTTTCATCATTGATGTTTCTCAAGTCATTAATTTTATATATAATATTTTTATTGATTTCAGAGAGGAAGGGAGAGGGAAAGAGAAAAACATCAATGATGAGAGAGAATCATTGATTGGCTGCCTCTTGCACGCCCCCCACTGGCGACTGAGCCCACAACCGAGGCATGTGCCCTGACAGGAATCAAACCTGGGACCTTTCAGTCTGCAGGCCGGCACTCTATCCACTGAGCCAAACCAGCTAGGGCTTATTTATTTATTTATTTATTATTTATTTTTTTATTTTTTTAATAGAATCATCCAGCACCACAATGACTAGAACAGCCGTTCTCAGAGGACGTACTGTGGCCCAGTTAAAAAGATCTGTTGGAAAATATACCTTATATCCTCTACTTGATGATTCAAAGCACATGGTACACTATACAGGGTTTGACATCCTATAGAAGCTATTTTAAGCTACTTTACAGAAACGCTTTGACCACAGAAGCTTCCTTTATGCATGTAACCTTAGATGTCCAAATTCCAGAGGCGCCTGCTGGGCGAAGGGCACATCCTGCCCTTCTAACAAGGAGCCTTCCTTCTGTGCGCTGACAGGTCCCCGCAGAGCCCACATAAACGTCAGCTCCCGCCTGTGTCACGGAAAAAGGCTGGCAATGGTCATCGGATCAGACTATTTTGCCAAACACCCTCCAGCCTTTTAGATAAGAAAATGCAGGCTGTACGGAAAAGGTAAACAGCAAACACCTGCCAAAATTCATAGCCTTGTGACAGTTGTTTTTTTTTTTTTTAACTCTTTTTTTTTTTTAAATATATTTTTTATTGATTTTTTACAGAGAGGAAGGAAGAGGGATAGAGAGTTAGAAACATCGATGAGAGAGAAACACCAATCAGCCGCCTCTTGCACACCTCCTACTGGGGATGTGCCTGCAACCAAGTTACATGCCCTTGACCGGAATCGAACCTGGGACCTTTCAGTCCGCAGGCCGACGCTCTATCCACTGAGCCACACCGGTTTTGGCGTGACAGTTGTTTTTATGTCATTGTTTGGGATAACCAGTAATTTCTACATTATTGATCCTAGCTGTAGTTTACTGGGGACAGACTGTTAGACTGGGCTATTTTTGACTTACAGAAATGGCAATTTCATGTTTCAACCCGATAGAATTTGCCCATAGGAGAAATAACTTGGTCAAAACTCCACATCTGTCAATCAGTGTTTGCTCTCAATTCCCTGAGGCTGTTGAAGCTGGTAGCTGTACCACCTGCTGGGATGCTTAACGCGTCCAGGAAGTATCAGCCCATCTCCTCGGAGCCTCGCCTAGAAGTGTGGGTGTGCCGCTTAACTGCATTCTGTCAGCCCACCCCAAAGGCATTCTTCAGAGTGGGTGAGCATTTGTCCCGCTGTTTTCAAGCGTTACAATGAACAAGGAAGTATCAACAGGAAAAGGGCCCAAGAAAAGAGAAGAAATGACGGTTTGTAAAAGTCACTCGTAAAAGTGGCCCCTGTGTTTTCAAACCTTGGGCATGTGCTTATTTCGTGACTAAACTGATCCGTTTTGAAAGGATCTGGAAAAGCTGTGAGCTTCTGTCCATTCTAGGAATAAGAGCCCTGCTTTACCACACACACACACCCATTTTAATGTGAACAAATAAGAAAATTCCATCCTCACCCACTCCCACGTAGTTTTCTCTGGAAAATGCAATCTCCAACTGAAAGGGATTCTCCTGGAAAGAAAGAACCGCACTCACAGACCAGTAGATTATCTTAATCGGAGTGTAACTGAGGCTGCTGTCAGCAACCACTACAAAGAGCAAATAGTTTTTCTAAGGAAATCGTGTTGGGGTTTTGGCCGGTGAGTGGAGCGGTGAAAGAATGCACAACAGAGAGAGGAGAGAGATGCAGAGAGAAAGTTTGTTTTACTTGCCCTGAAGGGAAAGGGCTGGTGCATTGCTAATTAATACCAGGGCTGGGAATAAACACTGGCCTGCTCTTTTAAAGGGCCCCAGGCTGCTGTTGCTAGGTGACAAGGAAGGGAGGGGGACTTGGGTCTGAGATAGTGGGCAGATGTCCGAGGGCGGTGTCTTATCAGTATCTGCCCCACGCCTGTAGGACATGCTGGGAGTGACAGTTATGAGGCGTTCAAAGAGGCTTGTTTGAAGAGGAGGAGGGAGGGGAACTTCCCAGTGACTGGAGACTCCTTGGTGTGAATTTCCCCTGAGTTGGGAAAACTGTCCCTGAGCGGGGAGGTGGGGGATGCAAGAATGCAGCCTTGAGAGTAGCTGCTCTGGTCCTGCAGTTTGAACAGAGGGGCTGTTTGAATCAGAGGCGAAACCATCTGGGGAAATTGCCAGGTGCTTCTGATAAATTGCGGAAGGCCACACAGCAAGGAGCGAGGCCTCTTCCCGTCCTCACACTCACGGACAGCACTGAGTGAGAGCATGCTCTTCCTTCTCAGAACGAAATCCATGTGTGAGTGTGTGCATATCCTGGAAAAGAAGCAGCCTCTTTTCTAGTAAGTGACAGCCACTCAGTATCCTGGAACCTGGGTGGGTCCAGCTTCTCTAAAATGGATGAAAAAACGATAAAGGGAGCCACGTGCCAAGGCCTGGAGGGGAAATGATTCTGCGTGCTAGGCGGAATTTAAATTCTGCTGGTGCTGTACAATAAGAGCACGAAGGGGAAGAAGAAAGAGCAACTGCCAGGGAAGCCGTTCCCCAGAGTGCTGGGGTTTTGAGGTTTTCGATTCCTTTTGGGGTTGCTGGTTTTGACTTCATTTCCATATTTAGATCTATGAGGAGGAAGCAATGAAAAGCCCTTAGGACATCGCCATTAGCCGGGGAGCGTGGTTTGTTGAGAAATGCGGGCGCTGATGAAAGGGTGGTTGCCTCTAGGTACTGGGTTCCACAGCCAGAGAAGCAGCTGGCCTCTCAGTGACAATGACAGCCGCCGGGGCCTCAGTACCATCCGGTTTGTGACATCCCGGTCACCACCCGACGGCTTTCCTAGGGCGCTCCCGACCGCCCCTGAGCACCCCACCAGTTCCAAAGCAGGCGCTGCTGCTTCTTCCTTCCACCTCCCGGACGCTCAGCGTGACACCATGGACAGCTCTCCAGGCGCCGCCCCGCGGCCCGCGGCCGCCTCGCTGTGCCCTCGCCCGGGTGGCCGCGGGGGCGACAGGGGTGGTCCTGGCACCTCGCGGCGCCCGTGTCCGCACCCAGCCCGCAAGGCTCTTCCCCAGAGGCCCCGGCAGCTCCGGGAGCCCACGCGCGGGCTTGGGGAGGCCGATTGCCCGGCACTCCCGGCACCCCAGGCGGCGGGACCTGCAGCTGCGATCGGAGACACCGCCGAGCGACGCCCGCTGCGCGCGGAGGCGGCACCCAGCCCCCCGCGCCCGGCAGCCGGGCGCCCGAGTGGGCGTGGCCTCTCTGACGCCCGCCCCCGTCCGAGGTCTGGCCCCGCCCCCGCGCGGTGCAATGCGGAAGCCCTGGGTCTGCTGGGCCGGAAGTGACGCTTCCGGCGGCGGCGGCCCGGGCGGCGGGCGGCGGCGGCGGCGGCGGCGGAGGCGGAGGGGAGCAGGGGGAGGAGGTGAGGCCGGCGGGCGGCAGCGGCACGTCCAGACCCACGGGCGGCCGGGCCGCGGGTGGCTTTCCCGGAGGCGGTGTCCGCGGCCCCAGCGGCGGCAGCGGTGAGGGGGCGCGGGGGGCGGGCGGGCGGCTGTCGGCGCCGCCGGGCGGGGTGTGGTGACAGCGGCTGTCAGCGCCCGCGGGAGGGACGCGGGTTCAGGCGCCGTGGACGCGCCGGCTGCTCGGCGCCTCGGGCCCGCGGCCGTCCAGGACCGCGAGGAGCCGGTCAGGTCTGCGCCCCGCGTCGTGACTTCCCGCCCGCAGCCCCGCAGCCGGCGTGGCCTGGGCCGGGGTCGCCGCCCCCGGAGCCCGTGCGGGCGGGTTCCTTCCCCCTCCCCCTCCCCCTCCCCCTCCCGCCCGGGGAGTGCGACCTCCGTCCAGCCTCCCGTCTGGGCCCGGGACTGGTTCCAGCCTCCGAACCGGTCCCTTCCCCGCGGCGACAGCCCCGGAGCTGGAATCCGTGAGCGGCTCCGGCGAGGGACTGGCTGGTCCTGCCGCCGGCATCGCGCCTGGGGCCCCGCTCCGCTCTGTGGTGACCGAGTGACGCCTTCCCTGTGGACTAAGCCCTTCTCTCCGCTCTGCCCCCGCGGAGGGCCTTCTGGGCGCTGGCAGCCCGGAGGCGGGAGGGGGCGACCGGCGGGGAGGGGGCGACCCGCGGGGATGGTGCCGGCGGCGGGGAGGGGGCGACTGGTGGGGGGGCCGGCTGCGGGGGAACCGGCTGCGGGGGAGGGGGAACGGCTGCTGGGGAAGAGGAACAGGCTGCGGGGGAGGGGGAACGGCTGCGGGGGGACCGGCTGCGGCAGAGGAGGACCGGCTGCGGGGGGCGGGGGGGTGGCTGCCGGGGAACCGGCTGCGGGGGAGGGGGGCCGGCTGCGGGGGAGGGAGACGACCGGCTCCGGGGAGGGGACCGGCTGCGGGGGAGGAGGACCGGCTGCGGGGGGCGGGGGGGTGGCTGCGGGGGGAACCGGCTCCGGGGAGGGGACCGGCTGCAGGGGAGGGAGACGACCGGCTCCGGGGAGGGGACCGGCTGCGGGGGAGGAGGACGACCGGCTCCGGGGAGGGGACCGGCTGCGGGGGGCGGGCAACCGGCTGCGGGGGAGAGGGGGACCGGCTGCGGGAGGAAGCGGCGCCACCTCTGCTCTGCTCTGCTCTGCTCGCTCCCACAGGGCTGCCTCTGCGGACAGGATGGCGTTCAGCAAGGGGTTCCGGGTCTACCACAAGCTGGACCCCCCGCCCTTCAGCCTCATGGTGGAGACCAGGCACAAGGAGGAATGTCTCCTGTTCGAGTCCGGGGCGGTGGCCGTGCTCTGTGAGTGTCCGCGGGGCTCGGTGTTCAGGGGCGATCCCTCAGTCCCAGCCTCTTTTTGGGTTAAACTTCCATCTCCCCCCGCCGCAGGGGTTTTGGGGTGGCGGGTGGGCGTTGATGCAGATCTTGGCTACAGGTTTTTGCTTTAGTGGGTTTTCCTGCTGCTTTGAAAGTAAATCTCTCCTTCAAAGACATACTGCTGCCGTTTGTATCACAGCCCACATGCCCACGAAGTGGCTGGCTCCACATCTTTCCTGTCCTGGACAGAAGCTCTTGCAGCTCAGTTGTAGGAATGAACTGTTAAGACTATTTAATATTTTTGGAGTGTCTCATGGTGAGGTCCTTACCGTATTTTCATTTAGAGACTTGTAAGCACTTTTTAAAATTTCATGCGGCATATGTGATTGATTTCGTATCATTTAAAAGTCATTTTGATAGTCTCTCTCAAAGAGAAGGACCACGTACCCCACATAAACAATAGGAGGTTCGTCTCTGGCCCGGTGGTTCCGTTAGTTGGAGCATGGTCCCCTGCACCCCAGTGTTTCTTTCAGGGTCCATTCCCAGTCAGAGAACATGCCGAGGTTGCAGGTTTGATCCCCCACTGGGGGGCGTACAGGAGGCAGCCAGTTGATACTTCTCTTACATGGATGTTTCTCTCTCTCTCTCTCTCTCTCTCTCTCTCTCTCTCTCTCCCCCTCTCCCCCTCTCCCCCTCTCCCTCTCCCTCTCTCCCCCCTCCCTCCCTCCTCCCTCCTCTCTAAAAATCAATTAAAAATATTCTTGGGTGAGGATTTTTTTAAAAGTAGATTAATAGCCCTAACTGGTTTGGCTCAGTGGATAGAGCGTTGGTCTGCGGACGGAAGGGTCCCAGGTTCGATTCCGGTCAAGGGCCTGTCCGTTGGTTGCGGGCACATCCCCAGTAGGGAGTGTACAGGAGGCAGCTGATCGATGTTTCTCTCTCATTGATGTTTCTAGCTCTCTATCCCTCTCTCTTCCTCTCTGTAAAAAAAATCAATAAAATATATTTAAAAAATAAAAGTAGATTAATATCTTTTGGATTATTTTGTGGGCAAATGCATGAAATTAAAAATAAAAATATTAATTTGAATATTGTCTTTCTTAATATAAGATTTGGGCAAATAAGTTCAGTTTGGGGTGATTTGAAATGTGATTGTGTTTTTAGGAGTGTTCTAGTGATAACTGCTTATCCTTTATTAGGTTTTTGCTACGTAGAGACATATAGCAGGAAGGGGCTATGTGTGTTCTAAGAAACAAGTAATAATAGGGGTTATACTCAGTCAGTATGGGCTTACGTTACTCAAATTGTTTCTTGTACTTAAACACACCAAACTTAACTTGCTATAATATTGATTTGCACAGCATATTTTTTCCTACTACAAGTATAATTATACTGATGATTTCTTAATTAAAAATATTTTGGGGAAATGTTTGGTTAGCATGTGAAACATTTTTTAGCGGCTTGTGTTTTTGCTGGCATTACCTGGTTTTCTAAGTTGTCTAAATTCACATGTTTCTTTAATTGTACTGGTAATGCAGGGATCCAGATGTTCGGCTCCTAGGTACTCATTACCTGTGGTTATCAGGGTTATTTCTGTACTTTACTCCCAGGTCAGGGACCCTAAGGGTAACCATACTTCCAAACCTCCAGCCACCCGCCACCCTCTTTTGGCCAAAAAATTATTTAAAAAAAAAAAATTCCCAACCATCCATTTGGCATTGATATTCTAAGGAGAAAGGATATAAAAATACTATCTTAATTATTTATTAATTCTACTTCCTGTATTAGATTTAGACTACGTAAGTAATTCTTTCAGGAGAAAAAAATAGAGCTTGAATATTGCCTCTCTGTAAAGCTAGCATAAATGGCTGTATGATCTCTTGGGTGTGTTCTGTCTTCCTATTATAAACCTTGAACGTTTAAGAGCTCACAGGCCTTTTTCTAAGCCACTGGGCTTAGAAAATTAACGTGGCATTCCGTCTGGAGTGATGCCAAGGTTTGTGTTGGGCTATAGAGCTCCCTTTACAAACGGTCACATTTAAAAAGCCTGCTGTGTCGCCGAAACCGGTTTGGCTCAGTGGATAGAGCATCGGCCTGTGGATTGAAAGGTCCCAGGTTCGATTCCGGTCAAGGGCACGTACCTTGGTTGCGGGCACATCCCCAGTAGGAGGTGTGCAGGAGGCAGCTGATCGATATTTCTCTCTCATCGATGTTTCTAACTCTCTATCCCTCTCCCTTCCTCTCTGTAAAATATCAATAAAATATATATTTTAAAAAAAAAATAAAATAAAAAATAAAAAGCCTGCTGTGTCCGGGACCGTGCTTGGAGAACACCGGGGCGTGCTCCGTGTCTTCAGCAGGCCCAGCGCCTGAAGCTCCGCACATCTTGCCTATTCCCCTGCCAGGAGAGTCTCCTAGCACATTTTTTATATTAAACAGAAGTACAGCCCACTTTCCGGTAAGGTTAAGTTCAAACTCCTCACCCGCTCAACAAGGCTCGCCGTCATTTGGCCCTCCCTCCCCTGTTAGTCCCTGTTGATCTCCTGTAAGGAAACGCTGGTGTGTCCTTGTGCTTTCCCGGGGTGCCAGGCTGACAGGCTGGTGTGTCCTCGTGCTTTCCCGGGGTGCCAGGCTGCTGCCAGCGCCATCACGCTGCTCCTGGCTACGCCCGCTCTCCTGACTGTGAGAATGCCCCCGCCACCTTCCAGGGCAGCCTCTTCATCCTTCCCCAGGCTCTGCCCCCACCCCTCCCGCTCCCTCCTCTGTCTTCCTCCCCTTCATTTTGGAGAAGTCCATCTGTATCCCAGGATGACCGCTTTTTACCAGTATGTGCCGGTTTTGTTGGTCTCTACACACTCGTGTGCAGGTCTTTTTCTTGGGAGGAGACGGTGACAGGGACGCCAGCAGGAATCGGTCTGCATGTACCCAGAGCTTGTGAGTTCTGGAGGCGCTAGGCGCCCTGGCTTTAGTGAGTGAAGTTGAGGAAATTAGATATCGTGGGCAATAGCTGTTGGCAGTCACTGGGTTTTCTTGGGTTACGCCAGAGACACCCGCGTGCAATGTTCTCTCTCATATGATCAGCTCGTGTCCGAAGTGGGGTGTAGGTGGGAACAGACTGAACGTGATCCCAGATCAGGACCCCCTCGGGCCACGCGCCCTCTACTGCAGCTTGGGACTCTGTCTTTACTTGGCGGGGTTCCCAGCTCCAATGAGTCATGAGGCCAGGACGTAATCAGTGGGTCCTGGGGTGCACATTACATCACCTGGGCAGGCTTCACAGGTACCGGGGCCTGGGCTCCAGCCCCCGCCCCACCCCACCTCCAAATTCTGATAGAATTGGGTTGGGATGATAATTAATTTAAAAATATATTTTATTGACTTTAGGGAGAGGTAGAAACATCAGTTGGCGGCCCCCTGTCCGCCCCCTACTGGGGATTGAGCCTGAAAACCTGGCTGGTGCCCTGACCGGGAGTGGAACCGTGACCTCCTACTTCATGGGCCCACACTCAACCACTGGACCACACGGCCGCGTGAGATGACAGTGTCTGAGCATCGTTTCATAGGCCTTTCTGCGATAGGTAATAGGACAGACAACTTCAGCTTGCACACTCTGTGGAAATAACCACGTTTCCAGAATTACAGTGCATTTGTTGTTGTTAGGGGCCAGTAGGGAGCTTTCTTGAGCCCACAGCTTGAACGGGGCTGACGCTCCCCCAGCGCTCGCAGTGCGGCGCCGGCTCGCCACATGGAGCGTGGGCGGGCGTCTGTGTGGGTGCTGGCTCGGAGGAGACGCCGTGTCTGGGAATTGTGTGCCCCTAGCGTTAGCGCAGTTTCACTCGTTCTTGCCGAATACATGGTTGGTAAAGAAGTGGCACAGGGCAGAGACGGACCTAAACTAGACAGCAAAGTTGACAGACATGCAATAGTCTCTATATTCTTTGCCCAGTGGGTGTGGCTCAGTGGTTGAGCATCGACCTTTGAACCAGGAGGTCACAGTTCGATTCCCAGTCAAGGGCACATGCCCGGGTTGCAGGCTCGACCCCAGTGTGGGGCGTGCAGGAGGCAGGCAATCAATGATTATCTCTCATCATTGATGTTTTTCTCTCTCCCTCTCTCTTCATCTCTGAAATTAATAATAAACTAGAGGCCCAGTGCACAAAATTTGTGCACTGGAGGGGGGGGGGGCGTTCCTCAGCCCAGCCTGCTCCCTCTCATAGTCCAGGAGCCCTCGGGGGATGTCCGGCAGTCAGACATCCCTAGAGCTGCCATAGAGGTGGGAGAGGCTCCCGCCACTGCCACTGCCACTGCGCTCGCCAGCCGTGAGCCCGACTTCTGGCTGAGTGGTGCTCCTCCTGTGTTGATTGTCTGCCCCCTGGTGGTCAGTGTGCATCATAGCAACCGGTCATTCCACCATCGGACTGAAACCAGCTCTCCGACATCCCCCAAGGGGTCCCGGATTGCAAGAGGGCGCAGGCCAGGCCAAGGGACCCCACCGGTGCTAGGGAGGGACACAGGAGGTTGGCCAGCCGGGGAGGGACTGTGGGAGGGCTCCAGGGCGTGTCCTTCCCGTCTTGCTCAGTCCCAATTGGCTGGACTCCAATAGCAAGCTAACCTACCAGCCAGAGCGTCTGCCCCCTGGTGGTCAGTGCACATCATAGCGAGCGGTTGAGTGGCCTTAGCATATTATTAGCATATTACGCTTTGATTGGTTGAATAGCTGACCAAACAGCATATTAGGCTTTTACTATATAGGATATGTGTGGCGGTAGAGCACTGGACAGCTTCTCAAACCTTAGAATCAGATTGGACAGTGCCACCTCATTTCCTGTTTCACATTGATTTTTTTTTTAAATATATTTTATTGATTTCTTACAGAGAGGAAGGGAGAGGGAAAGAGATAGAAACATTAATGATGAGAGAGACGCCGAAACCGGTTTGGCTCAGTGGATAGAGCGTCGGCCTGCGGACTGAAGGGTCCCAGGTTCGATTCCGGTCAAGGGCATGTACCTTGGTTGCGGGCACATCCCCAGTGGGGGGTGTGCAGGAGGCAGCTGATCGATGTTTCTCTCTCATCGATGTTTCTAGCTCTCTATCCCTCTCCCTTCCTCTCTGTAAAAAATCAATAAAATATAAAAAAAAATGATGAGAGAGACTATGACCTCCTGGTTTATAGGTCGATGCTCATCGGGATCTGCATTGATTTTTATCCCAACCTCAGAAAGATAGGATGTCAGTAAGGACTACACTGCCATCTAGTGTTGAAACTCTGAACTAACGTGTGTGGAGTATCTCCATGTTTCCTCCAATTTAAAATATCCACCCGGCCAGTAGAGGGCGTGCAGGAGGCAGCTGATGGATGTTTCTCTGTCATTGTTTCTACCTCTCTATCCCTCTCCCTTCTTCTCTAAAAAAATATCCGCAGTGTCCTGGCCGGGTGGGTCAGTTGGTTGGAGCGTTGTCACCATTTGTGAAAAGGTTGCAGGTTCAATCCCCAGTTGGGGCACTTATGGGAGACAACTGATCAATGTTTCTCTCTCGGTATCTCTCTCTCTCTCTCTCCCCCACCCCCATATATAAAATAAAATGCCCTGCAGCTCTGCTGGGAGTTGGGTGGAGTGTCCCTGAGCATCTCAGCACACATGTGGAGATGTGGCATGACACGTGTGTCATTTAATTCTTTGGGTTGTGCTTTACCCCACACCACAGATGGGGACACTGAGCTTGGAGAAATGAAATAACGGCTCCGCTGGCGCAGTCTTTCTGTTTGGTTTTCTCCACTGTGATATTGTTGGTGCTGTTGTGGGGGGGCGGTGGTTATTAGGGAGTTAGACGGGGTGAACGGGAAAGAAAGGATGCTAGTGGAAGGCTGAAGTTAGGCGTGAAAAGGGCAACGTGTTCTGATGCGGAGGCGTGTTCTTGCCACGGGCTAGTAGTCCAGCAGAGGGGGGCATGGCTTGATTTAGGGTGGGCCGTTAAAGACCGAGTCCCTTTGGGGGCCAAGTTAAATGTCGGCTTCTAGGATTGGGTGTGACAGTGCCGTGGGTGGTGACAAGCAGTGTGCATAGCTGTTCCTTTCTGTTTAATTGCCAAACGCTGCCAGTCTTCACGATCGCCCTTTAGATAAGGGGTAGCGTCCTGTCTCTGGTGAGAAAAACGTTCCAGCTGAGAGAAGACGTGACTGTATATGGTTGACTTTTCTGCACAGAAATGCTGATACGGAGATTTGTGTATCCCTTTCTGAGCGAGCCGCAAACATGCGCTCTCCCGTTCCGGTCTGGGCGGCAGGGTCAGCCAGCAAGAGAAGGGCCAGCTAATGCTCCCCGAGCGCTTTCACTTTTTCCCCAACTTTGCCATCAGGAAACAGGGCGAAGGCAGTGTCTCCCACTGAGCGGTGAAACCCCATCACGAGACTTTTTATCACATGGTTTAAGGTCTAGCAGATGTTCTATGTTGTCCTGTGAAATATAACCAACCCGGGACCATAACAGGATGTTGGCTCTAACCATGATGGAACAGTGACTGAATTTGCCTTCCCACCACGAATAACAACCGACGGAACAAACCCAATGTATGAAACCATTGCCAGGCACGAACAGACGCTGCTCCCGAGAGAAGGGGGGCAGGCGAGGTGGGCCTTGGTGAGCCTTGGGGCCGTGCCAGCTGCTCGCCTCAGACCTGCTCTTCGCCCCGTCTTCCTTACCTCCTGGATCGCACTCCACGCCCTGGCCAGCCTAAGCATCGTTCTGCACTCTTCCCCTCACATCACACTCGCTCCAGCCCGGGCCAGGCCGCTCGGCCTCCTAGCTGCACCCACCCCTCGCTGCTCTGTCCCAGCCAGTCCAGGGGGGCCCTTTCAGGTGAGCCATTGTGCTCGCCTTCCTAACTGGTCTCCTGCTCCCACCCCCCCCCCCCACGCTCCCGGCTCTAAAAACACAGGTTGGTCATATTATTCCCTCGCTTAATACCCCTCAGTGGTTGACACTGAACTTAGAATCCAGCACCCCTGGGTGTCTGTGTTCCAGCCACACTGACCTTCTGGTGCTGAATGTGCCGAGTGCTGTCTGGTCTCAGGGTCTTTACACGTGCTGTTCTCTCTGCTCAACATTTTACTTATACAAATAAATTTCTTCCCACGTGTAGAAAAGTACGTGAGTCATCAGCGTACGCCTTGATGAAGTATGAGGACACTCGCATGTTACCGCCCCCGGGTGGAGAAGTGGGACATTGTGGCTCGCTCTCCAGAGAGCCCCTCTGTGCCTTCCCAGTGACCTCCCCCTGACCCGCAAAGGTGGTCCCTGGCCCCACTTCTTGATCTGGCTTTGAGCTGAACAGAAATGGAGCCATTCACTCTGTCTTCTATGGTGTCTGCTGCTTTCTTCCAGCGGCCCGTGTGGGAGACCACCCGTGTGGCAGCCTGTGACAGCAGCTTGTTAACTTCTGTTGCCGTGTGGTGTTCCGCGTGTGGCTCTTCCGGCGTCTGTCCTGTTAGGAATGGCACGGGTGTGACGCCCATGCGCACACCTTGCTGATGGGTGGGCTCTCCGGGACGGAGTTGCTGGGCCGCAGGCTGTGTGTTCGCTGCCCGAACACTTGAACCTCCACTTCTCGTCTGCTCGCCCCGGTGATTCCTCAGGCTCCCGCGGAGAGGCCACGTCTGCAGAGGTTTTAAGGGAGGTTGTTGCCGTCTGTTGGAACTCCGTCCCAGCACGTCCAGACCTTCTCACTCGCGTGTGGATGGCTGTGGGGTGCTGTCTTCCTAACAGGGATGGGCACTGGCACCTGGGAGGCATTCAGCACGAACTTGAGGCCTGAACGTGTGAAAGGTGGTTTTGGTTCAGGCCCGTTGCCAAGATTGAAATGTGTAGCTTAAGTGGAACGTTCATTCGGATGGTTTAATGTCTTCCAGCTGGAATTTTAATTATTTAATTATGCGGAGAAAACCTGGCCTTGTAGAACACTCTTCCCTTTGTGTGTACGCGGGCTCTCCTGCGGCTGATTCTGTGATCTCGGCGGGATCACCCCACCTCCAGTGTCTGTCTGGGAACCAGCGCCGTGCCGCCTCATCGCTGAGCTTTGTGCCCCGAGGCTCTGGGTCTGCCTGCCCCAGTGCTGCCCGCATGCAAATCCCTTGCCCACAAGCCGCGGGGCGTGCAGCCGCAGGCCAGGCGTGGTTCTAGGAAGGTCACGTGCACTGTCATCCTGTTCTCTCGTTCTCGTTAACTTTCTTTAGCGCCCTCTTCCTCCCTGCCAGCCGAGAGACAGGCTGTGCCCATAGCGCCCTCTTCCTCCCTGCCAGCCGAGAGACAGGCTGTGCCCATAGCGCCCTCTTCCTCCCTGCCAGCCCGAGAGACAGGCTGTGCCCATAGCGCCCTCTTCCTCCCTGCCAGCCGAGAGACAGGCTGTGCCCATAGCGCCCTCTTCCTCCCTGCCAGCCGAGAGACAGGCTGTGCCCATAGCGCCCTCTTCCTCCCTGCCAGCCGAGAGACAGGCTGTGCCCATAGCGCCCTCTTCCTCCCTGCCAGCCGAGAGACAGGCTGTGCCCATAGCGCCCTCTTCCTCCCTGCCAGCCGAGAGACAGGCTGTGCCCATAGCGCCCTCTTCCTCCCTGCCAGCCGAGAGACAGGCTGTGCCCATAGCGCCCTCTTCCTCCCTGCCAGCCGAGAGACAGGCTGTGCCCATAGCGCCCTCTTCCTCCCTGCCAGCCGAGAGACAGGCTGTGCCCATAGCGCCCTCTTCCTCCCTGCCAGCCGAGAGACAGGCTGTGCCCATAGCGCCCTCTTCCTCCCTGCCAGCCGAGAGACAGGCTGTGCCCCAGCTGGGAGGCGTGGCCACGGCAGAGTGTTGACAGTGGTGAGCAGGAGCTTCATTGTGGCAGGAGAGTGACCTGAGCTTCCTGTCCTCACGCTCGGACTTCATTCCATTGTCCTTGCCCTTGGCTCTGCCGAGCTCGCCACACCCCTCAGCACGTCACACCCCTCAGCATGTCACACCCCTCAGCACGTCACACCCCTCAGCACGTGACAAGCTCCTGGTTTAAACCTGGTTGGAAGTAATTTAACAATGCCTGTCTCCCACGCCCACCCTCACGCCCCACCACAGACACACAGCGTCGCCTTTGAACTTGCAGACGTCCCTGTGCGGATGGTTAAATTGCAGTGAGAGAGCATTCAGATACTGCCCGTGCCAGGGGAAAGTGTTCTCTTCGGCCCTGGCTGGTGTGCCCAGTGGTTAGGGCGTCGGCCCACACACCTGAGGGTCATGGGTTCCATTCCCTCGGGGCACAGACCTGGGCTGCAGGTTAGATCCCCAGCCCCAGTCAGGGCCCGTGTGGGAGGCAACCAGTTGATGTGTCACTCTTGCATCGATGTTTCTTTCTCTCTCTCTTTCCCTCCCCCCTCCCTGCCCTCCTCTCTCTAAATAAATAAATAAATGGAAAAATATCTTCAGGTGAGGATAAAAAAAGTATCTCTTTTTATGTATTATTTTCATTTTATTTTAAATATTTTTTTATTGCCGAAACCGGTTTGGCTCAGTGGATAGAGCGTCAGCCTGCGGACTGGAGGGTCCCAGGTTCGATTCCGGTCAAGGGCATGTACCTTGGTTGCGGTCACATCCCCAGTAGGGAGTGTGCAGGAGGCAGCTGATCGATGTTTCTCTCTCATCGATGTTTCTGACTCTATCCCTCTCCCTTCCTCTCTGTAAAAAATCAATAAAATAGCCGAAACCGGTTTGGCTCAGTGGATAGAGCGTCGGCCTGCAGACTGAAGGGTCCCAGGTTCGATTCCGGTCAAGGGCATGTACCTTGGTTGCGGGCACATCCCCAGTGGGGGATGTGCAGGAGGCAGCTGATCGATGTTTCTCTCTCATCGATGTTTCTGACTCTCTAGCCCTCTCTCTTCCTCTCTGTAACAAAATCAATAAAATATATTTAAAAAAAAATCAATAAAATATATTTTAAAAAAATATATATTTTTTTATTGATTTCAGAGAGGAAGGGAGAGGGAGAGAGAGAGAGAAACATCAACGATAAGAGAGAACCGTGGATTGGCTGCCTCCTGCAGGCCCCACACTAGGGATGGAGCCCGCAACCCGGGCATGTGCCCTTGGCCAGAATCGAACCCAGGACCCTTCAGTCCGCAGGCCGATGCTCTATCCGTTGAGCCAAACCGGCCAGGGCTTTATGTATTATTTTAAACAAAACAATTCCTTTGGTGCTGAACCTCTCAATTTGTCCTTGTCCATCAGCTGCACACCCAGCAGCCGCACTGTCCAGCGTGTCGGTGTTAGGTTGGTGTTAGGTTGAGATGCAGAGAAAGGAGACCTGGCTTCTGTTCCTCTTGGGATGCAAGCGTGTGCTGTGCGGCGTGACCCAGAGAAGGAAGACCGACTGGCAGCCAGCGGGGTCAGGGGGACAGAGTCGGGAGGGAAGTGGCGTCTGAGGTCGGTACTGGAGGATGGACGGGAGAATTTGGAAAGATGACTGACGGGTATTCCTGATGGAAAGAACGCGGACAGAGGAGGAGAGGGGCGAGTGTGGCTGCCGCGGACTCCTGTGGGAGAGCAGGAAGGGCGGGGGCGGTGGCCGAGGGAGCGGTTAACAAGTGCTGCGTGCTCTAAAGGCTGTTTACAGGGTTTTAAAGTGGCGTGGCTTCTTAACTCATCTCAGAGTGGGAGATGCTCACATTATTTTCTAGATTAAATTGCTGGGAAATGGGACAATTATTCGATTAGGTCTCTCCCTCTTACATCATATATTTCTACGTATTTCATGGAGTTTAATAAAATAAAGGAATCTTTCTTCCTCGTTAAGAAAAATGTGTGGGGAGGGGATAACCCGATATTATAGGGTTTACTCCCTTAGTGCCGTTTGGAGATACGCGCTTCTTCAGGAATATGCAGGCGGTCTTGGGGTGGGGGGGGGGGGAGGGGGAAGGAAAGGACTTGGAGGGGAGGCAGAGGGAGCGAGAGCTCCGTGCCTTTCTGCATTTGTAGGTGAGAGAGGTATTGTTTGTAATTACCCTCGGAGAGTCTAGCTGTGGTGTACTTTCCTTTGGTTCTCTGTCCAATTTTTAATCAGTGTATTTGCTAAGAACTAGGAAGATTTTTCCTTCAAAGTTCCAGAGGTGTTTTCTTTTTCTTAATATATCAATCAAACAGCCTGCCGTACAGCAGTTATTCATGGGGCATGTCCATTAGCAAGATACCATGACTTTTATTGTGGAAGAAACAAGACAGGCCAGGCGGCCGATTTCCTGTTCCCACAGGAAGCTGTGTGGTGGTTGATTTCACGCTGTTAACGGGACTCAGTCCCCTGAGTGTGAAACCCTAGTCTAGCGTGGGGATGGACGGGTCAGGAGGACAGGGCTGCTGCCTCGGGCAGCCTGGCTGAGGGAAGGGAGTGAGGACAGATACAGCGTAGGTAACAGAAGGAAGTAGGTAACAGGAGGACGGAGCTCTGACCTGCGGTGCTGGGGGAGTGCAAACAGGCTTCCAGAAAGTGACCTTCTGCCTGTATTTATCAGGTGAAGGGAATTTGCCAGGAGGCAGGGGTGGGGAGAGCCCTGCAGGCCGCACTGGTGAGAGTGTGTGGTTGAGCAGGGGATGCGAGGGGGGGTGATGAGAAACGAACAGGAAGGGTGCCTGGAGGCTGATTCTGAGAGATCTCTTGTTAGGGGCTGTGTTATCCTGAAAGGGACATCCTAGCGGCCTGGTGCTAGTGGTACAACAGTCAAACCGGTCAGCGAGCCAAAACCGGTTTGGCTCAGTGGATAGAGCGTCGGCCTGCGGACTGAGGGGTCCCGGGTTCGATTCCGGTCAAGGGCATGTACCTTGGTTGCGGGCACATCCCCAGTGGGAGGTGTGCAGGAGGCAGCTGATCGATGTTTCTCTCTCATCGATGTTTCTACCTCTCTATCCCTCTCCCTTCCTCTCTGTAAAAAATCAATAAAATATATTTAAAAAAAAAAAAAGTGACATTGTCTTAAAAGAGTAGAAATTGTTTAAAAAAAAAAAAAAAACGGTCAGCGGAGGGAGAAGAGAAAAGTCAGAACAGCCCCCAAACGAAGATTACTCAACGTCTTGTTACTCACGGCGGTGGGAGGGGGGGTGGTGCTGGAGCATGTGGGCTCACTCTTCAGAAAGAACAGTTAGGTTACAAGTTGGAGAAAGTATCTTTTGCAACACCTTTGTTAAGAATTAGATTTAGCCCTGACCGGTGTGGCTCAGTGGATAGAGCGTCGGCCTGTGGACGGAAGGGTCCCAGGTTCGATTCCGGTCAAGGGCATGTACCTTGGTTGCAGGCACATACTCAGTAGGGAGTGTGCAGGAGGCAGCTGATCGATGTTTCTAACTCTCTCTCCCTCTCCCTTCCTCTGTGTAAAAAATCAATACAATATATTAAAAAAAAAAAAAGAATTAGATTTAGATTCAGAACTTTTTGGTTGGAACTCTGACTTTATAGCTAAAGAAAATCTGATGTGTCAGGTCTCATTTCTGACCCTGAACCCTTTTTTGTAGCTTCCGCAGAAAAGGAGGCCATCAAGGGCACCTACTCCAAAGTGCTGGATGCCTATGGACTCCTCGGTGTTCTACGCCTCAATCTGGGTAAGTTCATCATCAACATCATCAGCCTGAGCGGGTGGCAAGCCCCTCGCCCGCCGACGTCATCGCGGGTTAGATGATCAGGGCTGAGAGACGTTCCCACACTGGAGGCTCACAGATGGAGTCTCTCTCAAAGCCTCAGTCACTGCAGTCTGTGCTCTCCGCAGGCGACACCATGCTGCATTACCTGGTCCTCGTCACCGGGTGCATGTCTGTGGGCAAGATTCAGGAATCTGAAGTGTTCCGAGTGACTTCCACCGAATTCATATCCCTACGAGCCGATTCCTCGGATGAGGATCGCATTTCCGAAGTGCGCAAGGTGTTGAACTCGGGGAACTTCTATTTCGCCTGGTCTGCATCCGGGGTCAGTTTGGACCTGAGTCTCAGTGCCCATCGCTGCATGCAGGAGCACACGACCGACAACAGGTTTTTCTGGTGAGTCCGTGAAGCGGGCCACCGTGGGCCAGCGTTGACTTGCAGAGACGGCGGCGTGGGCGTGCGACCACACACCTCCCTGCCCCAGAATCCTCAGCAGGGCAAGGCAGGCACCACGGTCACTTCATAGAGGTTGTCACGTGACATGAAACCCATTTGCTCCCCCTGATCGCGACTGACCTGTCATTTCAGAAATATCTTTTAAGATCTATAGCAGGGGTGGGCAAACTTTTTGACTCGAGGGCCACAATGGGTTCTCAAACTGGACCGGAGAGCCGGAACAAAAGCATGGATGGAGTGTTTGTGTGAACTAATATAAATTCAAAGTAAAGGAGCGGAGGGGAGAGCAAGAGAACCGGATAGAACAGCCGGATCCGGCCCGCGGGCCGTAGTTTGCCCAAGGCTGATCTATAGTTTAAAATTAGGAGTGAATTAGTTGTAATAGGATTGTGTTACTCATTTTATTGTTCTTAGTTTTGAGGTCCTGTCTCTGGCAGTATTGCCTTCCTAAGCCAGCATTCCCTTATTATTTCATTTTATTTGACTCAGTGGGAATGGGATGTGGGTACAGTCCAGTGCTATGACTAAGTGGGAAGGAGCAGTGGAGGAGATGGTGTGGGAGGGCGGGAGGGCGCAGGTGAGGGACAGATTCTGCTGCTCAGGCCAACCCTGCACCTCTCGGATGGACGAGACGCAGACGTCCCAGAGAAGGGAGAGGAAGGCAGTGCAGCCGGGCCGCAGGTCACCTGCCCAGCATCTCGTTCCCAGCCCAGCCCTCTGAGGCCTGGCGTGGGAAACGCACACGAGCTGGCGCGCTCAGTGCCTCCGGTTTAACGGCGTGTCCCGGGAGGACAGGCGCTGTGCCGCCTGCGCTCCGGGCTGACGCGGCCCCGCCTTTCTCCCAGGAACCAGTCTCTGCACCTGCACCTCCAGCACTACGGCGTGAGCTGTGACGACTGGCTGCTGCGCCTCATGTGCGGGGGCGTCGAGGTCCGGACCATCTACGCGGCTCACAAGCAGGCCAAGGCCTGCCTCATCTCCAGGCTGAGCTGCGAGCGCGCCGGGACCAGGTTCAATGTCCGGGGGACAAACGACGATGGCCACGTCGCCAATTTTGTAGAAACGGAGCAGGTACACGGGGTTTTATCGCTCCGCTCCTGTGTGCGATGGAGGCGCAGGGAACAGTAGGGTAGCAGATGCTTACCTGACCCAGAACCCATTTTTTTAAAAATATATATTTTATTGATTTTTTACAGAGAGGAAGGGAGAGGGATAGAGAGTTAGAAACATCGATGAGAGAGAAACATCCATCAGCTGCCTCCTGCACACCCCCCACTGGGGATGCGCCCGCAACCAAGGTACATGCCCTTGACCGGAATCGAACCCGGGACCCTTGAGTCCGCAGGCCGACGCTCTATCCACTGAGCCACACCGGTCAGGGCCAGAACCCATTTTTGACGTCGGCCTGCCGTTTTCAGGTCATTCGCAGCTTGTTGGCGCTCAGAAAGGCTACCCTGAGCGCCCTGGTGTGGGGACGCTCTTCAGATAGGAGCAGGCGTGTCACTGCTCAGCATGGCCCACAGGGCCTTCCCTTTGGTGTTAAATTTAAAATCCTCGTTGGCAGAGCCAGACACTTGGGAAAGTGTTTTCCGTGAATTAAGTCAATCCCGGCTCTCATCTGTAGATATTTGAACCATCTAAACTTAAACATGGTGATATTTTTGGCTGTGAAACTATATAATTGCAAATTTAGTCCATGCCTCAGGCCCAACTCACATCTTCAAATGAATTTTTTAAAAATATGAAAAACTGCCCTGGCTGGTTTGGCTCAGTGGATAGAGCGTCGGCCTGCAGACTGAAGGGTCTCAGGTTCGATTCCAGTCAAGGGCATGTACCTTGGTTGCAGGCACATCCCCAGTGGGAGATATGCAGGAGGCAGCTGATCGATGTTTCTAACTCTCTATCCCTCTCCCTTCCTCTCTGTAAAAAATCAATAAAAATATGAAACACTAAAGAAAAAATATGTGAAAATAGAAAGGAATGTGTATAAAAAATAGAAAGGTATATACTGTTTAACAGGAATCCCTTTTTAAAAGTTGTGATTCCAATGCTTATATTTCTAACTAGAGGCTCGGTGCACGAGTTTGTGCATGGGTGGTGTCTGGCTGGCCTACTCTGATGGGGGCCAATTGGGCTGGGCCGGCCGGGGGGAGGTACTGGGGGTGGTTGGCCAGCTGGCCCCGCCCTCTGGTCAAACTCCTGGTCGAGGGGACAATTTGCATATTAGCCTTTCATTATACAGGATATTTTTCTGGTTAATACAGGTTGGGGCAAAAGTGCCTTACAGTTAGGAGTACACGCAAAACAGTTTAATCTTGTATTATTATTATTTATTAATTATCATATTATTTTCCACACACACAATTATAAACCCACTTTTGCCCCAACCTGTATATATAGGGGATATTTTGTTAGAACAATTTGTGTATGAGAGGTGGGTCATAAGATACCACCTGTGCAACCAGTATTGGTAAATTTGTCTCCTAACGTAGAGGTAACAGCTGTGTCTGCGGGACTGTTTTATCCGTGTTTCTCTCGATAGGTCGTGTACTTGGATGACTCTGTTTCTTCCTTCATCCAAATCCGGGGCTCGGTTCCGTTGTTCTGGGAGCAGCCAGGCTTGCAGGTGGGTATGCGACGTTGCTGTTTTAATCTCTTGAAGGTTTCCGTATGTTTTAAGTTTTCAGGATCGTTTGTTGGCTTGTTGGATAGTTGGATTGCTCCATCTAACAATATTAGCTAGATTCACAATCAGGGGTCTGAGTGCAGAGTTCCTGGAATTACATCAGATGTTTTTTTCCTGTAATGTTTTTTCAGCGTCCGCAGAAATTGAGCTGCTGTGTTTGATAATAAAGTTGGGGTGTTTCCATAGTGCGTTGATTTTTAGTTTCCATACTTGCCCTCTCAGTATCTTAGTACGTAACAGCTTGGCCTCTGCGGGCAGGAAGATGCCGTCACTAAAAACAAGCTTCTGAGTGATCTTTCCTCTCCCTCTGCGCCTGCAGCCTGGGCGGGGGTTGGCTGTCGGCGTCTCAGCGTCTCAGCGCTCCTTTCTGTAGAGGGAGAGACAGTAGCGGGGTGGCTACCTCCAGGGCTCTCGTAAGGAGGGAGTGAGAGGCACGCAGACGCGTGCCTGGCACACGCGGTCAGCACTGTGTGAGGGGTCGCTGCTTAAAAATGCCTTTCACAACCAGAATTTCCTCTTAGCTCACAAGTGTTTCTTAATGGTCTGACTTCTCGCTCTTTGGTTATGAGGTTGCATTTTTAAAAATAAAAGGGAAGAGAAACTCCTAGACCAGGGGTGGGCAAACTTTTTGACTCGAGGGCCACCATGGGTTCTTAAACTGGACCGGAGGGCCGGAACAAAAGCATGGATGGAGTGTTTGTGTGAACTAATATAAATTCAAAGTAAACATCATTACATAAAAGGGTACGGTCTTTTCTTTTTTTATTTCAATAGTTTTATTCATTTCAAACATTTTAACAAGAAGAATGTAAACACTAATTATTATAATTTGAAACTTCAAAAAATGGAGGGATCATAGCACAATAACATACCTTATATTGAAGATGGCAAAGGCAAAATAAAATTGCCTAACAAAGGAAAGGTACAACAGCCTTTCAAATTAAACTTAAATATAATAAAATAATTTAAAACTAAAACAAATAGAAAAGAACAAAATGTGCAAACAGTAAATTAAACATTTTCTTTAGTGCAACTTCCAAATTATGCCCGGGACGTAGATGTAGATGGCAATGTAGACTGGGTTGAAAGGTTTTTGGTCTTTAAAACATCAACTTCAGTGGGAACAGTGTTATTGGTCTCCTTTTTAGCTAATGCTCTGATACTGTGCTCTCCAGGGGTGTGTCTCCCTACATCACCACGATAACATGCATTCCCAGGGTGATGTCGGGGGACGCGTCCGCGGGCATTACAAGGAGCCTCTGGAAGACTGAGAGGTTGTTCCTTCTACTGAATGGGGGATATAAATCCGCCCACTCAGAAGAAGGAGCTGCGGCTGTGTTTCCCGACGTTGCCATGTTAACGCTGCTGCTGGTGAAGGAGCGGAGGGGAGAGCAGAGAACCCTCCGCTCTTTCGGCTCCGCGGGCCGGATAGAATAGCCGAACGGGCCGGATCCGGCCCGCGGGCCGTAGTTTGCCCACAGCTGCTCCTAGAACCTTTCCTTTTTTTTTTTTTAGAACTTGTCTTGTTAAGAGACTGGGGAGGGCAGTCGGTTGTCTGGCGCGCTCTCTGTGCTGAGCGAATGCACTGCTGCGCACTGCGGTGGTTTGTCTTTGAGCTCCTGTTGGCTGTTGGTGTGACCACATCTTTCTTGTCCCAGGTGGGCTCGCACCGCGTCCGGATGTCCAGGGGCTTTGAAGCCAATGCGCCCGCCTTTGACAGGTAGGGCTGGTGCTCTCGGTTTTGAAATCGTTAAGCAGTGAGACCTGTTGTAATTATACTTACTGATTCATTTTACGTTTTTTGGCTCGAGTAAAATTGCTTCTGAGTCCTGACTTAACCGGAAGACGGTGACTCCTAGTGTTAACGACCTGTAGCAGTGGCAGCGCTGGTCTCGGCCTTAAGACTCTCCGCGGGCGGCTGCCCAGCACAGCAGCCCGAGCCCCACTTCGCTGTTGGGTGCAGGACTGGCCCGTGTTGAGATGCACTGGAGTGTAAAGGAGACACTGGATTTCAAGCACTTGGTGCAAAAAAAAAAGAATTGAAGTGCCTAGTACAGTATTCACACTTTCTGAGTGTATTGATCACGTGTAGATGGGGTTTTGGCGGCACTGGGTTAAATGCTCACAGAGGCTGTGATGGCCGCGGGTGTGAGGGGCAGCCCTGCGCCCTCTGCCCGCCCGGCCCGCCCAGCCGGTAGGTGGCGTGTGTTCTCTGCGCGGGGCCAGCACCAGGCTCCCGGGGGGAGGGACCGGCGGATCCCGCAGCTCCAGCACAGGTCGGGGCTCGGCACCCATAGTCAGAGAGGACACTGACTGACTGAGTTCTCATACGTTCCTGAGACCACGTGGAATGAATTTGTATTCAGTTTACCGGTTTTGTGAGCTTAAACAGAACCATGTAAGTTCTCATTAATACTGGATTCTTATTTATTGAAAAAAAATGTCACCTCATCACTTGACATGTGCGTATTTTCTTCCTTTAACAGGCATTTTAGAACACTTAAGAATCTGTATGGTAAACAAATAGTAATAAATTTGCTTGGATCTAAGGAAGGCGAACATATGCTGAGTAAGGCCTTCCAGGTAAGAAGGGTGTTGAACTTAATGCAGTAGAGCCGTGGAATATGCCAGGAAGGAAATGCTTCCTAGAGAAAGGGTGGGTGCCTGTTGGAACCATTAGCCCTGCAGGCTGTGAGGAAACAGTTGAGGGTGATGTTGTGAACCTGGGATTGTGGGAAGTTGGCAAGGCAGTTGGCACTCTCCTGCAGTGGGCTCGTTGCTGCCCTGAGTGTCCCTCTGTCCGGGACAAAGAGCCGGGTGGTGTGCCCCTCCCCGTGCTCGCCCTGCTGGCAACCAGGCGCCGTGTCAGCCCTCATGGTGGTGCCAGAGGCATTGACATACAGCAGGCAGGAGCACACCTTCTCGTGTCGATGAGAGGAATGTGAGAATCTCAAGTGGAAGAGAAGCCTTCTGAAGAAAACGTGTTCTTCATAAACACCAATTCAATAATATAAACTATGACGTTATGTAGAATTATAAGCTTAAACACAACGGTTAGAAAACATTTCCTCAAATTCAATCTAATGAGCTCCAGCATTAATTATTCAGCTGTTTTGTTTTAACTTCGTGAAATAAATATTATAAACAGATTATACATTTGAGAATAACTTTCTATGGTAAACTTTCAAAGCATTTGTATGTATTGAACAAAGATATAAAAAAGAATTTTATGTTTTAGAGTCTTTTGTCTTAAAAAAGAGCCACTTTATTTTGAGATGTATGGCAGATATAAACAGTTATTAAATTTGGATTGTGAACATGAAACGTGAGTGGGAGAAAATAGTTTTTCATTTTCTAAACCAGATGAGAACGTCACTAAAGTTCTCTGGAAGCCATCACCAGGGCTCTCAGGGACGGGCAGGCGGGCTCGGGGACACATGGCACCCGATGCCTGGCTGCTGTGTGGCTGCATGCCTGGCGCCGTTAGTGTTCCGTTTCAGGGTCAGGTTCCCGTCACCGCGTACACCGGGGGGCTACTGCCTTACCACTGGGTGAAGCCTGCCTTCCCTTCCAGAGCCACCTGAAGGCTTCGGAGCACGCCGCCGACGTGCAGATGGTGAGCTTCGACTACCACCAGCTGGTGAAGGGCGGCAAGGCCGAGAAGCTGCACAGCGTCCTCAGGCCTCAGGTCCAGAGGTTCCTCGATTACGGCTTCTTCCATTTCGACGGAAACGACGTTCGAAGGTTCGCCTGCTCTGTTTCTCTCTCCTTTAAATTGGAACTTTGCTGTAATTTAAAAATGACTCTGAATGTTACACCCTTAAGTGTCTTTTTTAAAATCAAAGTTTATAATGGTTATACTTGATTTTAGGTTTGTTTTCTTGAGAACTCAGCAGGTAATCTACACTAATAAAAGAGAAACGTGCAAATTGACCATCACTCAGCTACGCCCACCAGCCAATCAGGAGGGAATATGCAAATTAGAAGGATAAAGATGGCGGCTGCCCAGCTGCTCGAGGCACAGAGTGGCTGGGCGGGCAGGGCAGGACGCCTGCTATGAGAGGGAGGGTGGGGGGCGAAGGGATCTACAGGAGCGGCACTCCGGCCGCAGCGAAGATGAAGATGGCAGACTCCGGCCAGAGCGAAGGCTTGGGTCCCGGGTGCTGGAGGAAAACTGGTGCTGGAAGCCAAGGGAAGGAAGGCCTATTGCACGAATCTCTTTGTGCAACGGGCCTCTAGTAATAACAATAGGTTACTTTATTGGGCACACACTGTGGCCAGGCAGTGCCCTTGGGTTTCCTTGTATCAGCAACGACAGCGGCAAGGCGAGGCCCTATCCTATGCCTTTCTGCAGGGGAGGAAACGGAGGCATTGGTGTAGCCTGCCCCTTGTCATGTGACCAGGGTGTGTGAGAGCTAGAATCCTTCAGGCTCCCGACCCAGCCTGTTACTGCGAGGCTGTTCCACTTCGCTCTCAAAACGATGTCTTAATATTGTGACCGGGTAAAGACAACTAATGCAAATAGAAGTAAAAGACATTGCCTATTGTCTGCTTTAGTGTAACTTAGTGTTAGCTTTTGCATATGAAGTAGAGAAGGAAAGTAAGTATTGAAAGATTGAAATTAGGCATGTAGGTTGAGGTAAGCTTTAGTAAACTAAGCACATTTTTTCAGGGTACAGTATTTAGAGTCAATGCTATAGAAACTTTATAGGAATGTCGGTAGAGATAAGAGATCTTGGGTTTTCAAAATTTATTCCTTAAACGTGTGATATCTTTTATGTGCAGAGAACTACGGTGTTGTAAGTCTGAATGTATGCTTAGCTCCCAACTGCTGGCCTAGTTAAGAATAAGTGGGTGACGGGGGGAAGGGGAGGCTGGGGGAAGGTCAATGGGGGGAAAAAAGGGAGACATATGTACTACTATTTGTAATACTTCAAACAATTAAAAAAAAAAGAATAAGTGGGTGTGGAGGAACAGGTAGGTGTGTGATAAAGAATCGGAGGCAAAATGTTAACAGTTGCAGGGCCTGGCGAGAAGGGGTAGTCACTGTAAAATTCCTTCACCTTCCTTGTATGTTTGAAAATTGTGAAAAGTTGGGGGAGAAAGTGGATGCTACCCTGTAATCACCTTCGTGTTTCTCAGTTTGTTTGAGTTCTGTCGCTGTGTCTCAAACAAGCACTTCAACGTGAGTGACTTGGTTGCAGGTGCCAGAGTGGGACCGTCCGCACCAACTGCTTGGACTGCCTGGACAGGACGAACAGCGTGCAGGCCTTCCTGGGCCTGGAGGTGAGGAGCCAGCGTGCGTGCGTGGCCGTCCTGTGCGTGGCCGTCCTGTGCGTGGCCGTGTGACACCTCTCAGTGGCTCTCATGACCGCCCCCAGAGCAGTTAGGTTCAGTAAAGGCATTTCTCTTCTAGTCTTCTTTTCCCCCCAACATCTCTCGTCTTTTTAGTTCCCTTTACCTGTTCTCCTCTCTATGTATAGCTGTGTTTCCCTCCGTTATTTCCTAATTTCCCCTCTAAACACAGCCCTGCTGCTTATGCTGGTTCAGTAATTGCCTCTTTGGGGAGCAGACGAAGGAAAACACGTGTATCTCTGTACTGTCCTCATTCCCTGTGTGGGCCTTTAAAGGCTTCTTGGAATGGAGAGGCTCTGTGAGCACGCACAGCCTGGAGGGTGCGTGTGGACCGTCTGCCCCAGTGCAGCCTGCATGGCGCCTGCCAGTCAGTGGCTCTAAGGACTGGGCTGTGTTAGCGAGAATGAAAGGGCATGAGATTCGGCTCCTCTAATGGCCTTTGTGTAAAGACCCTTTTCTCTTCACCTCTTGCCATCAGGGTCAGTCACATACAGACACAGTGTCAGTGCAGACACACTGCCTCCTGCCGGCAAAGTCCTCCTTCCTGTCCTGCGCAGTGAGGCCGCGGCTGGGGCGGGTCTTCACTTACTCCTTCCGCAGGGACTGAGCGCAGTCCTCAGAGGCGTGGAAACAGGCATAGGAAGCCCCACGTTCCTACTTCCTCAGCGCATCGTCGGACCGGGGGCCAGAATGTTGGCTAATTAGTTGCCGGCAGCTGCGGTCCTTTCTTTCTCAAAAATGAACCATAGTGTGTAGAATGCTCTGCTACAGAAATGTCTTTTGAGACATTTCTCAAGTCACTAAATAAATTTTACTGTTTGCCTTTTCTGAAATCTGGCTTTGAGATTTCTCATTTTAATTTACTTAGAAAATAGACAAGAAAAGTGAAAGCGGGCATTTGGCCTGGTGGATGGAGTGTTTGTGTGGCTTGGTGCTGCTAGCTATGTTTTCAGCTGGTTGGATGCATTCATGTGGATTCTGAGAGGGAGTTGACTGAGGCACTTTAGGTTTCACTTTTCAGAATCTGACTCGGCTGGTTCGCCACCGTGGCCAGTCAGGGGTGAGAAGGTGGTTAAGTGGTTACCAAATTTACTAGTGAAGCCGGCAGAGCCACCCCAGTAGTGGAGACCAGCCTGCCCACCTTCTTAAAGGCAGAGCGGTCCCAATGACGAAGGCGACCCCGGCCTGGTTTGCTTCATTCTCTGCCAGCGAGGAACAGTGCTGGTATCAGCCCCCGGCAGTCAAACCTGGTGTAGGGGTTGTGTGTTTTTTTAATTTAATAAATCTTTATTGTTCAGATTATTACAATTGTTTCTCTTTTTCCCCCCATAGCTCCCCTCCACCCGGTTCCCACCCCACCCCATGCCCTTACCCCCCGCCACTGTCCTCATCCATAGGTGTACGATTTTTGTCCAGTCTCTTCCCGCACCCCCCACACCCCTTTCCCCCCGAGAATTGTCAGTCCACTCCCTTTCTATGCCCCTGATTCTATTATATTCACCAGTTTATTCTGTTCACCAGATTTTTTTGTTCACTTGATTTTTAGATTCACTTGTTGATAGATATGTATTGGTTGTTCATAATTTTTATCTTTACCTTTTTCTTCTTCTTCCTCTTCTTAAAGAATACCTTTCAGCATTTCATATAATACTGGTTTGGTGGTGATGAACTCCTTTAGCTTTTTCTTGTCTGTGAAGCTCTTTATCTGACCTTCAATTCTGAATGATAGCTTTGCTGGGTAGAGCAATCTTGGTTGTAGGTCCTTGCTATTCATCACTTTGAATATTTCTTGCCACTCCCGTCTGGCCTGCATAGTTTCTGTTGAGAAATCAGCTGACAGTCGTATGGGTGCTCCCTTGTAGGTAATTAACTGTTTTTCTCTTGCTGCTTTTAATACTCTCTCTTTGTCTTTTGCTCTTGGCATTTTAATTATGATGTGTCTTGGTGTGGTTCTCTTTGGATTCCTCTTGTTTGGGGTTCTGTGCGCTTCCTGGACTTGTAAGTCTATTTCTTTCACCAGGTGGGGGAAGTTTTCTGTCATTATTTCTTCAAGTAGGTTTTTAGTATCTTGCTCTCTCTCTTCTTCTGGCGCCCCCATAATTCGGATGTTGGTATGCCTGAGGTTGTTCCAGAGGCTCCTTACACTATCTTCATATTTTTGGATTCTTTTTGCTTTTTGCTTTTCCGGTTGAGTGTTTTTTGCTTCTTTGTATTTCAAATCTTTGACTTGATTCTTGCGATCCTCTAGTCTGCTGTTAGATCTCTGCATAATATTTTTTATTTCAGTCAGTGTATGCTTAATTTCTAGTTGGTCCTTTTTCATATCCTCGAGGATCTTGTTAAATTTATCAGTTTTCTGAAAAATTCTTGAAAAACCTTATAACCATGGTTTTGAACTCTATATCCAGTCGTTTGCTTTCCTCCATTTCTTTCATTTGTGGCATGTTTCTTTGTCTCCGCATTTTGGTTGCTTCCCTGAGTTGATAGAGTGGCTTTGTGTGCTAGGTGTCCTATAGGGCCCAGTGGCTCAGCCTCCCCAGTTACCTGAGGTGGACACTCTTGGTGCACCCCTTTGTGGGCTGTGTGCACAGTCTTGTTGTGGTTAAGTCTTGATTGTTGTTGGTATCACTGGGAGGAATTGGCCTCCAGGCCAATTAGCTGTGAGGATCAGCTGTGTCTACGCTGGGAGAACTTTGGTGCTGGAGACACCCTTATTGGAGAAGACTTGCAAAAACCTCTGTGCTCAGCTCGGATGGGGCAGAGTCTCAGGGCGGAGCAGACAGCATTGGTTTCCCGTCAGCCCTGCCCTAATAGGCCTCTGGGTCTCAGTGTCCCTCAGTAATCGCTGCAAGCACCTCTGAGAGAAAGCCTCCCTCGAGTTCCACCCGCTGCCAGACAGTCCAGTTTCTCCCCGAATAAGTCTGGGTCCCCAGAGTCTCGCCCGGAACTGGTGTTCAGTGCAGTCAGGAGCTTTTTGTTTCCCTCCTGATTGAGAAAGCCAGCCGTGCACTCAGTTGCCCACCCTTTCCACGCGCGCCTCAGTACCTCTGCCTCCTGCCACTCCTCTGAGTCTCAGTGTGCTTTTCTCTTTCCTTCTAGTTGTAGAATTTCCACTCAGCCAGCCTTCCTGTGGTTCTGGATGATGTCCGTTTTGTCTTTTAGTTGTAGTTTTGAAATTGTTGTGCGAGGCAGCAGTTTAGCTGTTTACCTATGCCACCATCTTGGTTCCTCAGGTGTAGGGTATTTTCATAGGATTTTAGTTTTTGATCCTTTGAGATTTATGCGTAGTACCCATACTTATAGATGAGATCAAAGAAACCCGAATAGGACGGAGTTGAGTGAAAACTCAAGGCAGACGTTATGCCTGGACTCCAGATGAGAGAAATAGGCCAGAGAGGGCCTGTGCATTGCTTGGACTCTGCCAGATTTCAAGGCTACAGTTCATCCTGAGTAAAGATCAGTGGCTTTCGGCACACTGCGACCTGTGATGAGGGATTGTGTGGCCAGAGACCCTTGCCCACTGCGTGCCTCTAGGCCCTGTGCACACAGCACCAATATTAGTGTTTGTTTTGTGACAGTTCAAGAGCAGTTCTTCTTTCCTCATAATCTCTGGACCTTATTACCCAAACTTACAGAACCAAATCTAAAAACCAAAGGAGCTTAGTTTTTCTATACACATCTAGATAAACTAGGTAAATATTTTTTCTGCTCTGCTCCATGCTGTTGAATAATTCGTCTTTTTAGATGAACAAGGTAAAGTAGTATGATTTATAGGGAAAATTTAATATGATTTTTATCAGTTAACCAGAAAGCTGTTCTTCTTACTACAGGGGAATATTAAGTTGCTTGTAAGTTTCATTGATGTGGTATTTACTTTAAAAATAGAAATGGTGGGCCGAAACCAGTTTGGCTCAGTGGATAGAGCGTCGGCCTGCGGACTGAAGGGTCCCGGGTTCGATTCCGGTCAAGGGCATGTACCTTGGTTGTGGGCACATCCCCAGTGGGAGGTGTACAGGAGGCAGCTGATCGATGTTTCTCTCTCATCGATGTTTCTAGCTCTCTATCCCTCTCCCTTCCTCTCTGTAAAATATCAATAAAATATATTTTTTTTAAAAAATAGAAATGGTGGGAAACAACACAGCCTAGTAAACTATTACGTTTGTAGAATCCAGTCCTACACAGTCCTGTCGCTGCACGTTTTCCGTTTACTTCTGGCAGTTGTTAAAAAGTCACACCACAGTGAACGTATCGTTACACTCACAGAGTCCCTCTCGCTGTTTCAGATGCTGGCGAAGCAGCTGGAAGCCCTCGGCTTGGCTGAGAAGCCCCAGTTGGTGACCCGCTTTCAGGAGGTTTTCCGCTCCATGTGGTCGGTGAACGGCGACTCCATCAGTAAGATCTATGCCGGCACCGGGGCTCTGGAAGGCAAGGCCAAGGTGAGTGGTTCCGTCGCCTTAGACAAGGCCCTCCTGCCCGCGTGGTAAGGGTTTTCAGGCCTCTGTTCATCAAGAGGGTTCCCCAGGTTCCTCTTTAGAATCTGCCTTATGGTGCCTTTACTCCCTTTCACTCCTCCTCCTGTCATGGCCCTGATCGAGCAGGAGGTAGTTTGTTCCCCAGGTTGGCGGGGTCAGCTGGGTGACAGACATACGTAGTTATTTAGTGAGAATCCCCGAGGCCTGTATGGAACATGCGTACATTTTTTAAAATTATTCTTCCCTTGCATATTTGCTTTACTTTTTATATTGTTATCTATAATAATAAAAGTGTAATATGCTAATTAGACCAGACAGCCAGACAACCTTCTGGCTGTCCTTCTGGATGAAGCCACAGTGGGGGCAGAGGCAGTTAGGGTCAATCAGACAGGCAGGCAGAGTGGTTAGGGGCAATCAGGCAGGCAGGCAAATGGTTAGGGGTGATCAGGCAGGCAGGCAAGCAGTTAGAGGCAATCAGGTAGGCAGGCAAGTGGTTAGGGGTGATCAGGCAGGCGAGTGGTTACGAGCCAGCAGTCCCTGATTGCGAGAGGGATGTCCGAGGGATCCTGGATTGTGAGAGGGTGCCAGCCGGGCTGAGGGGACACACCCCCACCCCCGTGCATGAATTCCGTGCACCAGGCCTCTAGTTTTTATTATAAGTAGGATATTTTTAACCATGGTCTTTGTAATAAAGGGTCCTATCATATTGGCCTTTGGGTCCCCAGCACTTACCACAGTGCCTGCTATTTAATAAACATATGACACACGCTGGATGGACAGATAAATCAGTGGACAGTGTGTGCAACACCTCCTGTGAGCCCAACATTATTAGGGCTTAACGGCGATGTTTTTATGCTTTACTTACGTTGCCTTGAAAACGAGACTTGAAAATGTGCAAAAGAAGTGTGAGATGTGGACTTAATTACAGTTCTGTGCCTCACTGCTCCATTTTAATTGCTGGTATTACCTACAGACTATCTTCCCCTCTAGTACTTGGCCCATATTGAGGGACGTTGGAAACATGCTTGAGGGATTTTTCATTATTTTATATACGATATTAAGGCTCCTGACCCCGGGTGAATTTTAAATCTCGGCTGTTCCTCAAATGACTTCAGAATAGAAACAGGGACAGTCACCACCAGTTCTCACTCGCCTCTTCAGTGAGCAGGTGAACTTCCTTGAGACACTCATCCTCTCCGAGTGCTTTCCTTCCCACGTCTGCTTCCCTCCCGAGTCACAGCACGCCATGCGGGTCCAGAGGGGGCCCCGCCTGCCAGTGCCTTTTGTTCAAATCATAGCGTCACACGTACTGACATTTCAATATTGTCTTCTAAGTGATCCTGTTTTTTAAAGCCTAAAATTGTTAAGCTGTCATTTATTCAGTTTACATAAAGAACATAATTCTTTCTGTTACAACCTGACGCTCTACAGCTGTTGCTTAAAATCCTCTTCAGTGTTCTCTTGCCTTTTTGTTTCTGCAGCGACTACGACAATATACGTACAGAGGTTACCTATGTTGTCAGTGGTCTTTGACTCTAACCTGATAGATACGAAGTTTTATATGTTAATTACTAGTCTGCATTGAACTAAAATCTAACATCTGCACTGTTCTTTCTTTTCCTTTCTCTGGGTTCGTTTTGATTAATTGCCTGATAATGTGAATGGTGAGTGTCTTTTCAAATAATGTCCTTTATGTATGAAATTATATGGGAGGGAATAACATTTTAAGCCTCAATTACTCTTAGTTTTTTAAGGAATAAAAATAATATATTGTAAACTAAACTATTTTCCTAAAAGACAAAAGTTTTGTTTGTTTTTTTAAAGCAATTATCAAAATCTGTAAAGTCAAAATAAACCTTTATGGTAATTAACATACTAAGTAAGTATATGCTCATTGAACATTATATAAACTCTCTCCCTGTAGGAATTAGTCCAGATTTATTATTTTTGTTAGTTACATATACACAGGTAATACAGTGGCCTAAAATGTAGATGGTAGTTTACATGTAATCTGTATTTATAAATTCTCTTTAGACTAGGCCTTCATTCTTCTGTTCAGTTATAGCTGTAACTACTGAAGTTACTAGGGAATAGTTTCCATTTTATTTTCTACTATTAAAGCCCTTTGCAGCTTTCAAAAGGGCCTGTGAGTGCAATGCATCCCCTCTCTCCCTGCTGCTCCCCGCCCCACCCCGAGTCTGCAGTGATGATGTGGAAGTGAGTTCCCGTTTGAGTGCACGCGGTTCCCTCTTCCCGTCCACAGTGCTAGACGCTCAGCGCCCCAGTGTCGTCAGGGGTGCATGGTGGCACTGAGCTTCCCTCTCTGGGCAGAGCCGTGGTCCCAAGAGGAAGAGAAGCAGTGGCAACCTGAGCCATTTTACTGTGACGATTCGCTACTCAAAATAGGATGATTAGGTCCTTTACTGCAGTACAGTTTTGTCACCCTAAGTTTCAGAATGCCTGCCGAGTGAAAATGACACGATTAGAATGAAAGCCCTTGCTCCTTTTTCCCCCAACAGGCTGGGAAGTTAAAAGATGGTGCTCGTTCTGTCACTAGAACGATTCAGAATAACTTCTTTGACAGCTCCAAGCAAGAGGCCATTGACGTTTTGCTCCTGGGAAACACTCTAAATAGTGACTTAGCTGACAAAGCGCGAGCACTCTTAACCACTGGAAGTTTGCGTGGTATGCGTACTTACTTTATATTCTACCTGCTTGGTGTTACTGGCGTTCCCCCTGACAGTCCGAGAGGTAAATGTGAGCTTATTTGCATAAGTGACTTGTAGCTTGAGTTGATTAAAGTAAGTTTGGAAGGATTTTCTATCAACATGATTTTGTAAATAGATTTTTTCTTTTAATGTGTTTCTATTGATTTTTAGAGAGGGAGGAAGGGAGAGGGAGAGAGTTAGAAACATGAACAGTGAGAGAGAATCAACCATCGGCTGCGTCTTGCACGCCCCACACTGGGGATCGAGCCCTCAGCCCAGGCATGTGCCCTGACTAGGAATCGAACTGTGACCCTCCTGGTTCATAGGTCGACGCTCAACCACTGAGCCACGCCGGCCAGGGATCAGAGGTGTTATTAAGCCATAAACGGAGGCCCAGGCATGTTTTCTCTGATAGGTTCTGATGGAGGGGTTAGTGGTTTAAGTACACTAACTGCAGAAGGCAGGGTTTCACAGAGCATTCAGCCAGTAGAGCATTCAGTAGCCTCGTTATGTAGCAAACAAATGCTTTCCTGAAAAATCAGTACCTGCCTCTTGTATTGGGTATTTTGCTAGTCACCACCTAAAAGTTTCTATAACTTAGTCTTACCTATTCATTGCTATTGCTTAAAGAAATACTAAATCATAGTAACTAATGATTTAAAATATTGCTTATTATTGGACACCACCATTTCCAATTTTAACATTTGACATAAATATATGGCTTTTATTGTGCCTTTAATTTAAACCACAAGAACTTGAGCTCATATCAGGAACATATAGTAAGTGGTATCATGGGAAAACCTCAGCATTCGTTATAAAACTTAATAAATTAGACTTCCTTACTCGTAAGTTTTTTTCTATTTTAACTTTTTAGCGCTGAGCATTTTTATTTCCTCCGTTACCTCCAAACCAACCCTTCCGGTTCTCCCTGTTCCAGTGGGAGAGTGTCCCTCCCAGGCACCGTCCTCTCGGGTAATGACTGGTCAGGTGGGTTACCGCGGGCTCTTCGGACTCTTCCATGGCGGAGGTCGCTCATTACAGTCAGCTCCTCGGGCTCTGCCGGTCGGCTGGGGCTGCGGCCCACTGAAGCTCTAACACACCAGCTGGCCCTGGCAGTGTGGCTCAGTGGTGGAGTGTCATGTGCACCAAAAGGTTGCTGGTTCGATTCCCGGTCCAGGCACATGCACGGGTTTCGGTCCCGATACCCAGTAGGCGCAGGAGGCAGCCAATGGATCTGATGCCTCTCTCACCTCTCTCTCTTCCTTTCCCTTCCTCTCTCTCTAAAATCAATAAAAAACATCCTTTTTAAAAACCTGCTACACCTCCGCTTTGAACATCAAGCTTCCTTCCTGCTTCCAGCAGTAGAGACGTAGCTGCTTGCACCCTTCCACCTCTCCCCCCGTGCTCCCCGGGGCCGCCCTGGATGCGAAGGCATCATTAAGAACCTCAAAAGTAAGCAGCGCAGGGAAGAAAAGGAAAAGCGAGGGGCCCCAAATCTCCTAGCCTGAATCATCAGTTCAGTTTCTTGCACGTTTCCTGAAAAAACAAACCCAGTTCTGCCGTAGCTCACGTCCTGAGATGGATGGCATCTTGGGGAACACCTTGGGCGCAGGCCAGTTCTGCATTAGTTTCTGCATGATTTCACTGGCAGTGGTACCAGGCGCACACAGAGAACTGCCCCCAGCAGAAGCAAGAGGAGGAGAGTAGAAAACCCGTACATACAGCCCAGCCCGGGTGGCTCAGTGGGTGAGGATCGACCTGTGCACCAGGAGGCTGCCCGGTTCACTTCCACATCACGGCACATGCCTGGGTTGTAGGCTCAGTCCCCAGCAAAGGGTGTGCAGGAGGCAACCGCTCAGTGATTCTCTCTCATCGATGTTTCTCTCTCTCTCTCCCCCTCTCTTTTCCTCTCTCTCTAAAAACAAAAACTTTTTTTTTTTTTTAAGAATACATGCACACACCTGTGCACACACCTCACCCCTCTACCTCGGGTCCCCAGCTGTGCTGAGAGCCACTGCCATCCCTGGTGCTGCCACTCAGTCCATTTCAGAGACCCTGCCTCCGACACCCAGTGACCCAGGCGGCAGCCCCCCCGAGGCTGTTGCTGCAAGCTGACGTCGGGTCATAACTCCGAGTAGTCAGGCACCCCTTGACCAGTGAACACGTGTAAAACTGTGCCGCTGTCTTGATTAGGTTCCCGTCTTTTTTGGCACATCACCGCCTAAGTGATGGTTTTGCCCCAACCCCGTTCCCCATAGACCCTGTGGCGGGACATGGCACAGTTTTGCACAGCATGGTGGCTTTCTTGGAATGCGTGTGCTTTGTTGTAACTGAATTGATTGAGCTTATCCATTGGTGCGTCCCAGAAAGAATTCTAAACGATGTATGTTAGGGCAGTATCTTCCCATGCTCAGGATCCTGCAGCCTCTCAGGTTTTCAGGTGCATGTTCTCATTCACATGTATGTGCACATTTGTGCACACACGCACACACACACATATACACTCAGACACACACACACAAACATACACACTCACACACAAACATATACACTCAGACACATACACACAAAAACATATACACTCAGACACACACACTCTCACAAACATACACACTCAGACATACACACTCACACAAACATATACACTCAGACACACATATTCACACACACACTCACACAAACATACACTCAGACACACATTCATTCACACACACATTCACACACACAACATTCATTCACACACACACAAACATATACACTCAGACATACACACTCACACAAACATACACACTCAGACACACACACACAAACATACACCTCAGACATACACAAACATATACACTCAGAGACACACACACATTCATTCACACACACACAAACATATACACTCAGACACACACACATTCATTCACACACTCACACAAACATATACACTCAGACACACACACACACACACTCACACAAACATATACACTCAGACACACACACTCACACAAACATATACACTCAGACACACACACACATTCATTCACACACACAAACATATACACTCAGACACACACATTCATTCACACACACACATTCATTCACACACTCACAAACATATACACTCAGACACACTCACACAAACATATACACTCAGACACACACATACTCACACAAAAACATACACTCAGACACACACACTCACACAAACATACACACTCAGACACACAGAAACAGAGACACACACATTCATTTACACACACACATTCATTCACACACACACTCACACAAACATATACACTCAGACACACACACACAAACATACACACTCAGACACACACACACAAACATATACACTCAGACACACACACTCACACAAACATATACACTCAGACACACACACACACACTCACACAAACAGACACACACACAGGAGCAGCCTGAGATGCAGCCCGGCACCTGACATCAGAGTCGCTGCACGGTTCCCCTCGGCGCTGACGGTCTGCTTCGGTGGGCACTCATTTTCGTTCCTGTGCCCTGCAGCCCCGGGAAAGTAAGGTCATCAGATGGGCTTGGAAGAAGGGGCGCCTGAGAGTGGTTTGTCACCCCCCGGTTTGCCCTTGCCTTGCTGTTTACTAACGATCTTTGTTTTCCTCCTCATGCATCCCTAGTTTCCGAGCAGACATTGCAGTCAGGTACAGTACAGCACCCCCTCCACCGCACGGCAACTGCTCTTCGTCTCCTCAGGGCGGTGCTGTAACAGAGCCCCCTCGGTGGCCACGTGCTCTCCCCCTCAGACTCCAGCAGCACAAATGGACACCTCAGTTTAACCTGAGGAAACCGTGGCAGATTGAGAACACAGTAACTTCTTCTAGAAGGCTCTCTGCCATCCTGTAGCAACTGTTACATTGCGGTTAAGTAGGGCTCACCCGGTTTCATGTCACTTGATACTTCATTGAGCAAACGTTACTGCGTGCCCCACTCTCAGGGCGCTGACGGGGAGACCCAGGCGGGACCGTTGGGGATTGATTCCAGAGTACTGTCTATGACAGGGGTCCTCAAACTTTTTAAACAGGGGCCAGATCACCGCCCCTCAGACCGCGGGAGGGCCGGACTATAGTTTAAAAAAAAACTATGAACAAATTCCTATGCGCACTGCGGGCCCGGGACGCGTCGGCTGCTAAGCAGGACAGGCAGCGGCCCCCGGCGGGCCGGATCCATGTCCTCGGCGGGCCGGATCCATGTCCTCGGCGGGCCGCATGTGGCCCGCGGGCCGTAGTTTGAGGACGCCTGATCTATGATATTCGTGTTGCTCGACAGTGTCTCTCACTCATAATGTGTGAAAAGGCATTGGCTCCTTCCTCACACTGTGGATGAGACATTCTCAGTGTAAGACCCGAACTAACGTGATCTGAAGTCTGTTGAAAAGCATCGAGGTTGCGAAGAGTTGGAAGCGTTGAGCGTGTAAGACCCCACAGTGGCTATTTCCTTGCCTTTCCTGTTCATGGCAGTTTCATGCCTCCGTTTTCCGGTCAGAGTTGGTCATCTGGTCTCTAAACCCAGGTTGGTGGCGAAGGGAACAAAAGCTAAACTCTTGGCCAGAGATTCCGTGGAAAGACCTTTCTCCCCTTGGCTTCAGATTCGGTGTCACTGAGGGCCTGTTTGGCGTGGCGTGCGGAACGCTCCGGGGGACGGGGCATTGTTTTGAAAGGATGGGCTCCGCCCCGAGGCGCACTGCCGGGTGGCAGCGCGGTGCTGAGGGCGGACGTCCGCTTGAGCAGAGACCCGCTAAGGCGAAGGGCCGGCCCGTGGAGAAAAAGCTAGATTTTTTAAAACGTCGCATCCCCTTTATAAACGGGCTTGGTGAGTTCATACAACGTGGCGACACGTTTTTGTTCACACGACTCATTGTCTTGCTGATGATTTTCAGCAGCAGGGCCATGACAGGACTGGTGTTTAGGTCCAGAAAGGCTGCAGAAGCCGTTTCCGAAGTAGTAACCATGGCAGGGACTTAGTTATACAGACCAGAGAGTCTTTATCTGGGGTCAGCCAGCTCCCAGCACCGAGAGCAGCAGGCCAGAAAGCAGAACACACAGTCTGCTCTCTCCGCCTCACCGCCTCTGCGCAGTCAGTCCCAACAGTAAGAGGGCGAAAAATCAGCCGCCGGGATCGAGGCTGTACGAACACGTTATTCCCCTCTTCTGCCACGAAACTGCGGTGCCTCGGTATCGCAAAATAAATAATAGAATAAAACAGTGTCGTGTGGTGAAAGGCGAGAACCGTTCCGGTTTTCCTTTCCTTTGACCCAGTGCAGCCAGTTAAGTGCATCGTCTCTGTTCTAAATGAAGGGCCTCTTACAGTTCCATCCACTTTAAGTGCCGAGAATTTAACTTAATCGACAGGAAGCGCGCTCTAGAAGGAAGGAAACTAGGGCAAGCGATCGGGGATTTCAAGTGTATGGGGCCTTCCTTCACTCACCCATTACGTACTGAGCCCTTCCTGTGCACCAGGGGCTTCTGGTCACTAAGATGGGGCAGTGGACCGGCATTGCTGCCCTCCCGGAGCTTCCATCCTTAGGAAGAGAGACGGGCAGTTAGAGATAACAGATGAAACGCGTAGCGGGTGAATGGTGAGAAATGCGACAGAGAAAAAGCACGGGCAGGACGGAGGCGCTTGGGCCCGGGGTGCAGGTTTTAATAAGGCGCCTCCCTGCGACGGGGAGACCTGAAGGCAGCGAGGGAGGAGCGTGGCAGGCGGCGGAGGCAGCCGTGCAGAGGCCCCGTGGCGGGAGCGGGCCGGGCCGCGCTGAGCAGGGCGTGGACGGGGGTGGGTAGCAGGGGCGGGCACAGGCAAGGCACGTGATTCAAGGAGGTGCTTCCACTCCGAGCGAGGTGGGCAGCGTTTACAGTGACGTCATCGCGGCCCCTCCTTGCCATCCAGACTCGGTGTTTCTGTCCGGGAGCCCTGATTCTGCGACCACCTGTCATGTCAGTGGCCGGAATCTTACGTGTAAATGTCCCTAAACGTTGTTGTCCGGGGAGAAAGTAAATTTGTGTTTTTCCGGCCTCGGAATGGAAGTTACTAGCGTGTGAAGGCCAGTTGCCGTGCTTCTAAAACACGTGCTGCCTCTGGTTTTGTGCCTTAGAAAAGCAACGTAGCGTTTAGTCGGAAAGGACGGTTCGCTCCGCATGCTGCGTGTGGCCGCGATAATTTCACGGTGGCTTTGCTCACCTCGGTTACCGCGTCGACGCGGTCGCCCTTTGCGTTGTGTCGGTGGGTGGCATCGGGCTGGGCTCCGCTCAGGGCCGCCTCTGCCTGTGCATGTGCCCGCGGCGCGTCGTGCCTGTTTGCCGTGACGCTTGTGCGTGCCGCGCGCCGCTTCTCCGTGGTGACCGTCCGTTTCGTCGTCGTTTTAATGCGGTTAAAACTGTTGTGTTTTGTGTTTGATTAGCCTCTTCCAAAGTCCTGAAGAGCATGTGCGAGAACTTCTACAAGTACTCGAAGCCCAGGAAAACCCGCGTGTGTGTGGGCAGCTGGAACGTGAACGGCGGGAAGCAGTTCCGCAGCATAGCCTTCAAGAACCAGACGCTCACCGACTGGCTTCTTGACGCGCCCCGGCTGGCGGGCGTCCCCGAGTTCCAAGGTGGGCCTTCGGTCTGTGGGTGTCACTCACACGTCCCGGCTGATGTCTCCACCCGGGAGACAAGGGGGCGCTCTGCAATATGCATGGCTTTAAAGGAAGTGGGGTCAGAGGTTGGAAGTCCAGCATTTCCTAGATCAAATCCATCAGAAGCTCCCATCCTCTTTACTCCTGGGTTTTTACTTTCTGAAAAGCACAGAGGACCAGCCTGCGGTTTTCGAATTCGAATGTGAAAAATCTCTCCCAACCGTTACCCCGCATTTGCAGTTTTCTCAGCCGCTTGTTGTCTGAGCCTTCTCTAAGACCCCTTCCCCTCCAGTGTTGGTTCACGTGAGCCGTCAGAGGGGCTTGTTTCCCGACTGCCCGCAGTGCAAACTTGAGCAAGGATTCTTCCAGAATGATCTGTGAAAGCTTAAGGGTCCCCCAGAATAGCAGTCTGGAAGAAGAAACCCTAGGCCGCCTGAATAGAGAGTGAATTTCAAGTAATGTTGTTCCACTGCCGGGTTTTTGTCTTCGGTGTGAGTTTGGTTAAACTGAAAACACAAACGTGGGTCTTGTGAGATCTGGTGTCGATCCCAGTTGCGCGGGGGGCTGGCGGCAGGGGTGCCATTTGACGGAGGCTGCGTTTTCACCGTCTCTCTGGAATGCGTCCTTGTAGAGAGAAGAAGTAAGCCGACAGACATATTTGCGATTGGGTTTGAGGAGATGGTGGAGCTGAATGCGGGAAACATCGTGAATGCGAGGTAAGCCAGCGGGCGGCACCCGACTTCGGGGGCGGCGTGGGGGCAGATACGTCAGCAGTGTTTGTTTACAGAGGTTGAGAGGAAATATGTGAAGGTCCCTTTAAACTGTGAAAGAGGTTCTCAGACTTGGTATCAGGATCTTTTCTGCACTCCGAAGACCGCGGAGAATCTTAAAGAATTTGTACACATCTCTTTCACGTCTGGCTTAAGATAGCGGGCTTCTCGCGTTTCCTTTCGCAGGGGTCTGTTGTAGTGTGTTGTTTCGGTTGAACTATATGAAGAAAATTACATAAGTATGTAATGGACATGGAAATATTTTAATAGCCTTTTCCAATAATCTCTTCTCTGAGACGACACCAAAACTCAACAAATAGTAGTTTCTTAAACTTCAGTTGCAATATGGAATCTGAAAAGATGGCAATGAACTTTTTTTTTTTTTTTTAATATATTTTATTGATTTTTCACAGAGAGGAAGGGAGAGGGATAGAGAGTTAGAAACATCGATGAGAGAGAAACATCGATCAGCTGCCTCCTGCACACCCCCTACTGGGGATGTGCCCGCAACCAAGGTACATGCCCTTGACCGGAATCGAACCCGGGACCTCTCGGTCCACAGGCCGATGCTCTACCCACTGAGCCACACCGGTTTCGGCAAGGCAATGAACGTTCTGTGCGAATGTTCGTTTTCTGTTGGTCTGTCTGTGATGCCTGATTTTGAGACATCGCGTGTTGTTCACTTGGAAGATGTTAGCTCGCTGAGTTAGGGACATCTTCACACGTTTTCCGTGCCCTTACACACTCAGAACACGCGTCGGTGCCATCGTCACTGACCTCATCAGCCAGCTCTGGAGGATCGGGGACTTGTCAAGGTCACAGGAGCAGCCCCACGTTTTCCAGAATTCTCAGTTTTGCTTAAAAACTCAAATTTTATCATTGGGAGCCCCCGCGGGCTGTTTCCCTTGAAAAGATGGGATTGGTCCAAAAAGTATTTGCTGAATAACCCAAGTCTGAATAACCAGTCCTTCTGGGTTAGTTCCTTCACGTACAAATGGTTTTCTGCGAAAGAAGCGGCAGGTCTCTCGGCTCCCGCTGTCAAGCGCTTTTCCGGGAAATGGCAGCCACTCGGCCGGGGCAGGGCGGGCTCTGTGTGTAACCCGTCACACAGCCCGGGGAGGGCGGGGCGGGGCTGCGCTCTGACCCAGTCAGTGCTGGCTGCTTCATCAGGGCCCTCTCAGGGAAAGGCACTCTTTCTTTTTTTTTTTTTAAATATATTTTTATTGATTTTTACAGAGAGGATGGGAGAGGGATAGAGAGTTAGAAACATCGATGAGAGAGAAACATCGATCAGCTGCCTCCTGCACACCTCCCACTGGGGATGTGCCCGCAACCAAGGTACATGCCATTGACCGGAATCGAACCCGGGACCCTTCAGTCCGCAGGCCGACGCTCTATCCACTGAGCCAAACCGGTCAGGGCAGGGAAAGGCACTCTCACGTGCAGTGCGAGGCCGTGAGGATGGCACCTGCCGGCTCCGTGCAGGGCGTCGGCACGCATAGGCCTCGTTGCCTCTGCCCGGGACGCAGGTGCCCGTGGACAGAGGGGGAGCAGTGTCTCAGCAGGGTGTGGAAATGGCTTCGAGCTCACGGTGTGGGGACCCTAGGGACGCTCCCAGACCACACGTGGAGAACTGCTGTCGGAAGCCTCATTACTAAAGCAGATGATTTGAGTGAAACCCAGAGCTTAGCTGCCTTATTGTGACAAGTGTGCCTGCTTTTGAGGCTGAGCAATGGCCCGTCTTGGACGGCTTTTTAGAATGTTCAGCATAAACTTAGGGGTGAGATAGCATGGCCTGAGAGTGTGGGCCTTGTTTGGACCCTGTAAGAAGACCGTATTTCAGCCTCGGCGGGGTGGCTCCGTGGTTGAGCATCCACCCATGAACCAAGAGGTCACTGGTTCGATTCCTAGTCAGGGCGCATGCCCGGCTTGAGGGCTCCATCCCCAGTAGGGGTGTGCAGGAGGCAGCCAATCGGTGATGTTTCTCTCTCATCGATGTTTCTATCTCTCTCTCTAAAAATCAGTAAAAACATTTTTAAACATCTGAGTAGGGATGGATATAAGCTATCGGGGGTCACTGACAGCTGTCTTACGAAGCAGCGCCCTTGTCCTTGCCTTCACTCCGTCCTGCAGCACCACGAACCAGAAGCTCTGGGCCGCGGAGCTCCAGAAGACCATCTCCCGGGACAACAAGTACGTGCTGCTGGCCTCCGAGCAGCTGGTGGGCGTCTGCCTGTTCGTCTTCATCCGCCCCCAGCACGCGCCCTTCATCAGGTGGGTCCTCCGCGGCTCCCTCCGCTCCTGCTCCCCCCCCCCCCCCCCCCCGTGTGTTTGTGCGAACCGTGCCGGTCGCCACCTGGCGCTCCGTGGCCGTGGCGCGCTCTCCTGGAATGACGCGATGCACGCTCCTGACATCTCCTGAGTGCGGGCACCTGTCCGGGTCGCATCTTTGATTCCAGATGCTTTGTGTCCCAGGGATGTCGCCGTGGATACTGTGAAGACGGGAATGGGAGGCGCCACTGGCAACAAGGGAGCGGTGGCCATCCGCATGCTGTTCCACACGACCAGCCTCTGCTTCGTCTGCAGCCACTTCGCCGCCGGGCAGTCCCAGGTCAAAGAGCGGAACGAGGACTTCGCGGAGATCGTGCGCAAGCTGAGCTTCCCCATGGTGAGCTGCCCGCGCGCGCCCTCGGAGATGGGGCGTGGGAGCTGTGCTGAGGTGCCCGGCTCTCGCTCAGCCGCTGAGGATTTCAGGTCCTGCCTAGGAATACCAACCGCGCTCACCTAAACAGATATTTCACGTGTTCTCGCTGCGGGTAAAACATGAGCGTGGCGGGGGGCGGGGGCAGGAAATTGCCACCAGCATCTTGAGTTGAGCTCTGACTTGGACCTCCTCTCCGGCTCCAGGGAAGGATGCTCTTCTCCCACGACTACGTGTTCTGGTGCGGCGATTTCAACTACCGCATCGACCTCCCTAACGAGGAGGTGAAGGAGCTCATCCGGCAGCAGAACTGGGACGCCCTCATCGCAGGGGATCAGCTGATCAGCCAGAAGAACGCCGGGCAGGCAAGTCGCAGGAGGACGGCGATGAGAAGGGCGCCGTGGCCATGCAGCGCGCTCTCCCTAACCCACCTGTCTCGTGGGCTCTCTGTACACTTAGTAAACGTGCACTGTAGTCTAACAGGCACAGACTTGCCGTCCCTTTAAAAAAGAAAAAGAAAGGAAAACCCACATTAATTCCCCGGAAGAAAAATCTATTGTGTCTCTGTAAGGTTAACTTTTAAGAAGAAGAATAGCCCTAGCCAGTTTGGTTCAGTGGATAGAGCGTCGGCCTGCAGACTGAAGGGTCCCAGGTTCGATTCCGGCCAAGGGCACATGCCTGGGTTGTGGGCTCGATCCCCAGTAGGGGGCGTGCAGGAGGCAGCCAATCAATGATTCTCCCTCATCATTGATGTTTCTATCTCTCTCTCCCTCTCCCTTCCTCTCTGAAATCAATAAAGAAATATATTTAAAAAGAAAAAGAACCACAATATAACTAAGGTATTTTTAACCTTAAAAAAAAAAAAGAATATACATATCATCTCCCTTTTTAAAAAGATATCTTCTATTGATTTCAGAGAGGAAGGGAGAGGGAAAGAGAGAGAAACATCGGTGATGAGAGAGTCACTGATTGTCTGCCTCCTGCACGTCCCGCACCGGGGATGGAGCCCACAACTCGGGCATGTCTCCCCCTGGTTCATAGGTCGACGCTCAACCATTGAGCCACACCAGCTGAGCTCATCTGCCTTTTTGAAACTTATTTCTTAAACCGTCTGACCACAGCGTTATGGAAGAACTACCTTCAAGTTTTTTCAGGGTGGAGGCAGTTGTGGCCACCTGCTCTGGTGCCTTCATGGGCAGTGGTCGCCAGCACCACTGGGGTCTGTGAGGTCCGAGAGGTTGGTGACCGCTGTTCATGGGGTCAGACCTACATTCGAGCACTTGGTCACCACTTGCCCGTTTGGGGCCCCGGGTCCTCATCTGAGAATCAGACATCAGACCAAATGACTTCCAAAGTGCCGACAGTGCTGTGGTTCCTCGGTGCGAGGTCAGATAGGCGCGGGAGGCCACGGGTCAGCTTCCGCCCCTGCGCTTTGTCCCGCTCATCGGGCGTGCTTATCCGATGACGCACACAGATGTCGCGAGGCCTCAGCACTTAGACATAGCGAATGGCTGTTCAGTGAAAATGTTTTGCTTTGTAAGCAACTTACTTTGTACATAAATAACTTACTTTGTATATGTTTATTGTAGATTTTTAGAGGATTTTTAGAAGGAAAAGTAACCTTTGCTCCGACATATAAATATGATTTGTTTTCTGAAGACTATGACACCAGCGAAAAGTGCCGCACCCCCGCGTGGACCGACCGCGTCCTCTGGAGGAGGAGGAAGTGGCCTTTTGATCGATCAGGTCGGGAAGTGGCTCCTCATGTCACTGAGTTGGTGCAGATTCGGGGGGGCGGGGGGGAGGGAGGAGGGAGGGAGGGGGAGGGGGGTGTGAGTGTCTGAGTCTCACAGACGGATTGATGGATTGATTTTTGCTTTTCTAATTTCCTTTGTTTGTTTTTAACTCCATCTATTGGGGTGACAGTGGTTGATAAGCTCATGTAGGTTTCAAGTGTCCATCTCTATGGTACAGGGTCTGTGTATCACCTGTGTGCCCACCACCCACATCACATCTTCCGTCACCATATGACTGACCCCTTTACCCTTCACTGTTTTTCAGCAAAGGTTATCTAATAGAATAAGTGAAAGTCAAATATAAAACAGATTTTAAAAAATATTCTCAGATTTGCCTTTAATACCAAGGAATGTTTCAGTCTGTCTCAATGACGTTATTTCATATAAAGGGAAGCGAGAAACCCCTTTGTGACAGTTTAGTGGGCCGCCAGCCGGGTTCTGACATGAGGCAGTGTCTGCACATGCTCTGTGGAGTTGTTTACGAAGCCTGGCTGGGCTCAGGCCCGGAAGTGACCTCAGGTAAAGCCGCATCGCACTTTCTATTCAGTGAACATAAAACTGTGACTTCACCAAAAGCCTTGCCGACTTGAGGTGTGTAGACCTGCGGCCTGTTGGCGACTGCGTCTGCGTGGCAGCCCGAGAGGCGGCAGGGGCGACAGGGGCTGGCCGGCCGTCACGTCGCTCACGCCCTCTCTTCTTGTCTCGCGACAGCGGAGGACTTGGACCTCCTCAACGCCAGTTTCCAAGACGGAAGCAAAATCCTCTACACGTGGACCCCGGGCACGCTGCTGCACTACGGGAGGGCCGAGCTGAAGACCTCCGACCATAGGTGCCGCGTCCGCGTTCCCTGGGCTCGCATTGAGGGTGACACGCGTCCCTCCTGAGGCACCCTAACCCTGTCTTCCTCGCGCCTCAGGCCCGTGGTCGCCCTCATCGACATCGACATATTCGAGGTGGAGGCCGAGGAGAGGCAGAGCGTCTACAGGGAGGTCCTGGCCGAGCAGGGCCCGCCCGACGCCACGGTGCTGGTCTCCGTCCAGAGCTCGGGGCCAGAGAGCAGCTTCTTCGATGACACTTTGATCGACGAGCTTCTGCAGCAGTTTGCGAATTTTGGTGAAGTAATTCTCATAAGGTGAGAACTATTTACCGTTCAGAAGCAGCTCATGGTTCCTAAATCACATTTTCTGTATTAGAAACGGCCTTACCGAGGGTTTGAATAGTGTTGAATGTTGTTATTTCCAAACTGGGGGAAGACCATGCTGTAGAAACGTTATGCAGCCCGGCTGGCGGGGCTCAGTGGCTGAGCGTTGACCTGGGAACCAGGAGGTCAGTGTTGGATTCCCAGTCAGGACACACGCCGGGGTTGTGAGCTCGATTCCCAGTAGGGGGCGTGCAGGAGGCAGCTGATCGATGATTCTCTCTCATCATGGATGCTTCTCTCTCTCTCTCTTCTTCTCTCTGAAGTTGATAAAAGCATTTTTAAAATAAAACAGAACATTCGAGTCTTTAAAAAATGAAAAGTAAGTAAAGAAGGAAAGGACTCTCACCAGAAAGACTAAACTGATTCTCACCTTCTGCGCCAGAACAGGACGCCAGCAGCGAGTGACCAGTCTAAACTCCCTTCCGTGTAACTAGGCGGCTCCTGGAAATGTGGATGGCACAGATACAGGTGCACGTAGACACTCTTCTCCATTAGGGAAAACTCTAGAAGCTTTTACCCGCGGAGTGAAAAGGGGAAGAAAATACAGCTTCTAGAAGGACCTACATAAATCTATGGGCATTAGAACCAGAGTCTCTGTTCAAGTTAGACATGTGCGAGGGGCACGTTGCTGATGAAGGGTCGGACCAAGAGTTAGGCCTGCCCTGTGGCCACAGGTGCCTGGAACCGCCGCCAGAGAAAGCGGTTAGGGCGGGAGTGGCGTCTGAGTGTAGCCACAGGAAGGAGGGCGCCCCCCCGACCCCGCCAGCAGGTGAGGTCTTCCTGGTACTTCGTAGGATGGCTTCTGTCCGTCTTTGAAAGGACAGGGTCCTGCCGCTTCGTACCGTTGGGCCAGAGAAGCTGGTCACATTGAGTGATGGTGGAAATCTGTTCCGGCCTTTGCTTTAAGCTGGCAAAGTAACTGTGCACATGTTTGCTTTTATTTTAGCCTTTTCCTCTTAATGTCCGTAATGCATGCTTTTGAATCCTCGTTAAGGGGACTGTGTGTGTGTGTGTGTGCACGCACCTCAATACATGTATGTATTTTCTCATCTTTGAAAAATCTGCAAGGATTTCTGAACTTGACTTATACCTTTGGGGGTATTTCAGCTCCTCAAACTGTTTCTGTAGGGCAGACTGGTAGTGCTGTGATTTGCTTTGTTCCTTTTTGCATGAGGACATTATTACATATCAGTGGCCATCGTCAGGGCTTATCCTAATGTCCTTTATTTTTTACTCTTGGGGTTCTTATTTCAAAATCGTAAACAGAATCATAGCCAAGGCCGTCGAAGTCCCCAGACAGTAAATGGCTGTCAGTGAACAAAGACAAGACCGTAACCGCAGGCTCTTGGGGGAGGTCCGAGGTCGGGTTAATGAGCACCCCATCTTCTTTCTTGGCCAGAGGGCGTTGCTTCAGGGGAGCCCCCATGCCTCTCGCAGGTCTGTGGGGTCAGGAGACTCGGACTCTGTCCTGTAACTTATTGCCTCGTAAGGTCACTTTGCCTTGTAAGGGTCAGCCTCCGGCCCCTTTCCCTGGCCGGTGAGGTGGCGGAGCGCATGAGCAGGGGACACAGATGGCCATCACCACAGGCCCTTTGCTCCGGCCACCTGTTAGCCTCGTGTTTGAAAGCCGTTTGACTTGGATCTTTGGGGAAGAGCGCCCCCTCCAGGTCACCCGCCTGCTGCCTCTCCAGTTTGTGCTTCCGGCCTCCACGGGCCCTTGTCCCTCAGTCATCACCAGACCGGTCACGGGGCTAGTTGAGTCTGAGGTAGTAATTATGGTTTTCATTGTTTGTTTTTCTCTCTTTGAAGGTTTGTAGAAGATAAAATGTGGGTTACATTTCTGGAGGGAAGTTCTGCCTTGAGTGTTCTGGGCCTCAGTGGTAAAGAGGTAAGGAGCTTCCGCTGACTCTAAGTTCTTCTGGAATTAAGTGACCGAGGATTATGTTTCCATACAAACGCAGCAAGATTATCAAAATGTATTTCCAGTTCCGAAGAAGGAAAGACCTTATGGAGAACTTTAATATTTATTACTTAAGACTAGGTGTCTGACTAGTTCAGGATTATTTTGGTCTGTCCCTAGAGATATTAACCATTGATATAGATTAAGAAGAAACTATGTTTACATCTAATTTGATTTTAATTATTTTTATATAAAATACTTTAAATTCTTAAATTTGAATTAGATGTTCTGGCTCATCTATATAGTAGGAAAGATTTCTGTCAAATGAATAAAATGCTTCATTGACAAGAAAACAAGGAAGAAGGTACTCATGATTCCTAGGAACTTGTTGGGTTGGCTGAGATAGTGGTACAGGCCCCCTTTTCAAGCACAGGGACAGTAATTCACATAGAGAATACAGTCAGCACAGGGACAGTAATTCCCATGGAGAATACAGTCAGCACAGGGACAGTAATTCCCACGGAGAATACAGTCAGCACAGGGACAGTAATTCACATAGAGAATACAGTCAGCACAGGGACAGGAATTCCCATAGGGAATACAGTCAGCACAGGGACAGGAATTCCCACGGAGAATACAGTCAGCACAGGGACAGGAATTCCCACGGAGAATACAGTCAGCACAGGGACAGTAATTCCCATGGGGAATACAGTCAGCACAGGGACAGTAATTCCCACGGGGAATACAGTCAGCACAGGGACAGGAATTCCCACGGAGAATACAGTCAGCACAGGGACAGGAATTCCCATGGAGAATACAGTCAGCACAGGGACAGTAATTCCCACGGAGAATACAGTCAGCACAGGGACAGTAATTCCCACGGAGAATACAGTCAGCACAGGGACAGTAATTCCCATAGGGAATACAGTCAGCACAGGGACAGTAATTCCCATGGAGAATACAGTCAGCACAGGGACAGTAATTCCCATGGGGAATACAGTCAGCACAGGGACAGTAATTCCCATGGAGAATACAGTCAGCACAGGGACAGTAATTCCCATAGGGAATACAGTCAGCACAGGGACAGTAATTCCCATGGAGAATACAGTCAGCACAGGGACAGTAATTCCCATGGAGAATACAGTCAGCACAGGGACAGTAATTCCCATGGAGAATACAGTCAGCACAGGGACAGGAATTCCCACGGAGAATACAGTCAGCACAGGGACAGGAATTCCCACGGAGAATACAGTCAGCACAGGGACAGTAATTCCCACGGAGAATACAGTCAGCACAGGGACAGGAATTCCCATGGAGAATACAGTCAGCACAGGGACAGGAATTCCCACGGAGAATACAGTCAGCACAGGGACAGGAATTCCCATAGGGAATACAGTCAGCACAGGGACAATAATTCCCATAGGGAATACAGTCAGCACAGGGACAGTAATTCCCATGGAGAATACAGCCAGCACAGGGACAGTAATTCCCATGGAGAATACAGTCAGCACAGGGACAGTAATTCCCATAGGGAATACAGTCAGCACAGGGACAGTAATTCCCATGGAGAATACAGTCAGCACAGGGACAGGAATTCCCACGGAGAATACAGTCAGCACAGGGACAGTAATTCCCACGGAGAATACAGTCAGCACAGGGACAGTAATTCCCATGGAGAATACAGTCAGCACAGGGACAGTAATTCCCATGGGGAATACAGTCAGCACAGGGACAGTAATTCCCATGGAGAATACAGTCAGCACAGGGACAGTAATTCCCATAGGGAATACAGTCAGCACAGGGACAGTAATTCCCATAGGGAATACAGTCAGCACAGGGACAGTAATTCCCATGGAGAATACAGTCAGCACAGGGACAGGAATTCCCATAGGGAATACAGTCAGCACAGGGACAGGAATTCCCATGGAGAATACAGTCAGCACAGGGACAGTAATTCCCATAGGGAATACAGTCAGCACAGGGACAGTAATTCCCATGGAGAATACAGTCAGCACAGGGACAGGAATTCCCACGGAGAATACAGTCAGCACAGGGACAGTAATTCCCATGGAGAATACAGTCATCACAGGGACAATAATTCCCATGGAGAATACAGTCAGCACAGGGACAGTAATTCCCATGGAGAATACAGTCAGCACAGGGACAGTAATTCCCACGGAGAACACAGTCAGCACAGGGGCAGTAATTCCCACGGAGAATACAGTCAGCACAGGGACAGTAATTCCCACGGAGAACACAGTCAGCACAGGGGCAGTAATTCCCACGGAGAATACAGTCAGCACAGGGACAGTAATTCACATAGAGAATACAGTCAGCACAGGGACAGTAATTCCCATGGAGAATACAGTCAGCACAGGGACAGGAATTCCCACGGAGAATACAGTCAGCACAGGGACAGGAATTCCCACGGAGAATACAGTCAGCACAGGGACAGTAATTCCCATGGAGAATACAGTCAGCACAGGGACAGTAATTCCCACGGAGAATACAGTCAGCACAGGGACAGGAATTCCCACGGAGAATACAGTCAGCACAGGGACAGGAATTCCCATAGGGAATACAGTCAGCACAGGGACAGTAATTCCCATGGAGAATACAGTCAGCACAGGGACAGTAATTCCCACGGAGAATACAGTCAGCACAGGGACAGGAATTCCCACGGAGAATACAGTCAGCACAGGGACAGGAATTCCCATGGAGAATACAGTCAGCACTGTTACTGTAACTGTGTGTGGTGTCAGGTGGGTACTGGCCTTACGATCACTTCACAAGGTATATAAATATCCGACCTCTGTGTGGTACACCTGAAACTAATATCCTGTTGAATGTCAAGTGTAATTAAAAATTAATGTATCCGCTAGGTAATTACCCACCCCATGGAGCCATTTTAGAAATCTATTAATGAGTGGAGATGTTGCTCCCTGGGCTTTGACACGTCATTGTGGGGTGGTTTGTGTCAGTGGCCTGGAGAGTTGACTTCCATAGAGTGCTGTCTCCATTCCTCCGAGTGCTTTTGGACAAACCCTACATGTCCGAGTGCACGCTCGCTAGGTAGGAGGGACGAAAACCCAAGCTTGGTTTTTCCCTTGGGGCTACTTCATACGCATTCCCGAGCTTCGTTCGGTTCCATTTCTTCCGCTTCCTTGGAGCGAGCATGTCCACACACACACACACACACACACACACACACACACACACACACGGTGCTGTTGCAGTAGGCTCTGCGGTGTCTTGTTTGTTCCCCGGATGTAATGGTAACACACTCGTCCAGCAGTGAGTCAGAAACCCCGCGAAGCGCGTCAGCTTCGCCATGTGAAAGCCCAGAAGGAGCAGGTCCTTCCTGTTGAAGGTGGCGCTGTCCTCGCTGCGGAGCTGCTGCTGTCTTAGCCGTGACCCCTGGGCGTCATCGTCGCAGCCCCTGCTGTGTGCGTCTGGTTACCGCCGTGTCCTCGCCATCTGGAAACTTCTGACTTTTAAAAGTCATTCCGGCTCTTGTCTCCTAAAAATGCCTTTCTCATCCCACGTGATGCTTAAGGGCGGCTTCTATGTTGGCTTTTCTTGTCAACTTTTACTCCCTTTCTGAGTTTTCCTTTCGCCTTTCCCTGGCAATTTAATTTTCCTTGTCTCCCCCCGCCCTTTCAGCTCTGTCCCTCACCCTCAGGTCTAGTCATCTGTGTCATACTCTTAGAAAGTATCCAGCTTAGGTCCCTTACAAGGTTTTCAAAGTTTTGTAAAACTGTGTTTGTGGAGAGCGCTGGGTGATGGCTCACCTTCCTTCGGGAACTCAGAAACCGCGTTTGAGCAGGAGGCGGTTTGCTGCTGTCTCTTCTGTGGCTGTTCCTCCCGGGACAGTTAGTTAACACGTGGCTCAAAGCCAGAGGGAGCGCCACGCTCTGCAGCCAGTTGTGGGTGAACTCGCACCCGGTGGGGGAGACGCTGGCCACAGCAGAGAACACTGGCTCTGTGTCCTGGGGAGAGGCCTGAGCTGTAGCAGCACGAGCTCCTCACGGGAGAGTGGGGGCGTGTGAACTGGGTCAGGGTCAGCGTGTGTGGAGCAGGTGTGCTGCCTTGGTCTGAGTAAACCCGTTTCCATGCCAATGAACCGCCATCTATGTCTCTCCTGCTCACCCAGCTCCTGGGCCGGACTATAACCATCACTTTGAAAAGTCCGGACTGGATCAAGAACTTGGAAGAAGAAATAAGTTTAGAGAAGATTAACGTCCCGCTGCCTTCGTCGACAAGCTCCACGCTGCTGGGCGAGGACGCGGAGGTGGCGGCAGACTTCGACCTGGAAGGTTTGTTCGTGGCACGCGTGCTCCTAGGCCACGGGGACCGCAGAGACGGAGGGACCGGCCCTGGAACCGTGTGCCGAGGAGCAGACCAAGCGGAGGCCAGGAGGGCTGCCCCGGAAGGAAAATGCGGAGAAAGCTCTAGGAACGTCAGAGCCGAGAGAAAGCAGTGGCTTAGAAATCGAGGGACGAAATGGCAACGAGAGGGAGTGGTCAGCATGTCCCGTGTCGCAGAGAGGAGGCGAGAAGGCGGCAGCTTGTCCCTGAAGCAAATAGCAGAGGGGCTGGGGGCCTTCCTGAGAGCCACTGGGGTGGAGCCAGATGCTGGGGAGTGGGGGTGTGGATGGAGGTGGCCGTGCAGGGTCTGCAGGTGCTCCTTAAAGACGTTTGGCTCAGCCCTAGCCGGTTTGGCTGCGTGGTTGGCTCAGTTCCGGTCAAGGGCGCGTACCTCAGCTGCAGGCTTCAGCCCCGGCCCAGACCCACTGGGGCGTGTGCAGGAGGCAACCAATCGATGTGTCTCTCTCACATTGATGCTCCTCTCTCTCTCTCTCTCTCTCTCTCTCTCTCTCTCTCCCCCCCGCCCCCCCTTTACCTCCCTCCCTCCTTTCTATTCTCTCTAGAAATCAATGGGAAAATATCCTTGGGTGAGGATTGAAAAGTGAAAGGAGAGAAACTGGGGAGACTGAGAAGCTGGGAGGTGGCGGTCGGAGGTGTGGGCAGTCTGTTACTTCAGAGGGAGTGCAGGGCTGGGGGGCGTTCGGAGTGGAGGAGAGTGTCCGTGGGTGAGGAAGGACAAGACCAGGGTATTTAGGTTGCTGGAGGGTTGTCCACGCGGCCTCTGGTTCACCCGAAAGGTGTCACGTACAGTGTCTCTGTCAGTTCGCCCTGGGCGGGTTCCGTGTGGAGGAAGGGTGGGGGTTGCAGACGGCGGCAGCGGCGAGGTGCAGGGTGGGAAGTGAACTCCGGATGGCAGGGCCGCAGAGAAACAGCCTTTAGTCCATGAGGACGCGTGCTCTGCAGCTCGGTGAGGTTGCAAGGGACGCCCTGCCCCACTTGGCAGCCCTGAGGTCAGGAGACACGGAGGCCTGGAGAGCCAGTTCAGTTACAGCAAAGAAAGCCTGTGAGGGTGGGGTTGGGGCACCGGGAGGCTAGTGCGGAGGCTCGGGGGGGGGGGGGAGAGGCGGGGCGGGGACGCGCCACAGCCTGGGAAGGTGGAGGGACAGCAGTAGATGGTCACCTGCCCAGTGGAACGTGGACTCCCAGGCCAGCCCAGGCCAAGGCTGGTCCCCACGGCCTGTTGCTGAGATGCGTCTCCTGTCCGAGTGTTCGTGCTGATTCTATTCCATACCCATGAATGTCCATGCACGCCTGCATGCGTGACCCGTGCATGGTTCCGTGTCAGATAGAACGTTTCTTTTGTGTACTTGACCCCTTAAACCAGGCTGGTGAGCACACGTCTGAGGACGTTAGGCCGGCGGTGACCTGCCCTTGTCTCCCCAGGGGACGTGGATGACTACAGCGCCGAGGTGGAGGAGGCCCTCCCCCAGCACCTGCAGCCGGCCCCGGGCTCCGGCCTCGGCGCCTCCCCCAGCTCCTCCCCGCGGACCAGCCCCTGCCAGTCGCCCACCATAGCGGACAGCCCCCTGCCCTCCCTGCCCATCAGGCCAAGCCGGACCGCATCCAGGACTCCGGGGCAGCCGTCTTTACAGAGTGTGTATTGGGGTCCGGGGTCTGGGGGCCTTCCCTGGCGCCGTGGGCGGGTTCAGGTGGCCGCACCCCGTCCTCGAGCTCCCGGGGAGAGACTGCGGGGCTGTGTTCCTGTGAGGTGGGCGGAGGCTCGCGTGTACGCAAGGGGGCGCTTTGCAGGAGCGCCCTACGTGGAAACAATAGCAGACTTCATCTTCCTCCTGGGCCTGGCCGGTCCCCGTCTTAACTGACGCCTGTCCCCGTGGCAGTGAGGAGCCTGCTGGTTGCTTAGCGCTACAGCCGCGCGTGGCCTCTGTGACCACGTGAAACGGGAAGAGGCAAAGCAAACGTTCGCGTTGAAATTGTAGTCAGCCCTCCACGGTCGGAAGGTCCGTCTGTGGAAGCTGTTTCTGTCTCATGAAAGATGGCTGTCCACACTGGCATTGTCTTCCGGGCCATTAGCGTCTGGTTTGCCATTCCACTCGCTGAGTCAGTTCAAGGGAAGCACAGAGAAAAGCCAGCCTCCCTTTTCTCCTCTCTGCTGCTCAGCGGCTGCAGCAACCACACAGCTGTGCCGTCCTGCCGGGCTGTGGTACAGGCTCGGCCCGTGGGGAGCGTCCACGGGAGCGGGCATCGCTGCTCGGCGGCACCGGAGCGCTGTGACAGGCACAGCCGCACACGTTACTGACACTAACATGCATGTCATCTTGCTACAGCCCAGACTGAGGGAATGACAGGATAGAGCGTGCACAGTACGTATGCAGGAAGCATATCCCTCGCGCTCACACCCTGCTCTCCTCTCCCCAGGTGCTCTTCCCGGTTCTCCCGTGGACACGCCGCCGGCCGCGCAGGCCCAGAAGGATGCTCCGCAGGTCCTGGAGCCCAAGCGGCCGCCGCCTCCCCGCCCGGGGGCCCCTCCCGCGCGGCCAGCGCCCCCGCAGCGACCACCTCCGCCTTCAGGTAACAGACCACCGTGTCCCCCTGCTGGACAGAAAGCCCTGCCCGCGACTAAAATGCTTTGCACGCATCAGGCCTCAGCTTCTAGATGTTACTGTCTTCTGTCATGGCTGCTACTTCCTCGCTGTTCTCCGCAGAACGTGGCGGTGCGGCCCTGGGTACGCTGCCCACTAGGCTCCCGTCGCTGCCTCTCCAGGTGTGCGAGAGCCCGCGTCGCTGCTGCTGGCGGATGCCGTGTGCTGACTTCTGTAGAGTCAGACCCAGGGAACATACATATGTACTGTGAAGCTTTACATGTTTAACTTCGGAGAGAAAGGGGGAGAGAGATAGAAACATCAGTGATGAGAGAGAATCATGGATCTGCTGCCTCCTGCATGCCCCCCACTGGGGATTGAGCCCACAACCTGGGCCTGTGCCCTTGATTGGAATCGAACCTGGGACCCTTTAGTCCGGAGGTCACCAACCTTTCGGATCTTACAGACCACCTGTTGGCAACCGCTGCTTTAATCCGCAGGCCAGTACTCTATCCACTGAGCCAAACCAGGGAGGGCTAACTGTTCTTTTATTTATTTTTTTTAATATATTTTATTGATTTTTTTACAGAGAAGAAGGGAGAGGGATAGAGAGTTAGAAACATCGATGAGAGAGAAACATCGATCAGCTGCCTCCTGCACACCCCCCACTGGGGATGTGCCCACAACCGAGGTACATGCCCTTGACCGGAATCGAACCTGGACCCTTGAGTCCGCAGGCCGACGCTCTATCCACTGAGCCAAACCGGTCAGGGCTAACTGTTCTTTTAAATAAGCATGTGCTGTTGCTGGAGTTACTAGAAGTGCTTGCATTAAATAACAGCTTTTGTCATACCACGATACTAACCCATAGCTCCTGCGTGGTGCTTGGGGTCAGGGCTAGCGGATCCGGCGTCTCACGCTTTACTCTGTCGTTTCCTCTCTGCTGCGTGTCCTGGTGGCCCAGGGGCCAGGAGTCCTGCACCTGCCAGGAAGGAGCTTGGAGGTAACCGTCATGTTTGTTATCACATGCGCACGTGGCCTTGGCGTTTGGAGTTTGACCCCTGTAACTGAAAGGCATTAGGTGTGTTTGATAAAAGTCAAAGCGAATGACGTTTATATTTGTAACGGCTCCAAACTCCCGCTCTTCCTGTTCAGTCAGGCCTGGAGCTCAGTGTTATGAGTAACAGCCCGCACAGGCTGTTCGTTCCCGGACGGAGCGGGGGTTACTGACCAGGCCGCAGGCACTTGCCCTTCGTAAGTGGTGTCAGTGTGGCCACAAAGGCTCACTCCCCAGAACCATGCTGGCTTCGGAGGGCTCAGCACAGGGACCGCAGAACAGCCTCGTCCAGCAGCCCACACGCCCGTGACGGCAGGGCGTCCCGAGCTCCGTTTCCGGCAGAATCGCCATCCGGACACAGCCTCCCTTCCGCGTGGCCTTGTCTTAACTTGTCGTGGATCTCACGCCTCCGTTTTCTAAACATAAGGACAATTTTTATTAGCAAACGAATCACTTTGGGTTTAAATATAGCTTATTTGGTTTGTGTGAAAACGCCAGAGCTCAGTTGAAGGTACATATCTGATTGCTAAATTGTTTCAGCATTACAGCTGCAGAATACTGCTAGGTGGTCCTTTTTCCATGGACTCAGAGAAATGCTAGTTTTTCCTGTTTCAAACTCCTGCTTTTAGTTTTATTTCCTTGGTAATTTTGTTTATATTCTCCTTCAATGAGGAAAACAACCAGTAGTTAGTAAATTTTTTTTATATATATATATTTTTATTGATGTCAGAGAGGAAGGGAGAGGGAGAGAGATAGAAACATCAGTGATGAGAGAGAATCATTGATTGGCTGCCTCCTGCATGCCCCCTACCGGGGATCAAGCCCACAACCCAGGCATGTGCCCTTGACCGGAATCGAACTCGGGACCCCTCAGTCCACAGGCCGACGCTCTATCCACTGAGCTAAACCAGCTAGGGCAGGTAGTAAATTTTTAATGAATTTGTGAAAAGGTATATCATATTACCAACTTAGAAATCCGATTTAGTGTTTTTAAATTGCCTCGCTTCCTAATTCTTTCGTAGGCAGTATTTGTGCATTTTTTCCCTATAAACCAGTAACTCTTTTAAGGCAGTAAGCTTAGAAAAAGTCACTATAGTACTCCTAGAATTTTTTAGAAATAAGGAAGCAAAATGAACTTCTGTGAGACTAACGTAGTCTCAGAAATTTAAAATGAAATTCAAACTGAGTTTTCCCGTTCGGGCCGTCGAGTTCTGGAGCTCTTCCCATGGGTCAGCTCTGACCCTCGGGGGCGAGGTGAGCAGGCGGCAGAGGCTTTCCTCGCACCCGTTCCCCCTGCAGCGGCCGTGCAGACAGAAGGCCCGTTCCCTCCGCTCTTCCAGGGCGGGAGGCGGGTGGGCAGGCGTCTGCGTCACTTGGTTTGTCCTGACACGTCAGAAGGCGCTTACCGCAGACAAAGAGCCTGTTGGCGAAAGTCAGTTGCACGCAGACGCTGTCTGTGTGCCGGCCGGCTGCTCTGCTGGGGCCCCGCACGGCTTCGGCTTCTGTTCTTCTCTGAGAAGGTGTCGGGGCCGCTCCCAGGCCGGGGCAGCGGGGCTGCGCGTGGGCCGAGCGCTCTCACCGTCAGCCCCTCCAGTGCAGGAGGCGAGCAGCCACGAGCACCCCCTCTGTGCCCTCGTCGCCTTCTTTCCTTGCAATCTGGGTGCCCGGTTCCCGCGGGCGCCCTTCCTTTCCTTGCGACGCCTGTGCCATGTCATGCTGTTCATATCTATTCCATACACGCTCAGGGTGTGAAGTGACTGTACGTTATTTTAAGAAAAACGCTTTCAGAATCCTCGTCAGAATAAGTCAGATATTTAGAAATGTTCTATGCTAACCCTGAGCTTTTAATAGTTATAGATAAGCCCTGTTAATTCAGGTCCAGGAATTATCTGTGAGTGATTTCACATAACAGTTTTATCGGTAATGATGCGGAACTAAATTTGCTTAAAAGACGATTAAGAGGAGAAGCCGTTCATTCTGATGACAGTCACCGAGGGGCTGATGTGTCTCATGTAACAATTTCCTTTCCAAAGAGTCACCCTGAGGTCTGCCTCTCCGTGGCCCACTTCTCCCCTGAGGCAGATCCTTAGCGAGGCGGCCTGCCTCGGCCTTAGCCGTGGATGGTTACAGAAACCCCACAGCGCTCCTCCCAGGCCCTTGGCCCATCAGGACGCCCCGGCTGCCGTCCCGAGCGTGTGGTCGGAGCCCCTGTCAGCGGGTCTGTGCGCTCAGGAGCCCTCGGGGCATTCAGGACTGATGACCTTCGCCGTTACCCAAAGCCACTCCCTGTCACCACTGAGCCCCGTTCCTGCTCCCGCGGGCAGAGACCGCAGCCCCGGGCCGGGCCATGTGCTGCGCTGTTCACTTACGACGGTTTTCTCTCTCCCGCCTCAAAGCGCCCCAAAGCCCCGGAGCGACGCGGAGAGGAAGTCTAGGTAAAGGCCCTTGGCTGGAGCCGCTCTCTCGAAGGAGACCGTGACTGGACGGGGGTGTGAGTGACAGTTTCTTGTTTCTGTTTTAACCCCCAGAGGCACGTGGGGTGTCTGTGCCAGGTCGCAGTCAGCCTTCCCCTCCCGCGGGACTCGCGGGCCCAGGACCCGCTGGACACGGCGCAACCAGACCGGTAGGCAGCACCTGCCAGGGGCGGGGGGCTGGGTTCGAGGTCCGTTTGCTTCCAGCCACAGGGGTTACCGTCCAGGCCTCTGCCTCTGTGAGGGAGGTGCGGGCAGCTCTTACCCTCCTTCCTGAGGGGCTGAGGAGGATACAGCCCCCCTTCACTAAGAAGGACTTTACACCCATCGGTTAGTAAGATTCCAGGAAAGGAGTCGTGTCGGAGCGCGGGGCAGGGGCTGTCCCGATGCGCTCACCACGCCCTCCCTTATCCGCGCAGCTGCCCCTCATTCACCCGAAGAAAATGCGCTCGGGATGGGAGTCATGTAAAGAAGGAGGAAGGCAGTGGACAGTGGTCAGTGGCGTGGGCTGGTCAGTGGCCCGGCCTGCGGGAGCGGGAACCGGGACCTGTTACAACAACTAGAAATTAACAAGCCACGTCTAATTTCTAATCAGACCCCTCATAGAACTTCTAAGCTAGAGATTTCTGTCTTTTCTCTTGTGGCTCTATTTACCATCCAACCTAAACGTCACTCTCCTGTCTGTGGGAGCTTGCCACAGCCTCCTTGCCCGCTCTCCTGTTCTCAGAAAGATGGCAAATGGCTCTTCACTGACTCTGACACACTTCTCTCTCCCCCTCCCCTCCCCCCCCCCCAAATCAGTGTGAAATGTGCTCGGGTGAGGGTTTGAAAAAGAGCTGTGTCTTCCCAGTGTGTCGCCCATACATCTAATTGACCGGCTCGAGTGGTCAGGGCAGAGCGCTTCCTTCTGTGCTAGAACGGGTCTCGCTTCGGTTGGGTTTGCAGAAGCCCCTTCCCCAGCGGCAGGCCCTGCACCTGCCCGGCCTGGGGCGTGGCCGTGGGGAGGGACCGCCCCGCAGCTGTTGCCCTGCGGGTGAGCCTGGCTCTGTTCTCTGGCTCGTGGCCTTGAGAAGCGCAGCCATGCCTGCTCTGGACTTAAAATAGAGACAGAAGCGCTTTGAAGATGAAATGCCTCTATGACAGCCGTGGGCAAACTACGGCCTGCGGGCCGGATCCAGCTGTTCTATCCGGTTCTCTTGCTCTCCCCTCCGCTCCTTTACTTTGAATTTGTATCAGTTCACACAGACACTCCATCCATGCTTTTGTTCCGGCCCTCCGGTCCAGTTTAAGAACCCATGGTGGCCCTCGAGTCAAAAAGTTTGCCCACCCCTGCTCTATGAGCTCCATCCACACAGCACAGGGCCCGTTGTCAACTAAAAAACACAAATGCAGCCTCTAAAGGTGGGGAGGGGGGGGCTGTAAACCAGAGCCGCGAGCCTGCCCATGGGGATGCCAGGGAGGAGGAGAGGAGAGGAAGCAGAGGAGGTGCAGGGGCGGGTGTCTGAGCTGATGGCATGTGCTTCCTTCCCGTGCAGACGATCCCGCCCCGCGCCGGGGTGATCAGCGCCCCGCAGAGCCAGGCCCGGGCGTCCGCGGCCTCTGCTGGGAGGCCGGCTGCCGAGAGCCAGGGCAGAGCCTGCGAAGTCCCCAGAGGTAGGCACGGCCTCGACATCTACCAGAGGCCCCGAGCCTCTGTGCAGAGAGGGGTAAGCACGGTTTCCCAGGCAACACCTGACTCGGAACATGACTTTCTAGGTTCACCTCTCCTTCCTGAGCCCCTGAAGCCTCAGGCCGCCCCGCCTGGTCCAAAGATGCAGGAGCCCCTGGTCCCGACAGCAGCCCCGCTGCCTCAGGCTGCCCCCCAGCCCGCCCCCCAGCCCGGCTTGGAGACGCCACCCCAGCCCCCGCCGCGGAGCAGGTCTTCCCACAACCTGCCCTCTGAGCCCTCGGCGCAGCCGCAGGTGAGTCCCGTGGCGCTCTCTGAGCACGCTCATCTCCGTTAACACATAGACACTGACTCGGCGGTCTCCCTTCAGTAGGAATAGCTCCTTAAGGCGACTTCAGCCCGTGAGGGTCCTTTGACGTCTGGGACTAGGCACATAACATGGATGTCAGGGTTGGCCTTGTTGTTCAACCTATTGCTTAGATCAGGTTTCTCAGCGTGAGCCTTCCGTGGGTACTTCAGGGACTTCCAAGTGGCTTGTCGGCTTTGAAAGTGTCTGTGACTGTTTCAGTGCCTCACTACTGCGGGCGGTGAACAAATCAGGATGGACGGCGGCAGTGGGCTTTCCGCTGCGCTTCACAGCCAGGGAATTAGTTCGGGCTTCCGCTCCTGGAGGGAGACCGTCGGAGCGGCCCTGACCGTGGCGTGGGGCTCGTGTCCCGTAAGAACACTCCTGCTGCTGCTGCCCGGGTTCGCTGGGGGCCCTGGGTCCTAGGGGGCTGAGACAGTTGTCCTGTTGGGGTTCAGGTGGTGGGAGTGGCAGCAGGCCTCATCACCCAGGCAGCCCCATCCGACTCTGCCCCCGCGTAGAGCGCCCAGGAGGGCCCTGCCTGGTGGCTGGAGAGGGTGAGAGCAGCACAGGGACTCGCGTGTGCCCGAGGGGCGGCGCCTGCAGCGACCACTGACATGTCCATCACAGTTACTTCAACGGGGCAGTCACGCGGGTTGAATTGTTGTATTTTATTTGGGTGCTGTTGTACTTGGTTTCTGTTACATCTGTTCAGAAAGATTACTGAAATAAGATTTATATTCAGTAAGCACATTTTTATTAGGTGGCCTTACATTTCATTCTATCCTGAAGCTTTAACTGGAAAATGCCGTCAAGGCCCAAGAATGTGTCAGGTTTTAAGTCTGCTTTTAACCTTGGCAGAGTCTAGAGTACAGAACTGTTACGTACTGGCATCGTCCCTTCAGCACATGTATGAGTTGTATTTGCACTTATTCTTACAGCTGTCTGAGTGTGTCCACCTAGTTGGCAGAAGTTAAGTTTATGCTTCTGCACAGTGAAAAAAACATTAAAGTAGATGTGACTCTTAAGACTGTAAGTACTGTCAGCAGTTAGCATACTCAGACCATGGGTCACGTTTGTAAAAGCTGAAGCAGGACATACAGTCAAGAGAATAACGTGCTCTGACGCTAGTTAATGCCTCCACGCGGGCTGCAGCTTTTTGGTCCTGAAGACCCTGTGAGCACGGTTGGTGTCGCTCCGAGACGTCCGTGGCCATGAGCCTTTCCGTCTCCGGGGAGAGGGGCGCTGTTGCGTCGTTTCATCTCCCAGCTCGCCGCCTCGGAGCTGGCCGGCCTTGTTCCAGGACAGAGAGCGCACGCCCATCCAGGGCGAAGCGAACCCCTTCCCAAAGCTCTGTGACGGTTAAGGCTCGTCGACAGCGTGAGAGTAGGTGTGCGGCAGCAGGTGCCGGGGTCCGTGTCCACGCCCCCGGGGTGCCCTGGGCACGGCCTCTGTGCGTGTCAGTGGCCTGTGGCGGGTAGAACTGGTCTCACGCTCCGACGCGGTTTCGCTTACGGTCACAGCGCCTGGCCACACGTTGGTGAGGGCTCTCTGCTCCGGAAAACGCCCGGGAGCAGACTGTCAGGGAAGGCAGCCTCCGCGGAAGGTCGTCTGGGACAGGAGGACAGGAGGTTGAGGTCACCTTCTGGTCCTCTTCGTTCTGAGCCTGGTTTTCAGTGGCGTGGCCGTGGTTCGTGGCAGGCAGCGCGTGCCCTGCGGGGCCTGGGAGGTGTGTTCCGGAATCTTGTATTCGGTTCCTCAGAAACTGCCCAGGACGTTGGTTTTAAGTTCTAAGTGCTCTTTCTGCCTCAGTCTCTGATGTCTAATCCTGTGGACGTTATATACGCAGACACACCTTTTTTTACGTTTCTGATAATGAAAATATACTTTATTATCAATGAGTGATATATATGTATATGTATGTTTAAAAGTCTTAATTGATTTTTAGAGAGAGGCAGGGAGAGGGAGAGAGAGAAGCATTGATGTCACGGTGGGGGGTGGTGCCTACCGTCCTGGGCATGTGCCCTGACTGGGAATCGAGCAGCGACATTTCAGTGCATGGGACCGTGCTCAACCACTGAGCCACACCACCAGGCCACACCACCGGCCACCCCTGGGGGCGAGGGCCCTGCTCTTTGTAGACTGTCCTGTGGAGGCTCACAGAGTCCTGGGGCCTCCCGGGAGGAACATGCTGGAAGCGGGAGGAAGGGGAAGTGCTTTACCTCGTGTTCCTTTTGAACTTTGAACCGTAAGAATAACGCCTGTTCAAGACATAACAAACATCTGTAACTCAGAACCTCCTGCAGTGGCTGTAAGTTCAAAGGATGAGATTTTAAAATACAACCTATTTGACATTTTGATAATATGAAATAGCCTTAGCATTGAACATTTAGTAACTTTTATGTCTTATTAATTCTGCCCCAAATCTGCAAAGTATTGGAAACATAAAAGCACACATGAGCCCGGCCGGGGTGGCTCAGTGTCGACCTGTGAACCAGGAGATCACAGTCCATTCCCAGGCAGGGCGCATGCCCGGGTCGCGGGCTCGATCCCCAGTGGGGGGCGTGCAAGAGGCAGCCGGTCAATGATTCTCTCTCATCATTGAATCCGGGGGGCGGGGGGCCGGGGGGGGGGGGTGGGAATGCAAACATTTCATCCATGATGGGCTGCTTAGAATATTTTAGAGCTTTGAAAACCTATTTGGATTATTATTTTTGGAATAAACCTGAAATACGTTGGTTAGTAATCCACCTGAACTTGGAGCCCTAATTCAGCAACACATTTTTGTTCAAAATGACAAAATAAGTTGGAACTGTTGCTTGAACTCACGCTACAACCTGCCAACGTCACTGCTCCGGGTGAGCCGGGCGCCTGGGGAGCGCATCGCGAGGGCTGCGGTGGGCTCCGGGCGCCTCCTAACTCTCCTTTGCTGTCTGTTCCTTCTCTCCAAGCAGGAGCGGCCGTCAGGGTAACAGGTATCGGACTATTTCTCAATTCCTACCTGCTTCTCATCTGTCGCAGCGCATAGATGTATGGATCTGCTGCTTCATACATCTAAGTTTCACCCATTTTTAAGCTACCTGTTCCATTAATAAACTCTGTTCTCATATCATCAAACCTGCTTTTTTTCTTAGTATTTTGAATTTTTAGGAACCATTTTAGTTGTTTATGCTTTATGATATTTTGCTTTGTTTTTTTTTTTAAATGAAAATTAACAAAACTAAAACTTATAACTTCAATAAGGTAAGCTTTATGTATATGAAAGTCTATTTGGCAAAACTAAATTGATTCTTGGCATATTTAATTCTTTTCTTGGGTTTCTTTTGGAAAAAGGTTTTTCAAATAATTTTAGTTGCAAGATTGTTTTTAGTAAGGAAGACTTGATGGTTAGAAAGATGGAAAGTTAACTTCACAACAGGGCTGTTTAAAGGGCCCTCCAACACCTGTCTCTGTGGAAAGGCCGCCCCATGTGCGCCCGGCCCCTCCGTTCTCCTCCCTGTGGCATCTGCGTGTGGACTGTTATGTGTGCCATGGAGACCGGGTCCCGTGACCTGTTCTGTTCTGTTGTGTTAACCATAAACAACCCAGACGTTACTGGCATATGGAGTTGACTAACTTCATGATGTCTCTGAAGTAATTTCCATGTATGAGCCCGCTTACCTCTAGTTGCTCAGAATACAGGTTAGCAGCCGTGGGCAAACTACGGCCCACGGGCCGGATCCGGCCCGTTCGGCTGTTCTATCCGGCCCGCGGAGCCGAAAGAGCGGAGGGTTCTCTTGCTCTCCCCTCCGCTCCTTTCCTTTGAATTTATATTAGTTCACACAAACACTCCATCCATGCTTTTGTTCCGGCCCTCCGGTCCAGTTTAAGAACCCATTGTGGCCCTCGAGTCAAAAAGTTTGCCCACCCCTGGGTTAGAGTCTGAGACCTGTCCATGCTCTCATTTTCTACAAATTTATTGTCATTGTTCCAAGAAAAACACACTTACTTGTTCAAGTGTAAAGTACGCTGTAGGCCAATGGGACCAGACACTCATATACTTGAAGTTGCCCACTTACCCCCGCCCCTCCGGAGGCGCCGTCCCGTCCTCTGCCCGAGGCCCTGCTCCCGAGGCCCCGGGCGTTGGAGGGGGACCGCCCGGTTCTCAGCGGCCCGTGAACCTTTAGCTGTTGGCTTAACAGCCGAGTTCATGTCGGTAGCGCTCCGTTGTGTTACCTGCACATCCTGAGCTGGAATTCTCCTCGCCTCGCCTTTTCAACCCAGAGGCTTGTGCTGTTTCTAAGTTAGGCGTTGGCATCCAAGTCATCCTCCTCGTTTTCAAATTAAAGCGAAGTGCCCGCGAGCTGCTCTGCCCTGTGGCTGGCATCCTAGCTTCGTTCCCTGGAGACGGTGCCACCGAGCTCAGTCCCGCTGCGCTTCCCTCCCCGGCTTCCTGGGCACAGGCCGAGCGACCGTGTGTGCGCGGAAGCCGGACACTGACCTCCAGCCCGGGCACCACGCCGGGCACAGCCCCCTTGTGCTCCCAGAGTTAACGTACCGAGGAGACGGGGCTTACAAACAGTGGTGTCGGGCCATCATGGCGTGATGGTTACCACGCACCCCTGGGCGCTCCGGGACACTTGGACGAGATGAGGCGGGTCCGTGAAGGAGACGTCCCGTCGCTCACAGCTGCTTCCACAAAGGAGAACCTGCTAGCACTCCAGAAAGCAGAGGAGGCGGGACGCCGTTCCCCAGCGCCCGCTCCGTTCCCCAGGGGAAGGAAAGGCCAGAGGTCTCGCTCAGGATGCCAGTGCACTGGGAATTCATGCCCATCCCTGCACTGCATTTCCCTGGCACATGAGCCGTAACGGAACACGGATGTAAGAAGAATGAAACCACGTCGTCGTCACAGGTGGGGGTTGGAATGTTACGGGCTGAGCATCAACGGGTTCTCCAGTGCGTGCTGACGTCCCGGAGAACTGGGCATGAGCAAAACTCGTTCGCCGATTCCGTACGATTCCACGTACCAAATCAGTACTGGCAGGAACGAAGTAAGCTCTGTCTAACAGATGGATTTACTTAGTTGGGAGTTTTTCACGAGTAAGATTTCAGCTGTTTTATCTTAACCCGCCAGAGTAACAAGGACACAGCTGCTTTTTGTTTTCTAAGTTTGTACGCCTGCCCCCAAATCAAGAGCAGCTGAGACAGGAAGGCAGCTCAGGGCGTGTGGGCAGTGAACGTGTCCCTTCAGGTGTGTGTTTCTGACTGTGCGTGCTGCTTCTTTCCAGGTGAAACCCAACGGCGTCCCCGCCGTCCGACTGGAATCGCCCTCGAAGAGCGACCCGTTTGAAGACCTGTCACTTAGTCTGCTTGCCCTGCCACAGGCCCAGCCGCCCGCGCACCCCGCCCCCGTTCTCATTCCGGGCCCCACGGGGATGGTCCCCCTGCCTCCTGCAACCCAGAGTAACATCAGCATCCTGAGCTCCGGGAGCTGCGCGCCGGCACTGCCTCTGCTTCCGGCGCGGAGCAGATCCCAGGAGAACGCGCGATGCTCTCCGAACCCGTTTGCCCCGACCTTCCCTGGCCCAGACCTCTTTGCCGACGGGACCAACCCGTTCCGAGGCCCGTCCAGGGACGCAGAGGCGGCCGCGTGGCCCTTCCCTCCTCCCGGGCCACCTCGGGGCCAGGGCAGCGGCCAGCCGCCTCCTCAGCCCAACAGCTTTCAGGACAGCTCTCACCTGCAGGCCCAGGCCCCAGGGAGCGCCGGCCCCCCGAGGGGGTGGGTGACCTTCGAGGAAGAGGACTTTGGAGTGAGAGCGAAGCCCAAGGCAGCTTGTCCGGACTCCCTGGGCCCTCGGCCAGGCCCGTCCTCCGGCCCAGGCGTGACCTTTGGCGATGACTGGGGTCAAGGGACAGGGGTCCCCCCCTGTGCGCTGCCCTCGCGGAGGCCGCCCCCGCCTCCCGGTTCTGCGCTGCCCGCAGGCCCCGCCCCTCCAGCCGACCCTTTCACCGCGCTGGCCCCGGTGGCCCCCGCTCTAGACTTCACAGAAAGATAGCCCACGGGCCACAGCGCTCCGGCGTGCTGGGCAGAGCGAGAACCAGCACTGTTACTCATTCTGTGCAATAGTCCTGTTCCTGCACTGATGTCAAGAAATGCCACTGTGTCACGTGTACAGAGATGGAGTATGTGTATATTGGAAATAGGGAAACGCTTCTCGTCACTCACTGGCGTTCTGGTGTGTTTGTTTGGACAACTGAGAGCAGTAGCCGTACAAAGGGCTCAGAACTCCTCTGGAAAGCAGACCCCACTCAGATCCTTGGTGAGTCTCCAAAGAGTCTCAGGAAGCCCCACAGCTTCCCGCTGGCCCGGCTCTGCCCTCACGAGCGGTCACCAAAGAGCTGTCCGCGGGACGCCGAAACGGGAATCTGGGAGGCATCGCTTTAAAGAAAGTGAGTGCACACATGTGCACACACGTGTGGTGTATGCACTCACACATTCTAACACTCGTCACCTAAACTCCAGGGCATGACCCAGACCAAATCTGTATCGAAAAGTTCTGAGAGTTCTTTTTTCAGTATTTCATTATCAGAAGGACGGCTGTCAGTGAAATCTGGACATTTCTTTAATTTTCTTTCCAAAACTAGAACAATCCTCACTCCTGAAACAGCGTTCTCTCTCCTTGCGCGCACACCCTCCCCCCCTCGGCACTGTCCATCCTGGCCCCTGACAGCGGGAAGCACGTCTCAGTCCCTGTCCTGCAGACACTCCAGCCCTTTCCGAGGAGCGGGTGGCGTGTGTGTCTGCAAGGCACGTGCCGTGGGTTCAGTGAGAGATTCAGCGCCAAGTGTCCTCTCCGTACACGAAGGTGTGTGCTGCCCGCTCCCCACTCCACCCCTCCACCCCGTCTGCTGCTCTGCCTCTGGAGCTTCCTTAGCTGGGGGAGCAGCTGGGGCGGGGGGTGCGCTCTGCACTGGGTCTTCCCTGCAGGTCTGTTCTCCCTGAAGAGGCTGCGGGCCCGGGCCCACCGGGGTGCTGCTGGAAGCTCTCCGGGCGCCCTCCAGGCTGCAGATTCTCTCGCCTGCTCTGCTGCACCCACTGACCCCGCTTTTATGAAGTACACGGAATTTTTACAGAATGGAGTATTTTGATATCATTAAGTAATCCCAATGAGAAAATCCTTGGGCAGTTGTTTAGTTGTAAATGTAAGCTAAAGGCCTCTGTACCCAGTAAGACTTACATTAACGCTCCTTTCTATAAGGCGTTGGATATGTCCACCTAAACCCCGTGTCCTCATGGAACCTTTACCGATGCACGTCGGGGGAGAGCAGGAAGCGGGGTCCGTGGTGAGAACGTGGAAAAGCACAGAACTGCATTGCACTTAGCCACAGAGAGCAAATCCCTAGGGAAACTGCTTTTCTAAGTGTTTAAATGTTATCGGCATCCTCTCTTTATAGAAGTAACCCTCTCCGTTAACAGCCAGTGACGCTTGTGAGTTTTCTGTTGTGCTTCTTGAGGTTCTAAGCATCGCAGCATCAGTATACCTTACACGGCAGTATTGCTCTAAGCGGTCTGCTTCAAATGTGAACTAACTTGTCCAAACTGTGGCTTTAGCTGCTGTGTGATCAGTGTGTGGTGTTGCTCTCTATTAGCCAAACAATTCCTTACGACAGCGGCTCTGTGAGCAGTCTCCCGGCGAACCTACACTACTGCCTGAAACACACCGTGCAGCAGCGCGGCCTTGATCCGGGAACTGTATTCGGCAAGTTGCTGGAAGTGCACAAAGCTGTGGAAGTTAAAGGTACGCTGCCGATAACTGGCCATCATTCTGTGTCTTACTGAAATATTTACCAGTTCTATTAAAAACAGAGCAGAATTTAGACACTGGGGAGCTCTGTGAATTCTTTGTTCTCGATAGTAGATTGCTGTTTATATGTAAGAACTTTATTGCTTATGTGGCACACGATATTTATAACTGTACTTTATAGAAGTCTATATTACAGTCAGTGGTATACATTCTGTACATATCCTGTGAGATGTGCTGTCATATGAAATAAATAGACCTTCTCTACCATATCGACTACGTTGCTCAGAAGGGAAGACTTGACCTTTACTTGACATGTACAAGTTAGTAGCATTTGGGGATTAACTCTTGTTGTCAAATCAGGTGTTTTAATTCAAGATCTTCTTTTCATCCATTTTACTTCTCAATACTCTTAAGAAGAAAGATATTGAGATTAGTGATCATCATCAAGAAGCCCGTGCACTTACTCTGTAATTTTCTGATAATTTTAGATATATATGCAGTTGTAAGAAGTAAGAGATCCCAGGTACCTTTACCCAGTTGTCCCTAGTGGATGCATTTTGCAAGACTAGTAAGTACCACAACCAGGGCATGACATGGATACAGAACATTTTCATCTCTGCAAAGGCCCTCCCTCACACTGCCCTTTCCCACTACCTCCCGTCCCATCACCATTTCCCTTGTCCGTAATTTCTGGTAACCACTAGTCTATTCTCCATTTCTGTAATTTTGCCACTTCAAGAATTTTATATAAATGGATCCTGGCCAGCCTGGCTCAGTGGCTGGGCATTGACCTATGAACCAGAAGGTCATGGTTGGATTTCTGGTCAGGACACGTAACTGGGTTGAAGGCTCGATCCCTGGTGTGGGGCATGCAGGAGGCAGCCGATCCATGATTCTCATCATTGATGCTTCCATCTCCCTCTCCTTCTCTGAAATAAAAACATACTTTTAAAAATAAAAAGACATGGATCCATATGGTATGTAACCTTTTGGAGATGGCTTTTTTACTCGGCACCATTCTCTGGAGATCCCTCCAGAGTGTGTGTACCAATAGTCACTTCCTTTTACTGCTAGGAAGGTGCCCCTGGAGAACTGGGCCTTCCCGATAAGGACAGAGGCCTTTGCCAATGTGAGCGGCACCGCCTGCTCCAGGGTCTGGGTGGCCCTGCCCCCGCAGCGCCGGAGGGAGGTGAACACTCTCCCCCTGGGCTCCACCGCTTGGCTGCGGGGCCTGGCCAGCAGCCTTCCCACGCCCCAGTGGCTTGGGGCGTTCCCAGGCTGACTGTCACCCCGCCCCTCGGCCCCTGGGACCAGCCGCAAGGATGCTGATGCGGGGAGAGCCGAAGGTTCGGAATGAACGCGGCGGGTGCTTGAACTATTCACGTCAGTCCATCGTGGCGTGGCCGCTCCCGGGAGCAAGCCAGGGGGCGAGCCTTGTTGTCAGGGACTCAGCAAATGTCTCCCCCCTTCCAGGCGTCCCTCCACCGGGTTTCCTCGCACCCTATTGGAATTTGCCTGGTCCGTGCTCGCTGTCGCTCTCCGTCACTGTGGCACACGCACTGCAAGACCACAGGGACCAGGGCCTGCCGGCTGGCGATTCGGGCGGCAGCCCCCGGAGCTGCGGGGACGTGCGGGTCGGATGCGTCCGCGGCGGACACGTCCCCCGGCCCCCGGGTGCCCAGGACCAGCGGAGCGTCAACCACAGGGGATGCGAGCGTCGGGACCGGAAGCAGCGGGGCGTTCCCGGAAGTGGGCGCTGCAGGAGGCGGAAGTGCTGCTGACACCGGGGCACGAGGACTCTGCCGCGGAGCCGACGCCCGTGTGCGTTCACCTCCCCGCTCGCGCTCACCACCCGCCCGCTCCGACCCCACAGCCTCCGCCCGCCCGCCCGTCCTCCCGGTGGACTGGGCGAACCGCTGCCTCCGCGGCTCCGTCTGTTGGGAGCGTTGCCCAGACAACACTCACTTCCGGAGGCGGGGCGAGGCCGCGGGCCGGTCGGGCCAGGAGTCCGTGCGGGTTTTGGCCCGCGGCACCTGCCCCAGGCCTGGGTCGCCGGCTCTCCCGCGCGCCCAGCTTCCCGACCCCGGGTTTGGACTTAAGCAGCCGCCCCCCCGCCAACCCCCCAAGACGCTGTGTTTCTTCGTTGCTCCTGGCAACAGTCACTTCCGGGAGCGAGTGCTGTTCTCGCGACCCCGGGTTCCGGCGTAGCGGCGGTTCGTCGGGCGGCAGTGGTCCCCGCGGGGCTGAGGGGCCGCCATGGGTGCTGCTGCACGTGAAGCGGGGCGACGAGAGCCAGTTCCTGCTGCAGGCGCCGGGGAGCGCGGAGCTGGGGGAGCTCACGGAGCAGGTGACCCGCGTCTACAATGCGCGGCTCAAGGTGCAGCGCCTCTGCTCAGGTGGGGCCTGCGGGGATGGGGGGCGGGAGTCAAGTTTGTACCGATGAGCAGCAACCGGGCTTGAAATGGGGGTCACCAGCGATGCTCGGAGAGCCGGGGGCCGAGGAGTGTCTCGGGCCAGGATCGGGGCGCTGCGGGGAGCCCCCTGGAGCTTCCGGGTGGAGAGGGAAGAGCGCCAGGAGGGACCCCAGAGACGGGGCGAGCGCTGGCGTTTGAAAAGAGTGGCCGGTGCTGGAGACCCCTGAGTGGAGCGCTTTGCGGGGGGGACCCCTGCCCGGGCCGCCCTCCAGGCTGAGCCAGCGCCAGGGCTCCCCCCTTCCCACCCCCCTCGGGACGCCCCGCCCCGTAAGGCGCCCGCCAGCCGCAGGGGCCCCTGAGCGATGGAAATGGGCGCAGCCCGGAGCGGCGTTTGAAGTTGGTTTCATTTTAATCACATCTGAATGGCCCAGCGCAGCCGGCAGCTGCCTTCTCAGGCGGCCCCGGAGCTTGGCGTGACGCTTCCAGACGAGTTTGTCCCTAGAACATGGGATCCTGTGCCCTGGGAGCTCCCGAGGGGCGTGGCTTGTCGTCATGAAGTGGACTTGTCATTTACTCATAGAATGTCCTTGCCCCAAAACAAGCCCCACAGTAAATGTTATTTTAGAATTAAAGCATTTGGGGGAGAAAGGGACTCCAGACTTATTTTTATAAAATTGTCCATTGAAAACGCGGCGCTGAATGCCGTCCTGTTAGAGCACTTAGGGCCCTACAAGTGGCCACTGTCCCCTGCCATCCAGACAGGCCTGGCGCCGGGCAGGGAAAGCAAGGGGGGCGAGGCCAGCTGCTCGGCCCAGGGGCTCAGGGTGTGTGTGTGGCAGGGGGGAGGGTCCGACCACTCCATGCAGTTACACCACAGGCGGTGTCTCCACGGGGGTGTGGGAAGGCCCAGGTCCCTGTGACCCTGTCTATTAAGGGAGGAAAAAGGGAGGGAGGGAGGAAGGAGGGAAATATTGTGGGTTAAAATGTGGGCTGCTTTGGGAGTGAATGTATGTGGAACAGAAAACATGCAGCCGTCATCTGAATAGCGAGCGAGACCCTAGGGAACCGGGACCTGGCCTGTCTCTCCTGTTCCCAGGTGCCAGCTGCCTGCAGTCCTCCCACGGGCTGGACTTACATGAGTTATTTGCGAAGTATTTTTCTAAAGTTGTCTATGAAATAGCAGCCGTTTGACCCGAGCCAGCCTCGCCTAGCACAGCTGTAGCTGGGGGAGACGGGGTGTTGGTAAATCACCCAGAGGGTGTGTGCACAGACTGGGAAAGCGGAGCGCCGGGGGGGGGGGGGGGGGGGGGCGGGGGGGGGTGTGGTCAGACTGGCGGCGAATCTGTCTGTGCCTCCCGAGCCCCGGGAAGGACAGCACAGCACACAGGCCAGGCTCGGCCCGCGCCCGCCGCGACCTCCACTCACCGCGGACGGGAAGGTCATGTGCTAGAGGTCACATGCGGGTCTGGCATGCGTCGGGTAGCTAAGTGTTTGTTCAGTGGAACCCCGAGCCGCCGGGCAGACCCTAACCGGGGGCACAGGGGTCAGTGACGATGGTGGACACGGGTGGTCTTCCTCCTTTTTTAAGAAATGGAAGAATTAGCGGAACACGGCGTATTCCTGCCTCCGAACATGCAAGGCCTGACCGACGAGCAGATTGAAGAGCTGAAGCTCAGGGACGAGTGGGGGGCGAAGTGCGTGCCCAGCGGAGGCGCCGTGTTCAAAAAGGACGACGTTGGACGCAGGAACGGCCACGGTAACCGCGCTCTTCGCTCCGCGTGCCGACCCACGCCTGGGCGAGGCGGGCTTGGTCAGGAGCAGCTCAGCGTCGCCCACGTAGTCGGGGAGCCCTGGCCAGGCGCCTCGTGCACGCGCCAGCCCGAGGGGTGAGGGGTGAGGGCTGAAGACGGCGCCTGTCTTCTTGTCTGGGTGCAGCTAGCTTCTATGTATCAGTGAGCCACGTGAAGTTGCCGTTTCTGTGGGTCACAATGGTGTAAATTGGCGATTTCAATGGTGCAGCCTGCGTGTTGGGGGGATCACTGAAAACCTATCGAAGGGTCTTGTTCCGATGGGCAGAACCGGCTTCGTCAGAGGGTTGTGGGAAAGAGGCCGTGATGGCAGCTCCAGGTCCCCCTGGGGCTCCGTCACCCTCTCGGGTGCACCCAGGAGAGGACGCGGCCGGTCAGTGGTGCCTGAGCGGGCGGGTCTGAAGGACGGACGAGCGGGCGGTGACTCCTCTGACGCTTGTCCCTCTGCACCTGCACAGCAGCAGCCGTGACATCTTTGTCATCAGCAGTCACCACGTATCTCTGTGCCCCACACACCGCGAGGGGCACAGATACAGCGTGTCCTGCACGGTCTGCTCGCTCCCCTAGGCATGTACACGCATGCTCCCCTAGACGTGTGCACACATGCTCCCCTAGGCGTGTGCGCACGCGCTCCCCTAGACATGTACACACATGCTCCCTTAGACGTGTACACACATGCTCCCCTAGGCATGTGCGCGCGCTCCCCTAGATGTGTACACGCATGCTCCCCTAGATGTGTGTGCGCACGCGCTCCCCAGACGTGTGCTTTTCATTTCCTATGTAAACACGTGTACTGGGGATAACAGGAATTTCTAGCGCTTCCTGGGCCTCTCCCGGAAACTGGCTGCTTGTCTTCCATGCCTGTTCCGGCCTAAACTCGCTCTCAGCCCGGAGAGACTGCTTTCCGGAGGAATTGCACCAGTGAGAGGACAGAGCTCTGAGCGTCAGTATTTCCGTGTCCGATGGGCACCGTCCTCGAGGCCGTAAGGTCTGACCGTGGCATCTCCCTTAGGCCGGACATTCCGTCTCCGCTGTTTTTGCTCCTAAACTTGCAGGTTACGGTTTTCCCGTTAGGGCTGAGCAGCTCTGGGCACCGAGCCCAACCCACCGCACCTGCTTCTGTAAAGCTGTGCTGGGGTGCGCCCCCCAACCGGTCTCAGCAGCGTCCGTGGCTGCTGTGACGCTGCCATCACGCTGAGCGGTGGCCAGGGAGACGGCCACCACGCGGCTGACATGTGTGCTGGGCCCTCAGCTCCTGCTCTGTGCCCCTGTGCCCCTGTGCCTGGGGCACCCACCCGGGCTGCACGGCCGGCCGCCTATCCCTCCCCGAGGCCAGGCTTCTCGTGTCGCCGCCTCCCGCCTCCGATGAAGGCTGGGGCGCTCGGAGAGTGTTAACGGCGGCGTCTCCCCCTCCGTTTCTGTAGCTCCAAATGAAAAGATGAAGGAAGTCCTGAAGAAGACGATGGAAGAAGCCAAAGCGATGATCTCCAAGGTGAGCTTGTCCGTGAGACCGAGTCCCGGGTCCCTGCCCACCGGCCTCCCTCTTCGTGCTGCTTTAAGCTCCAGGGGCAAGTGGGTGGCCCTGGCTTCCTCCACGGCTGTGCCCTTCACCCCCGACCCTCCCGCCCCACAGTCAGCAGGATGCACGGCTCCGGTGGGGGGGCTCCCTGTGGAGCCCGTGGGCATGAGGCCCGTGCACCCTCCTCGCTCCACCTTGTGAAGAACTGAGAGCCAGCAGCCAGCCCCGAGGCAGGCGCCTCGCTTGGTCCAGGAGCTGGGAAACGCCTGTGCGCTGATGGGCTGCATGTCGGTAACCGCTGCCCCTTTCAGAAACAAGTGGAAGCCGGCGTCTGCGTTACCATGGAGATGGTGAAGGACGCCCTGGACCAGCTGCGGGGGGCGGTGATGATTGTGTACCCCATGGGCTTGCCGCCCTACGACCCCATCCGGATGGAGTTTGAAAACAAGGAGGACTTGTCGGGCACTCAGGTGTGTGGCTCTCCGCCAGCGCTCGCCCCAGAGCAGCCCCAGGTTCGCCCTCCTCTTCCGGGGGCAGCTTGTGCTCCAGAGGGGAGCTCTGAACTGGGGGTGGGAGGGTGGGGTGGGGGGAGGCGGGGCTAGAGGGTGGTGCGCATGGCCGAGGGCGTGGCTCACACCCGGGCGGGGAGGCGTGGCCAGCTGCCCACGGCAGGAACTGAGACATCGGGGCCACCGGACGCTGGAGCCCAACTTGTGCCAGTTTGCACCCCAACGTTTTGGTCCCTTTGCTGGAACTTTGTGTGCCAGCCCGTCCGCCGGTTTCATGTTCTTCCCTTTTCGTCTCGTTCTTCCTTATCCTGTGGGGAGAACGGTCCCTGAGCACCTCCCTCAGGTGGGTGCACAGGGGCAGGCAGACAACCATTGGGTCCACATTAACGACCCGGCGGGATCCCCTGGTCGCCTCGAGTCCATTCCGAGGGACCCACATTGCGGATGAGGGTGGACTGGCAGGAAGTGCAGAGTCAGGGCGGGAGCTGAAACTGACGGGGAGGGCGCTAACCCGATGAGGGCCCTGAGGTGGGGAGTCCGTGCCCCCGAGGGGCTCAGGCAGGAGGGCAGGTCCTGGATGCCGGCCCCATGCTCACAGGGCACCGTCCTGGCTCCCGGCATCGGCGGGGAGGGGACCCCGTGCAGGGCACCGGCCTGGCTCCCGGGGACCACTTGTGGGTCCTGTTGGCCTGAGCGCTTCTCCTGCGGCCCAGGCAGCGCTGAGCGTCATCGCGGAGCCGGACGCGCAGCTGTGGTGGGCCGCCAAGGAGCTGCGGAGGACGAAGAAGCTGTCGGACTACGTGGGCAGGAACGAGAAGACCAAGATCATCGTCAAGATTCAGCAGGTGAGCGCGTCCACGTGCCGTTTTCTGTTTACTTTTCGCTGACACCCCTTAGGCTGAGGCTCCACTTCCAGCTCCTTGTGGCCCGGGGGCCTGGACTGGGAGGAAAACTTGCCTCAGTCCCCGCCCCCACCGAAGCGAACACGGAGCCACGGGCAGCGTCGGGAGTCTGTCTTCAGGGGGACGGCTGCCGTGTTCATTTCAGCACCAAGAGCGAGCGCTGCCCTCACGGTCTGGCTCAGTGGTTGGAGCGTCGGCCTGAGGACTGGGGTCCCGGGTTCGATTCCAGTCAAGGGCACATATCAGGGTTGCAGGCTCAATCCCCAGTGGGGGGCGTGCAGGAGGCAGCTGGTCAATGGTTCTCTCATCAGTGATGTTTCTCTCTCCCTCCCTCTCCCTTCCTCCCTGAAATCAGTAAAGAATATATTTTTTTTAAAGAACGAGGGCTACAGTGAGTGGAAATATTTCTCGAAATGCACAGCTGCCTGGAGCGGGGCTGCCGTCTGTGAGGAGGGTCAGCGCGTGCCCGCGGGCTTCCGGCGCTCCGGGGCTGTTGTGGCCGTGGCGCCCCACCATTCGCTCCCATCTGCCCTCCCCTGGTCTGTCCCCCACGAGGGCCAGCGCGGGCGGCTGAAGCCCAGGCCCCGGGACTCGTGGGCGACCTATTAACCTCTGCAGGTGACACGCTCACCGTCACCTCCTGGTCTTCCCTGACGCATGACTAACCCGTGCTCTTCCCGTCTTCACAGCGGGGACAGGGCGCGCCTGCCCGGGAGCCGGTGATCAGCAGCGAGGAGCAGAAGCAGCTGATGCTGTTCTACCACCGCCGGCAGGAGGAGCTCAAGGTGCGGGAGCCTGTGTCCACGCACGCACATGCACGCACACGTGTACACATGCACGCACACACACCCGCTTCCCCCAGGGGTCAGCAGTGCTGCAGGGGGCTGGGCTGTGGGTCCTGCCAGGCACACACCCCCCCCCCCCCAGCCACCCGGGTTCGTCTGGAAGCGTCCTGCCTGCGGGGCTGGAGGAGGTTACAGTTCATCTTCCGTCACTTCATGTTGCAAAAGTTTCCTGAAACGCCTTCCTCAGTAAAACGTCTCTTTCCAGAAACTGGAGGAAAACGATGACGACGCGTGTTTAAACTCTCCGTGGGCCGACAGCACTGCTCTGAAAAGACACTTCCAAGGCGTGAAGGACATAAGGTGGCGGCCACGGTGAAGCTCCCCAGGCCGGCGCACCTCTCTGTGGACAGATGGTAACCATGGCAACGGTGATGCCAGTGACCGCTGAGGGGCCGCTCAGCCCTCGGGAAAGACGTTGGGGTTTCCAGGCTTCCTAGTTTCGGAGTTTGAGCTTTTAGATAAAATTTATTAAAGGTCACAGAACTCAACACGTCCTCCCAGAGGCTGCCTGCACTTTCACCCGGGCTGTTTGCGTTTGCGGGCCTCCTTGGTCTGTTGTCCCAGCCGCTGCCCTGGAGGGAAGCTCAGCGTCAGTAGCCACTAGAGGGCGCCGACACCCGCCCCTGTTCCCTGAGCCTGCAGGTCTGTCTGAGGCCAAGCTCAGTCTCTTGGAGGGACTGGAGCAGGCAGCTCGGTTCCCAGGTGAAGGTCACCTCCTGGCTGAGGCTCCACCAGATGGAGGGGCAGTGGGTGCAGTCTGACCTGGACCCTGATGAGCTCCCAGCAGTGTCTGCCCTCCCAGGCTCAGCTCAGTTCCCTGCTCCCCCTCCCTCTCCCCCTCCCTCTCCCCCTCCCTCTCCCCCTCCCTGCTCCCCCTCCCTGCTCCCCCTCCCTGCTCCCTCTCCCTCTCCCCCTCCCTGCTCCCCCTCCCTGCTCCCTGCTCCCCCCTCCCTGCTCCCCCTCCCTGCTCCCTGCTCCCCCCTCCCTGCTCTCCCTCCCTGCTCTCTGCTCCCTGCTCCCCCCTCCCTGCTCTCCCCTCCCTGCGCTCAGCCACCTGCACAGAGGTTCACCTTTTCTTGCAACTGATCAGGTTCAGGTTCAGGCTCAGAAAGTCTTTGCGTTTCTGGGATAACTTACATGGAACTGATGAGTTTTTGAACGGCAAAGCTCTAGATTTTTCCTTGGGAAGGAATGTGATTTAAGTTATTGAATATAAGATTTTCATAGTTTTATGTTGATGGAACTCAAAAATCAGTGAATATGTCTAGAAAACAAATATCGCAAGTTGACTGTTGGCAAGCACAATCGGACTTGATAAAGTCTAGCGCCATCATCTGCTGGAAAGCTTGCTCTGAGCGGAGACGCAGAACAGCTCAGGCCTCCATGGCCACCCGCCTGCGAGCGCTAAAGGGCGGCTTTCCGTTGAGACAGGATGCCCGCGCCTGCCGCTGCCTCCGGTCCCCCAGGGCTACCGGCCATCGGTCACACTGGCCCAGGGCTGGGGTGCGGGGACGAGCCCCTCTTTGGGGAACTGAGTCTCCGTTTGGAGCCTCAGGGAAGGGCTCCGGCCTGTGAGCCGACGCGCCTGGCTGTCAGTCGGAGGAAGTTGTCGCCGAGCGCGGGAAGCGGGCACATCCGGATGCGGACCCGCCCCCCAGTCCGCCACGCTCGTCACGGGGGACCCCGTGGACTCGGAGGCAGAGCCGGCTCCCAGGCCCTGGGCCTCGGCTGGGAGCCCCGGGCGGGTGCTCGTGCGCCTGTCCTGTCTCTCACCCCGTCCTGGGTGCTCTGGCCGCCGGGTCTCCCTGGGCCCCCGGCTCCCGCTCCCCGGGATGTCCGCCCCTGCGGCCCGAGCCCTGGCCCTGCTTGTCCACCGTCCAGTGACGTGAAGACGTTCCCTACACTTCACTCATTTGTTTCACGGGGGAGGGTGAGCCACGCCGCTCCACGTGGGCCCGAAACCGCGGTGCCAGGGCGCGCACTGCACACCCGCGCTCAGGAGGCCACCGGGTGTGTGGGTGTTTGCTTTGTTGTTAATCCTCACCCAAGGGCATTTCCCACTGATGCTTTTTGGAGAGAGTGGAAGGGAAGGAGAGAGAGAAACAGTGATGTGAGAGAGACACACCCATTGGCTGCCTCCCACACGGGCCCGGACCAGGGCCTTGGATCGAACCAGCAATCCAGGTGCGGGCCCTTGACTGGGAATCGAACCCACGGCCCTTCGGTCCTAACTGTTTGGGCCATCCTCTACCAGGCGTCCTCAAACGACGGCCCGCGGGCCACAGGTGGCCCGCCGAGGACATTGATCAGGCCCGCCGGGGGCCGCTGCCTGTCCTGCTTAGCAGCCGACGCGTCCCGGGCCCGCAGTGCGCATAGGAATTTGTTCATAGTTTTTTTAAACTATAGTCCGGCCCTCCCACGGTCTGAGGGACAGTGAACTGGCCCCCTGTTTAAAAAGTTTGAGGACCCCTGCATCCACTGAACCCGCCGGCCAGGGCTACAATGCCGCTGTTGAAGAATTAGAGTGAAATACAGGAGCACCTCAGCGCCATCACGCCTCTGGGTGCCGGAGAAGGCGGCTGGGAGTCCCACGGCACTCCGGCCTCCGGGTGGACGCTGCCTCCCACCTCTCGGCCCGCGGGAGCCTGTGGCTAATCAGGTCCTGGCTGGACGATGGGGTGACTGATAACGGCAGCAGCGGATGGCCCCAGGGCCCGCGGAGCTCGGGGCGTCAGTGGGAGGCTGGGAGGAGGGGCAGGACGCAGGCCCGGCTGCCGGAACCCGGGTGAGCAGAGCAGACCCTGTGCCCGCCGCTGCCCACTGCTCTCGCTCCTGCTCCTCAGTCCTGGGCAGGGGGACCTGACCCCCCGCTGCCCATCCGCTGGGCCGAGCTGGGCTGGAGCAGACAGCGGGGGGCGGGGGGACACAGCCACCCTGCTGCTTCTGTGACTGGATCAGGGTGTGAAGACTCGCACCGTGGTGGGCGCCCCGATCATCAGAGGAGGGGGTTTCATGCTGGGGGGCCGGCCAGGGAACGAGATGGCCCCCAGCCTTGGTCGCCACAGGGCTCCCCTCTGACCTCCGAGTTCAGTCCACAGTCTTCACTGGTGGGAAAGCCCAGGCCGGGGGCACCTGCGGAGGGGCCGGCGCTGGGGGCAGGGCCCAGCGGGCCGTGCGGGGTCCCCGCCCCAGTGGCGTGAGGATGGCCATCAACGTACCTCATGTTCCCACCAAGGGGAGCTGCCGTCCCTCCCGGGGACCGCCGCGGAGCACCCCCCCACCCCGCTTGCTTCACTGGCTGGTGCCCCCCTCCCGCGGCTGGGACCGGCCCCCTGCGGCCTCGTCCCCGGGGCGTGGCCTCTGCCGAGTGAGCCACCTGGACAGGCGGACCCTCATCCCCGACATGATGACACGGGCCGGACGCCCTGGGCTTGGAGGAGACACATGAATGTCCGACTTCCATGTATCATTGAACTAGCCCCCACGTGACCACACCCAGGGCCACCCCGCACCGAGAGCTCCAACGGGACCACGACCTCAAGACCCGACCCCCGGGAGGGACCATTTGCAGGCTCCGGGCACCAGGGCCAGGCACCCCGGTGGCCCACTCAGCCCACTGCACGGAGCGACACCGTGGGGGCGGAGACGGGAAACACGGGACGCCCATCGAGGAGGGTGGGTGGGCGACCACCGGGCCCCCCGAGGCCCCCGCAGCCCTCGCAGGAGCGGCCGTGGCGGGGAGGGAGTCGGGGCCGCGGTGGGCACACAGCCACTCACTCCCAGAGCGATGGGCACGCACGGGCTCGTGGACTCGGCCGGCCGTTGTGGAGACCCCGGGACCTGGTGACAGAGCCGCTGGGGGGCCTCTGCTCTCCGGTGCATGTGGAGGTTCCAGGCTCTGGCCCTGGTCCCGCCCAGCACTCGGCACCCCGGCCCCGCTGCCTGCCCGCCACCGCCCTGCGACGGCAGATGGCATGGCTGCGGCTGAGCTTTCCAGAGAGAAAGCAGGGGCACCAGCGCCAACCAGGCCCTCGGCCAAGCGCCTCCAAGTGGCCGAGGCGGGAATGGAACTGGGTCACCGGAGCCAGAGCCCCCAGACGGCCCCGGGCCGGCCCCTCGCTCAAACCCACAGCGCCCCCTGCAGAGGGGGCCGCACCCCACACCTGGCCACGTCACAGTGGGGTTTTCAGGACTGAGGGAGCTGACACGCATGCGCACACACGTGCACATTCCCCCCACCACAGCCATGCATACATGTACATGCACATGTGTGTGCACACACCGATGCATACATGCACACAGAGATGCACGCACAGACACGTGTGCTCTGCTTGTCCCTCGACAGCTTCCGCAGGCCGGGAGGAGGAACTGAGCAGGGAAAGGGAGCCCTTCCCGGCGGCTGCCTGCTGGGCGCCCCAGAGCCGGGCTGGAATTTGAAGGTGCTGATGGATCCCCCGCCTCCCTGCCCCCGCCCCGCGAGGCACCTGTGTGAGAGGCGGTCACACCGCAGGCTGCAATCAGGCCAAGTGACAGCTAGCGACGCCCCCTCCCCCCAGCAGAGTCGCAGGGGACGAGCTGGGACCCCACGGGGCGAGGCCGGCAGACCCCTCCCACCCCCAGGAGCCTGTCTCCGTAACCCACCCCCCCGGCCCTGCTCTCCTTTCCCGGGGCACGGTCCCGGGGCCCAGTGTGTCCCCTGACATTCGGTGGCCCCGCCTCCACGCGCAGAAAAGGCCCGTTTTACCCCCACACCTTGACTGTGGGCCCGGGGCGGGCTGTGCTGAAATGAACACTCCCTCTGGGCTTCGGCCAGGCCTTCAGGTGAGTCAGTCCCGGTCGCCTCTCCTCGTCCTTCTCGTAAAGAAGATTAAACGTGAGCGAGAGGGGAAGCACCGCTGCTGTCAGCAGCCTGAGGAGGGGAAGGAGAGGCGCTGCTGCTGCTGCTCCTCAGGGAGGGAGGCCGAGGCCGGGCTGTTTGTGGGTGTGACATCTGCGTCCTGCGGGCCTGGCGACACTGCGAGGCGGAGGGAGAGTCAGTGCCCCCCCTCCCCCTCCCCCGTGTTGGCCTGAGAGTCCTGTGTGGCCAACAGGGACTGGGCACCCTCATGGAGGCCCCCATGGATGTGATCGGTGCTCCCCAAACCCCGCTCCCCAGCCCAGGTGACCGAGGTCCCTGTCAGTTCAGCTTCTCAGGGCACCACACCGAGTTGCCCGCAGGCCAAGTGCGGGGGGTCCAGAGGCTCGAGAAATGCTCCCGGCTTCCCACCCGGTTCCCCCAGCGGGGCCGCACCTGCCGCCTCAGGACCGAGGACGTGGGGCGCAGAGCTTAGCTCAGCCGGCTGCTTCCTGACGCAGGAGCCCCAGTAGGTGACCATGTGTCTGTGCGTCTGTGCTCGGGGCTGGGGGGGCCGCGAGCAGGTGTGGCCGGGGTCAGTGGAAACGCCTGCCCAGGGCCCGGCGGCCTGGGCGCACCCTTCCCGGCGCTGCGCTGCGGGGGGGTGGGGGGGGTGAGCGTGGCTGCCTCCCGAGGCCAACAGAGCGCTGGCCGCCTGGGGTGGGGGCAGAGCGTGGACCTGCGGACCGAGCTGTTCACTCCACACGCATGGAGCACGGCCCTCCCACAAGGCGACGGGCCGAGGCTGAGACCACTGACCCCCCCCACGCGGCCGCATCTCGGCACCAAACCCTGAGAGCCTGAGAACGTCACATTTGAACCTGGTCTTCAAGGTCACTGTCAAGGTGTCTCTGCCAAGGAGAGAGGTGACATTTTAAATATATTTTGTGGCCCTAACCGGTTTGGCTCAGTGGATAGCACGTCGGCCTGCGGACTGAAGGGTCCCAGGTTCGATTCCAGTCAAGGGCATGTACCTTGGTTGTGGGCACATCCCAGTGGGGGCGTGCAGGAGGCAGCTGATCGATGTTTCTCTCTCATCAATGTTTCTAGCTCTCTACCCCTCTCCCTTCCTCTCTCTGTAAAATATCAATAAAATATATTAAAAATAAATAAATACATATATTTTATTGATCTCAGAGAGGGAGAGAGAGAAACATGAATGATGAGAGAGAATCACTGATCGGCTGCCTCCTGCACACCCCCCACTGGGGACAGAGCCCGCAACCCAGGCCTGTGCCCTGACCGGGAATTGAACTGTGACCTCCTGGTTCCTAGGTTGACGCTCAGCCACTGAGCAGGGCCACCGGCCCGGCTAATTTGCACTTTTTATTTAATAATCTGACTTCAGGAATTTGTCCACCTTACTTAGGACACAGCCCAGGACTTTCCCCCGAGCAGCTGGAATTCTTTCTAAACATCTGCAAGGAGAAAAGCCCCCACGCGCATCAGCTGGGTGATGCAGGCCCCACGCGTGTAGCTGAATCCCCTGCGACACCCCCCGGCCCCGCCCCCGGCCCGCCCCGGCCCGCCCCCGCCCCCTGGCCCCACCGCCCCAGGCCCCGCCCTCCCGTCCCGGCCCCGCCCCCCGCCGCCCAGGCCCCGCCCTCCCGGCCCGCCCCGGCCCCGGCCCCGCCCTCCTGGCCCCACCGCCCCAGGCCCCGCCCTCCCGTCCCGGCCCCGCCCCCGCCGCCCAGACCCCGCCCTCCCGGCCCGCCCAGGCCCCGCCCCCGCCCTCCTGGCCCCACCGCCCCAGGCCCCGCCCTCCTGGCCCCGCCCCCCGGCCCCGGCCCCGGCCCCGCCCCGCCCCGCCCGCCGCCTTCCCAGCAGGGGCCGGGCCGCAGGAAGGAAGTCCAGCGCTCAGAGCCCCGGGCACCTCCCTGGTTGGCAGGTTCTTCGTGGGTGAGCGACACGTCCTCCTGCAGCTCATTGTCCACCATGTTCCTCTCCCCGCGTCGGGGGACACAGGCCGCCCCGCCCGCCCCGCGCTTTCCGGGTCAGGCTGCTGAGTCACTGACCGCGAGCGCGGCCCCCCTCTCCGGCCGCCCGCCGCCCTGTCTGTGAAACAGGAGGAAGTGACGGCCCTATTTCCTTTCCCGAAGGACTGGGCCTGGTCTCGGACAGGGAAAGAGCTGGAATTAGTCCACGGCCCGTCGGAAGTGACCGGCTTTCCTCTCTTTGTCCTGCGAGGCCTGCCCTCGAGGTCAGGGCCCGCGGGCGGGTTGTCCCCATCAGGAAGGCGGCCTCATTCCCCATGAGTCTGCGGCGGGCCCGTGGGGTGGCTCGTGGGGAGCGGCCGGCCCGTGGGGTGGCCCGTGGGGTGGCCCGTGGGGAGCGGCGGGCCCGTGGGGTGGCCCGTGGGGAGCAGCTGGCCCGTGGGGTGGCCCGTGGGGTGGCCCGTGGGGAGCGGCGGGCCCGTGGGGAGCGGCCGGCCCGTGGGGTGGCCCGTGGGGTGGCCCGTGGGGAGCGGCGGGCCCGTGGGGTGGCCCGTGGGGAGCAGCTGGCCCGTGGGGTGGCCCGTGGGGACCGGCGGGCCCGTGGGGTGGCCCGTGGGGAGCAGCTGGCCTGTGGGGAGCGGCGGGCCCGTGGGGTGGCCCGTGGGGACCGGCGGGCCCGTGGGGTGGCCCGTGGGGAGCGGCCGGGCGGGCGGGGAGCCTCCAGGCCAAGGCCGCCCTGCGGAGAGGGGCCGCCCGCGGGCAGGGCAGGCCGTGTGGACCTGGACATCCGTTTGCACTGACGATGCCCATTGCGCCTCCCAGCGCCCCCGTGAGCCGTGCCCGCCCGGAGCGTTGGGTTAATTTCTCCCACAGGATGTGGCTGCGTTTGGGTCATTTCCAAGGTATTGGGACCAGCTGGGTGGCTCTCAGCACCCGAAAATCAGGCACAATTAGTCCGGGGCCCGCCCATGACGGGCCCACCCATGGCGGCCGCAGGTGGGCTGCACGGGTGGGGCCCTGCCTGAAGGCGAGGCTGCGGCTGCAGCTCTGGCCGTGGGCACGGGCACCGAGGCGCTCGGGAGCACAGAGGACTCTCGGGCTTGGAGACTCGGACGGGTGGGTGCCCCCAGGAAGGTGAGCAGAGGGGGGGGCCAGGGCCCGGGGCCCCCTCTGGCCTGGGGTTTCCATCTGATGGCATCTGGTTTACAATAAAGTAAACCAGGAAAAGGAAAAGGTATTAACAAGAAAATCAGAAGGAAGCCCTGGCTGGTGCAGCTCAGTGGATAGAGCATCCGCCTGCAGACTGAGGGGTCCCAGGTTCTATTGTGGTCAAGGGCACATGCCCAGTGGGGGCGTGGAGGAGGCAGCCGATCCATGAGTCTCTCTCATCATTAATGTTTCTCTCTCCCTCTCCCTTCCTTCCTCTCTGAAATCAATAAAGAATATATTTTTAAAAATCAGAACGAAGAGAAAACACGTGTATTGGAGACATTTTGCATGTAAGTGCCCCTGGCAGCTCCAGCCCTGGAGTTCAAGGTCAGCCGCGGCCGATGGAACCAACAAGCCGGCTAGTGCTCCGCGCAGGGTGCAGTGTGTCTCTCCAGGGGGCCTCCGGCCGCCCCGATGCCTGAGGACGCGGGGCCTGGGCTGGCCGGCTCCCTGCGCTCTCCCGTGGGTGAGGGTCCTCGTGGCTCTTTCCTGCCTCGTTCCCACCTCGGCCTCGGGCTTCCGCTGCCGGCATTTAGTTGCAGAGTTTCCTTAGGGTTTAATCTGGAGGCCGCCCCAGCCTGGGGTGGAGCTGGGCCCGTGCTGCCCGGGGCTGGGCCCACAATGGGCTTCTTAACCCAGTGACCCGGGGCCCGGGCTCACGGACGCCGGCCAGACCGGGCACAACCTTTAAGTCCATGTGTGGGAGACACCACAACGACCTGGCTCAGCGATCGGGGAGGTCAGGCCTGACCCTGCTCTGAGCTCAGCGGACATGAGCCCCCTCCCCGCCGGGGCCTCTCTCCACAGCTCGTTCCCATGTCCCTGAGCTCTGCCGGCCGCCGGGGGCAGGACAGTCGCAGGCTGTTGGGTGAGAAGCACGGCCCCCTGAGCCCCCCCGGGAAGGAGCCCATCTGACCGGCGAGGGGACGAGGGCACGGCCAGGCCACCTGGAGACCAAGCCAGGACCCAGTCAGAGGCCCAAGAGAACACAGCGAGGCCCGAGCCCAGGGCTGGGGCAGGGGCACGTCCGACGGGCTGACAGCCTTCCCGGGTCTGGGCGGGGTCGGAGCGGGGTGAAGGCCCCAGGGCTGGGGTGCTTCTCAGGAGGTCCCCCCAGACAGCGCACGCCCGGGGAGCAGGAACCGCCAGGGGAGGTGGGTGAGCGTGCTCAGTCCGCCCGCCCGTGTGCCAGGGCCTGGGCGGCTGGCCTGGTCCCCCACCTGGGCCGAGGGGAAGGGCAGGAGCAGCCCGGAAGGGCTGTGTGGGCACCCCTTTCCACGGCCCAGCAGACCCAGTGTGAGGCAGCTGGCTCTTCCCTGACCCCACCTGCCCCAGGGGACGGTGCCCAGTGTCCCCCAGGCCTGACGCCCCGAGGCTGGGGCGACAGTGCAGCGGGCGGGCGGTGGGCCAGCAGGACCCCGTCCACAGCCCTCACCCCGGTCCCGCTTCCTGAGAGGAGGTCCTGGCCTGGGACTTCCTGAAGGGCCGCTCTCGAGGAGCACAGCCCCCCGCATCGATGGGGGAGGCGTTCCGGGTCCCAGCGGGTGTCTGGCCCCAGATGGCAGCACGCACGCCAGGTCTTCTCTGCGGCGGCTCCGCATCGCCAGCCTCGCTGCTCCTGTGTTTTGGGGCGTCATTAAGGAAAACGGGCCACATGCACACAGCACAGTGACACCCCGACAGCCAAGCTGATCACCCAACAGCAACTCAGTGACTAGCGGTAGGAGCGTCTGCAGGGGAGACGGGACGGGGGAGCCCCATCCCTGCGGGACCAGCGGGCCTGGGAGGTCCCATCACTGCACAGGCAGGCCTGGGCCGGGAGCTCAGGCAGCGTCACTGTGGGCCGTGGAAACGCACCCTCACACCGTGTCATCCTATTAGCACTGCCACCCCCGCTGTGCACTCAGAGGGGAAAGGAAAAGAGGATTATGTATATACATGTATGCACATGCATGTGTGTGCACGTGTGTTTGTGAGTGCGCCTGAGTGTGCATGTGTGTGTGCGAGTATGTGTATATGAGTGTGCGTGAGTGTGTGTGCGAGTATGTGTATATGAGTGTGCATGTGTATGTGTGTGAGTGTGCCTGAGTGTGCATGTGTGTGCATGCGAGTATGTATATGAGTGTGTGACAGTGTGTATGTGTGTGAGTGCGAGTATGTGTATATGAGTGTGCGTGTGTATGTGTGTGTTTGTGAGTGTGCCTGAGTGTGCATGTGTTTGTGTGCGTGCGAGTGTGTGTATATGAGTGTGTGTGACAGTGTGTGTGAGTGCGAGTGTGTGTATATGAGTGTGCGTGAGTGTGTATGTGTTTGTGAGTGCGCCTGAGTGTGCATGTGTGTGTGTATATGAGTGTGTGTGTTTGTGAGAGTGCGCCTGAGTGTGCATGTGTTTGTGTGTGTATATGAGTGTGTGTGTTTGTGAGAGTGCGTCTGAGTGTGCATGTGTATGTGTGTGCGAGTGTGCATGCGAGTGTGTGCATGTGCAAGTGTGTTTGTGTGTGCATGTGAGAGTGCATTTGAGTGTGTGTGTAAGCGTGTGTGAGTGTGTGTGTGCGAGTGCATGTGTGTGGTTGGGGTTTTTTGCAACAACTTGAAGGTAACTCCCCGGGCCCCGTGCACGGAACTGCCAGGCAATGCGGTCCACCCTTCCCCCTGGAGGTGCCGCCGTCTTAACCTCTAAACTAGCAAGACAGCGAGTGCTTCCGGCTTGAGAGTAATGTGCAACATGGGACAACGAGTTCACGTCACTGTGCATAAATAGAGTTTTATTGGAACACGGTGGCTTTCATCCTGGGTCAGCCTCTGAGCCCGCAGCAGGGTCGGCAGCCACGGCGGCCGGGACACAGGCGCCCGGCCTTTCTCGCCCCCCATCGAAGGACGATGTCGCCGCCGCCCCTGCTCTAGCGGGTGATGCTAGAGCTGAAATCCGCCAGCAAGCCGGCGGGGCTCAGGGCGGGCGCCGACCTAGGAGCCAGGAGGTCAGGTTCGATTCCCGGTCAGGGCACAGGCCCGGGTTGGGGCTCGATCCCCATAGGGGGCGTGCAGGAGGCAGCCGATCCGTGATTCTCTCATCATGGATGTTTCTCTCTCTCCCTCTCCCTTCCTCTCTGAGATCAATAAAAACGTATTTTTTGAAATTCCAGCAGCCGTGAGCGCGTGCGTCCTGGTGACAGTGCAGCTACTTGGCTGCACGTGGTCCGGCTGCTCACCGGGAAGAGGGGCCGCGGCTCCGGCGCCTGCGGTCGCCGTGGGAGTGATGGCGGCACCAGGAAAGCGTGGGAACGGGCGTGACCCGCTTCATCGGTGTGAATGGTAACCGTGTCCACGTGCAGACAGGAACCTAAACAAATGCGCACAGCAAAGACGCGTCCCGGTTTATTTAGAAATGCGCCGCGAACACCCTGAAATGTCCTTTGGGCGCGTTCTGGCTTCCCCGGGTCCGGACGGCACGACAGAGTCTCCTTCACAGAAGGTACCGGTGAGACAGACCGGGCCCCGGCGCTTCCTGCTCAGGTCGGGCACCCAGGGGCCCCGGCGCTGCCTGCTCAGGTCGGGCACCGAGGGGCCCCGGCGATGCCTGCTCAGGTCGGGCACCGAGGGGCCCCGGGCGCTGCCTGCTCAGGTCGGGCACCGAGGGGCCCCAGCCCTGCCTGCTCAGGTCGGGCACGTCGAGGCGTAGCGAGGCGCCGTGCTCAGTAGAAGGGGCCCGCGCTCCGTGGCACCGACGCGTCCAGGCCGCTGTTCATCCATATTTCCTGGATGATCTGCTCCCTGCGCTCGATCCTCTCCGCCAGCTCGGCGGCCTCGATGGACGTGTACGTGGGGTACGGAGTCCTGCGAAAGCCCGACAGCTCCCCGGGGAAGCTGGTGTCGGAGGAGTCCTCGCTCCCCTCTGCGTCCTCACTGTCCTCCGAGGCCCCGTCACTTCCGGCCACCAGGCGCTCCCGCGCCCCCCCGCAGCGCCCGCAGGTCCCTGGCGCAGGACACTCGGGCGACCAGGGCGCACAGCGTGAGGGCCAGGCCAACGCAGACGCTGGACACGAAGAGCAGGGCGGCCCTGTCCGGGTGGGCTGTGGGGAGAGGGCGGTCAGGGGTGGGGAGGGCGGGGAGGGCGGGTCAGGGGCAGGCAGGGCGGGGGGGGGGGCGGGGAGGGCTGTGGGGAGAGGACGGTCAGGGATGGGGAGGGCGGGGAGGGCTGTAAGGATAGGATGATCAGGGGCGGGGAGGGCAAGGAGGACGGGTCAGGGGCAGGCAGGGCCAGGAGGGCGGGGAGGGCTGTGCGGAGAGGACAGTCAGGGGCGGGGAGGGCAGGTCAGGGGCAGGGAGGGTGGAGAGAGCAGGGAGGACGGGTCAGGGGCAGGCAGGGCGGGGAGGGTGGGGAGGGTGGGGAGGGCTGTGGGGAGGCCCAGGCAGGAGCTGGTGCAGAAGCCAGGCCTGGGCAGTGCCTGCAGACCACGCTTCCTCCGCGACCACAGACCCCGTGGGTAGAAAAGAGGGTTTGGAGCACAGGTCACTACATGTATGTACGTGAGAGGACACGGAGCAGAGTGGCCCCCTGAGGTCAAACTCGGGCTGCCTCTCACTGGCTGTGTGACTTCCTGCAGGACACACACCCTCTCTGGGACTCGGCCTCCTCCTCTGTAAAATGGGCTCCTAGCACCTTCCCCCCTCAGAGTCCTCATGACGAAACGGACTAATCCCGAAAAAGCTGCCAGAACGCCCGGGGAGTGACGTAGAGTGAACGCTCAGTGAACCGTCAGCTATCCGTAGTAGTAAACGCCGAAAAATTAATGTACATAGAAAATTTACATGTGCACGGAAGGACCAATGTATGATGTAAGCAAAGCTTAACTCCTTCTAGACTAAAAAGAAAATATAGCCCTAACTGGTTTGGCTCAGTGGATAGAGCGTCGGCCTGTGGACTGAAGGGTCCCAGGTTCGATTCCGGTCAAGGGCATGTACCTTGGTTGCGGGCACATCCCCAGTAGGAGGTGTGCAGGAGGCAGCTGATCAATGTTTCTCATCAATGTTTCTAGCTCTCTGTCTCTTTCCCTTCCTCTCTGTAAAAAATCAACAAAATATATTTTTTTAAAAAAGAAAGAAAATGCCCTGACCGGTTTGGCTCAGTGGATAGGGCGTCGGCCTGCGGACTGGAAGGTCCCGGGTTCGATTCCAGTCAAGGGCACGTACCTTGGTTGCGGGCACATCCCCAGTAGGGGGTGTGCAGGAGGCAGCTGATTGATGTTTCTCTCTCATCGATGTTTCTAACTCTCTATCCCTCTCCCTTCCTCTCTGTAAAAAATCAATAAAATAAATAAATAAATAAATAAATATAATAAAAAAGAATAAGGTTTTTTAAAAAAAAAAAAGAAAGAAAATATAGCCCGGCCAGCATGGCTCAGTGGACAGCGTCAGCCTGTGGACTGAAGGGTCCGGATTCAATTCCCGGTCAGGGCACAGGCCCGGGTTGCGGGCTCCATCCCCAGTGGGGGGCGTGCAGGAGGCAGCCCATCCATGATTCTCTCTCATCACTGATGTTTCTCTCTCTCCCTCTCCCTTCCTCCCTGAAATCAATTCAAATATATTTATATATAAAAAAAGGCCCCGAGGGTGTGGCTCCCGGAACAGCCAGGCGGGGGCTGCTGGAACCTGCAGCCAGCGCTCTGAACTGCGGCCGTGCCAGGTGGGCCGACGGGTTAGCCAATCAGCAGGCTGCGTCCCATTGGCCCTCGAGGGGGAGATTAGCCGGGAAACCTTGGCAACCGTGAGCGGTAACTGGGGTGACTCAGAAAGGGGCTCTGTGTTCGCAGGGCACGGCCTGTTCCGTGGACGGCGCGATCTCTGGCCCCGTGTGCTCCCAGCCGGGGCGGAATGCGCTAATCCCGGCCCTTCCCACGTTTCCAGCTGGAAACGCATTCCTTCGGCGCCTACGTTTCAAAGCACAGGATGCCCTGCAGCCCGACCCCCACACGGCGTGATTCCCCGGCTCCCCCCGCCCCCGGCTCGCCCCCCCTCCCGCCCCGCCCCGGGGTTCTCCTGTTGGTGCCCGCCTGAGCTGAACCTGAGTTCAGGCCTCTGTGTTTCCAGATCCCAGCGGGTGACAACCGGCAGGTCAGCGTGACGTCGTTTTCCCACAGCCAGCGAGTGCCCGACCCCAGCAGCACGCCTGCCAGCCCACCCCCAGTGACTCCTCCGCTCCCTGAGGGCCCCCCCACCGACCCACCTCGGATGTAGGCGAAGGCTGCCAGGGAGCTGCTGACGATGACCCCCTCCTTCCTCAGGACCCGGGACTCACTGGGGTCCGCGTTGACACCTGTGTCAGGACACATGCAGGACGATGAGGCGCAGCTGCCCCAGAGCTCAGCGCCGCCCGAACGGGGGGGGGGGGGGGGGGGGGGGGGCGTGCCAGGGGCTCCGTGGTTAGAGCGTCTGCCCGCGCGCCAGAGGGTCATGGGTTCAGTTCCCCGTCAAGGGCTTGAAGGTTAGATCCCCGGCCTCGTCGGGGCGCATGCGGGAGGCAACCAGTCGATGTGTCTCTTACGTAGATGTTTCTCTCTCTCCTCTCTCTCTCTCTCTCTCTCTCTCTCTCTCTCTCTCTCTCTCTCTCTGTCCCCCGCTCCCTTCCACTCTCTCTAAAAACCAATGGGGAAAATATACCCTCCGGGAGGATTAACAACACAAAGAAATCAAACCCAGACTAAGCCAGGAAGAGGGTACGTCAGGGGCCCTGCGTACAGGACACACAGAAGGGACCGGAAACCCTAAAGCCGTGCTGGCTGGACTCCGGCCTCTAACCCACCCCTGCAGAGGATCTGTGGATCTGTCTTCCTGCCCCGGCGGCAACGCGCTCACGTCCGCGTCCCACTCAGCCCCAGCGCCGCCGCTCCCGAGAAGACCAGCCCCGGTTAGACAGGCGGCGCGTGGGTCACAGTTTTTGGAAATGACAGTCGGATCCTGGTTACACGTTGGGGGCTCCTGATGGGGCATCCATGGAGCTCTGGGGACCCCTGGGGTGTCAGACAGGGCCCAAGCTTCAGAGGAAGGAGGCAGGGGTCAGAGGCGGCTGGCGGGGGGGGGATAGTCATGGGATTAGAGAGAGCAGTGGGCGGGGCAGCCTGGCGGGGCTGGGGAACACGGGCGATAATGATCCTAAGCGTGAGCTGAGAGGGTTTCTTTTCTTTTTTTTTAAATATATTTTATTGATTTTTTACAGAGAGGAAGTGGGGAGGGAGAGAGTTAGAAACATCCATCAGCTGCCTCCTGCACACCTCCTACTGGGGATGTGCTCGCAACCAAGGTACATGCCCTTGACCAGAATCGAACCCGGGACCCCTCAGTCCTGCAGCTGATGCTCTGCCCACTGAGCCACACCGGTCAGGGCTTGAGAGGGTTTCTATCACTTGGTGCTGCTCTGTGATGTCCACATCCGGCATGCTTCTCACATGTAGGGGCAAAGACCTCACACGTGTTATGGAAGTAACACACAACCTTCCTCACCCCACCGGCCCGCGTGCTCAGGGGTTGAGCATCGACCTCTGAACCAGGAGGTGACGGTTCGATTCCCCGTCAGGGCACAGGCCCGGGTTGCGGGCTCCATCCCCACCCAGTAGGGGGCGTGCAGGAGGCCGCCGGTCCATGATTCTCTCTCATCACTGATGTTTCTCTCTCCCTTCCTCTCTGAAATCAGTAAAAAATGTGAAGGAAAAAAAAACTTTCGCCACCCAGAGCTCAACAGCTTAGTCAGGGCTCACCACCCGGAGCCCAGGGGGCAGAGTTCCGTCCTGATATGGTGAGAAGGCAGGAAGCCCTGAGGGCCTCCAGGAGGCGGCGGGCGCCCAGGCGCACGCGATCAGAGCCATCAGCTCGCCAGCAGCCCGTGCAGGTCCGCGGGTGTTCTGTGCAGCTGTCTGTTCTGATCTGATTTATCCTTCGGGAAAGAGAGCGGAATAGGGGAGGACTTATTCTAGGTATAATTTAAAAAGAGAAAGAAAGCCCTGACCGGTGTGGCTCAGTGGATAGAGCGTCGGGCCTGCGGACTGAAAGGTCCCGGGTTCGATTCCGGTCAAGGGCATGTGCCTTGGTTGCGGGCACATCCCCAGTGGGAGGTGTGCAGGAGGCAGCTGATCGATGTTTCTCTCTCATTGATGTTTCTAGCTCTCTATCCCTCTCCCTTCCTCTCTGTAAAAAATCAATAAAATATATTTTTTTTAAAAAAAAGAGAGAGAGAAATAAAGTGCTGGCCCCACTGGCCGCCTTCGCACGGCCCCTGTGACACCCCTCCCCTCCGCCCACGGCCGGGCCCCTGCCGAGAGGCCCCAGCGAGCCCCGCACGTTACCGTGGCCACCGTCCTCGTCCTCCTGCTTCAGGGGAGGGTCCCGGTCGGCGAGGGGCGGGGTCCACGGCGGTGAGGATGGTCCTGGGCACTGAGAACCAGGAAGAAGGAGACGAGATTGAAAACTCAGTTCCCCACCAGCGCGTGTGTCACGGCGCGTCAGGGGCACGCGTGCCAGTGACCACCCGACCCCGGGAGGCCGTCCTGGCGGACGGCGCAGCATTTACCACGACAGCCGGCAGGAAATACCGACCCCGGTGCCTCTCTCGCGGTGGAACACTCCTGACACCGCCACGGGGACGAGCCTCAGAAACACGACACGCAGATGCCACGGGTCGCTGGCCCCCGTCACACGGAGCCACCAGAATGGCCACGCCACAGGGACAGCCCACGGGGAGAGGCCGGTGCCCCACTGGAGTCCAGCACTGCGGCCGCCGGCGGGAAACCCGCGGCCTTAAAGGGCCATGATGACGGCCGTGACCCAGGCCGGCCCTCCCCGCCCCGTCCGGGGGTGGAACCACACGCGGTGAGTCTCAGGGGGTCTGGATGGCACTAAACCTTGAATTTCTCCCCGAGTAAAACTTCGGGGTCAAGCTGGGGTCGGCGGAGACGTTAGGAAGAAGCCTGGGCCTGGGCCGGGGCTCCGTGCTTGGAGCGTGGTCCGTCCTGCGCACCAGGTCGCGGTTCAGGTCCTGGTCAGGGTAACACCTAGCTTTCGGGCTCCATCCCTGGTCGGGGGAGTACGGGAGGCAACCGATGGATGTTTCTCTCTCACGTCGATGTTTCTCTCTCTCTCTCCTCCCTCCTCTTCCTCCCCCTTCCTCCTTCTCTTCCTCCTCCTCCTCTTCCCCCTCCTCCTCCTCCTCCTCCCCCCTTCTCTTCCTCCCCTCCCCTCCCCCTCCTCCTCCTCCCCCTCCTCCTCCTCCCCCTCCTCCTCCTCTTCCTCCTCCTTCTCCTCTCCTCCTCCCCTCCTCCTCCTCTTCCCCCTCCTCCTCCTCTCCCCCTCCTCCTCCCCCTCCTCCTCCTCTTCCCCCTCCTCCCCCTCCTCCTCCCTTCTCTTCCTCCTCTTCCTCTTCCCCCTCCTCCTCCTCTTCCTCCTCCTCCTCCTCCTCCCCCTCCTCCTCCTCCTCCTCCTCCTCCTCCCCCTCCTCCTCCCCCTCCTCCTCCTCTTCCCCCTCCTCCCCTCCTCCTCCTCCCCCTCCTCCTCCTCTTCCCCCTCCTCCCCCTCCTCCTCCTTCTCTTCCTCCTCTTCCTCTTCCCCCTCCTCCTCCTCTTCCTCCTCCTCCTCCTCCTCCCCCTCCTCCCCCTCCTCCTCCCCCTCCTCCTCCTCTTCCCCCTCCTCCCCTCCTCCTCCTCCCCCTCCTCCCCCCTCCTCCTCCTCTTCCCCCTCCTCCCCTCCTCCTCCTCCTCTTCCTCTTCCCCTCCTCCTCCCCCTCCTCCTCCTCCTCCTCCTCCCCCCTCCTCTTCCCCCTCCTCCTCCTCCCCTCCCTCCCCCTCCTCCTCCTCTTCCTCCTTCTCCTTCTCCTCCTCCTCCTCATTTTCCTTCTCTTCCTCCTCCTCCTCCTCCTCCCCTCCTCCTCCTCTTCCTCCTCCCCCTCCTCTTCCTCCTTCTCCTCCTCCTCCTCCTCCTCCTCCTCCCCTCCCTCTTCCTCTTCCTCCTCCCCCTCTCCTCCTCTTCCTCTTCCTCCTCCCCCTCCTCCTCCTCCTCTTCCTCCTCCTCCCCCCTCCCTCCTCCTCTTCCTCCTCCTCCTCTTCCTCCTCCTCCTCCTCCCCTCCTCCTCCTCTTCCTCCTCCTCCTCCTCCCCTCCTCCTCCTCTTCTTCCTCCCCCTCCTCTTCCTCCTTCTCCTCCTCCTCCTCTTCTCCTCCTCCTCCTTCTTTCTCTCAAATCAATAAACATAAATCCCAATTGAGAATTAAAAAACACAATAAAGAAAAAGAAAGAAGCATCGCAGGTTGAACTCAGGGCCCTAAGCATTCTGCGCGTTAAAGACTCTCCTCTGTCACCTGCTCCTCCCCGTCAGCGGCCCCCTATTCCCTGCTGCCCCACATCCCGGCCCCTCTGCTGGCCGGGTCCTCGAGAGCTGCCCCGGCCGGGGCCCCCGGAGTCCTGTGCTCCCAGGAGGTGGGGGCGGGGGGGGGTGCTGGCTGTGCCTGAGCTGGTGACTCCCGGGGACTGCGGCCACAGGTTTAGAGAGAAGCCATCCCTGCGGAGGCGAGGGGCTGGCCAGGTGTCCGGGCCTCCGGGCCTCTTAGGAAGGAAGTCCGCAGCCCAGAAGCCTACGGTCCAGGGCAGGGCTCCTCAGACTTTTTAAACAGGGGGCCAGTTCCCTGTCCCTCAGACCGTGGGAGGGCCCGGACTATAGTTTAAAAAAAAAACTATGAACAAATTCCTATGCGCACTGCGGGCCCGGGACGCGTCGGCTGCTGAGCAGGACAGGCAGCGGCCCCCGGCGGGCCGGATCAATGTCCTCGGCGGCCGCATGTGGCCCGCGGGCCGTAGTTTGAGGACACCTGGTCCGGAGCGTGGCCGGAGGTCAGACTTGGAGGCGCCGCGGGAGGACCCCGGGTGGGCCGCGCGCTGAGGCGCTGGAGCGACACCCCTCCCTGCCCGACCAGCGACCAGTTCCTCCGTGCGAGTAGGACATCCGCCAGGCGGGCCCAAGGTCAGAGAGCAGAAGGCCGGAGCCGGCTCACCCCCAGGCTCACAGTGACCTGAAACCGCCTCCAGCCTGAAGGCGGAGGGAGCCGGGATTGAAGGAGCTCTACCAACAGGGAGGCTGTTCCTTTTAAAACGCGAATGGCTGTGTCCCTGGGGAAGTCCTTCCGTGGCCCCCGAGCCTGCAGAAGCCAAGCTGAACCTCCCAGCCCCCCACCCCCACCCCCGTACCGGCTCTCACCTCCAGCCTCTGCACATGCCCGTGTGCTGTGTGCTGGCCTCCCGCCTCCCGCCCTCCTCCTGCGTCACCAGCGCTGACGCCTACACGCCCGCACCTCCCTTGCTTCAGACGCCACCTCCCCCAGAAGCCCTCCAGGCCCCCCCGAGTCCCCCAGAAACCCGGATTCCCTGCATCTGGTCCTGGAGGCTATGAGAACGGGGTCGTGTGGTCATGGGAACTTCCCTACCTCCCACCCCAACCCCTTTTGGCTCACACTGCTCCCCGGCTCCCACCCAGAGCCCCCGAGATTCGCTGGGACGTTCCTGACAGACAGCCTCTGGGCTCCGCATCGAGGTCCCTGTCAGCGGGGAGGCCCCTTTGGCATGGAAGGCGTGCCGTGCTGCTTCGTCCTGACGTGCGATTCGGGCCCCAGGGAAGGGCCACGGGGGCTTCCTGACAGCGCCAGGCCACCCGGGCTTTTTAAAAATTATATTTATATTTTAATATTTGAGGGAGAGGGAGACAGAGACATCGACGATGACAGAGAACCATGGACCGGCTGCCTCCTGCACGCCCCCACTGGGGATGGAGCCCGCAACCCGGGCCTGTGCCCTGACCGGGAATCGAACCCTGACCTCCTGGTTCCTGGGTCGACGCCCAACCCCTGAGCCACCCCCGGCCGGGCTCACCCTTGGCTTTTATGCTCCTTAAAAACAACAGCCCACGCGTCCGGCTCACAGACCAGAACCCGCCTCTCCCTCTGCGAACACCGGCCGCCGCCTTCCTTTTAAGCCGTGGTACCGAACCGGAACCTAGCGAGCCGGCCCTGCACGTGGCCCCTGAAGACACTAGGAAAGCCGTGTCCTGTCGTATTTCACTGCTCAGGTCAGCACGGGGCCTGCTGACTCAGGGCCGGGGGACGCGGCTGGAACAGCGGCTGGAACGGCGGCCCCGGGACTCGTCACTTAGGGCCTAAAAGCAGGCCGGAGGGGCAGCTAAGCTCCCGAGGCCTCGCACGGCCTCCCCATAAAGGCCGGAGCCTCCTAAGAGCCCGCATGAGGCCCGCTGCTCTCGGTGACATCAGCTTTCCCGTCCGTTCCCTCCCCACCGCCCCCTTGGCTGCCGATCCGATGGCTAAGCGCTTTGACGCGAATCTGGACCAAACTCTGCTGCTTATGTGGTGAGCGCGTCATAAACAGCCATAAAGCCCGAAAAGGGGCCCTGGGCTCTCCGGGGGGACGGCAGCTTCAGGAGCAGCTTCAGGAGCAGCTTCAGGAGCAGCGCCGCTGGCTGGTTGGCGGCAGCTGCGCTGGTTGTCATGGCCACCTCCTCCGGGCAGGCCGCCCGGGTTGAGGGGACGATCTTACCGCAGGCGTAGGCGACGGTGAGGTACTTCCTGGCTCCGGGCGGACAGGGGCTCCCGAAGTGGTGGCTGTCAACGAGGATTCTGCATCTCTGCTGCCCGTAGCACCTCCGGGCCAGCACGTGCGACGCCGAGTGGGACAAGCAGTCTGCAGGCGGATACAGCAGCGAGAGCGTTAGGTTGCGTGCCGCACACGGCGCCCCGTGGCCCACGCTGTGTCCTGGGAATGAGTACCCCGGGCTGGGTTCAGTCTCATCTGGACAGTGGCTCTGATGACCTCCTGTCTCTGGAAGGCCCCCGGCGTGGTCCACGTACCAACCACGGAGGAGCAGGCCCCCAGAGGGCCACGTACCATGAAGGAGCAGGCCCCCAGAGGGCCACGTACCAACCACAGAGGATCAGGCCCCCAGAGGGCCACATACCAACTACAGAGGATCAGGCCCCCAGAGGGCCACGTACCAACCACAGAGGAGCAGGCCCCCCGGCACGGTCCACGTACCAACCACAGAGGATCAGGCCCCCAGAGGGCCACGTACCAACTACAGAGGAGCAGGCCCCCAGAGGGCCTCGTACCAACCACGGAGGAGCAGGCCCCAGAGGGCCACATACCATCTACAGAGGAGCAGGCCCCCAGAGGGCCACGTTCCACGGAGGAGCAGGCCCCAGAGAGCCACGTACCAACCACAGAGGAGCAGGCCCCAGAGGGCCACGTACCAACCACAGAGGAGCAGGCCCCCAGAGGGCCACGTTCCACGGAGAAGCAGGCCCCCAGAGGACCACGTTCCACGGAGAAGCAGGCCCCCAGAGGACCACGTTCCACGGAGAAGCAGGCCCCCAGAGGACCACGTTCCACGGAGAAGCAGGCCCCCAGAGGACCACGTTCCACGGAGAAGCAGGCCCCCAGAGGACCACGTTCCACGGAGAAGCAGGCCCCCAGAGGACCACGTTCCACGGAGAAGCAGGCCCCCAGAGGACCACGTTCCACGGAGGAGCAGGCCCCCAGAGGACCACGTTCCACGGAGGAGCAGGCCCCCAGAGGGCCACGTTCCACGGAGGAGCAGGCCCCAGAGAGCCACGTACCAACCACAGAGGAGCAGGCCCCCCGGCACGGTCCACGTACCAACCACAGAGGAGCAGGCCCCCAGAGGGCCACGTACCAACCACAGAGGAGCAGGCCCCCAGAGGGCCACGTTCCACGGAGAAGCAGGCCCCCAGAGGACCACGTTCCACGGAGAAGCAGGCCCCCAGAGGACCACGTTCCACGGAGAAGCAGGCCCCCAGAGGACCACGTTCCACGGAGGAGCAGGCCTCCAGAGGGCCACGTACCAACTACAGAGGAGCAGGCCCCAGAGGGTCACATTCCACAGAGGAGCAGGCCCCAGAGGGTCACGTTCCACGAAGGAGCAGGCCCCAGCGTGGACCACGTTCCACGGAGGAGCAGGCCCCCAGAGGACCACGTTCCACGGAGGAGCAGGCCCCCAGAGGGCCAAGTGCAGAGACGCTGGCTTCCTGGGCGGCAGCGGGAGGGCCGGCTGAATCCTTACAGTTTCACGGGGCCTACGCCTCCATTTCGCACGCACCGGGCCCCACACGTTCTGTAACGGGCTCTGCACTGAATGGCAGAATCAGCACAGCGTGGAACTGAGGTTTTTGTTTCATTTGTGACCCGACCATCCTGGGAACCATTTGCCGTTTCTACTGAGAATCCATTTCCCTCCACGAACAAAGCTCCGTGAGGACTTTTTATACATATAAATCAATATATATATTGATTTCAGAGAGGAAGGGAGAGGAGAGGGAGAAACATCGATGAGGGAGAATCAGGGACCGGCTGCCTCCTGCACGCCCCCCACTGGGGATCAAGTCCACAACCCGGACGTGTGCCCTGACCGGGAATCGAACCCTGACCTCCTGGTTCACAGGTCAACGCTCCACCGCGGAGCCATGCTGGGTGGGCCCCCTTTAAAACTCTGTCTCCTACGAATGGTCCCGAGCGCAGTGCGGCCCAGGGTGTGTCAGCCCCGAGTCAGGCCCGGTGGCCTGGCCTCTTCCTGAAAACCCACTCTGGGTCCTCTCCCCCCGACCAGGAAGAAGCCACTCGCTCCCACGGTGACCGCGGGCAGAACTGCCTCGCTAAGCCACACAGGTCACCCGCTCCGCCGGCCGCGTGGCTCAGTGATCAACGACTCTCGTCACTGATGTTCCTCTCTCTCCCTCTCCTTCCTCTCTGAATCAATAACAATGTGTTCTAAGAATGTTTTTTAAAAATAAAGTCGTCTTTCCCTCCCAGCCTGGTTCTGTGCGCCCCCCCCTGCATGTGATGGCGAACGAGGTGCCCCCCCGCATGTGATGGCGAGGTGGCCCCACACATGTGATGGCGGGGTGCCCCCCAGGATGTGATGGCGAGGTGCCCCCCACATGTGATGGCGGGGTGCCCCCCGGATGTGATGGCGGGGTGCCCCCCCGGATGTGATGATGGGGTGCCCCCCCGGATGTGATGGCGAACGAGGTGCCCTCTGTCGGGTTTCGGTCTCCTGGCTGCTGCTTGGTGCAGGCAGGGCGAGCCGCTCTTCAGAACCTGCGGGCACCTGGGTGGCGGGCACCTGGGTGACGGGCACCTGGGTGACGGGCGGCGGCTCGCCAGGCGGCCTTGGCAGCAGGGCCCGGGGCCTGGATCTCCGCCTGCAGAGCCCGGGCCTGCCCACATTGGCCCCCCCTGAGGCCACGGGCGGTGTTCTCCTTCCTTATTAAGGAAACAGCAGGATCCAGGCGTCCACCCAGGAAAAGTAACTGTGGCCGGATGGGCGTGTCCCCGGGGACGCCCAGCCAGGGACCTTCCTGGAGCCCTGGAGCTTTAAAGTGGGCCCGGCCGGGTGGCTCAATGGCTGACGTCGACCTGTGAGCCAGGAGCTCTGGGTTCAATTCCCGTCAGGGCACAGGCCCGGGTTGCGGGCTTTGATCCCCAGTAGGGGACGTGCAGGAGGCAGCTGATCAATGATTCTCTCACATCCATGTCTCTCTCTCTCTCTCTCTCTCTCTCTCTCTCTCTCTCTCTGTTTCTCTCCCCCCCCCCTCCCTTCCATTCTCCCTGAAAACCAACGGGAAAGGCCCGCAGGTGAGAACTAACAAAAAGAAAGGGAAAAGGAAATCTCTTCCTCGTCGGGAGCTCTGCTGCCTGTGGGGGTGTCGCCCAGGAGGGCCCGGTGACCAGTGACCGTCCCTCAGCGAGGCCTGGACACGCGCCCCCCTCCACTCCCTCCCTCCTCCCGGCTGAGGGCGGGAGCCGCTCGGCGCTGCTTCCCGACCCCCGACCACCAGGCCCTGCTGTCCCCACCGTGTGCCCGGGGGGCACCCAGGCTCTGAGCCACCTGTAGCCTCTCCGAGAGGGGAAAGCACCCGTGACCTTTCCGAGGCCGTGACCTTTCTGAGCCGGGAGAGGCCCCGCCCCTCGCCCCGGGCAGGCATCCTGCAGGCCCTGCCCCTGCTCCAGGGTGGGGCTGCGGTCCACACACACACACACACACACACACACACACACACACGCACACACACGCACTCGGCTGTGGCTCGGATGTGGCCTGCAGGCATGTTTGCCTTGGCTCACACCGTGTTTTGAAAGTTGGAACGTTTCACATGGAAAGAAAACAGACATGGGTTTCCGATCTCCCAGAGGTCAGGGGCTGGGACCACACCGGCCCGCATCCGGCCGCGACGTCCACCCCGCAGCCGGGGCACCGCCTGGGGGCTCAGCTCCCTGCACGCGGGCCTGCCCTCCTCGCTGGGAAACGGCAGGAAGGACGCAGGCTCCATCGCTGCAGGGCCTGCCCCCCGCCCCCGGGGGGAGCCTCAGGCAAGGTGACTGTTTCGAGCTGCGAAGACAGAGCACGGGGCACAGCTCGGGAGAGACCGCGGAAGCCTCGGAGGCGACATGTGTCGATGCCCACGACGCAATGGCGTGATTGCGCTGGCCGTGCAAACGCGTGTGGAGAGAACACTCCAGGCCGAGAGCAGAGCTTGTGGTGCGCTCCAGAGGCAGGGCGGGCGGGCGGAGAGGGGCCAGACCTCCGCGGGAGACGGGATCTAAGTGCAGGGGCCGAGTGAGGAGCTCGAGCCGCGGTGATGGGGTCTGACTGAAGTTAAATGGAGTCTCTTTGGCTGCTAAGTGCAGAGAGGACCAAGGGGGGTGGGGGGGACTGGGATGGGGCGCCCAGAGACCAGTCGGGAGGTGGCCGGGAGGGTCCCGGTGCAGATGCCCGAGTGGACCCAGAGCAAAGCGGCTGCACTTGAGACACGCGGTGGGGGCAGGGCCGAGTGGACGGAAGGGCGTGGAGGGGGCCGCGGGAGGCAGGGCCGAGTGGACGGGAGGGCGTGGAGGGGGCCGCGGGAGGCAGGGCCGAGTGGACGGGAGGGCGTGGAGGGGGCCGCGGGAGGCAGGGCCGAGTGGACGGGAGGGCGTGGAGGGGGCCGCGGGAGGCGGGGCCGAGTGGACGGGAGGGCGTGGAGGGGGCCGCGGGAGGCGGGGCCGAGTGGACGCGCGGACGTGGAGGGGGCCGCGGGAGGCAGGGCCGAGTGGACGGGAGGACGTGGAGGGGGCCGCGGGAGGCAGGGCCGAGTGGACGGGAGGGCGTGGAGGGGGCCGCGGGAGGCAGGGCCGAGTGGACGGGAGGGCGTGGAGGGGGCCGCGGGAGGCAGGGCCGAGTGGACGGGAGGGCGTGGAGGGGGCCGCGGGAGGCAGGGCCGAGTGGACGGGAGGGCGTGGAGGGGGCCGCGGGAGGCGGGGCCGCGGAGCGTGCTCTCCAGGCGGGCGATGGTAAACTGTGTTGGTGCAAAAAGACAAGCTGGTGTTTTTGTGGGGTGCCTCTGCCAAGGGCCGTTTAAAACCGGGCAGTTACGGGGCCAAGGAGGGAACCCTTCTCGGCGCTCAGTCAGCGGAGACAGGCCCGCGAGGCAGCCGTGGTCCCGTGGATGCTCACACAGCGCCGCCCGTCAGCGAGCCTGCGGTGAGGCGGAGGGAGGCCTGAGCGTGGGGTGCACTGGAGGTGAGGGACCCGTCCTCCAGGCCCGGCCCTGCTCCCTGCGAGCCCCTCCCGCTGCCCCGCACGGCCCCGCCCGGGGTCCTGGCCTCTGGCAGAGGCGTGAGTGCGGGAAGAGCTTGATCCCCCCCACCTCACGGTCATGGACGGGAGCTCCTGGCTGCGAGGGCGGGGAGGGGTGGGGTGGAAGGAGGATGGGCAGGTATTTTTCCCCGGAGACTCGGGGTTCACCTTCTAGCACAGCAGCTGCGCAGGGGCGCCGCCTCCACTCGCAGACCAGCCCCTTCCCGGCCACCGGGCCCTCCCTCCCCGTCAGAGCCCAGAGCCGGGCTGGCCAGGGCCCCTCGGACCCCCGGGGGCCTGTGTTCCGCCAGGTGTCTGCTGCCGCTTCTCTGGCTGACGGAGCACTTTCCCCTGTAACAGCCCATCCACCGCCCCGGGGACCAGGGACGGGAGGCAGCAGGTACTGAGCGCGAACCTCCAGCCGCAGGTGCCCCTCCTTGCCGGCTGGATTCATCCACTCAAACCAAGAGCTTAAGACAGATGTTACCCGCTCCACGGCGGGGCTGCGTGGGGTTCCGCCGGGGAACGGGGCCTCCTCCCAATGGGAAGACGTGGAGCCCCACCCGGCCGGTGCGGCTCAGGGGCCCCCGTGGAGCCTGCCTGTGAGGGGAGGGCGTTTACGGCTCTTCCTCTCCATCAGACATGTTACTTATGCGTGAGTGTCTCTTAGAGCCATGCTCCCGTCCACTTGGGATCCATGAATACAGATCCATGAATACATTGTGGCAATTTGGCGTGTTAAGAAGCTCGAGATGCTGATGACTGCAGCTCAGTGCCTTGGGCGTTTCAGGGTGGGGCCTATTCTCTCTGGTGAGATACCAGTGGGGGGTCAACCATCACAGGTGGGGGGTTAACCATCACAAGTGGGGGGTTAACCTCACAGGTGGGGGGTTAAAGATCACAGGTGTGGATGGGGGTTAACCTCACAGGTGGGGGGTTAAACATCACAGGTGTGGATGGGGGGTTAACCTCACAGGTGGGGGGTTAACCTCACAGGTGTGGATGGGGGTTAACTATCACAGGTGGGGGGTTAAACATCACAGGTGGGGGGTTAACTATCACAGGTGGGGGGTTAACCTCACAGATAAGGGGGTTAACCTCACAGGTGGGGGGTTAACTATCACAGGTGGGGGGTTAACCTCACAGGTGGGGGGTCAACCTCACAGGTGGGGGGTTAAACATCACAGGGGTGGATGGGGGGTTAACTATCACAGATAAGGGGGTCAACCATCACAAGTGGGGGTCAACCATCACAGGAGTGGATGGGGGGTTAACCTCACAGGTGAGGGGGTCAACCATCACAGGTGGGGGGTTAAACATCACAGGTGGGGGGTTAACCATCACAGGTGGGGGGTTAAACATCACAGGTGGGGGGTTAACTATCACAGGTGGGGGGTTAACCTCACAGGTGGGGGGTTAACCTCACAGGTGTGGATGGGGGTTAACCTCACAGATGGGGGGGTTAACCTCACAGGTGGGGGGTTAACATCACGGGTGGGGGGTTAACCTCACGGGTGGGGGGTTAACCTCACAGGTGGGGGGTTAAACATCACAGGGGTGGATGGGGGGGTTAACCTCACAGGGGTGGATGGGGGGTTAACCTCACAGGGGTGGATGGGGGGTTAACCTCACAGGTGGGGGTGGCGTTTAATCTTTGGTGCCAGTTTAGTTGGGCTCCAGTGCCCAGTCGTCTGGTCAGACACGTCTAGATGCTGTTGAGAAGGTACTTTTTTTGCTGGTTTTTGTGTTTTTTAGTCCTCACTCGAGGATGTTTTCTCCACTGATTTTCAGAGAGAGCAGAACGGAGAGGGGGAGAGAGAGAAACACTGACGTGAGAGAGACACAGCGACTGGTTGCCTCTCACGTGCTCCCGACGAGGGCGGGGAGCCCGCAACCCAGGCAGGTGCCCTTGAGCAGAATCAAAGCCGGGACCCTTCAGTCCGCAGGCCAACACCCTATCCACTGAGCCACACCGGCCAGGGCAGGAAGGCATTTTCTTAAGCTGTGACGGAAATGGATTTTTCTTAGTTTGTGTGTGTGACTAACGTTTAAACCAGGAGACTCTGCCTGAAGCAGACTACCCTCCAGCGTGGGTGGGCCTCGCCCGAGCCGTGGACGGCCTGGAGAGCCAAGAGCGGGGTTTTCCGAAAAAGCGCGTTTTCTCGAGGCGGCAGATCGGAATTCTCCGAGGGCTTCCGGCCTGTGTCCCGCGGAGCCAGACTCGGAAGTGGACACAGGCTCCTCCCGAGTTTCTCGCCCCGAGGCCGCCCCGAGGATGTCAGACTTGCAGCCCTGACACCCACCAGCGGTTCCTCTCTCTCCGTGTCTCCTACTGCCTGTTCCTCGGGCAAATCCCAACTAATGGTAACGCAGAGGGACGTGATGGGTGGGGCTCAGGCCGGCGTCGGGGCTGCGGTCTGGGCTCTGATCCGCAGGCTCCGAGGGGGCCGCCTGCGGACTCTCCACGCTGAGCAGCCTCAGCGGGCGCGGCTGGGCCCCTGCCCACACCCTCCCCAGGGGCCTGCAGCCTCTCCACCTTCAGCCCTGCTCAGTGCAGTCTCTGCCTGAACCCGCCCCTCCCTGCAGCCGCCCCCCCCCCAGCCCCCACGCGCTGTTCCCGGAGCTCTTCGCACCTGAAACACGGCCCATCAGCCCCTGCTATCTGCTTCCTCACCGCCCTCGCCCGCCCGCTGCTGGGAGGCCCGGTCCCTGTGGACTCCGTGCGGGTCCCTGAGCGTGCCCCGTGCCCAGAGCAGGGCCTTGCATCCAGCAGGCGCTCCACAGCTCCTCGGTGTGGAATGACGGGACCAGGGGCGGGTGCAGGAATGTGGGGCAGCAGGAGGCCCTGTGCTGGGGGGCTGGTACCTCCTTGCCCTTGACTTGCCCTCTAACCCGGTGCGAGCCACAGCAGGGACCCACCCTGCGGGGAGCCCCCCACAACGGCCACGTGAAGACCTACCGAAGGGGGGCGGCCAGGCCCCCGAGGCGCACAGGTCCGTGTCCTGGGCCCGCCGGCCGTAGGCGGCCGCGTAGATGTTGAGGAACTTGGAGGCGTGGCAGTGCAGCTTCAGCTCCTGGCCCTCGCACACCGTCTTGTTTTTCAGCTCATCTGGGGCAGAAACAAAACCGGGGCATCGTCAGCTCCCGGGAGCGCCGCCCGACGGGATGCCGGGATCCCAGGCCCCCACCCTCGGGGCCAACTGCATGACCCTCGTGGAGTCCCCTCGGGCAGGGGCTGCGGCCAGCGGTCTTACATGACACAGAGGAGAGCCCAGGGCCCCGAGGCCGCCACACCAGGTGCGGACAAGCCCTATTTCACCATTTAGGATTTTTTTTCAATTGTGTACTTTACTGGGTCAAAGGTCAAAGGCTTTCCTTACTCGTGTTGCAGTCAAACCATTGGGAAGCTCCTGGCCTCACAGAGGCAAACACTGGGGCCACTGGGACCTTCGTGACCTGAAGTGGATGAAGCTTGAGCCCCACACAGGAACACGAAGGAAAACGCTTTCCAAACATAAACTCCACCTTTCTTTTAAATACACCGAGTGGCCAGATGATGATGATCTCTGAACGCATAATCACCTGGCCACTCAGTGTATATCCTATATGATAAAAGGCTAATATGCAAACTGTCCCCTCGACCAGGAGTTCGACCAGCAGGCAGGCCGGACAACCGCCCATGTCCCCTCCCCCTGGCCAGGCTGGCCGGACCCCACCCATGCACAAATTCACGCACCAGGCCTCTATATATATATACACTGAGCGGCCAGATTATTATGCGTTCAGAGATCATAATCATTTGGCCACTCAGAGTATAAATATACTAGAGGTTCGGTACATGAAAATTCATGCACTGGAGGGGGTGGTCCCTCAGCCAGGCCTGCCCCCTCTTATAGTCTGGGAGCCCTCAGGGGCGGGAAGCGACCCAGCGATTAGGGGAAGGTGACACCCCCATCACACCTCTGCTGCTGCCACTGCCGGCAGCGCAAGCCTCGGCCGGCCCGGGTTACCTGAGCCTCAGGTGGCCCTGGGGGGCTAGGCAGCCGCCATCCAAGGCTTGTCTGTGCCTTGGGCCAACCCTGGGCGGCTGGGGGCTGAGAGGACTGGGGGACTCTGGAGGCAGGCACATGCCACATGCCTGCCACCCCGGCAGGGCTGAGGGAACTGGGTGCCGCCATCCTGTGGCTATGGGCGCCGCCATCTTTGAGGGTGCGGCAGTCCATTAGCATATTCCCTCCCTATTGGCTATGGGCATTGCCATCTTTGAGGGTGCGGCAGTCCATTAGCATATTCCCTCCCTATTGGCTATGGGCATTGCCATCTTTGTGAGGGTGTGACGGTCAATTAGCATATTCCCTCTTTATTAGATAGGATATATAGTATGTTTTTATTGATTTCAAAAAAAGAAAGGGTGAGGGAGAGAGAGAGACGTCAATGATGGGAGAGAACCATGGACCGGCTGCCTCCTGCACGCCCCACACTGGGGATCGAACCCACAACCCGGGCCTGTGTCCTGACCGGGAATCAAACTGTGACCTCCCGGTTCATAGGTCGGTGCTCAACCACTGAGCCACACCGCAGGGCAAATTCCACCTTCTGTACCTCGTAAGTTCTCTGCCTTTCTCCCCAAAACAGAGAGGGGCTGGCAGGGAGGCCGACCTTCCAGCGGCTGCCCCTCGGACAGGGTGTCGGGTCTCCGGTGTCTCGGGTGCAGGTAAGCCGTGGCCGGGGGAACCCCAGACACTGAGGGAAGAACCCGGCTCTCACAGACCCTCCTCGCCGTGTCGGGACGGACACACGGGAACCACAGAGAGGGCTAAGCCCACGTGGAGAGCACCCTTCCCCGCGAACTGGGGTCCTCCTGTGAGGTCGCCTGAGAGCAAGACAGCCCTGTCTCCTGTCTGTCAGCGGAAAGAACATGGTGTCTGAGCCGACGTCAGTGTCTGACCCGACGACCGTGTCTGAGCCGACGTCCGTGTCTGAGCCGACGTCCGTGTCTGACCCGACGTCATTGGTGTCTGACCCCGACGTCTGTGTCTGACCCCGACGTCTGTGTCTGACCCCGACGTCAGTGTCTGAGCCGACGTCACTGTCTGAGCCGACGTCCGTGTCTGACCCGACGTCCGTGTCTGAGCCGACGTGGGTGTCTGAGCCGACGTGGGTGTCTGAGCCGACGTGGGTGTCTGAGCCGACGTCCGTGTCTGAGCCGACGTCGGTGTCTGAGCCGACGTCCGTGTCTGAGCCGACGTCCGTGTCTGAGCCGACGTGGGTGTCTGAGCCGACGTCGGTGTCTGAGCCAAATGTCGGTGTCTGACCCGACGTCATCAGTGTCTGACCCGACGTTGGTGTCTGAGCCAAATGTCGGTGTCTGACCCGACGTCATCAGTGTGTGACCCGACGTCAGTGTCTGAGCTGACATCATCGGTGTCTGACCCCACGTCAGTGTCTGAGCTGACATCATCGGTGTCTGACCCGACGTCAGTGTCTGACCCCACGTCAGTGTCTGACCCCACGTCAGTGTCTGAGCCGACGTTGGTGTCTGAGCCGATGTCGGTGTCTGACCCGACGTCATCAGTGTCTGAGCCGACGTCAGTGTCTGACCCCACGTCATCAGTGTCTGACCCCACGTCATCAGTGTCTGACCCGACGTCATCGGTGTCTGACCCCACGTCAGTGTCTGACCCGACGTCAGTGTCTGACCCAACGTCGGTGCACGTGAGTCCCACCTGCACTGGCTGGAGCTGCTCCAGCTGCTGATGAGAAAATGGGAGACATCGCCCGACCTCAGGGCCGGGACCGAACACTGGCTTTGTGGTGTTTTTTTTTAATATTTTTATCAGTTTCAGAGAGGAAGGAGAGGAAGAGAGAAACATCCATGATGAGAGAGAACCACTGACCGGCTGCCTCCTGCACGCCCTCCCGCTGGGGATCGAGCCCGCAACCCGGGCCTGTGCCCTGACCGGGAATCGAACCAGGGACCCTTCAGTCCGCAGGTGACACTCAACCACTGAGCCACGCCACCTAGGGCCGAACCCTGCCTTCGATGTGGGCGCCCTCCCAGCGGGAGAAGGCCCAAAAATGTGAAGAATGCCTCCTGGGGCAGAGCAGGCCGGGAGCGAGGGCAGGAGAGGGCAGGACGCCAACCTCGCCTACCTCGGCACCCGGAGATGCTTCCAGGAATGGCCTCTCTTCGCTGCGCTCCCTCCCTTTCCCTTCAGAAGTTCTAAATGGTGCGTTTTCTTTCGGAGGCACGCCGTGCCCTGGTTGGCTACCAGCTCTCTGAAGTTCAAGGCCGTTCGCGAGCGGCAGCGAAGCCAGCCAGGCTCTCCCAGGTAACTCTACACCCGCGGGGACGGCCCCAGCGATCGGCCCGATGACGGGCAAATCGCCTCCTGGACTGGGGGCCGGGGTGTCCCCTGACAGGCGTGGGGTGACGGTGTGTCACGCTGACTCACTCGGTTCCTCGGGAACGTGCTAAGTCACCGTCGCCCGAGAGTGACATTTCTGGGTTCTCACGACCATGGGGCCACGGACATAACCGCTCCTTTTCTTGGAGAACGAGAGCTTGTCTCAGGCCGTGGGCGCTCACTGGGTGCGGGATAGACGAGGTGCGGGCAGCGCCGGCCCCCCGCGGGGTTCAACGGGGAGCGATGGCCTGGGAGGAGGTGGAGCCAAGACTCTACTTAAAGGACAACAGCAGCCCGGCCGCGGGGCTCAGTGGTTGGGCATCAACCCAGGAACCCGGAGGTCACGGTCCGATTCCTGGTCCAGGCACACGCCCGGGTTGTGGGCTCCATCCCCAGGAGGGGGCGTGCAGGAGGCAGCCGATCCATGCTTCTCTCTCATCACTGATGTTTCTCTCTCTCTCTCCCTCTCCCTGCCTCTCTGACATCAGTAAAAATATTATTAAAAAAACACAAAGACCCCAGAGCTGCCCAAATCCGAAGCCTCGCTGGACCCACAGTTCTCTGACGGGAGGAGGTCTGGGGGGAGGCGCCGCAGGGGCCACTCGGGGAGAAGGACAGCTGGGCTGCAGTGTAGGAAGGCTTTCCAAATGCGGGCACGGTCAGCACGCATTTGGACACGGGCACGGTCAGCACGCACAGGGACGCGGGCACCGTCAGCACGCACCGGGACGCGGGCACGGTCAGCACACATGTGGATGTGGGCATGGTCAGCACGCACAGGGACACGGGCACCGTCAGCACGCACAGGGACGCGGGCACCGTCAGCACGCACAGGGACGCGGGCACCGTCAGCACGCACAGGGACGCGGGCACGGTCAGCACACACAGGGACGCGGGCACCTCAGCACGCACGTGGACGCGGGCACCGTCAGCACGCACAGGGACGCGGGCACCGTCAGCACGCACAGGGACGCGGGCACCGTCAGCACGCACAGGGACGCGGGCACCGTCAGCACGCACAGGGACGGTCAGCATGCACAGGGACGGTCAGCACGCACAGGGACGGTCAGCACACACAGGGACGCGGGCACTGTCAGCACGCACAGGGACAGTCAGCACGCACAGGGACGCGGGCACCGTCAGCACGCACAGGGACGCGGGCACGGTCAGCACACACAGGGACGCGGGCATCAGCACACACGTGGACGCAGGCACAGTCAGCACGCACAGGGACGCGGGCACAGTCAGCACGCACAGGGACGCACCTGGGTGTGAACTCACACTCGCACCCACGCAAACCCACACCTCAGGAAAAGCCGGGAGGAGGGCCCACGTTCCACTCAGGCGTGTTTCCGGGGGCCCAATGCCCACAGCACCACATGGGGGGAGGCCCAGAGAGCCCAGCCCCGCGGGCACTTACTCGGCTGGCACTTGAAGGACACCAGCAGGTACTTGCTGCTCCCCGGGCAGAGGTCCGGCCCGAACACCCGGCTGTTGACCAGGAGGCGGCAGGCCCGCTGGTTCTGGCACTCGTCCAACACCTTCTGGCAGGAGACAGGGACAGGCTGTGACACGTGGGCCGGCTCAGGCTCGGGGAGCGAACCGCGGGCCCCGGCCCTCAGAGCAGCCTCGCGTCACCGCGACGGGACCACTGCCCGCGGGGCCACGTGCTGCAGGCGGCGAGGCTGAGGGCTCTCTGGGACCAGGAGGCCCAGGCACAGCTCCTCACCCTGAGGGACACAGGCAGAGCTGCATCTGGGGGGCTGAGCGACCCCACCCCAAACCCAGCCCACAGGTGGAAATGGAAAGTGGATCCCACCCTGAAGAGACAGAGAGAGAGACAGAGACCGACAGAGACAGAGAGAGACAGAGAGAGAGACAGAGACAGAGAGACAGAGAGACAGAGACCGACAGACAGACAGAGAGAGAGAGAGACAGAGACAGAGAGGCAGAGACAGAGAGAGAGAGGCAGAGACAGAGACCGACAGACAGACAGAGAGAGAGAGACAGAGACAGACAGAGAGAGACAGAGACAGAGGGAGACAGAGAGAGAGAGACAGAGACAGAGAGACAGAGACAGAGACCGACAGACAGACAGAGAAAGAGAGACAGAGACAGACAGAGAGACAGAGAGAAAGAGAGATAGACAGACAGAGAGACACAGACAGAGACAGAGAGAAAGAGAGAGAGACAGAGAGACAGAGACAGAGAGAGAGAGACAGAGAGAGACAGAGACAGGGGGAGACAGAGAGACAGAGAGAAAGAGAAACAGAGAGACAGAGAGACAGAGACAGACAGAGAGACAGAGAGACAGAGAGACAGAGACAGGCAGGGAGAGAACCAGGGGCCCCTTCCAACACCCACGAAGCGCAGTACCTGGAAGGTGGTGGGCGCCTCGCAGGCCAGGCTGTCCCCGCCCTGGGCCGGCCGCTGGCCACCGCACGCTCGGCGGTCTTGGCCGTAGAAGGCCGCCTGGACGCTGATGGAGGAGTGCCGCGGGCACTGCAGGCTCAGGTGGTCGCCATCGCAGGCGTAGGCCGTGTGGTTCTGCAGGAGCTTCGTCAGGTAGCCTGGAAGGCAGGTCGGGAGGAGGTCACAGGTCGGGAGGAGGTCACAGGTCGGGAGGAGGTCACAGGTCGGGAGGAGGTCACAGGTCAGGAGGAGGTCACAGGTCGGGAGGAGGTCACAGGTTGATTACGGTCGGGGCACATGCCCAGGTTATGGGCTCGATCCCCAGTGTGGCCTGCAGGAGGCAGCTGATGAGTGATTCCCTCTCATCATGGATGTTTCTCTCTCTCTCCCTCTCCCTTCCTCTCTGACATCAATACAAATATATTTAAAAAATAGTGCCCCCCCAATCCATGTTGACTGGGGACCTCAGAAAATGGCCTTGTTTGGAGACAGGGCACTGAGGGTGTCCCTGTTAGGGTGAGGTGGGCAGGGTGGGTGGGCCTTTACGGCCACAGGGCGGGTCCTCCGGAGGAGAGAAGACACAGAGGACGGACCGCGTGCAAGGACGGAGCGACGGGCCGAGGAAGCCAGGACACGCAGCCGGCCCCTCCCCGGCCCCTCGGCAGCCAGCCCTGCGACCCCTGATTCAGAAGGAGCCTCTGCTCTGGGAGGGAAGGAGCTCCTGGGGCTCCCCCTCCCAGGTGTGGCCCTGTCACAGCCTCAGCCTCTGACACGGGCTCCAAGCCGCCGGGTGCTCCTCCCACTCCCCCCTCAGCCTGGCCGGCGGGCAGGGCCTGGGGCCCGAGGGCCGAGGATGGACGGCCTGGCCGGCGGGCAGGGCCTGGCTGCCTCTCAGGAAGAAGGAAGGAAGGTTCGGCCGGAACGTGGATTCCTTTCCTCCTCCTCACACCTCAGGTCCCTGACGCGGCCGGGAGCAGAGCCAGGGACTTTCTGGGGAGGCGTGTGGGGGACGCTGGCAGCCCTCGGCCCCGGAGGGCGGGGGGGGGAGGAAGGCAGTTTCAGAACCTCCTGGTTCCCACACGGACGGCCTGGCCATGCCGAGTCCCTCCCAGTCGGGTTTCACAACCTCCCAGAACCACTTCTGGGCAAAGGCGCCGTCCAGAGGGTTCCCAGACGCTCCCCCCCACACACACCAAGCCACAGCAGGAAGGACTGGACGGCCCGGTGTTCCGCAGCCTCACGCACAGCCCGCGAGTCTGAGGGTGCAGACGGGCCCGGACCCCAGCACTCACTGCGGCCCTGGCCACGCACAGAGCCCGTCCTCAAACGGCCGAGAAGTCGGCCACCGCGTCAGCTCCCTCGGGAGGCAGGGTATAGCTACGACAGCACAGCGACCTCAGTGTGGGGGTCAGGGTCCTGCTTGTGGGGCCACCCCTCCCTCTGTGTCCCCCGCCAGGCACCAGGAGGGCCAGGCAGAGACACACCCCCCGTGGCCCAGGGCTAACGGTCAGGGTCCTCACGGGGAACACAGGGGTGGGGGGGGGGGGTCCCGATAAAGCCGGAGCTCCGAGTGCCAGCTCCCTCCTGGGACCCCCCCAGCCGTGGCGGCCACCGCAGGGAGCTCAGGGCCGCCCGATGCTGCCCCAGGCCAGCCCGCCGGAAGCTCCCCGGCCGGGTGCCCCATACGCGGCTCTGCACACTGGCCGTTAAAACTGTCTTGGCCCTGGCCGGTGTGGCTCAGTGGATAGAGCATCCGCCTGCGGACCGAAGGGTCCCGGGTTCGATTCCGGTCAAGGGCACGCACCTCAGTGGCAGGCTCCTCCCCGGCCCAGGTCCTGGTTGGGGCGCGTGCAGGAGGCGACCCATGGATGTGTTTCTCCCACATCGATGTTTCTCTCTGTCTCTCCCTCTCCCTCCCACTCTCCCTAAAATCAATGGGAAAATACCCCCCGGGGGGGCATCAACACCAAACTGTCCTGTCCGTGTCCCCTACCCCCAGGCCACGCTGGGCGGCCGGCGGACTGAACGTGACTTGGCCCCGTGGCCGCGGTTTGTCGGAAAGGCCGTGCGTGACTCTGGCTCGGTGGACGGTGCGCTGAGGCCGAGGGGTGGCGCCCAGGGCGGGTCATGGCGGAGGAAGCGGCTTCGCGGTGGGGCCACGGCCTCGCTCCTCTGTCTGTCGTGCCGTCCGTCCCGGGAGACAGGGCAGGTCCCCCACGGGACCACTCCCCTCGGAACGACACGAGTGCGCGGCCCGGCGCCCTGCCCGCCACGTCCATATTCCAGGAGGACGGGCCCTTGGCGCCGGAGGAGCGGCCGTCCCGGGGGTCAGGCCAGCAGGCGGATCCCCGAGGTTCTCCGGCCGCGAACCTGGTTGGAGACTCAGGCCAATTCTTTCTGCAAGAACCGGTGCCCACGTCCCGACCAGGGGTCCATCCGGGACACGCGTGCAGTGAGCGGTGAAGGCACGGAAGGCCCCAGGCCCCGCGGGCACGTGACCCAGGGCAGGGGCGCCTGAGGAGGCCCCACGCGTGCGGGTCCCGCCGTGAGGCCGGGAAAGGCTAAGCCACACGGACGTGGGAGGGTCGGGGCCCAGGGCTTGGGCGGGGCTGTCGGCGGAGCACAGGGTTCCAGGGCCACGAGCCTGTTCCGTATCGGGGGACACACGGCAGCGCACGTTTGTTTTTTAATGTGTTTTTACAGATTTCAGAGAGGAGGGGAGAGGGAGGGAGAGAGACATCAGTGCGGAGAGAGAATCACGGATCGGCTGCCTCCCGCACGCCCCACACTGGGGATCGAGCCCGCAACCGGGCCTGGGCCCTGACCGGGAAGCAAACCGTGACCTAAGCAAACCGTGACCTAAGCAAACCGTGACCTCCTGGTTCAGAGGTCGATGCTCAACCACGGAGCCACGCGGCCAGGCTGGGAAACTCACTTACGTGACATCAATGGGAGTAGTGGGTCTCATTCATGACGGCTCCTCCCTCTTGACCTATCACACCCCAAAGGTCCCCCGCCCTCACACCGTCCCCTTTGGGGGTTCTGGTTTTATTTTTTTTAATTTTTTTATTTTTTTATATTTTATTGATTTTTTACAGAAAGGAAGGGAGAGGGATAGAGAGTTAGAAACATCGATGAGAGAGAAACATCGATCAGCTGCCTCCTGCACACCCCCCACTGGGGATGTGCCCGCAACCAAGGTACGTGCCCTTGACCGGAATCGAACCCGGGACCTTTCAGTCCGCAGGCCGACGCTCTATCCACTGAGCCAAACTGGTTAGGGCGTGGGGGTTCCGGTTTTAAAACACGAATGGGGGGGCACAAGCGCTCAGACCCAGCACTGGGCCTTCCCACCTGGGTTCCTGGGCTGGTCCCCACGAGACCCTTTTCCAAAACCACCAGCATCACAGCGTTCTGTGGGCAGTTCCCTGGGGACCACGTGTCCCTCCCCGGGCGGTGGTGGAAAATGCTTTACTTCTTAACCCCCTCGGCCAGTTCCCACGCTATAGCGGTGGGCAAAGACCCGCTCCCGAGAGAAGGCAGGAGGGCACGCTGTCAGGAAACCCGTCCCTGAGCCTGGAACGGCCGCGAGACGCTCCGTTGACCGTGTCCAACGTGGGGGGGGCGCGCCCATCATCAGCTCCGTGGCTCAGGGGCCTCGATGCGGCTGGCGTTTAACTCAAGATACGCTCTTTCCTGGCGAACTCCCCACTCCCTGTCAGTAGACACTTCTGCAGCCACAGCCACGGCTAGAACTCGGCTCCAAGCCCTGTCCCGAAAGGCACATCTCGGAGTCGTCCACGTAAAGGCGTCTATGTTTTCCCTTTTTAAAAAAATGTATTTTTACTGACTTCAGAGAGGAAGGGAGCAGGAGAGATAGAAGCATGCATGAGGAGAGAGAACCATGGATCGGCTGCCTCCTGCACGCCCCCTTCTGGGGATCGAGCCCGCAACCAGAATCGAACCTGGGACCCCTCCCCCTTCAGTCCCCAGGCCGAGGCTCTATCCACTGAGCCACACCGGCTGGGGCCAGGGGTCCTTTTTTTTTAAAGGAAGATGAAGACTTTTTGGGAAACAGACCCCTAAGAATGGCAGGAGCGCCTCTCTGTCCTCAGACAGACATGGGAAGTGATTCCAGGTCATCACCCGTCACACGTACACGGACAACCCGTTTCTACAAGCAGCACCCAGTGACCAGGACACGGCCGTCACACGTACACGGACAACCCGTTTCTACAAGCAGCACCCAGTGACCGGGGCACCGCCGGTGCCAATGGCCGACCTTCCAACAACCGCGGTTTAAGGAGCCGCTCTGTTGAGCAGAGGCCCTCGGGCTGACCTTCTCCCGCCCTTCCCTCTCCGAGGCCAGAACCCCCACACAGGCCCCTTGCCGGCCGCTGCGCGCAGGCGGGAGCACAGCGCGCTGCCCCCGCCCCTGCTGGGGCCCCGAACCGCGGGCCCATTTCACAACGACTTCTGGGAAGAGAGTGGAATTCAATTCTATTGTCCCTGCCTCCCCCGTTTAAAGAAATAACAAAGCGGCGCCTCCCCCACCCCCCATTAACGCTTGATAAGAGGCTGCACCCTTCTATTCGCAAATACCCCGCGGTGTTGCCACATGTTCCAGGTTCTTGTCCAGAAAAGGGTGTTTTTTCTTCTGTGCTCGCGAGCGTGTTTAGAGAACTGGCAGGAGCCCGGGGAGAGGCCGCCCACGCGTGGAGAGCCGTGAGTCAGTGTTGGGGGGAGGGGGAGAGTCAGGACTCCCCCAAAGCGGATCAAGGGCTGGTGGCTGGGCCCCCCACACTGGGGAGCATTGGAAGTGAACTTAGACCTCAGATTAAGCCCTTTCTCTCATCCCAGGTTTGGCACCAAAATTTGAACCCGGAGCCCTAACCGGTGTGGCTCCGCGGATAGAGCGTCGGCCTGCGGACTGAAGGGTCCCGGGTTCGATTCCGGTCAAGGGCATGTGCCTTGGTTGCGGGCACATCCCCAGTGGGAGGCGTGCAGGAGGCAGCTGATGGATATTTCTCTCTCATCCATGTTTCTAGCTCTCTATCCCTCTCCCTTCCTCTCTGTAAACAATAAGATATATTTTTTAAAAAATGTGAACCTGTGCTGTATAACAATTTACCACAAATGTAGCTTAAAACACTACCCATTTATTAATTTGAAGTGCTATAGGTCAAAAGCCCTAAATAATATTACTGGGTTCTCTGCTCATGATATTGCCAGGCTGAAGTCAAGATTTCTTGTCTGGAGGCTCTGAGTAAAATTCTGAATCCAAGCTCAAAAAAAATAAAATAAAATAAAATAAAGTAAAAATAAAAAATGTGAACCTGGAGTGACTATGATTGGAAGGACAGCCACCAGCCTGTTTCTCAGATACTTTTGGGGATCACATGGTGGGGCGACCAAGGGGAGCTATCACCGCTCCGAAGTGATGCCTCAGGTCCTGGTCCCAGAACCCACCGAGGAGGACCCGGGCGTCTCCACGGGGTGGACACAACGTATTTCTCTGGGGGCCCCTGGGGGAGCATGTGGTTCGGTCCCCCTTGCAGTACAGGGACAGGAGAAAGTCTGGCCGGTGGAAAGAGGGCCGAGTGACATTTGCCACGGGCAGGTCTGACCCTCGAGCGGCCCAGTGACCTCCACTCCCTCTCCACACCCCCCCCCCCCGTCTGCTGCCACGTGGGGAAGATACCGGGACAAGGACAGACCCTGGGGAGGCAGAAGGTGACAGAGGCACAAGATGGAAGGAACCTGGGTCCCCGAGTGACAGCGCGGAGCGCAGCCTCCCCCACCTTCGAAGGACGCCCGATGGAGGCACGAGCAGGAAATAACCCTTTATCCTGCCATTCCTCCGGGACGTGGGGGTGTTGGTTTCCGGCAGTGGCCGACCTGGCCGCGGCAGCAGGTTTCTGTGCTGAGGGGAAGGCTGGCAGGACTCCGAGGCGTCCCCAAGACTCACCACACACATCTCACTGGTGTGTGATGGGGGCGTGGCATCCTCCTTGGGGGCATCACTTCTTTAAGATGTTGCTCCTGAAAAGCTGTAATTGAAGTGCGTTCAATTACTAGGGAGATGAAAGGGACTAGGGAACTCCTTAATTAGCCTCACTCTCCCCCGCTGACTTTTAAAAACCGCGTTAGGGAAAGTGGAAGGCAGAGGCGGGGGGGCCCTAGATGGGAGGTGGGACGGGGGCAGGCTGGTGTGGCTCGCCAGAGGTGCTGGCCCAGGATCAAAAGTGTCCAAGCACGGGGTGGCCGCAGGCTATGATGTAGGGAATCCAGGCTTTGGAACCCCTCAGATCTGATGCGTTTGGACACGTTGAGTGCAACCTCTTTTAGACCTCAGTTTTCTCATCTGTAAAAGGGGAGCCTCGGGCCTGCTTACAGGGTTGATGGGATAAGAAATACCTAAGTGGGGCACCTGGTCTGGGGGCAGGGCGGTCCAGGTCACTGCCGAGGAGAGCGGGGGTGGAGAAGGAAAAGTGGCTGGGAGCCCCAACCTCGGAAGAAGGGGACCCAGAGAGGGCAAGGACCTGCTTTGTCTGGGTCTGGCCTGAGGACAGACAGCTGGCGAAACCCTAGGTGACGTCTGCTTTCACATCCTACACGGCTGCCCCAGGAGAGGGAGCATCTTCGTGCTGGCCTGATGCCACGGATCACGTGTCCCGGGTCTGAGGGTGCGCGGAAGCATTTTCACAGGAACGAGCGAGATGCTGCCCGCAGGGACCCGCCGGGGCCGCTCTGGACAAGGCTGCTGGCTCCTGGCACCCGCTTCCCGGCCCACAAGTCCCCGGATCCCAGTGTCCGGCCGATTGTTCTCAGGGAACTCGGCTCTTCTCTTGGACAGTCCAACTCCTTGGTTTTCTTCAAGCCAAATGAACACGATTCCCAACCAAGGGCGTGCCACAAATCCTACCAGACGTCCCTGCCGCCGTGGTCTCAGGAGCGGGCGAAGGAAGCCCCGCGCGCAGCGGCGACATTGCCCGTCCACGTGGAGCACGTGACCCCGGAAGGGGCTGCTGACACTGGCGAGTGCGAACAGGCCGGCTCTGTGACTTCGGCCTGAGAAACGAGCGTTTGCCCTCGCCACCAGCGCTCAGGGAGCTCTCTGTATGACTGTACCGTCCACGTTTTCAGTTTTTATTTTTATTGATTTTAGGAAGAGAGATGGAGAGAGAGAGTGAGAGAGAGAGAGAGAGAGAGAGAGAGAGAAACATCAACGATGAGAGAGAATCATGGATCGGCAGCCTCCTGCACACCCCGCACTGGGGACTGAGCCTGCAACCCGGGCCTGTGCCCCGACCGGAATTAGACCATGACCTCCTGGCTCATAGGTCGATGCTCAACCCCTGAGCCATGCCGGCCGGGCTGTACTGTCCATTTTTAAGATTTCCTGATGTCTCAACATCCCCACCGCCAGGCTGTGAGCCGTGACCAGGGGGCTAGGGGGACGAAGGGGTCCCTGTGGCGAGGCCCCTTCCTGGGCTCCCCCGACTGTGACCCGGGGCCTCCAAAGGCACCAGTAACGGTCTCATGCCTTCTGCTTGTGTAGGACCCCTGACCCCCAAAAGGGCACTGCCCAGGGGCCCCCTCGCCCTTGAGGATAAACCCTTGCATCTCTGACGCCTCCCCAAGGGCCATTTCCGCGGCCATATCAGAGTGGAGCTTAAAGACCCCATGAAGAGAACTTACTCCTCCATCTACAACATGTGTAAACATACATGTATGTATATACACATACACAGAGAGAGAGATGGATCAATGGATTAAAGACTACTCTAAACACTCTGTGTTGGACTCCAATGGCAATTGTTTTTTAATCCTCGCCCAAGGGTATTTTTCCATTGATTTTTTTTTTAATATATTTTATTGATTTTTTACAGAGAGGAAGGAAGAAGGATAGATAGTCAGAAACATCGATGAGAGAGAAACATCGATCAGTTGCCTCTTGCACACCTCCTACTGGGGATGTGCCCGCAACCAAGTTACATGCCCTTGACCGGAATCGAACCCGGGACCTTTCAATCCGCAGGCTGACGCTCTATCCACTGAGCCACACCAGTTTTGGCGATTTTTTTTTTTTTAAGAGAGTAGTGGGGAGGGGGGATAAAGACGGAGACAGAGAGAGGAACATCAACGTGAGAGAGACCCACTGATTGGTTGCCTCCTGCACACACTCCGAACCGGGCCGGGGATGGAGCCCACAAATGAGGTACGTGCCCTTCCCCGGAATCGAACCCACAGCCCTTCGGTGCAGAGGGCCGGTGCTCTAACCACTGGGCCACCGGTCAGGGCTTGCATGACCCCCTTAGGATTTACACTATTTCACTGTTAACACGTCTGCCAGGAGCCCTTCGTGCCTTTGCCACCACAGGTTCAAACCTTCTGAAAGGGAGCCAACACCGTGCCGGGTAACCCGGTACCGGGCCCTGGCGGTTACTCGGGGACACCCGTCTGCGTACGATTCGCTTCGCCGTAACCGGATCAATCCCCGCTTGCCCCGAGCATCGCAACGGATCGCTTTTTCTTTTCTTTTGGGTGCAGAGTAACCCCCGAACCTCAGCGTACGAGCGAGGAGCATTGGATAACTTAATGCGACTTTCTCCCAGCGCTGCAAGCTCCGATATGAAACCGACACTTGATCTTTTCTGCCCGGACTCGGCCAGGCCGGCGGCTCCGCCCCAGGCACAACAAAAGGCTCTCAGACGCACTCAGGGAAGCGGGCGGACCGGAAGGCCCGGCACCCCGTGCAGCCGGGGTGGGGGCGGCCGGCGATCCCGCTCCGCCAGCCTGGCCCGCACCTGCCACTTCTGAGGCGCGTGGGCGACCCAGCACCTGCGATGCGTTCCCAGCGGGAGTGAGGGCCGCGGGTCGCGCTGAGCGGGAAAGCACACAGGGTCTCACCGAGACAGCGAAGGCTTTCCTGTAACCGCAGGGCGGGTGTTTGGGGAGCAGCCCTCGGACGTCCGCGAGCTCCTTGGGAGGTTACAGAGACTCGTTGGGGGCCAGGGAACTTCCTTTTTCTTTTTTTAATATATTTATGGATCTCAGAGAGGAAGGGAGGGAGGGAAACATCGATGATGAGAAAGAACCATCCTCTGGCTGCCTCCTGCCCGCCCCACACTGGGGATCCAGCCTGCCACCCCGCACCTGCCCTGACCGGGAACCGAACCGTGACCTCGTGGTTCCTAGGTCGGCGCTCACCCACGGAGCCACCCGGCCAGACAAGGGTGCCGTGTTCCCCAGGCAGCTCACGGAGCAGGAATCTCTAAAGCGGAGACAGGCGAACCGTGTACCCAGAGGCCGCTGGGAAACGGGCTGGGGACCCCGTCTCCCTTCGGCCTCCTCGCGGGCTCGATGGAGGATCTGAGCCAAGCCTCTCTGGTTTCACTTTAAGAGCTGACAGCATTCCCTAGCAGGTGCGTGTGTGTGTGTGGGGGGGTGGGGGGGCGGGAAGGGGTGAACGTAAAGCAATAATCACGGGCAATTAGGCTGGCCTGCCCGGTCTTCAATTCACCCTTCACTGAGCCCCTGGCCTGGCGCTGCCCCCAGGGTCTGGGTGGCCTCCCAGCGGGCTGGGCCTCCCCCGGGCCCACCTCTCTCACCCTGCCATGGGCGCGCGTTCACCCCCACGGGTGAGCCTCGCCTGCCCTCCCGTGCCTGCCTCTCCATCTGCTGTGTTTCCCTCGCCGGGTGCCAGGAGTGAGGCCCTCTCACCCTGGCCCAGCTGTGTCTCCTTTAACCGCCACCCCACACCGGGGGCCGCTTCCCGGCTCCTGGCTCCCGGCCCCTCTGGGCGGTGAAGCGAGGACAGCGTGACCCGGCGCCCTGGGAGTACAGCTGCACCTCCTCTTGTTGGTTCGTTGTTAATCCTCACCGAGGGTGTTTTCCCGCTGACTTTTAGCGAGTGGGAGGGAGAGGGAGAGACCGAGAGAAACATCGACGTGAGAGAGACCGGGACCCGGTACGTGCCCTTGACGGGAATCGAACCCAGGACCCTTCACTCCGCGGGCTGATGCTCTGTCCACTGAGCCACACCGGCCAAGGCTGCAGCTGCGCCCCTTGAAGCGCAGACTCTGTATCTGCAAACGCGCCTGCTCGCTCACGTGTGACCCCAAAAGCAAGCCGCGTGGGGCTGTCCTGGCCATTCTGGACGGGCTCGAAGCAGCAACGTGAGCGCTCCGTGTCCCCGCCGGGGTCAGGAGGTGACCTCTGCCCCTCGTCCCGGCTCACCTGCCACGTGTCCTTTCCGTGGCCGGTGTCACGAGCCACGTTTTCCACACGCCTGTGCTCCGTGGTAATGACGGCGTCGTACAGAGTCCCGTGCGGTGCTGAGGTGCCGTCCGGGGCCCCTGAGCGCCAGGAGCGGGCCCTGGAGAAAGCGCGGGTTAGGTCAGCTGGTTGGGGCGGCGATGGTGCTGCCGGCCTCGGTCCAGGCCAACATCAGCACTGCCTCGTCCACAGGGGCCTTTAGACAGAAACACGCGGAACCAGCTCTGCATTCCCGCGGCCGACAGCGGCGTATCTGGCCATCTGGAGCTGGACAGCAGCGGCCATGGAAACGCGTCCCCAGCAACCAGGACGGGGCTTTCCACGTGCGACAGAGCGGGACGCGCCCACACCAGGGCGGCTTTCCACCGGGGCCTGCCGCGTGTCACCGGACGGAGCAGCGCCCCCTGGGCCTGCAGAGCAGGTCTCAATGGGGCGGCCTGTCTCCGACTTCACTGACAACAGGCCTCCCCTGCTCCTCCTCCCGCAGGCTGCGGGCAGGGAGATGGCCCAGTCAGCAAACGGCGCGGCGGGGAGGGGGCGGCAAGCAGGTCGCCTCGCTGTTGAACACGCGCTGGCGCTGGAGCTGGAGCTGGAGCTGGAGCTGGCTCAGCGCAACCCGACGAGGAGCGGCAAGGCAGCCCCCACGCCCCACGCGCGACGTGTGCGTGATTGGCTCAGAACGCTGAAGAGCAATGGAGCACGCCCACCAGCTGTCGTTGGGAAATAAACTGAAAAAACGGAGAGACTCCACCTGGAACCCGTATGACCTACTGACCGGCGTCGCCCCAATCCACTTAATTAGCAAGAAGTAGTCACGGGGCGTCAGGTTCTAGCGACGCAGGGAAACCCGGGACAGGCGGAATCTGCGGCTGGAAGGTCTTCCGAGCCCGCAGCGAAGCAAAGCAAAGCTCTCACGCGTCTGAGACGGGGAGGCCCCTCCGATCTGAGATGGACAACCGGGAACAACAGCCTGGCTCCAAGCGGGTTGGGCTGGGCATCGTCCTAGCAGACACCGTCGGGGTACCCTGGACGTCAGCACCCCCTCCCCTCCCCTCCCCTCCCCCCAAACGGCGATGGGCGGCCAAGTGGCCGGCGCTTAGGAGGAGCGCTGCCCTGTCCAGGGCGGAGGCTGGAGACCACACTTGGAGGACCCCGCCCGGCAGGCGACACAGCTCAGCAAAGCCACAGGCCACCGCACGCCCCCCCTCCCGCGCGCGCCCCTCTCCCACGCGCGCCCGAGCCCGCCTCCCTCTCCAGCCCAAACGCCCGCTCCACCCGTGCCGGCTTCATCCTGATTCCGGGAGCCGCGCTGGCGGTGCCCTCCCGCAGCGGGTCCCCAGCCAAAGCTCCCGGCTCCAGAACCCTCGTCCTCCCTCCTCTGCCTGAAGACCTGCTTCTCCTGCGCCCGCGACCCTTACGGCTTCGCCAGGTGAGCTGCTCGTTAAAGTGACCAGTTCATTTGGACGCGTGTGGCTGACCGCCACGTCTGTGACCTAAGAGGCCTGCAGCCCTGGCCCACGCTCAGGGGTCCGGGGCACGTACCTCGGTTTCAGGTTTGACCCCCAGCCCCGGTCGGGGCACAGGCGGGAGGCAGCCAATCGATGTGTGTCTGTCACATCCATGTTTCTCTCTCTCCCCCACTCCCTGCCTTCCACGCTTCTCGAAATCAGTGGGGAAAAAAACGTCCTCACTCCTTGGGTGAGGATTACAATAAATAAAGAGATAAACAAGCCAACAGCATCGGCGAGGCTTCCGAGCAATGGGGCGAAGCGGGTCTCCGTCCTCCCGGCTCGTGGGGCGCGATGCGCATAGGGCACAGCGTCCCAGCCGGGCGGGTCGGCGGGACCATCTGGCCGCCTTCCAAAGGGCCGGGTCACAGAGGGACAGACCCCGGGAGCTGGTCCCGGTCTCGGACGGAGACCCGAGGACGGAGAACGGCGGGCGCGGGGCGGGTTTCCCGGGCCCTGCCGTGCATCCCGGGACCCGGTGACACGGAGCGGGGTCTGTGGCTCCGAACACGGCACGTGCCGGGTCACCTCCGGGGTTTGACGCTGCTCGGGGTGGTGTCAGCGTGTCCGTGTCCTTAGGGTCAGGCGTGGAGGACCGTTTGCAACTCAGAAGAAACCGAAGCCGAGGCAACGAAGGGAAACATCCGGGGAATCCGGGTGAGGGTGTAAGAGAGGTCTTTGTACCCTCCCGCCCGGCCTGCGTGTGGGAAACTGGTGAATGTTTACTAAGCGTGCGGAGGGCGGAGGGGGGCCGTCTCCCAGCAGGCCGCGACTCGGCTGCCCGGTCCGTGCCCAGGCCCCGCCCGGCGGCCCCCCTCCCGCCCACCCGCCCGGGGGGAGCGCAGACGTGGGCGCCTCTGGACAGCGTTGCGGGAGGTTCCCGCGGGAGCCAGGGGGACGTGAGCAGCCAGGCAGCCCCGGTGCGTCAGGCGAAGGACAGCTCTGGGCTGGGGTCTCTGGGCCTCCCACTGCCTCCTTTTTATTTTATTTTTTTAAATATATGTTATTGATATTTTACAGAGAGGAAGGGAGAGGGATAGAGAGCTAGAAACATCGATGACAGAGAAACATCGATCAGCTGCCTCCTGCACACCTCCCACTGGGGATGTGCCCGCAACCAAGGTACATGCCCTTGACCGGAATCAAACCCGGGACCCTTCAGTCCGCAGGCCGACGCTCTATCCGCTGAGCCACACCGACTTCGGCGTCTCCTTTTTTAAATGTATTTTTATTGATTTCAGAGAGGAAGGGAGAGAGAGAACAGAAACATCAGTGATGAGAGGGAAACACTGATCAGTGATGAGAGGGAAACACTGATCAGCTACCTCCTGCACGCCCCCCACGCTGGGGATGGAGCCCACAATCCGGGCCTGTGCTCTGACCCGGGAATCGAACCCTGACCTCCTGGGTCCTAGGTCGACGCTCAACCCCTGAGCCACGTCGCCAGGCGGCATTTTTGGCCGAGGTGGGCCGCCTTCCCTGCTCTGAACAGTCAGAAACACAGACGTCTGTGCCAAAGGCTGACCTTCTACCTCAAAACGTGGGTTTATGGCTTTCGGGAGCCATAAAGCTATTTTTAAATAATCCTGGGAAAATGCTGGGGCACCTCGCTCAAAAAAAAAAACAAGAAGAGGGAAATCAGGACTTGAGCTTGGGGTTTAAAGAGGCAAAACGGACCACAGGTGCACTCTGGGACACTCCGCCCAGCGGGCGGCGATCCATTCCCACGGGTCCCGCAGCCCCGGGCCCAGGGCCCCCCCCACCATGCCGAGGCCGCAGGTGGCGGGTGACCTGCCACAGAGCGCCAGGCCTGTTAGCTTTGGAAGGTGTGTTCAGTCCCTCAGGCCTCCGAGAGGCAGGTGTTTCAAAAGGACTGTCCCTTCGCCTCACGGTCGTATTGACAGAAAGGGGTGTGCCGGCCGGGCCTGGGGTCGGGGCGCAGTATGTCTCACGGGAAAGGGACTGGGGTGCCGTGAGTGCCTTACAGCACAGCCTCGAAAACCCACAAATCAGCCCGGAGAGCAGGCTTCCCGCTCCCACCTGTACCCCGCAGGCGGAGAGGGAAGGGCCGGGGCGGTGATTTTTTTTTTTAATTTATTGATTTTTTTAATTGTTTGAAGTATTACAAATAGTAGTACATATATCTCTTTTTTTTCCCCCCCATTGACCTCCCCCCGGCCTCCCCTACCCCCCCGTACATGCCTTTACCTGCCCCCCCCCCAGTGTCTTGTATCCATTGGTTATGCTTATATGCATGTGTACAAGTCCTTCGGTTGATCTCTTACAGCCCGCCCCCCCCCACCAAAACCTCCCCTGCCTTCCCACTGTATTTTGACAGTCTGTTCAATGCTTCATTGCCTCTGTATCTATTTTCCCCCCTTTTCTTTCCTTTAAAAAATCTTGCCTCCGCAGACTAGAAATAAACATATAATAACAAAAAATGTTTGAGTCCCAATTTCATTGTCCAACAGTCCTGAGTCCCCGTTTCAATGTCAAACAGTTCCTTACGTGTACATGTCAGCGATGATATCTGGATGGTGGGCAGCTGGTGGCAATGCAGGTCCGACCCTCTCTGGTTTGGTCCTAGGCAACCTGCTGCGTCGCACAGCTGCTGACTGCTAGCGTGGCAAGGGACGGTGATTTATGATCACTGAGCCTGAGACCCTCGGGAGCTGCTGAGCATGAGAAGCGTGAAAAGTCGTCCACGTCGGGAGAAAGCGAGACGGATAGGCACACCGGCCCGTCTCGGACTGGAAGGTTCTCGGAGGCTGCGGAGACCCTGCAGACAGAGAGGGCTCTACCCCCGATGATGCCCCGCACTGCAGCGGGAAGGCTCTCCTCCGTAGTCATCAAAGGAATGCTGACGGACTTGAAACGCGATGACCCTCTATTATGCTCCTCCGGACTCAAGATGGGCCTCGCAGATCCTTCTTGGGTTTCTTCCTTCTTCCTCCCTCTCCTTCCCACCCCGAACGAGGCGATTTGTATTCACGGGACATCGGAGGCCGACGGGAAGTCAGACAGTTTGCAAACACACATCGCAGAGGCCGCGGCCTGCGTGGTGCGTCTGCGTGTGGCCTGCTTCTCGGTGTGCAGAGACCGTGGCCCTTCGCGGGAAGCGAACCACGGCGGTGTCTCATTCCCCAACTTGTGGTGCAGAATTCAGCTCGGGGTCCCGCGCGCACGGGATACCAGGGTCCGGAATGCAGGGGTGGGGATGGGACGCTCAGGCCTGGCACTGCTGCCTCGCAGGCCTGTGGACACACTCCCACAGCTCGGGGCCAAGCTCTGCGGTGTGGGCACACCTGGAGACGGTGCCACCCTGAGACCAGTCACGCCTCAAACCCTGGTTATCCGTGTGGCCACAAACCCACGGAGAAGGAAGTTTGCCCATAGCAGGGCTGGCTCTCCGAGTAGCCTTGGCTCACAGGTAGCACAGCCTCCGATTCCTGGACGCCGTGGCACGTCCCGCTCTCTCGTACAGATTCCCCACCGCGTCGTCCCCGGGGCACGGGGCCCACCTTGGGGGGGGCGACGGGTGTCTCCGCGGGAGCTCGTCCGTCAGCGGGAGAGCGCCACTGAGCCAACCGTCTGTCTCTTGCCCTGGCCGGTGTGGCTCAGTGGAGAGAGCGACCGCCCACAGAGTGAAGGGTCTCGGGTTCGATTCCGGTCAAGGGCACATATCGGTGGCAGCCTCATGCAGAAGGCAACCCATCGATGTGTCTCTCTCACGTCGTGGCTTCTCTCTGTCGTTCCCCCTCCCTCCCACTCTCTCCAAAAATCAATGGGAAAATATCCTCGGGTGAGGGTTAACCAGAAAAAGAAACACAACACACACACACACACACACACACACACACACACCTGTCTCCTGACCGTAGCTGCTGGAAGGACTGGACACCTTAGGGACGGCTCTCCAGGCCAGGAGAGGCAGAGGCGCTGGGGGAGGGCAGCAAGGACGTGGGTGCAGAGCACCCGAAATTGCACCATTTCTTTGCTCACCATTTCTCTGGGTCTCAGTCTTTCCTTCCAGACTCCGTGTCCTTCCTCCCGAAGCGCCCCCGTCAGCTCTCTCCGTAAGGATCCGTCAGGGGTCAGCGCATCTCCTGCACACCCTCCCAACGAGCGCTTGCTGAGGGGTACAGCTCTGCATGGGTGGTGGTTTCTCCAGAACCTGGGAAATGTTCCACTGGCTTCTGCTCTGGCGGTTGTTGCAAAGGCTTTGTAAGTTACATCCTGTCCCCTCTTCAATGGTGTGAAGGCTACCAGCTCGCTGTTCGTGTTTGATAGCATCGCTGTTACAGGCGTCAATTTATTGTACTTGCTGGGGATGCCTGGATGCACCCCTCTCATTCCTTCTTGAGAACTGAGTCCAGGATCGTGTTGCTGTCAGTGCTGGCCCTCCCTGGCTTTCCCTCATCTGGCGTTCCGGGATCCGGAGGCCGCTGAGCCTTTCCTCATCCTCCATGTCCTATAAACGTGGGCCGCGTCTTTACCTCCTCTGCTGCATTCTGGACACTTTTTCCCGCTTTTTTTTCCATTTCTCTCTTCAGCTAAGTCTAATCCACGGGGCTTTTAGCTCCAACATGGTTTTCGTGAACACAGCGGTTTTAGTAAAGTCAGTACATCTATTTGGTTCTTTTTCCCAACATGCCCTCTCTATCGCCTTGCATCCCTTCTTCGTGTTTTATATATATATATATATTTTTTTTAATATATTTTATTGATTTTTTACAGAGAGGAAGGGAGAGGGATAGAGAGTTAGAAACATCGATGAGAGAGAAACATCGATCAGCTGCCTCCTGCACACCTCCTACTGGGGATGTGCCCGCAACCAAGGTACACGCCCTTGACCGGAATCGAACCCGGGACCCTTCAGTCCGCAGGCTGACGCTCCATCCACTGAGCCGAACCGGTTAGGGCCCTTCTTCGTGTTTTAAACTCCCTCCGTGAGGCGAGGACTCTGCTGTTTTGACGGCGACCGTTGCCCGTGTACTGTGGTTTGGGACTGTGTGGTCCTATCAGCAGGGTTTTCCACGGCTACGAACCTCGTGGGGTTTGTGCTGCTGATGTGGCTATGCTGGGTGTATTCTAGTGTTTGGTTTTGCCAAGGGCCCTGGGGCACCACCAGCCTGGGAGAACGTGGTCCGTGTCTCAGCTCGGGTTTTCTGGCAAAGGCGATGTGGACCCAACGCCCAGACTGGAAAGGCAGGCCTGTGGTCACATGCTCCAGGGACATCATCTGTCCTCCAACCCCGAGCGCAGGCCGAGACGTGGTGATGAAAGGAGTGAAGGAAGGAACCGGGGAAGGTCAGCCTGCTCCGTGGGTAGCTGACGCACGGCTGGGCACCCCATGAACTTTTTTTTTTTTTTAAATATATTTCATTGATTTTTTTTACAGAGAAGGAAGGGAGAGGGATAGAGAGTTAGAAACATCAATCAGCTGCCTCCTGCACGCCCCCTACTGGAGATGTGCCCGCAACGAAGGTACATGCCCTTGACCGGAATCGAACCTGGGACCCTTGAGTCCACAGGACCACGCTCCCAGGGGTGGGCAAACTTTTTGACTCGAGGACCACAATGGGTTCTTACACTGGACCGGAGGGCCGGAACAAAAGCATGGATGGAGTGTTTGTGTGAACTCATATAAATTCAAAGTAAAGGAGCGGAGGGGAGACCAAGAGAACCGGATAGAACAGCCGGATCTGGCCCGCGGGCCATAGTTTGCCCACGGCTGCTCTATCCACTGAGCCAAACCCGCTAGGGCCCCATGAACTTTCTAGAAAGGTCAGGCAAACTGTCCCTGCACTCAGCACCCACAAGGCCGAGGTCCAGCCTGACCCCCCCTGGCCTGTTTCCCTGGCTGGGCTGTCCTGGGGGGCCGGAACCTCTCCGTGTACCTGTGTCTGGTCACAGGCATCGCTTCCGGCAGGGGCTGCGCCGGAGGGAGGAGGGCGCCGCCGAGACCCGCCACCACGCCAGGGCTTTCCCTGAGGCCCGGGGACCATCTGCACAGGGAGCCTTCCGCGGCCCCGCCCCCCTTGGTCCCTGGTTCTCATCGGCTTCCCTCTTCTTCCCACACTCGCAGCTGGGCCCCAGCATCACGCCAAGTGTGTAAACATACAGCCCGACCGCTCTGTCTGAAGTCAGGCGTTTCTGAGGAATCCAAGTGGGAATGAGAATGGTTCCCCCTCTCCCCCACCCCCTCCCCCTCCCTCTCCACAAGCCCGTCCGTCACTCAGGCTCTGTGGGAAGGGGAAAGGACAGGAGAGGGTGAGCAGAAGCAGGGAGAGAGGACCCGCCTGCCCTCAGCAGAGATGACGAGATTAAAACCATCAAAAAAAAAAAAATCCACCAAAAAACCCAGAACACACACGGACGGACGGACGGACGGACGGACGGACGGCGAGCAGTGTGCAGACGCCTGCGCTGAAACATCGCCCTGTACGGCAGGACGGCAAGACGTAGGGGCTCCGTTGCTCCCTCCGCTCCGCCCTCCCCCTGCCTGGATCCTGGAGCACAGATGCGGCTGACGGGACGTTTCTGTATTTTCTTTTTATCGGTGGGCAATGCGACCCTCACAGGCCGAACCCGCAACTGAGGACCGCAGTCCGAGGAGAACTCCGCCCGAAGGGGAGCGTGGCTGAGCGCCAGCGCGTCTGCCTGTGGGCCTAGGGCAGGGGTCCTCCAACTTTTTAAACGGGGGGCCAGTTCCCTGTCCCTCAGACCGCGGGAGGGCCGGACTATAGTTTAAAAAAAAAAGGATGAACAAATTCCTATGCGCACTGCGGGCCCGGGACACGTCGGCTGCTAAGCAGGACAGGCAGCGGCCCCCGGCGGGCCGGATCCATGTCCTCGGCGGGCCGCCTGTGGCCAGCGGGCCGGCGTTTGAGGACCCCTGGCCTAGGATCAGGGCACGGATTCTGCAGGAGCCGCTCCGGCCTCCCGGGATGTGTTTCTAAGGCTGGCAGCATCGCGTACCCTCAGGGCGAGGGAGAAGGGGCTGGGGTGCCTTTCCCAGCAGCTGGGGCGGTGAGGACTCACAAGGCAGCCGCTGGCTCACCACAGGGAGGTCCTTGCTGCGATCCCCAGGGCAAAGGGAAACTCGCTGACCCGGGAACGCTGCCCCAGTGGACGGCCCGGCCCCGCACAGGCTGCAGGAGGCGGTGGGAGATGAGAAAGGCCTGAGTAACCCCAGACCCTGCACTGCTCCCCCCTGTGCAGACACCCGCCAGACCCGGACGTCCCGCACGTTCTCCCACGCGGACACGCCATCCTTCCTGCATCCCCTCTTCGCACGGCGAGGGGTCCCCAGCTCTCTGGGTTGGTTTCGGACGTTTCCCTCCTCCCTCCGTTAAGAAAGCTGGTACCTGCCTGCCCCACGCGGCTCCCCAGTCCGTCTCCCGGGGGGCGGGCCGCCTTTCCTCACAGCCTCTGCTTCCTGGCACCCCTCAAGTTCCTACACGGGGACAGGGCTGCCCATCCCCAGAAAGCAAGCCTCGGGGGGGGGAGTCTGAGGCCACGGGGGTGGCATGGGGGCATGGGGGCGGGGGGATTACATGGTCTGGACCCACGACTTTGGCTAAAACTCTCCACTGCACACTCCGCCTGCCGTCTTCGGAGGTAGGGGTTCCTCTCAACGCTCCATCACGTGGTTAGGGGGGTCCCTGAAGGCTCATCACGTCTCAGGTCAAAGGAACCCACTCTGGAGGGGTCCCTGTTGTGTCCGTGACGCCACACCCGACAGAATTCAGACAGAAACCTGAGTGCACCTGTGGTTTGGGGGGGGGGGAGGATGTTTGTTTTCTTTTCTTCTCCGCAAAAGGCCCCCAACACTTTCTCCCTAGTCTTGGGATCCCCCACACACACACTTTCTCCCTAGTCTTGGGATCCCCCACACACACACTTTCTCCCTAGTCTTGGGATCCCCCCACACACACACACACTTTCTCCCTAGTCTTGGGATCCCCCCCCACACACACACTTTCTCCCTAGTCTTGGGATCCCCCCCCCACACACACACACACTTTCTCCCTAGTCTTGGGATCCCCCCCCACACACACACTTTCTCCCTAGTCTTGGGATCCCCCCCCCACACACACACTTTCTCCCTAGTCTTGGGATCCCCCCCCCCACACACACACTTTCTCCCTAGTCTTGGGATCTCTGGAGGCCAGGCTGATGGGTGAGGCTGGCGCCCCCCCCCCCCCTCGGGGCGTGTTCACCCCAATGCAGGCTCCCTCCCGGAGCAGAAGGAAATGGCTTTTCCCACGCAGGCGGGGCCCGTTTAGGAGGACGGGCATCCCAGCGTGCACGCCCTCGGGGTGCAGCCTCCTGTTCGGGGCTCAGGTTCCCCCTCTGGACCGTGGGCCAAGCCTGGGTGGTGACCCCGCGGGCCACAGTGTCCCTGAGCTGCTCCATCTCCTGGTGACGCGCGTCCCCCCAGCGGCTGCCGGGGCCGCCCGGGGCCTGTGGCTCCCAGTTCCCTCCTCGGCCAAGCTCTCCCGCTGACCCCGGCACAGGCAGGGCCTTCGCAGCAGCCAAGTCCTTTCCCAAAAAAGTCCATGGCGCTCCGCGAGCCGTTCCCCGCGCCGCCTCAGCGCCGGCTCGGGTGATTCCAGGACCGCGGTCTGCTTGCCAAAGGGGCAGATCTTGGCGTCCTTCGCCAGGTGGAAACACTGCCCTGATATTAAATATTCAGAGGGAAGAACCTCTGGCCGGAGGGCTCTGGGCTAACAATGACCCGCTCTGTGAGGACCCGAGAAACCCAACTCGCCTCTGGTTTCCACGGCTCCCGCCAGCCTGGCCCTGGGCTCCCCTCACCTCCAGGTAACCACAAAAGCCCCTGCAGGCAGGCCCTCCAGGACTGCAGACCTGGACTTGCCGAAGATGCTGGAAAGGGGCGGGGCTCGGAGCTGCTTCCTGGGCTGGAGAGGGGAGGCTCCCCGGGGGGGACCCCACCGGCAGGAGGGTGGCGACTCCAGGCAAGGACCACGGGCGCAGAGGCGCGCCAGTCCCTCCTCCACCCACAAACTGCTCTCCCTGGGGTGCCAACCTCCAGCCCGGGGGGGCCCCCTGCGAGCTCCTGGTCCCAGTCCCCGGAGGAACAGCCTCACGGTTGGCTGGATGGAGGAAGTCCTCATGTTTAAAGGAAGTGACTGGGAAGGGAGGGGGTGCTGGTACCTTTTGGAGGTAGTCAGGCCCCGCCCCCACCCCCACCCCCACCCCCAGTCTCCCCTCTGTTCTGTAAGCTTCTGCCCACCGCCCCCAACCTTCCGATCCCTCGATGATCCCTCGGGGTCCCCTCGCCCCTGGCAGGCAGACTTCGGGTCTCCCTGGATGCGCCCGGAGGGTGCAGGTGGCGAGCCCAGAGCACCGGGGCCCCAGCACCTGCCTTTCCCGCGCTGGGCACCGAGGCTGAGTTCCAGGAGCCTCCGGCCCACACGCCATCCGAGGTGTCGCTGATGCTGGCCAAGTCCCCAGCGCGGCGGCCAGCTCCAAACAGGTGACCCACCCTTCACCGGGGGGGGGGGGGGCGCTCCCCCGCCACCGCCTCACACGCGGCCACGATACGCTAAGGCTCACCACCGGCAGAACACTGGCGGTGAGCGCACCCCAACTCTCATCCAACCCTGCCGAGCGCCCTCGGGCGACTGCCCCCGGCCCAGGGCTCACCTGGGCACCTGCCGGGGGCGCACGGGCGGGCGCGTCTTACCTGAGAAGTCGGCGAGCGCCGCGATCTCCCCGGAGCAGACCAGGACGGCGCAGAAGAGGCGCAGGAGCTGGCCCGGCGGCTCCACCTGCCTGCGGAGGCCGGGGTGCGGCGCGGGCGGGGGCGCGGGCGGGCGCGCGGGGCCCGGCGGGAGCATGGTGCGCGGCGGCGGCGCGGGGCGCGGGGTCTGTTGGGCGGAGGCCGGCGTCACATGGCGGGCGAGTGGGTGGCAGCGCTCCGCGGCCCCTGCCTCTGCCCCGGCACCGGCTCCCCAGCAAGGGAGGGGGCGGAGGGCGGGGCGGGGCGGGGCGGCCCCCCGGGAAGGAGCCGCGCCGTTTCCCCGGGAGGAAATCTCGCCCGCCGCGCGGAGGAAACGAGGGGGGCCGGGGAAAGTGTCGCCTTCGCGCGCCCCGCGGCTGGGGGGCCGGTGCCTGGCGCGCTGCCCGCCGCGAGGGTGCCTCCCACCGCGCGCCGAGGGCCGGGCCACTGGAGCGTCTTCCACGCCCGCTCCCCGCCCCGAGCCGGCCCGGCACCCCTGGCCCGGCCCGCGCTGGCCCGGCGCCAGCCTCGCCCTGGCCTCCGAGGAGCCGGCCGGTGCCCGTGACGCACTTTGGAGCCAGCGCCGCGCCGCGAGCCCGGGCGCCCGGGGCGGGGCCGAGGCCGAGGCGGGGGCCGCGGAAGGTGGGGCCGGCGGGAGGCGGGGTCCTGGAGGTGCGACGCGGCCGCCCCGGGACCCGCCTCGGGACCCGCCTCTCCCCACGTGCAGGGTCCCCAGGCACGCAGTTTCCCGGGTTCAGAGATGAGACCCCCGCAGCGCCCAGGTCCCCGCAGCTCCGACGGGAATGCGCCGCTGGGTGCGGGTCTCCAAACGGGCGCCGACTCGCTCGCACCTCCTCCGGCTGCCGGCCGGGCGCAGCGCTCAGGACCCCGCCGGACCCACGCGCGCATCGCGGCCCCGAGGAGTGGGCTCCGTCTCCCTCCTCCTGGGTACGCGCGGCGGGTCCCGCGGGTGGACGCCCGGTCCGCGGGCGAGGGGCGCGCTGAGGGGCCGGGCCGGGGAGGAGGGGGACCAAGGACAAGGGAGGGGGCTCGTGGCCGCGGCTGCGGGTACCTGGGCCCCAGGGACCCAAACCCCGCGGGGGCGCGGGCGAGGGCGGAGGCCCTGCGGGCGGCGGGCCCGGCACGGAGCGTTCCGGACGCCGCGGGGAGGCCGGCCAAGCGCGGGGCCCGACGCGGAAACGCAGATAATGAGGCCCGAGGGCGGGACCGGGCGGCGCTGCCGGAGACGACGGAGCCGGGAACCGGGAGGAGACGCGCCGCCCGCTGAGCGACCTCCTCGAGGGGCGCGAGGACCCCGGGGCGGGGCGGCGGGTGGGTCCGGTGCTGAGGGGACGAGTCTGCGAGGCCCAGTGACGTTTAAACTCTGCACTGAGTGCTGAGCCTCCTCTTATTACTTATTTATTTATTATTTACTTATTTCTCTTTTGCTGCGCATCCTCACCGGAGGATGTTTTTCCCATTGATTTTTTCCCATTTTTAAATATATTTTTATTGATTTCAGAGAGGGAGGGAGAGAAAGAAACATCAGTGATGAGAGAGAATCATTGGTTGGCTGCCTCCTGCACGCCCCCCACTGGGGATGGAGCCCGCCACTGGACACGTGCCCTGACCGGGATGGAACCCGGACCCACAGGCCGAGCTCTCCCCGCTGAGCCAAACCGGCCAGGGCTGGACCTCCTCAGCGGCCCTCGGACATGAGTCGTGTGCGCTTTCTGGGTTGGGGAAACGGAGGCTGGGTGGTGGGTAAGGGTGCCTAGCGCTTGGGAGCCACCCCCGAAGGAACACCTGCCCCAAACTCAGGTGCCTCCTGGGCTGTCATTCCACCGTCCACTCAACACCCGGCTGCCATGTGAACTGGTGCCTCTGAGCGAGATGCTGTGGCCCAGAAAGAGGCCGCGCCCCCACCGTCCTGGGGGCACCCAGGCCCCCAGATGCGCTGGGCACAGTCGCCCATTGGGCAGGCAGCCTGCTTCCTCCTGGGAGGCCCGAATGAGCTGATCCAGGTGCCGGGGCAGGAGGCGTGGGCCTTACAAGGGCCCGGTCAGTATCAGCCCCATTACAGTGAGGGGGACAGATCCTGGACAGGCAATGCCAGGCGAGCCAGAGTCATCAGTACGGGGGCCCCAGGGGGCAGAAGAGGGGGCGCTGAGCCGAGGGAGGGAGGGTGAGGGACCTTTTCCAGGACAAGATGGATGAGAAGGATGAAGGGGCCAAGCAAAAACTAGGTGCTTGGGAAGGGTGACCATATTTTAGGAAAAGGGGCCAGCATGGGGGAAATCCACAAGAAGCGTGGCTCCCTAGAAGGATGGAGAGCCTGGCCGGCGTGGCTCCGGGGTTGAGCCTCGGCCTATGAACCAGGAGGTCACTGTTCGATTCCCGGTCAGGGCACATGCCTGGGTTGCAGGCTCGATCCCCAGTGAGGGGCGTGCAGGAGGGAGCCGATCCATGATTCTCTCTCATCATGGATGTTTCTCTCCCTCTTCTTTTCCCTCTGAAATCAATTCCCTCTCATTATTCTTTAAAAAGAGAATGGAGAGCCCTAACCGGTTTGGCTCAGTGGATAGAGCGTCGGCCTGCGGATTGAAGGGTCCCGGGTTCGATTCCGGTCAAGGGCATGGACCTTGGTTGCGGGCACATCCCCAGTAGGGAGTGTGCAGGAGGCAGCTGATCGGTGTTTCTCTCTCATTGATGTTTCTAGCTCTCTATCCCTCTCCCTTCCTCTCTGTAAAAAACCAATAAAATATATTAATATATATATATATATATATATATATATATATTTTTTTTTTTTTTTAAGGAATGAACTTCCAATAATACAGCATGGGTGAATCTTGAGAACATTAGGCTAGGTACCATAAGCCAGACACGACACGATGCCATGTACACGAAAGATCTAGAATCAGCAAGTTCAGAGCGAGAAAGTAGATGAGAGGTCACCAACACCCAAGAAAAGGGGGACGGAGTTCCTGTTTGGGGTGATGAGAAAGTTCTGGAAATAGACAGTGGTGAGTGATGGTTGCACAGTATTGCCGATGTGACGAACACCACTGAATTCTACACTTAAAGTGGCAAGTTGCATGTTGCATGTATTTGCCGCAACCTCACAACATGAATGATGTAATGTGCCCAAACCCGTTGAACTGTACCCTTGGAATGGGTGAGTTGTATGGCATGTGAATTCTATCTCCATAAAGCAGTTTGTGTGTTTTCTTAAAATCAAACCATAACCGTCCTGGCTGGTTTGGCTCAGTGGATGGAGCATCAGCCTGCAGACTGAGGGTCCTGGGTTCAATTCCGGTCAAGGGCACATGCTGGGTTGCGGGCTTGGTCCCCAGTAGGGGGCGTGCAGGAGGCAGCCGACCAATGATTCTCTCTCATCATTGATGTTTCTATCTCTCTCCCTCTCCCTTCCTCTCTGAAATCAATAAAAATATACACACAAAAATCAAACCATAACAATGACAGAGGGGGTCCAGGGAGGTGAATGAGTCCGAGTGTAGCCAGGAGGCTGTGGCTGTGTGTCCGGCTGGGCTTTGCAGGCCCAGGGAGGAGGGGGAGGTGGCCAAGTGGGGGAGATGTTTGAGGGCGGACAGCGCAGTGCGGTCGGTCATGGAGGAGGCCTGGCTTCCCTCTGCCCCCCCCCCCCGCCCCCACCCCCACCCCCACCCCCCGCTGCTCTCGTTAAATCAGGTTTTAGTCCTAATCTCATCTCTCAGGATTTCTAAACCACGTGAGAAGGTGAAATAATTCCATTTATCTTCCTCTCTGGAGCCCTTCGTCCCAAGGGCCTTGTGCCTCCAACCAAATGGAAACCAATTACCGCCCCCCCCCCCCCCCCCCCCCCCCGCCGCTCTCTGTCTCTAATTATTATGCAACCAAATGCCCAGGAAGGCGGGGGAGGGAGCCCCGTAAAGCCCATTGGGCAGAAGCGGGGTCACCCCCTCCGCAGGGCAGGCGCCTCCCCTTCTCCGTGGGACTTACAGGATTGAAAGCGGCCGCAGGTCGCCCCGTGGTTGTTCGGCACAGTTACCGGAGCTGGAACCGCAGCCGAATAAGAAAGTGCCCCCCCCACATCAACACCCCCCACAGCCCTTTGACCTACTGGGTGCCGACGGACCAGCCCCACCGTTGACTGCAGCGTGGCCCAGGGGCCCCTCGTTCACAAGGGACCAGCAGTTCCAAGGGAGCGGGCCGGCGGGCTCTGAGCTCCTGCGCGGGGCTGGTGCCACCCCGTCTCCTGCGCCCGATGGGACCGACGGCGCAGAGACACAGACCACCTGCGGCAGGACTCCACACCCCCTCCGCCTGCAAAAACACCAAAATCAGGGAGGGCCACTGGGTGGGGGGGGGATCACGTCGCCGTGTTCCCTTCTGTGCGGTGGCCCCGCTGGGTGGTCTCACCCCGTCCCCATTACATCCATTCCGTGTGCGCGAGGCGGGCTCCTTGCGGGGACCCCAAAGGACAGTCCTCCGCGTATGTGAAGGTTTCTTTTCTGCAGTCTCCGTGACCTGCGATCCATGGCAATCTGAAAAGATTACATGGAAAATTCCAGAAATAAACAATTCATACGTTTCAGAGCGTGTGCCGTTCTGAGTAGCGTTGTGATGACATCGTGTGCCATCTGCTCCATCCTCGGAGCTCGGCTGTGAGTCACCGCTCTGCCCAGTGTCTCCACGCCACATGCCAATAAGGGAGACGACGCTCACGTAACCTTTACTCCAGTGCATTGTCACAGTTGTTCTCTCTTTTTTTATTTTTTTTATTTTTTAAATATATTTTATTGATTTTTTACAGAGAGGAAAGGAGAGGTATAGAGAGTTAGAAACATCGATGAGAGAGAAACATCGATCAGCTGCCTCCTGCACACTACCTACTGGGGATGTGCCCGCAACCAAGGTACATGCCCTTGACCGGAATCGAACCTGGGACCCTTCAGTCCGCAGGCCGATGCTCTATCCACTGAGCCAAACCGGTCAGGGCTGTTCTCTTTTTTTTTTTTTTAATATATATATATATATATATATTTTTATTGATTTCAGAGAGGAAGGGAGAGGGAGAGAGAGATAGAAACATCAATGATGAGAGAGAATCATGGATCGGCTGCCTCCTGCACGCCCCCTACTGGGGATCAAGCCCGTAACCCAGGCATGTGCCCTTGGCCAGAATTGAACCTGGGACCCTTCAGTCCACAGGCCGATGCTCTATCCACTGGGCCAAACTGGCCAGGGCACAGTTGTTCTCTTTTATTATTAGTTACTAGTAGCCCTGCCCACAAATCCATGTGCCAGTAGCTCGCTGCCGCCCTCCAGTAGCTCTCTGCCCACTGCCCAGCCCCCCTGTAGCTCCCTCCACTCCTCCACCCCATAGCTTGCTGCCCTGCCCCCTCCTGTAGCTCTCCGCCACCCGCTTGTAGCTCACTGCCCCACCCTCCTGCTGATGCGTGATCCGGTCGTTAATCGGTTGGTCCATAGGCTTCACGGCATAACGACCATTTGCGTATTACATCTTTATGATGTAGGATTGATGTTCGTCTCATGCTGTGCTTAACTTGTAAGTTAATTTCATTGTAGATGTATATGTATAGGAAAGGACATCGTATACATAGGGTCGGGTATTGCCTGTGGTTTTAGGCACCCACTGGGGTCTGGGAACTAATCCATCACGGATAAGGGGGGACGACTGTACATTTCCTATTTTCATGTCCTAATTCCTGCCTTTGGTTAATTTTTTTAAATATATTTTATTCATTTTTTACAGAGAGGAAGGGAGAGGGAGAGAGAGTTAGAAACACCGATGAGAGAGAAACATCCATCAGCTGCCTCCTGCACACCTCCCACTGGGGATGTGCCCGCAACCAAGGTACATGCCCTTGACCAGAATCGAACCCGGGACCTTTCAGTCCGCAGGCTGACACTCTATCCACGGAGCCAAACCGGTTAGGGCTGGTTAATTTTTTAAAGATATTTTTATTGATTTCAGAGAGGAAGGGAGAGGGAGAGAGAGAGAAGCGTCAATGATGAGAGAGAATCACTGATTGGCTGCACACCGCTCACTGGATCGAGCCCTAACCCTGCGCATGTGCCCTGACCGGGAATTGAACCCTGACCTCCTGGTTCATAGGTCAGCGTTCAACCACTGAGCCAGGCCGGCCGGGCTTCCTGCCTTTGTGTTTTTCTCTTGGAGCAGCCCTGTGCTGTCCTCCCAGCTCTGCTCCATCCCGGCCCTCCTTCCAAGCCTCTCTTGCAAGGTGCCCCTGAGCGGTGTGCCCTGACTCCCCCCCCCCCCCCAGCCTCTCCCTCACCTGCCCTCCAGGTGGGCTGTCAGCGAGGACGGGCGGCGGCCCTTCTGGGAAGATCGAAACCTGCATTCGTCAGCCGCCAAGAAACCAACCTTTCAGCCGGGAGAGCGAGCTGAATGTGGTCCAGCGCTAAAAAGGCTTATTTTTAGAGGCAACAAACGGGGGTTTGTTTGTGGAGCTGGCATCGGAGCCGCTGCGCAGCAAAGGGCCTGCTGGCTGCGCAGGAAGCTGGGCGGCTGGAGAGGCCGACTTCAAACGCCGCGGGAGGAGGCCTTCAAGGAATGCGAGGGGAACGGTGTCTCTGCGTGCAGTCCACCCGAGGTCAAAGGCAGCCAGTGCGGAGACTGTGTGCTGCCGCGGCCGGCCAGCTGCCCCAGAGGCCTCGGAGCTGCACGTCTGCGGAGCGAAGGGCCAGGCTCTGCAGTCCCTGTGGGCTCCGAAGGCCCCGGGACTTCTAAACGAGATGTGGGTTTCAGAGCATGGGCGACATCTGGGCTAATGCCTTGACATCCCTCATTTTTTCTTGCATGCACTTTTTCATTTACTTTTTTTTTTAATATATTTTATTGATTTTTTACAGAGAAGAAGGGAGAGGGATAGAGAGTTAGAAACATCGATGAGAGAGAAACATCAATCAGCTGCCTCTTGCACACCTCCCACTGGGGATGTGCCCACAACCAAGGTACATGCCCCTGACCGGAATCGAACCCGGGACCCTCAGTCCGCAGGCTGACGCTCTATCCACTGAGCCAAACCGGTTTCGGCTCATTTACCTTTTTAATATATATTTTTATTGACTTCAGAGAGGAAGGGAGGGGGAGACAGAGAGAGAAACATCAGTGATGAGAATCATGGATCGGCTGCCTCCTGTGCGCCCCACACTGGGGATCCAGCCCACAGTGCCCTGACCGAGAATCGAACTGTGACCTCCTGGTTCCTAGGTCGATGTTCAGCCCCGGAGCCACCGGCCCGGCTCATGTATTTTTGAATATGCCCGGTTTGCTCCTATGATACTGGCATTTTTCTCTGTGCAGAAGAAGAACGTGGCGCAAACACACTTGGAGGTTCTGGGAGCCCCGTGAGCGGCTGGGTTCTGACCCCCGGGACTCGCAGTTGGACTGTCCCCGCCGGCACCACTGTCCCTCGCTCTGTCTGCCGAGCTGGAGGACCTACAGGCCGTCCTGCTGTGACCAGCTCTTCACCGGCCAGGATGCCCTCGAGGCTCGTCCAGGGTCTGGGCTGAGTGCCACTGTGTGTGTAGAGCGCATCGGTGCGCCCGTGAGCGTCTCTCCCGGGAGGGAGGCAAGAGCAGGTGCTCACGTGGGTGTGCAGTTGGTCCTTCTTGGTGAACGCACGCAGAGCGCTCTGGCAGAGCCTCAGAGGCGGGGGGAGAGGCCGCGAGGGGGGACATCTGGGATTCAGAAGGTCAGCGTCTGCACAGCCAACCCGAATGCCGCTAGCCGCTGTCAATGGCGCCCTCTGTCGGTGAGAATCTGAATTTATGTCTTAGAAATGGTGACAGTACCCCATGACTTCCCCCCCAAAATTTTTTTAAGGTGGTAAAATATATGTAACATCAAATTTACCATTTTGACCATTTTTAGTGTGCAATTCACTGGCCCTAAGGACATTCACAGTGTCGTGTGACCATCGCCACCCCCCAAACGCAGAACTTTTCCATCTGGGAGAACTGAAGTTCTACCCCTTCCAGGCGTCCTCAAACTACGGCCCGCGGGCCACATGCGGCCCGCCGAGGACATGGATCCGGCCCGCCGGGTGCCGCTGCCTGTCCTGCTTAGCAGCCGACGCGCCCCGGGCCCGCAGTGCGCATAGGAATTTGTTCATAGTTTTTTTTTTTTTTTTTAAACTATAGTCCGGCCCTCCAACCGTCTGAGGGACAGGGAACTGGCCTCCTGTTTAAAAAGTTTGAGGACCCCTGCCTTAGACCCTAGTTCCCCATTCCCTCCCGTCCCTGGCAGCCACTATCCCGTCTTCATGACCTTGACCACTCTGGGTGCCTCATATAAGTGGCATCAGCAGTCTTTGTCCTTCTGGGACTGGTTATGTTCACTAACACAATGTCTTCCAGTGTCACCCACATTGTAGCCGCTGTCAGAATGTCCCTGCTTTTTAAGGCTGAACAATATTCCACCGTGTGGACAAGCTGCACTTCCTTTACCCATTCATCAACCGATGACACCGGGTTGCTCCACCTCCTGGCTGTTGTGAATAAAGGCTGCCATGAACGTGGGTGCACAAAAATATTTTAAAAATTTGTCATGATAATTTCCAAGGGAAAGCTTAAAGCTACCACAAAGAAAACAAATCAACGTCCATTGGAAGGAATTCGGCATCAACAAAAGTGAGTTCTGGTGAAGGGTATAGAGCAGAGATGCCAGACTTTCTCAGCTCAGGGTGTCCTTGGTGCCCCTGATCAAAAAGAAAACAAAACAGAAAAACAAAAAGCTTGAACTGTTATGTTCATTAAATAGTTAGATCCAAACAACTTAACAAGTACTTACGTTCTAACAATTAAATAGCTGTTTGACGTAAAATACATGTACGTAGAGAGGAAACGTATTTTTATTTTATTCCTTAACAACCCAATTACTTACTAAGGGGGAGGGGTGTGCCCTATTGGGCATGTTGCAAATTCTGCAACCTTTTTTTTAAAAAAATATATTTTATTGATATTTTACAGAGAGGAAGGGAGAGGGATAGAGAGCTAGAAACATCGATCAGCTGCCTCCTGCACACCTCCCACTGGGGATGTGCCTGCAACCAAGGCGCATGCCCTTGACCGGAATCAAACCTGGGACCCTTCAGTCCGCAGGCCGACGCTCTATCCACTGAGCCAAAGCGGTTTCGGCAAATTCTGCAACCTTAAATCAGATTGGCCAGCACCCCCTGCATTTCCACAGCAGCCACCGCAAGCCGAGCTTCATGAGGCCCTGGCATCATCGAAGAAAAGCGGCACAACCTACTGTTGAGAGAGAAGGAAAGAATGGCAGTGCCCCTCACTGTCACAGTGTCGACCAGCAGGCCGAGACGCCGGCGAGGAAAGGTAACGGTGTCCCGGCACTGGGCACAGCTGCCTGTCCCAGGCCGGGGGCGGAACGGCACCCCTCCCAACTCGAGGACCCACTAAGTCACGGTGCTAAACCCAGGCTGGAGGGGTTTACGGCCATGCTGTGCAATCGACCAAGCTCCATCCATTCCTATTGATTTTTGGTACTACTTTATTTTACTTTTTAACTATCGGCCCAGTGCACGAAATTCGTGCACGGGGGGGGGGTGTCCCTCAGCCTGGTCTGCACCCTCTCCAATTTGGAACCCCTCGGATTGGGCCTAAACCGGCAGTTGGACATCCCCCTCACGATCCGGGACCGCTGGCTCCTAACCGCTCGCCTGCCTGCCTGCCTGATTGCCCATAACCGCTTCTGCCTGCCAGCCTGATCGCCCCCTAACTGCTTCCCTGCCGGCCTGATTGATGCCTAACTGCTCCCCTGCTGGCCTGATTGCCCCAACTGCCCTCCCCTGCAGGCCTGGTCACCCCCAAGGCTTTTATTAGTATAGATACATTTTTATTGGTTTTAGAGAGGATAGGAGAGGGAGAGGGAGAGGGAGGGAGAGAGAGAAACATCAATGATGAGAGAGAATCATGGATGGGCTGCCTCCTACACGCCCCTCACTGGGAATCGAGCCCACAACCCAGGCATGTGCCTTGACCGGGAATTGAACTGTGACCTTCTGGTTCATAGGTCGACCCTCAACCACTGAGCCACACCGGCCGAGCAGTGCCATTTTATTTTCTCTTCATTAAACTTTGTTTCAATGGGCCTCAAAATTCTGCAACAGATTTAAAAGTCAAGATGTTTCCATTAAATAGTATTCATTTTAAAAACTAACAACTTGAGGAGAAACCAAGATGGCGGCATAGGTAAACACCTAAACTGCTGCCTCGCACAACAATTTCAAAACTACAACTAAAAGACAGAACGGACACCATCCAGAACCACACGAAAGCTGGCTGAGTGAAAATTCTACAACTAGAAGGAAGGAGAAAAGCTCACAGAGAATTGGAGGTACGGCAAAGGTGCTTTGTGCGCGCAGAGAGGAAGGGCGGCTGAGAGCCTGGCTGACTTCCTCTGGCGGAAGGGGGAAGAAAGCCTCCGACCGCACTGAACCCCAGTTCTGACTGCACTGAACCCCAGTTCCGGGCGAACCCCTGGGGACCCACGCTCTTACGGGGGGAGTCTGGACTCTCGGGCGGAGACTCGAGCTGGGAAAGGCAGAAGTCTGAAGGTGCACGCGGGCCAGTGCGCACAAAGGCTGCGGAGGTTGCCATAGGCTTTCCCTAGTGGAAGGGAGTCAGAGGATCCTGACTGCACTGAGCCCCAGTTCTGACTGCAGTGAACCCCGGTTCCAGGCGAGCCCCTGGGGACCCACGCTCTTGTGGGGGGAGTCTGGACTCTCGGGCGGAGACTCGGGAGCCGGGGAAGGCGGAGGACTGAAAGCGCGCCCGCGCCGGTGCGCACAAGGGCTGCGCACAAGGGCTGCGGAGGTTGCCGCGGGCTTTCCCTGGTGGAGGGGAGTCAGAGGCTCCTGACGGCACTGTGCCCCAGTTCTGACTGCAGTGAACCCCGGTTCCAGGCGAGCCCCTGGGGGCCCACACTCTTGTGGGGGGAGTCTGGACTCTCAGCCGGAGACTCGAGCTGGGGAAGGCGGAGGACTGAAAGCGCACGTGCGCACAGGGGCGGGGCTGACAGGAAGCCAAGACTGAGGCTCCACCCCATCCAAGCTGAGCACAGAGGCTATTGCAATTTGGCAAGTCTAATCCTATAAGGCTGTCTCCAGCACCGAACTTCTCCCAGCATAGACACAGTTGATCCTTACAGCCAACTGGCCCGGAGGTCAATTCTTCCCAGTGATACCAACAACAATAAAGACTTAATTACAACAAGGCTGTACACACAGTCCACAAAGGGGTGCACCAAGAGTGTCCACCTCAGGTTAACTGGGGAAGCAGACCCACTGGACCATATTGGAAACCTAGCACAAATATCTACCTTACCAACTCAGGGAATCAGTGAAAATGCGGGGTCAAAGAATCAGATCACAAACGAAAGAAATGGAGGAAAACAAACGACTGGATATAGAATTCAAAACCACGGTTATAAGACTTTTTAAGAATATCCTAGAAAAGGCCGATAAATATAACGAGACCCTCGAAGATATGAAAAAGGACCAACTAGAAATTAAACATACACTGACTGAAATAAAAAATATTATACAGAGACCCAGAAACAGAATAGAGGAACCCAAGAATCAAGTCAAAGAATTGAAATACAAAGAAGCAAAAAACACTCAACCGAAAAAGCAAAAAGCAAACAAAAAAATCCAAAAAGTTGAAGATAATGTAAGAAGACTCTGGGACAACTTCAAGCGTACCAACATCAGAATTATGGGGGTGCCAGAAGAAGAGAGAGAGCAAGATACTGAAAACCTATTTGAAGAAATAATGACCGAAAACTTCCCCCACCTGGTGAAAGAAATAGACTTACAAGTCCAGGAAGCCCACAGAACCCCAAACAAAAGGAATCCAAAGAGGACCACACCAAGACACATCATAATTAAAATGCCAAGAGCAAAAGACAAAGAGAGAATATTAAAAGCAGCAAGAGAAAAACAGTTAATTACCTACAAGGGAGCACCCATACGACTGTCAGCTGACTTCTCAACAGAAACTATGCAGGCCAGACGGGAGTGGCAAGAAATTTTCAATGTGATGAATAGCAAGAACCTACAACCAAGATTACTCTACCCAGCAAAGCTATCATTCAGAATTGAAGGGCAGATAAAGAGCTTCACAGATAAGGAAAACCTGAAGGAGTTCATCACCACCAAACCAGTATTATATGAAATGCTGAAAGGTATTCTTAAAGAAGAGGAAGAAGAAAAAAGTAAATATAAAAATTATGAACAACAAATACATATCTATCAACAAGCGAACCTAAAAATCAAGTGAATTAAAAACCTGAGGAGCAGAATAATCTGGTGAATATAATAGAATCAGGGGCATAGAAAGGGAGTGGACTGATAATTCTCAGGGGGAAAGGGGTATGGGGGGTTCATGAAGAGAATGGACAAAAATCATACACCTATGGATGAGGACAGTGCGGGGGAGGTAAGGGCAGAAGGTGGGGTGGGAAAGGGGTGGAGGGGAGCTATGGGGGGAAAAGGAGAAATAATTGTAATAATCTGAATAAAGATTTATTAAAAAAAAAAAAAAAAAAACAACTAACAACTTAAAACCTCTCTCTCTCTCTCTCACACACACACACACACACACACACACACACACACACACACACAGAGGAATAGTCCATACAGCGGTCACCAACCGGTTGTCCGCGGACCACTGGTGGTCCGTGAGGTCCGAAAGGTTGGCAACCGTTGGCAGAAAGCATTCTTCCTTCCTTCTGGAAGTTTTACGATGCATTAGTGCCCATAACCCGTCTTTTACATTATACTTAAACTAGTGACCCGTGCACATTGAAAGGAAATAGATTAGAAGACATTTTAATATTGCGATTCGCCTTTCTCTGTAATAGAAGTGTCCATCAAATTCACGATCGACAAGGACAAATCAAAACACACGTGTGTGATTGGAGCCAGTGAGAGCTTTATATGTGTCGCGCATGTGTGAATCAACGTTTATTTTTATTTATTTTTATTATTATTTTTTTAGGGGTGACCAGGCCTGCAGGGGAGGGCAGTTGGGGGGGGGGTTCAACGTTTATTTTTAAATTGCCAGTGCGCCTCCTACGTACGGGCCGGTTGATCGGTCGGCCGGTCACTTAGCCTTTTATGTATAAAGATGCCCACTTGAGACGAACAGTTCTGAGACCTTTCTTCCACCGCTGATAACACTCTATTTTGTGTTGTGTCCCAAATGACCCAATTATTTACTAAGGGGGTGTGTGCCCTATTGAGGGGGTGGGGGTGTGTGTCATAATTTCCTTTACTCTGTCCAAGGGTTTCTCCCTCTCAGGCTTATGAGATTTAAAAAAAGACACAGGTATCCTCGAGGTCCAACTTACTGCGGGTCATGGACGTGGTCCCGGGGTTCTGTCGGCATTTCCTCCAACCAGAGGGCAGCCTGGGAGAACTGGGGCATCACCAAACTGCTCCCCCAACCAGCTGGGTCATGGCGCACTGGCACACGTGACCACGGGTTGGTGAGCCATTAAAGAGCGCACCGGCCTGGCTCTCCTGGTTCGCTCAGGCCTCCGTGTTTTATTCCAGAGCATTTAATGCGGCTTGAAACACCGTGCTTCCCCCTGTCCAAGCCGTGTTCCGCACACTGCATCCTTTCTCTGCAGGGAGGCCCCAACCTCAGGCAGGGCTGGCTTCCCGGCCCCACGGAACGGACGGGAACTTGGGCCTGGAGACCACCGCACTGTCCGCGAACGCTTCCCCAGCCATGCCAGCTGCTCCTCTCCTCCCACCCGCACGCCCTGCACGCCGCCGTGCGGGGGCACCGGGGGCGGAGGTCAGTCTGAGAGAGGCGCTAGGGTCAGGGTTAGGGGCGCCTGCACCGCCCTCGGCCCAGGTGCCGGAGCGGGGACCTCCGCATCAGCCCGCCCGGCACCCTCCGGCCAACCCGCAGGGCCTCCCGCCGCCCAGGCGTCCGCCGGCGGGCCAGCACGTTCTCCCAGGGCGCGTTCGCCGCGCTGACGGTGCAGCTCGCCGGCCTGGTGCCCCGCGGGAGCGGAGGATCCGGGTTCTTTCCCCGCTCCTCGCCCCCAGCACTCCAGAGAGCCTGGGGCGGGGGTGTCGCGCAGAGTCCGCTCGCTCCGGCCGCGAGCGAGCCAGCGGGGACGGCAGCAGCGGCGGGACCCGCCCGCAGCCCGACCTTCCGCGCGCCCAGCCCTCCTTGCCACAGGCCCCGCCCCCTCGACTGCCCCGCCCTCCAAGACTCCGCCCACATCTCCCCGCCCTGCAGGCCACGCCCCTCACCTTCCCCGCCCTCCGCAGGCCCGGCCCGTAAACAGCCACGCCCCTCAGAGCCCCGCCCCTCGACTGTCAAGCCCCTCACGCCCCACCTCTAGTCCCCGCCTCTTCCGTCTGCCTCACCTAGGCCCGCCTCTTCCGCCGGGCTTGCTCCCTGAGGCCCCGCCTCTTCCGGCAGCCCCGCCCCTTCCTGCGCACGTGTAGGTCGCAGTCTGGCGTCTGCTGCCAGAGCATCCTTGAGCCCCTAGTCCGTAGGTGTGGACCCCGCGCGACCCCGCCCTCGCGGCATGGGGGTCCCCAAGAGGAAGGCCGGCGGCCGGGACGGCGCGGCTTCCCCCGTGGGCGCGGCCAAGCGGGCCCGCACGGAAGAGCTCACGGGCGTGCGCTTCAAAGCTCAGCTGCGGGACCCGCAGGGCGCGGGGCCGGGTGAGTGCGGGGCGGCGCGGCGCGGAGCACGTGCGTGCCGGGCGGCCTCGGGCCGGGTGTGGGGATGTGGCCGTGCACGCAGCCCATCCTTTCTGCGGCTTTGCGGTCACCGCGGGCCAACTTCCTCCTCCTCCCCCCACCCCCCCGTTTGCAGAAGGGAAACCGAGGCCGGCGGCTGGGCTCCAGGGCCCGGGCGGCCCCAGCTCCGCGCGCAGCGCTTCCTTGCCGGGCTGTCAGCGCCCCCGGAGGCCCGGCTGGTTTGTTGTGACAGCTCCAGGGACCGCTCGCCTCCTGGCCCGGGCAGCAAACTCTAAAGCCCTTTCGCTGCAGTTGCTAGGGGAGTAAACACGTGCAGACGTTCTCACAAGTCCTGGTCAGTCCCCACTGCGAGTCCGCTCGCCACGGCCCGCTGTCCGCACTGTCCCAGCGCGTGAGTCCTGCGTCACTCACGCAGCGCCGCCTCTGGGACTGGGGTGACTTAAGAGGGAACTGGAGACCGAGAGGGAGCCATTCTGTCACTTCACGTTTTGAGAAGCGTGATGCCCTTCACAGCGCCCTGTAACCCGTGAGAACGTAGGTTATGGGGGAAACACAGGTGCACGTGCTACTGTGTGGGAACACTGGATCTGTGTCAGAATAAAACGGTGACGTTGTTTCTCCCAGGTTAAAGAAGTTACTAACTCCATAACGTAGGGTTATTAATTATTGCAGAATAGCCTCCCTTTCCAGTTTGTCTCCCACAGATTGTGTTTTTACATGGTTGAAACCTGCAGCTGCTAGGCAGTGCTGGGAGGCTATGCCTGCTTTAGCAGTTATCCATGTCATTCGTTCATCCCTTTGCTCATTGTTTACGAGTGGCTCTTATTGGCTAGGATAGAGATAAGATGGGGAGTGAACGTCAGACAGGGGCCTGCCATTGTGAGCTTACGCATAGTCCAGTGCAGAAGGCAGGCATCCATCAATAAAATCACACGGAACCGTTCTGGGAGATCCAGGAAGGCTCCGGGAGGAAGTGGCTTTCAGCGAGTGGTAGGATGGGGCAGGGGCAGGGGCAGGGGCCCGGTGGCAGGAGAAAGCATGTTTATTTAAGAGACTGCATCCATGCACACACTCGGTTTTGCTCAGAGAGCACCATGACCTCCAGGGGCAGCACTGGAACAGGTTTCGGATGGAAACCCGGGGTGACGGGTGGGTGCAGGTGAAGTCGCTGGCAGGCGTGGCAGTGAGCTGAAAGTGTGTATTTCCTGTGATGTGTGCGGGATTTGTGTTTGAATCTGGTCTCTGTCTTGGATTCTCTCTCTTTCCGTGTGTTCTCACAGCTTCCTGTGATCGGATTGCCTCACGGAACGGCATGGGTAGATGTTAGGGGGCTTGGTTCTCATCCAGGATCTAGGGAAGGCGTTGCTTCCGGCTTTACTGAGGCAGTGTTGACATACATGTAAGCCTGAGGTGTACAGGGTGATGACTTGCTACATGCATGTCGTGTGAAATGACCACTTCAGGTTAGCGAACACCGCCATGCCTTCACATCATCACCTTTTTTGGTGGGGATAATGTTTACAATCTTCTCCCTTAACAGCTTTCAAGTACATGACACAGTGCTGTTAACTGCGGTCGCCACGCTGTACCCTACATCCCCAGAACTTACTCATCTTACAGCTGCACGTTTGTACCCCAACCATCATCTCCCTACGTCCTCCCACCCCACCCCCACCCCAGCAACCTCCATTCTGTTTCTATGAGTTCAGCTGTTTTGGGTTCCACATGAGTGAGATCACACATCACTTGTCTTTCTGTGTCTGACTGATGTCACTGAATACCCTCTCGTCTATCCATGTTGCAAAAGGCAGGATTTCCTTGTTAAGGCTGAATAATACTCCACTGTGTGTGTGTGTGTGTGTGTGTGTGTGTGTGTGTAGCTGTATGTAGGTAAACATAGGCATACCACATTTCCTATATTCGTTCTCTGATTGCACCCCCTTCTTGTGGGGGTGGGAGGAAGAGCGCCGTGGGGTTGGATTGGTAAAGACCCGGGTGCTCAGGAGTGGATCGACGTGCGATCAGCGAGGACCCTGAGGGAGAAGGGTCTGCCGGGTGGACGGCTCCCAGGCCTCCCTGGCGACAGAGAGGAGGCAGTGTCATTACCGATCCCGCCTCCACATGGCTGCTCTGCCCACCTCGCTCCAGCCGCCTGGCGCTCCTGCCAGAACCCCCTCCGTCCCAGTCGCTGCTGTGATGGTTCCCGGGGGACCGTCCTTGTTGACGTGCACGTGCCATTTCAGCCTTGGAAGCGTTCGTCGCTGCCGCCAAGCAGCTGCCGCGGGAGGGCGCGTACGACGTGGTGGAAGGCTACGTCGCCATCTCCGTGGAGTGCGCGGAGGTGTTCCAGCTGCTGAGTGGGGAGCGGCCGCCCGAGAGCCAGGTACGCCTCTCCCGACGCCTGTGCAGCTGCTGTCGAGTCCCCTCGAGGAAGAGGGTCGCGATTCAGATGTCCCAGGCGCATCCCGCCTCTGCAGAGGGGTGCCTGGCCCCGTGCCGGGGGTCGCATTCGCTCTCGCGTCATGACCTTAGAAAGCATTTTAGGGGAAGCACGAGCTCCTTGTCAGTGGATACCAGCAGAAGGAGGGGTCACAGGTTCTTCAGACGTGCTGGGTTTCGGGGGTTGTTTTAACAGAAGGGAAATGGGTAGGAATTGCTTTCTGGTTCCTGGGGGCTCAGAACCGGGTGTTGAGGATCCGCTGCCGTCTCGGGGTGAGGGGGGAAGGCTTAGACCCGACCTGCCCGACGCAGCAAGGCCCGGGCGTGGCTAGAAACTTCTCTCCTCCTGTCACCGGCGTGGTTGTAAGCAAGCAATTCTCTGGGCCACTGCACTGACTCCGGGGCGGGGCCTGGGAGGCCTCGTCCTGCGAGTGCCTGGCTGAGCCGGGCCGGTCTGGGGGCAGAAACGGGAAGGTTCGCGGCGCCTCTCGCCCCCCTCGCAGGTGCTGTTGATATTTCAAGCTCTCGAGGCCATTCTCCTGCGGACAGCGAGCGACCTTTCCCATTTGCACGTCGTGGGGACCAACATTGTGAAGAAGCTGCTGCATAACCACATGAAGCTCATCTGCGAGGCCCTGTACGCCTCGGGGTACAGGTGAGGGGCCTCGGGGTACAGGTGAGGGGCCTCGGGTTACAGGCGAGGGTCCTCGGGGTACAGGTGAGGGGGCCTCGGGGTACAGGTGAGGGGCCTCGGGGTACAGGTGAGGGCGCCTCGGGGTACAGGTGAGGGTGCCTCGGGGTACAGGTGAGGGCCTCGGGGTACAAGTGAGGGGCCTCCGCGTGGCAGGACCAGCTCAGGCTCCCCAGCAGGGCTGGTGGCCTTTTCTCATCATGACATGGAGCCAGCGGCCGAGGCTCTGCCCCTCCTGCTGGTCCCCCCCCCCCCCCCGCTCTCTACTCCTCCTACAGCGGTCCCTCTCACTCCCGCCTGCTCTCCTTGCGGCCCGGGACGCTGACATCCTCGCGTGGCCTGGTCACGGGCGCCCTGCCTGTGCCCCGGGGCTCGCAGAGGCTCTCAGGGCCTTTGTGCCGTCCTGGTCCCTGTCGCCGTCGCCCTCCAGCCGCGGAGGAAATGCCACTCGTGCGCGTATTTGCCCAGCGGTGCACTCCATGCCTGTTCCCGTCACTCTCACTCTCCCGCCCCAGAGCGCAGGCTGCAGGCGGCGGGGCCTCGCTGCCCCACCTGGTGTGTGTCCCCGGCACCCGCATGGCCTACTGCTCGGTGGGTGCTCAGTAAACAGGTCCGGGCGCCTGTGCAGGGGCAGTGGCACTGCGGGGGTCCCCTGTGCCCGGGGAGGCCCTCTGCCCACGGAGGCAGGTGGGGTGGGCTCGCCCACCGTGACGCCTTACTGCACAGAGAGGGGCCGTCTTTCTAGCTCACGTTGCGTATTCCTGGGTCCTCCACAGACTCAGTTTTTTACTTTCATTTGAAATGTTTGTTACGCCTTTTTTTTTAAAGAAATAAAGCACGTCCGCACATCTGCTTTTCCCCCTTCCGGTTTGGGGCAGCAAGCCACAGCTGGGTGTGGGTGCTCCGTGCGTCTGATTTCCCCGTTGTCCCCGTGCAGGGTGGCCCGAGCCTGCCTCAGCCTGATGGCCGCCATGGTGACCCAGGGCCCCGAGGCCGCCAGGGACGTCTGCAGCCTTTTCGATCTGAATAAAAAGACCTTGTACGCCCTGGTGACCAAGCGGGACTCCAAGGTGAGTCCTGCGTCTCGTGCCTCCCGCGTGAGCCCTTTCCCCACGGAGAGCGGGCGGGTGGTTTGTCCATCCCGCTCCGGTCTCGGTCCTCACGCACCTGGAGTCAGGCCTCTGTGTGGAGGGTCATGCGCCTTGGCAGCCACTGGGCCCTGGGGGGCGGGCAGGCCTGGCTGCAGGGGGCATGGGGGCGGGCAGGCCTGGCTGCAGGGGGCATGGGGGGCGGGCAGGCCTGGCTGCAGGGGGATATGGGGGGCGGGCAGGCCTGGCTACAGGGGGATATGGAGGGCGGGCGGGCCTAGCTGCAGGGGGCATGGGGGGCGGGCAGGCCTGGCTACAGGGGGATATGGAGGGCGGGCGGGCCTGGATGCAGGGGGATATGGGGGGCGGGCAGGCCTGGCTACAGGGGGATATGGAGGGCGGGCGGGCCTGGCTGCAGGGGGCATGGGGGGCGGGCAGGCCTGGCTGCAGGGGGATATGGAGGGCGGGCGGGCCTAGCTGCAGGGGGCATGGGGGGCGGGCAGGCCTGGCTGCAGGGGGCATGGGGGGCGGGCAGGCCTAGTTCCTGGCCGCAGCGGGCCTGCCACCTGCAGAGCAGAACGACGGGGCCTCTGAAGGCAGCTGCTGTGGGCGGAGCGTCATAGTCCTCCCTTCCGTGGGGTGACTTAGCTCGTGAGCAAATGACATCTCTCCGTGGCCTCGTGCTGTGGACCCTGTGGGACGCTCCACTTGGGAGAAAGCCCTTGGAAGGTGAAGCAGTGAGGTTCTCAGAGAGACATCTGTGGCTTTTTTACGTTTCTGTGCCTCCCAAGTGCGTCTCGTAGCGAGAAGGCACTGGATTCTCCCAGAGAGAATGGGAGTGCAGCTGGTGGGCGTCGGGCTGTTGGTGGTGTTCCCGGGGGGCCCTGCAGTGTCACCTGGGCTCGGCGGTTCCGGGGGAGAAGGCACACGTCTGCGGGCTCGGTGCTCCTCCCGAGGCCTGTGCCAGCCGCAGGTCGGTCCCTCGGGGTGACAGTCCACGCTCCCTGCTGGCGCTCCAGAGCCCGGCAGCCAGGAGCGGGTTCTGCACCCCGTCCTGCGTGGGGAGCAGCCAGGAGCGGGTTCCGCACCCCGTTCTGTGTGGGGAGCAGCCAGGAGCGGGTTCTGCACCCCGTTCTGTGTGGGGAGCAGCCAGGAGTGGGTTCTGCACCCCGTTCTATGTGGGGAGCAGCCAGGAGCGGGTTCTGCACCCCGCTCTGTGTGGGGAGCAGCCAGGAGCGGGTTCCGCACCCCGTTCTGTGTGGGGAGCAGCCAGGAGCGGGTTCTGCACCCCGCTCTGTGTGGGGAGCAGCCAGGAGCGGGTTCTGCACCCCGTTCTATGTGGGGAGCAGCCAGGAGCGGGTTCTGCACCCCGCTCTGTGTGGGGAGCAGCCAGGAGCGGGTTCTGCACCCCGTTCTGTGTGGGGAGCAGCCAGGAGCGGGTTCCGCACCCCGTTCTGTGTGGGGAGCAGCCAGGAGCGGGTTCCGCACCCCGTTCTGTGTGGGGAGCAGCCAGGAGCGGGTTCCGCACCCCGTTCTGCGTGGGGAGCAGCCAGGAGTGGGTTCCGCACCCCGTTCTGTGCGGGGAGCAGCCAGGAGCGGGTTCCGCACCCCGTCCTGCGTGGGGAGATGCCCAGGGGTTTTAGACGTGACCTTGGGCGGGAGAGGTGCAGGCACTGCTTCCGGGGTGTGGATGCTCACGTGACCTGTCCCCTGTCCCAGGGCATGCACGACGTCCGGCTGGCCTACATCCAGTTCGCCCTGTCCTTCCTGATCGCCGGTGACGACAGCACCGTGGCGCAGGTGCTGGAGCTGAAAGGTGGGTGTGCCCCGCGCAGCAGCCCCTCTGCCCGGGAGGTTCCCCGCGAAGCACTGCTCCCGGGTTAGCAGGGGTCTGCGGCCTCGGCCTGCGGGACGCCAGAGGGAAGGGTGCGGCTTCCTGGCGTGGTCAGTGTGAGCCCGGTGCTCCTGCTGCGCGGGCTGCGTGCGGGGCGGGGCACGTGGCACACCCCTGCAAACGGGGCCTGCGCCAGGTCACAGCCCGAGTGCCGGTGCTTAGTCACTGAGCCGGTGTCACCACAGTGTCGGTGCTAGAGCTCCCAGGAGCCCCGCAGGCCGCTGGCTGTCTCCCTCCAGGAGGCGGCGGCGTGTGGATATGTGAGGCCCTGCCTCAGAGGGGACTCAGCAGGACAGTGAGCGCAGCACCTGGACCCACGGTCCTGGGCCATGCTCAGTGCGACCCCTGGGGTCCAGCCCTGTCGGGAGGGGAGGCCATGCCTGTAAGGACGGTGCTGGTGTCCCATCAGTGCTGCGGGTGGTGCGGGGTGCGGCAGGCATGCGCTTCAGTTCCTGCGGGCATTGGGCCGGGCGCAGCGAAACTCTTACAGGGGTCCTCAAACTACGGCCCGCTGGCTACATGCGGCCCGCCGAGGACATGGAGCCGGCCCGCCGGGGACCGCTGCCTGTCCTGCTTAGCAGCCGACGCGTCCCGGGCCCGCAGTGCGCATAGGAATTTGTTCATAGTTTTTTTTTAAACTATAGTCCGGCCCTCCAACGGTCTGAGGGACAGGGAACTGGCCCCCTGTTTAAAAAGTTTGAGGACCCCTGCGTCTTAGCATGTTCGGTACAGCCAGGCCAGGTCCGCTCGCTTGTCCTAAGGAGTAACGAGCGGTGCGAGTGGAGGTGTGATGGGGCCGTCCTCCCGTTAGCTGAGAGTTAGCCCTCGCCACCGGCAGGCGTTGGGGAGCACCGAGGGCGGCCGTGGGTGGGGAGCAGCTGCTGAGTGAGGGGACATGACTCACATCGGGCTTCCTAACCGCCTCTGATGGGGACACGTTCAGTCATGAAACGGTACGTGTGACCCCATTTCACTAAAAGTTAAACACACAGAGCCTGGATACGCCAGAAGGTTAGCGGGCAGCTGGGAGCCCCGAGGTCAGCAGAGTTAACCGTAACCTCCGGCTGCGGTGTTAACGCTGATTCCAACTCCCGTTCCTGTGCTGTGTCTGGTGTCTCCCTGGCTTTCCTTCTCTGAGAAGAACGGATCCACTCTCACAGAGCGGTGTGCCCATGAAGCACGTGCAGAGCGAGTGAGGCTGTAAACGCTTCCGTGTCTGTGCCGGCCGAGTCCCCGGGGCACAGGCACCCCAGGCTGTGCTGGCCGAGTCCCCGGGGCCACAGGCACCCCAGGCTGTGCCGGCCGAGTCCCCGGGGCCACAGGCACCCCAGGCTGTGCCGGCCGAGTCCCCGGGCCACAGGCACCCCAGGCTGTGCCGGCCGAGTCCCCGGGGCCACAGGCACCCCAGGCTGTGCCGGCCGAGTCCCCGGGGCCACAGGCACCCCAGGCTGTGCCGGCCGAGTCCCCGGGGCCACAGGCACCCCAGGCTGTGCCGGCCGAGTCCCCGGGGCCACAGGCACCCCAGGCTGTGCCGGCCGAGTCCCCGGGGCCACAGGCACCCCAGGCTGTGCCGGCCGAGTCCCGGGGCCACAGGCACCCCAGGCTGTGCCGGCCGAGTCCCCGGGGCCACAGGCACCCCAGGCTGTGCCGGCCGAGTCCCCGGGGCCACAGGCACCCCAGGCTGTGCCGGCCGAGTCCCCGGGGCCACAGGCACCCCAGGCTGTGCCGGCCGAGTCCCCGGGGCCACAGGCACCCCAGGCTGTGCCGGCCGAGTCCCCGGGGCCACAGGCACCCCAGGCTGTGCCGGTCGAGTCCCCGGGGCCACAGGCACCCCAGCCTGTGCCGGCTGAGTCCCCGGGGCCACAGGCACCCCAGCCTGTGCCGGCCGAGTCCCCGGGGCCACAGGCACCCCAGGCTGTGCCGGCCGAGTCACTGGGGCCACAGGCACCCCAGGCTGTGCTGGCTGAGTCACTGGGGCCACAGGCACCCCAGGCTGTGCTGGCCGAGTCCCCGGGGCCACAGGCACCCCAGGCTGTGCTGGCTGAGTCCCTGGGGGTCACAGGCACCCCACATTCTACCACCACTCAGTGAAATGACCACCATCACTTTAAAGACATCTCTGAGCAAGTCTAAGCACAGAGGATTATGGAAAACAGAGTCATGGCACATACTGCCTTTGGAGAGGCCAGTGAAGTCCATTTTCGGCAGTTGACGTGAGAAACGGGAAGCAGAACAGGACTGGGAGCCGCCGAGGCCCTCGTGGTTCTGTCGGCGGAAGGGACCCTGCGGCACGGCGGGGCTGCTGCCCGATGAAGAGGCAGAACTTTCAGGAAGGAAGGGGGCCCGGCTGCTGTGCCTCGAGGAGGTGCTGCTCTGGGCTCCTGCCGGAGATGCGGCTCATGCTCCCGCTTTCCTTTCAGAGTTCCTCCCCTGCGTCTTCACCTCGGGCGTCAAGGAGGATCGGATTTCCACAGTCGAGATGCTGTTGTCCACGCTGCAGACAAAGGTGCGCGTCCGGTACCCACGCGTCTGCCCTTCGCGACCGGGGTTTCACGGGCCTCAGCTGCCGAGGTGGCCGTGAGAGGGCCGGGAGCTGTTCCCAGGCAGAGCGTGTGCTGGGGCCGCAGCCCTGAGGGTCGGGGCTGAGCAGCGCGGAGACGGGGAGGAGCGGCGGGCACCGTTCCGGGAAGCAGGTCGCTGGGAGCCGTGACGGCCACGGTGGTGTTTGGTGCCGTCTGGCACGTCTGTCTTTTACGAGCGTCTTAGGGGCGTTGTGAAACCTGCCTCACGGATCCCTGTGACACAGCGGCACCTGAGCGGTCAGTTAGAAAAGCCCTCTGACCCTCCGCACGTAGAAGTTGTCGGAGGCCGCGGACGGGGAGTCCGGGTGGAAAGGCGATTGGCACTGTGAACCTAGCACAGCGGTTCCCCCCCGACCTCCCGGGCACCCGGCATGTCTGTGGCGTGGCGGTCAGCACTGGGAGCTGCAGCTGCGGCCAGCGGTCAAGCGGGGTGCTGCGCTTCACCCCCAGTCAGGCCGGGATGCCCCGCGGCCGGCGGCGGGCCCCAGAGCCAGGTGCTGTGGTTGGGAGCCCTGGTTTAAAGCCGGGCAGGTAGAGATGCAGGGGTCTCACCTGCCACCCTAGCATCGGCTTAAAACTTTCGTTCTAGCGAAGACGCTCTGAGTTGGATGCTTTCTGCGGGGCGTGGCCCTCGGGGCACAGCAGGTCTGGGGTGTGTGTCCAAGGTCTTAAAAACGTGTGCAGCCCTAGCCAGTGTGGCTCAGTGGATAGAACGTCGGCCTGTGGACTGAAAGGTCCCAGGTTCAATCCCGGTCAAGGGCACATGCCCGGCTGTGGGCTCGATCCCCAGAGGGGACTTGCAGGAGGCAGCCGATCCATGATTCTCTCTCATCGTGGAAGTGTGTCTCACCGTGGGTGTTTCTATCTCTCCCTCTCCCTTCCTCTCTGAAATAAATACAACATAATATTTTTAAAAACCATGTGCAGACGTTGGGGTGGGGGCTGCCTCAGAACCACCGGGAATGTATTTGAGGAACGTCACCCCCAGAGGTTCAGAGGATCGTTGGGGCGGAACTGGGAGCGGCACCACAGTTCCCGCCCACGGTCAGGTGCAGCACAGACCGTACAGGCGGTGGCCACAGCCTGGGATCGGGACGCCCTGGGGTGCACCGGGGCTGGCGAAGTAAGTCACGGTCACTCGGAGGGCAGGACATCAGCCCTCAGGTGCTTTCAGAGGATGCTGGCCGGCGTGGGGACGCTCGTGCTGTGTCAGGAGCAGCAATGCTGTGAGCGCACAGGGCCGCAAAGAGGCGGAGCCCAGCCAGTGTCTGCACGTGCATCGCGTGGGACAAGGGTGGGGCACGCGTGTGCTGAAGGGAAACACACCAGATGCTGACGCTAGTAGCGAGGGGGTGGGTTATTAGTGACTTCCGTTTTTTCTTCATATTCTCATTTTTAAGAAAATATATCTTTATTGATTTCAGAGAGGAAAGGAGAGGGAGAGAGAGAAACGTCAATGATGAGAGAGAATCATAGATCAGCTGCCTTCTGCACGCCCCCCACTGGGGATGGAGCCTGCAACCCGGTATCAAACTGTGACCTATGACCTGGTGCGTGCGCACACCGGCCAGGCTTGTTCCCTTTCTTTGGGCCAGATACTTTGTCACAAGGCTGCATCCTTTTCACAACGACAAAAACAACGAACGCTCTTAAAAACGGAATTCCTTGACATTGCTCTGTTTCCCTGTTTTCAGGTGGTTCACAATAAACGTATCACAAAAACCCAGAAGGTTCGTTTCTTCACCGGGCAGCTGCTGACCCACATAGCGTCTCTCTACAGCTGGAACGGGGTCGTCGACGTGGACCTGGGGCCCACCGAGGTGCGTCGCCGTCGCTGGCCTCGCCGTCAGCGCGTGAGCCTCACAGCCAGACGCTGACGGCGGCACACACGCCTCCTTTACAGTGTCTGTCCCTCTGGCCGGTTTCTTTTGGCCTTCGCTTACGTTAGTTTTCCACTCAGATCCAACACGATTTTTAAAGTTTTATTTTTATGGTAAGATTTTTTTTTCCTACTCTGTGGTATGATATGAAATTTTTTTAAAAGACTTTTTATTAGCCCTAGCCAATTTGGCTCAGTGGATAGAGCGTCCGCCTACAGACTGAAGGGTCCCAAGTTTGATTCTGGTCAAGGGCACATGCCCGGGTTGCGGGCTCCATCCCCAGTAGGGGGTGTGCAGGAGGCAGCCAATCAATGATTCTCTCTCATCATTGATGTTTCTATCTCTCTCTCCCTCTCCTTCTCTGAAATAAAAAATATATTTTTAAAAAGATTTATTATTACTATTTTTTAGAGAGAATGGAAGGGAGAGAGAAACATCAATAATGATATACAATCATGGATCGGCTGCCTCCTGCACGCCCCCCCCCACGGGGGATGGAGCCCGCAACCCGGGCATGTGCCCTGACGGGAATTGAACCCCGACCTCCTGGTGCCTGGGACGACGCCCACCACTGAGCCACGCCGGCCAGGGCTGAACTTTTGTTCTAATGAGAAAACTGCTCCCTCAGCTGAGTGACCTCTGAATGTCCCCGAGGTGCTTGCCCAGTAGAACTGGAGGGTCGCGCCGGCTCTGCCTCCTCTCGCCTGCCCCTTCGTTCCCTTCCATTGTTGTCAAGGCCGGCCTTTGGAGCTCCAGGGCCGGCTGCTGGGCCTCAGACCCTCAGCACCAGGGAAGCGCATCCCTCGCCCGCGTGAGCTTTGCGTGGCGCCGTCACTGACGTGCCCAACGGGGACAGCTGCTCCCGTGGACCAAGGCCAGTGTCTCTCGGTTCTCGTCTGAAATCCTGGGGGTGCTTGTGAGCATGGACTTGGCCGAGTCGCGAAGCCTGGGAATTCCTGTGACTTAATTACCCCAAGAGCTGGTTTCCGGCCCCTCATCTCCGACCCCAGGGCCTCTGGTTGGGAGCGTGTCCTGTGAGTGCCTTTCCCGGGAGCCTCAGCGCCACGCACACACTCGCAAGGGTGGAATTCTGTTGAAAAGGGCAAGAGAAATCGAGTCGTTCTGAAGTTGGTTTAAAAACACAGGTTTAAACGCGCCCCTCCTCGCAGGAGTGCTTTCTCACGCTGACTGCTGCTTGTTTTCCGTTGATTTTTTTTTTTTAATATATTTTATTGATTTTTACAGAGAGGAAGAGAGAGGGATAGAAAGTTAGAAACATCGATGAGAGAGAGACATCGATCAGCTGCCTCCTGCACGCCCCCTACTGGGGATGTGCCCGCAACCCAGGTACATGCCCTTGACCGGAATCGAACCTGGGACCCTTCAGTCCGCAGGCCGACGCTCTATCCATTGAGCCAAACCGGCCAGGACTTCCGTTGATTTTTTAATGGCGCCGAGCGTTGACTTCGCAGTGTTTTCTGAGCTCCCCTGGCCTCGGCCCTGTCCTTTCCTCTGTAACTGCCCTGGAGGCCTCTCCTGGGGCTTCCACGCATTCTTCGCCCTCCCAGGCTTCTGCCGAGGACGCGGGGCGGGGCCTGGTGCGGGAGCGCGTCCACGGCTTCCTGACGGACCTCTGCTGCTCGCTCAGGCACGGCATCAACTTCCATGACGCGTCCTTGGGAACCTCTGGCAGGTGAGTGTCCTCAGGGGCCACCACCCGGGACTGCGCGAGCGCTAGGGGGGCAGTCGTGCCGGGTAGGACTGGAAGGGGACCCCTGCCTGACCCGTCTCCCGTGAGCCTTAGAGCCCCGAGGCTTCCAGCCTGTGCCTCCGGGAGCAGGTCTCAGGGCAGCAGTGGGCCTGCCCCCAAGAGAAGCACCTGTCACGGGGGGCAGGGGGGGCCCTGCTCTCTCGGGGGCGGGGCCTGAGGCTCAGGCTGCCCCGGAGTGGGCCTCGCCACCCTCCCGAGGGTGGCATTGCTGCCCAGGTTAGCGGAGGGGCCAGGTCAGTCCCGCTGTGAGTGGCAGGGCTCAGGTTTGACCCCAGGATGTCTGCTTCCACGGTCACCTTCATCGCCGCTCCCCAGAGACGGCTGCTGACCCGCTAGGGTTTCCCCCTCTCGCTTCATGATCCCTAACGACAGTGTCTCCCCGCAGCCCACCGCTGGCAGCTCCTGTAGACTTTGTAGCTCTGACACGGCCACGCAGCTCGTGTGGTTACTTTGTAGCAGCAATGGCCGCTGTTGGACACACTGTCCTCAACGGGCCCTTGGCTCGGTGACAGGGGAGCATCGGACACGTGGTCGCTGTGAAGGCTCCTGTTTCTTTTCTTTTTTTTTTTTTAAATATATTTTATTGATATTTTACAGAGAGGAAGGCAGAGGGATAGAGAGTTAGAAACATGGATGAGAGAGAAACATTGATCAGCTGCCTCCTGCATACCTCCCACTGGGGATGTGCCCGCAACCAAGGTACATGCCCTTGACCGGAATCGAACCCGGGGCCCTTCAGTCCGCAGGCCGACGCTCTATCCGCTGAGCCACACCGGTCAGGGCTAGGCTCCTGTTTCTTAGCCCCCAGGTGATCCCTACAGGGAGGAGCTTGTGTGACTTCGTTTAACCAGTGAGGACGGGCCAGCGCGGTGGGGATTTCCCTCCCTGCTGTCACTCGGGCCCCGTTCTGATTCTGAGATGGTTCGGATCGAACTTGCCACAGCGTTTCTCTTTCTCACCAGTCAGCACATCTCACTCTCCTCCAGCGTTGGAGCCAGGCTCATAGTCTAATGTAACACAGGCCGTGCTTAAGGCGCACACGTGTCCCTTGAGTAGATCCATGAGCTAGAGCAGCGTCGCCAGCCGGTGGTCCGCAGACCGCTGGAGGCCCGTGAGGTCCAGAAGGCTGGCGACGCTGGGCTCGATGGTCCTTAAAGGAGCACGTGAGTCAGCGTGTGGGTCCGATTCACTAAGTGCTGGTTTACACACGGTTAGAAGCCACAGCAAAATGCTTGTGCTTCCGGGAGAGGCAGGGAGTTTGGCGTGTGGGGGCCTTAATGGGAAGCTTGAGGAGAGCTAAAGCGAGTACCGCACCAGCCCTCGATTCCTGGGGTCTCCATGCCGGCGCCCCCCCTCAGGAAGGCCTTCTCAGGGCCCCTGCTGAAGTCGCTCCGCGTCCCTGTCCTTCCCCTGCTCTGCTCCTGGCTGGGACGGCCCGCCCCGCGTGTTGGTTGACTGCTTGTATGTTACCTGGTGGGTGAGGGTGAGAACAGGCTGCTCTGCAGAGCCTGGTGCGTAGCGGTGCCTGGTGAAGCGGGGGCCGTGGCGTGGGCAGGCCCGAGGGCCCATGCTTTGGGTCTGGCGGGCCCCAGTCTGTGGGAGCCGACCGCCCAGCTGTGCCCTTGCAAGCGGGAAGCAGCAGGACGTGAGCAGACAGACGTTCACCTCGTCTCGTCTGTGCATCTCACTCGTTTCTGTTCCCTGGTTGTGGGCGTGGTATTTTAGTCTGTGGATTTCATTCCTTCACGTGACAGCACAGCACGAACTATGTTTCCCTTATGAAATTTGCATGTTAAAGGTTTTTAGCTTTTATGTAGTTTTACTTAATTTTGGGGAAATGTTGACTGCATGTAAAGCTGCCCTGTAGCACCTTAGACGTGGGGGGTTCTGGAGGGGACACCAGGCAGGGAGGCCCTGGAGGCGAGCGGCAGGGCTGCAGGGAGGCGAGGCTGTGACACCTCCCGCTGACCCCCCCTCCTCTGCAGAGGCGGGAACCTGACGCTCCTGCACTTCCTGTTGGGCTTGAAAACGGCCCCGGACGACGAGCTGGTGGCCGAGCTGGTGGTGAGCATCCTCAGAGTGTGCCCGGACCTGCTGCACAAGTACTTCAAGGAGGTCACGTTCTCCTTCCTGCCCCGAGCGAAGGCCACGTGGGCCAACAACATCAAGCTGCTGCACAAGGTGAGGCGGGGGTCTCAGCTCCCGAGGACGGGCCGAGTCTCCGATCGGGCGGCGGGAGAGGGTGACCGTGACCCACTGAGTGTGGGAGGCTGTAGGTGGCGCGGCTGCGGCCTTCTCCACGCGCTCCTGTTCACCGAGCTGAACCGTGGGCTCCGCCTGGGAGTCCCCGGAGCCAGTTTCACCCGGTTTTCAGGCAGCGAGAGCTTCGCGAGCTGCAGCGCTGGGCTGGGGTGAGGGGAATGTCCCTGTGGTAGGAAAGTGTTCAAACTCTGCTGTTTCGGGTACTTAGAGCAACTGGACATTGGCTGTGGGTGGTCAGCTTTGAGTGGATATATATTAACTTCTGATCAAAGATGTTAATTAACACCCCCTCGTCTACCAGGCAGTCCTCCTCCACACCCCTCGACAGTTCCCCTCCCCCCCCCTCTCTCGCTCTCTCTCTTCTCTCTCTCTCTCTCTCTCGCTCTCTCCCTCCCCCCTTCCTCCTCTCTCCTTTACGGCCTGCGTGCTGCTGCAGTGCTGGGATGGTGTGCTGCTGCCTCCGCCGGGGCAGGGGTTTTCCTTTCATTCTCCGCTTCTCCACGTGTCCCGAGGGCCGGTGCGCGATCCCGTGTGTCTGCCCTGTGGGGCGCTGCTCTGGGTTGGCCCGGGAAGGGGCGGGGCAGGTGCGTGGCCTGTGCAGGCCTGGGTGACAGGCCTCATCTCTAGCCAGTGTCCCGAAGGAAATGACTTAACCTCACTGGAGTCTCTTTTTTATCTGTAAACCTTTTTTTTTTTAATTATTATTCTTTTTTTATTAATTTCAGAGAGGGAGAGAGAGAAACATCAAAGATGAGAGAGAATCATGGACCGGCTGCCTCCTGCACACCCCACACCGGGGATGGAGCCCACAACCCGGGCCTGTGCCCTGACCAGGAATCGAACTGTGACCTCCTGGTTCCTAGGTCAATGCCCAACCACTGAGGCACGCCCGTTGGGCTCTAAAAATACTTTTATTTCGTATTAAAGATCCCTACCCTGTGGGGTTGTCGGACGCACAGAAAGGTCACAGCACTTGCCAGGTGCCCCGAGCACTGCCCCTGCTGAGTGACCCTTAGTGCTGGCCTGGCTCTGCCTGCTAACGGCGGCCTGGTGCCTGCTTCTCCACGTGGGCTGGCGGCTGCTCCTCCGAGCCTGGGGCCTGGGTCACGCTCACTGTCACTGGCCCGGCTGCCCTGTCGGTGCCGGCGACCAGTCTCAGGAGGGAAGCTTACCTCCGCCCCCTCATCTTCTCCTCGTCACAGATCTACGAGGCCCAGCCGGACGTTTCCCGGGCGTTTCAGACCCGAGAGTTCATCCCCTTGCCCCGGCTGCTGGCCATGGTGATGGTGACCACCGTGCCCCCGGTGTGCAACAAGATCATGTTCACCCAGGCGCTGAATGTGAGTACTTGCCTCGCTTCTAGAATGTTCTCCTGCTCATCCGCTGGCCCTACAGGATGTGCTGGACTCTGACTCCTCAGGGAGCCTCAGAGGCTCTCCGTGTGTCCACCCACCTGGGTAGGGGCATTCCTGCCAGGGCCAGGCGATGGCTGCTCAGCCCCTGCTCGAACGGAGGTCTGTGCCCGCTGCAGCCCCGGCTGGGGGGGGTCTGTGCCCGGTGCAGCCCCGGCTGGGGGGGGGGGGGTCTGTGCCCGGTGCAGCCCCGGCTGGGGGGAGGTCTGTGCCCGCTGCAGCCCCGGCTGGGGGGAGGTCTGTGCCCGGTGCAACCTAAGGACCTTGTGGGTCTGACTCCTTCCCAGTTGGACAGCAAGTCGGTGAGGCACACGGCCCTGGCCCTGCTCTTGTTCATTCTGAAGCGAGCGCTGAAGACCATCGACTTCTGCCTGAGCAGCGAGGCCTGGCAGGGGCCCGGCGTGTACACGGCCGCGATGATGGAGGACTTTGCGCGGCTCTTCCGCGAGGCCCTGAGCAAGGTAGGCCTGCGGCCCGGCATGGGCGGGCATGTCCAGGCTCTCTGTGGGGTGCCCCAGTTAGCGCCCAGCTGCCAGGCCATCTCGGGAGCTCAGGTGGGTGCGAAGTGCGGGGGTCCGTGGCCCTCGGGCCTGAGTTCCTCCAGGAGCTGGCGTGCCCGCCCTCCCCCAGGCCGCATGCACACGGGGCGGGGCCGCACGCACACGGGGCGGGGCCGCTGGAAGCCCCTCTCGCTCCCTCCTCCCCGCGGGTCGAGAAGGCCATGGCCTGAGACTGGCCGCTGCCCGAGCCGAGGTCGCCCTGGGCAGGTCCCCGAGGTCACGGACGTGTCTGTTCCCAAGGGCCTCGCTCGGGGACTGAGCCTTAGGGGCTGCGGGGCCAGCACTTGGGTTTCACCGAGTCCCGGTGTGCGCGGTTCGGGGCGTCGTGCCTCAGGGCGGGGCGGCCGAGGCTGGGGTGCGATTGCCCCCACCCCCGTTTGTGCATCTCGTCAGGGGGCTCAGTTCACGCGTCTCTCTCACGGGACCCCCTCTCTCCGTTCCCCTTCTAGGTCTTCCCAGACCTGAACACGGTCGTGTGGGTCTGGCAGTCCCTTAGGAAACAGGACACCAGAGGCGGGGACGAGCGGGGACGGAAGCCGGACAGCGGGGCTCCCGCCGCCAGCGAGGCTGCCCCGGGCGGTGAGGGCTCCTGCAAACGGAGGGCGGGGAGGGCTCGTGTCCTCGCTCAGAGGGCGGGGTCCGAGGGCATCGTGCGTGGACTCTGACGTGTGTCACGGCTGTGCGCTCTGCACGCTCGGTCTGAGCACCTGGGCGCGGGGTGCCCGGGGCTGGGCTGTCAGTGGGGGCGGGGCCTCCTGCTGTGCAGGTGGAGGGGCTGCGTGGACCCTGGGGGTAAGATTCTTTGACTCGGCCCTGTTAGCGGGGCGGGGGGCTCCGTTTCTCATGTCTGTGTCCTGTGAACCCATGGCGGCCCCACTGCTGTGTCCCCTCCCTCCCCACCCCCATAGGCACCGAAGCTCAGACACAGCGCTCTGACCTGTCCAGGGAAATGGGGGTAAACCCAGCTGTTGGAGCAGCTTGACCTTTAGCACGGGTCCTTCAGTCGCGTCCGTGGGTCTGTCCGCCGCGGGCTCGGTGCTCAGCGCGCAGTTGACGGCGGTGGGTCCGTGGTGTCTCCTAACGAAGCTTTCGTTTTGGTTCAGACGACGCGGAAACCATTCTTCTGAAGGCCGTCCTGCTGCAGGTCATCTGCTTCTACCAGAGGGTGGTCCCGCACGTGGTCACGCAGTACAACTTCGACTTCAGCAAGCTCCTGAGGGGTGCGCCTCACACCCCTCCCCGCCCCCGCTGTGCCCGCCAGTCTCTCTCTCACACACACACACACACACACACACCCCTCCCCGCCCCCGCTGTGCCCGCCAGTCTCTCTCTCACACACACACACACACCCGCCCCCCGCTGTGCCTGCCAGTCTCTCTCTCACACCCCTCCCCGCCCCCGCTGTGCCTGCCAGTCTCTCTCTCACACCCCTCCCCGCCCCCCGCTGTGCCTGCCAGTCTCTCACATACACACACACACACACACCCGCCCCCCACTGTGCCTGCCAGTCTCTCTCTCTCTCACACACACACACACACACACACACCCGCCCCCCACTGTGCCTGCCAGTCTCTCTCTCTCTCTCACACACACACACACACACACACACCCGCCCCCCACTGTGCCTGCCAGTCTCTCTCTCTCTCTCACACACACACACACACACACACCCCCGCTCCCCACTGTGCCTGCCAGTCTCTCACATACACACACACACACACACACACACCCGCCCCCCACTGTGCCTGCCAGTCTCTCTCTCTCACACACACACACACACACCCGCCCCCCGCTGTGCCTGCCAGTCTCTCTCTCTCTCTCTCTCTCACACACACACACACACACACACACACCCGTCCCCCGCTGTGCCTGCCAGTCTCTCTTTCTCTCTCTCTCTCACACACACACACACACACACACACACCCGTCCCCCGCTGTGCCTGCCAGTCTCTCTTTCTCTCTCTCTCTCACACACACACACACACACACACACGCCCCCCGCTGTGCCTGCCAGTCTCTCTCGCTCTCTCTCTCTCTCTCACACACACACACACACACACACACACACACACACACACACCCGTCCCCCGCTGTGCCTGCCAGTCTCTCTTTCTCTCTCTCTCTCTCACACACACACACACACACACACACACACACACACCCGCCCCCCGCTGTGCCTGCCAGTCTCTCTCTCTCTCTCTCTCACACACACACACACACACACACACACCCGTCCCCCGCTGTGCCTGCCAGTCTCACACATATACGCACACACACACACACACACCCGCCCCCCACTGTGCCTGCCAGTCTCTCTCTCTCTCTCTCTCTCTCTCTCTCTCACACACACACACACACACACACACACACACACCCCCGCCCCCCGCTGTGCCTGCCAGTCTCACAGCCCCTCCCCTGTCCCCTGGGTCTGCCAGCACACGAGGACTCGGGTAAAACCAGGGGGCCCAGAGCGAGGGAAGGCTGGGCGGTGGGCGGCGTGTGTGAGTGTGGCTCTCGGGGCTGCTGCTCTTGTTGGGATAATGCTCTTCAGTGGCCGGGGTCCTCGAGTCAGTGCTCGGTGAGCAGCCGCAGCGAGAGGCGGCGGGAGACGCAGCCTGCGTGGCCTCGGGCGCCACGGGCGTCGGCAAGTGGCCATGGACGCTCCCGACAAAGCCTCTCTCAGAGGGTGTGGGCCCTGGGAGGGCGCCCTTCCCGCCCTGGCCTCTGACATCATTACTCACCTCCCACCGCTGCGGCGGCGCACACCAGCCGTGAGTGTGACTCGCCGTCTGGTCGCGTTTCCCCGAGGGGACGTTTGGTAAAATCACTGTTAAGAGCCTCTAGGACGAGCGTGTCAAACGCGCGCTAGGAAGGCCTCGGAGCAGCGTCCTGTGTGTGAGCGGTGGGGCGCCTGCAGTGGTTGGAGGGAACGGTTCTCGGTGGTGGGAGTGCAGAACGGGCTCTGGAAGGTGGCCGTCTGTGTGTAGTGGCGTGTCCTCCCTGGGACCAGGCCAGGGGCCAGGAGCAGTCTCGGTGGCCGCCGTCTGCTCACAGAATGCCTGCAGCCGGGGAGCGAGGCCAGTGCCCACACCAGGGCTGGCATTAGCGGGGGCCCCCGGGGGGCGGCGTGGGGGCGGCACCAAGCTGTCGGAGGCCTCAGTGGCCCAGGCAGCGTGTGGAGGGTTTGACGGCCTCGGGCGGGGATGTCAGACGAGGTGTGGCCGAGCAGGGCACAGCCTGTGTGAAGGCGACCCCAGGTCGGGACAGACCCTGCGTCCGCCCTTTCATCTGGACACGGCGCCTTCGTCTGGTCCCTGGGCCAGGACAGCAGCCGCCGGGCGCAGCCCCCGCGTGACAGGACTTGTCTCCGCCCAGGTGTCATCTCGGAGCAGGCCCTGTGGGAGGAGGTGTCCCCTGTCCTGCAGCACCACCTCCTGCAGGTGGCCCTGGAGCTGCCCGCCTGCAAGTTCTCCTGGTTGAAGGCTCAGGTAGGAGCGGGCCCGCCTCTGCCCTCGCACACCTGCGGCTCGCTGGGGCTTCCCAGCCGGTCAGGGCCCGGCAGGCGGGGCCCGTCGGAGGGCGATGTGAGCCAGGAAGCCCGCACTCCCGTTTGGAAATAAGGCGCTTACCCGAGAGCTTCGTCTGCTGGGCACTGCGCTTTCGCACTCTTTGCCTTGACTGGTTGCTGTTTTGTGTTTAAGGCCTTTGGGAAATAGCCCTGGCTGGCCTAGCTCAGTGGGTAGAGCGTCAGCCTGTGGACTGAAGGGTCCAGGTTCGATTCCGGTCAAGGGCACGTGCTTGGGTTGTGGGCTCAATCCCCAGTGGCGGGCTCGATCTCCCTTCCTCTCTGAAATCAATAAAAAATACATTTTAAAAAAAACAACCTTTTGGGAAATAAAATACACACCTCCTGTGTCCGTGCCCTGGAGGAACTTGAGGCAGAGAGAGGGAGAACCCCAGCTGAGGGCGGGCTGGGGGGAGCCGGGGAGCGCTGGCGTTCTCTGTGACTAGCGTGTCTGCTGGGGCTCCCTGAGGAGCACCATGTGGGGTCGGGAGGGGGACTCACGATGCAGCGGGTCCTGTGCACTGACCCGGGCCTTACCGTTTCTGTCGGAAAGGGGAACCCAGGCAGTTAGCGTCTCTGCGTGTTTCTCGGTAGCTCAGGTGACTTTGGTTTTTTTAAATATATTTATCGATTTCAGAGAAGAAGGGAGAGGGGGAGAGAGATAGAAACATCAATGATGAGAGAGAATCATCGATCGGCTGCCTCCTGCATGCCCCCTACTGGGGACTGAGCACGCAACCCGGGCCTGTGCCCCTGGCCGGAATCGAACCCGGGACCCTTCAATTAGACTTGAAACTTAAGATCTCGTGGGACCATAGTGTGGCAGTGTGTGTTTACATCCTCACACGTTATGTTTCCAGAAAGGAGCAGGACGCTGTGGCCCTGGGGCCATTGTATTTCTCCCCCTTTCCATCCCCCAAGTCCTCTCTCTGAGGTCCCCTTGCATCCTGGTTGGGGTGTTCCGCTGGAGGACTTCCTGGGTGCCAGGCTCCACACGTGTGCTCTGTCACGGCTCGCTGGCGGCTCCACACATGTGCTCTGTCACGGCTCGCTGGCCGCTCCACACGTGTGCTCTGTCATGGCTCGCTGGCTGCTCCACACGTGTGCTCTGTCACGGCTCGGTGGCCGCTCCACACGTGTGCTCTGTCACAGCTTGCTGGCCGCTCCACACATGTGCTCTGTCACGGCTCGCTGGCCGCTCCACACGTGTGCTCTGTCACGGCTCGGTGGCCGCTCCACACGTGTGCTCTGTCACGGCTCGGTGGCCGCTCCACACGTGTGCTCTGTCACGGCTCGGTGGCCGCTCCACACGTGTGCTCCGTCACGGCTCGCTGGCCGCTCCACACGTGTGCTCTGGGACGGCTCACTGGCCACAGCTTAGAGATGAGGCGCTGGGCACAGGGTCCCAGCCGCGAGTGGCGGGTCTGGTCCTGGAGGCGGGGGAGCCCCTGACTCTGCTGTCCCAACCGCAGGAGGGCCCGGAGGCGGAGCTCATCGGGGGTGAGCGCTCCGTGTTCTACCTGCTGATGAAGATGTTTGTGGCCAGCGCCCACGCCCAGCTCAGGTCGTCCACCAAGCGCCTCATCGTGAAGGTGAGCTCTCCCGCCCTCTCGGCTCCGGGTGCTGAGCACGGTCCGCACAGCAGGTGCTTCGTCAGGCTGCCGAATCGAGGGTCTCGGCCCTCATCGTTTAAGCCTGAAGGTCCTGTGGCCGTTCCAGGGGTGGCGTCTTAGACGTGCCGTGTCCCTGAGGGGCGGCGTGCCGTGGGGGCGTGAGCTCGCGGCGGCTCCTCGGTGTGGGTCCTGGTCCTGCTTCCCGGCGGCCTTGTCACTGACTCGCCCCAGGTTCACGTCAAACCGTCCTCGTGGACGTGGGGATGCACCTCGCCCGCCGGAGTCCCCAGGGCCCAAGAGGCTTGGGCATCGGGCAGGCGGGGGTGCGCAGCTGCGGGGGCCGCGTCACGCACGTGTGCCTGGGACTGTGCGGGTCTGGGGAAGAGCCCGGGCCTCCTAGAGCCGGGCGTTTGCTGTGTGTTGGGAGGAGCTGAGGGAAGGCGAGCAGCAGCGGGACAGTCCTCCCTGCCGAGCACACGTGCTCTCTCCTGTCCCCTCCGTGGGGGCAGAGAGAACAGCATTTAGTGAGACTGTAGGGGAATCCCGGGCCCTTGGGCTCCCTGGGGTCCGCGTGCCGTGGGGCACGCCACCCGGCCAGCCCCACAGAGCCAGGTCCTGCTGACCTGCCGGCCATCTGCTCGCAGATCCTGCGGGACACAGGCGTGTTCGAGCACACGTGGAGGGAGCTGGAGCTGTGGCTGGAGCACCTGCACGACCCCGCGGAGCACCGACGGGAGGCCGTCCTCCAGTTTCTGGAACGAGTGAGTGCTCCCCGTGTACAGAGCGTGCCTGGGGGATCCCGCCAAGGGGTCAGAGCCACGGCAGGCGTCGATGCCCCAGGCCCACAGGCCGCCTGGCTCACCTGCTTCCTGCCGACACTCGGTCTGTAAGACAGGAGGAGACTCGATGCTGCTTACTGCCCTTGAAGGACCGGCTTTTGCCCAGAACAGGGGTAACTAAGTGATGGTAACAGCAGCGACAGACACACGGAAAGGAGTCTTTAAAATTCTACAGAACGCTTTAAACCTCGCAGAAAAGCCCTCGTTCTCGTGGAGGCCCGTGAGCGCGGTCGCCCCTCCCTTATTCTGCGGGGACGTTCTGGGACACTTTCCCCATTTCCTTTGCGACCTCACTGCTTTCCTCTCGGCTCTCACGCCCAGGTGTTGCTGACGTTGGTGGCAAACCCCTATGCGTACACAGACAAGGCCTCCGACTTCGTCCAGGAAGCCAGCACGCTGCAGGCCGCGGCCAGGCAGGACGCCGACGACGCCAGCATCCCCATCTCCCACATCGACGGTCAGTATGCTCCCTGCCCCTGGTTCTGGGCTCAGCTGCCGTGGCCCGTTAGACACAGAACCGGAACCGCGTTCAAGGTTGCAGAGCGCAAACCTGGTCGAAGCCCAGCCCACGTGGACACGAAATCGCCCTGTCTCTACGTGGCGGAGGCGTGTGCAGGCGTGCTGGCTGCGCTGTCGGTGGCTGCGCAGTGCTCGCTCCACGCAGGGCTGATCTGAGCTCACAGGCCCTACGTCCCAACCTCCTAGCAGCCCGACGGGCTCAGTCCTCACGGTGTTCACGGGCCGCTGTCAGCCACGCGCCAGCGCTCCGTCGGGATGGGCCCCGGGTGCCGTCCGCTCTGTGCTCTGGTGCTGCCCGGCGGGGCTGCGTGCCTCAGTGTCCCCTGAGGGGACTCCCACCTGCTGTCCCTTGAGCTGGGCGGGTCCTCATCTGCTTAGAATCAGACTTTGTGTTAAGCCTTTCCCCCAGAGAAGCGGAGTGCTTACCCTCCTTTTGCCCACATTCTCCTGCTCCCCCCGCCCCGGCTCTCACCCTGCGCGATCCCCCCCCCCCAGACGTGCTGGACATGGTGGACGTGCTGGTGGAGGGCAGCGAGGGCCTGGACGAGGAAATCGGATGCTCGCTGAGCGAAGACATGGCCCTGCTCACGTTCCCGTTCAGCCCCGTGGCCCCCGCCGCCCTGGAGGCCAGGAACAAGCTGCTCCTCGGGACGGAGCGTGAAGCAGGTGCCTGCGTGGGCGGACGTGGGGCATCGCGCCCGCTGGGTGCGTGTGGGTGGGAGGTGGGGCTCCAGGGGCCTGGGCGTAATCGCTGAAAACTCACCAAAGTGAGAGCTGCCAGCGGCGGGCTCGGCGGGCGGGGCAGGGGCTAGAGGCCAGCCGGGCCGCTGGGGAGGGGCCGTGGGCGGACGAGTGTCACGTCCCGTGTGTGCACGCCTGCATAGCCCCTGCTGTGACACCATCTTCTCACTGCTTTTTTTTATGTATTTTTACTGGTTTCGGAGAGGAAGGGAGAGAGAGTGTAACATAAATAATGAGAGATAGTCAGATTGTCTGCCTCCTACACGCCCCCCACTGGGGCACACAACCCGGGCGTGTGCCCTTGACCAGAACCGAACCTGGGACCCTTTAGTCCGCAGGCCGACGCTCTGTCCACTGAGCCACACTGGCTAAGGCGTGTTTCTCGATTGCTTGACGCTAAAGCACGAGTTCTTCATATTGGCTGGGTGTTCAGGCAACTTAGACTCCAGGAAGTGCTCCCAGATCAGTGTGATTAGAGAGGTCGCTCAGATGTTGCTGCAGTAACAAGCCCCAGCCAGTCGCTGGCTTAGCGGGTCAAGGTCTCCTCCTTCACCTGGTGATGGGCCCGGCCAGGCCAGGCAATTCTAGTGGCCGTCCCCCAGGGGGCGAGGGCAGCTGACCCCCAGGAGGTGGTGCCACGCCTCTCCCATGCCTGGGGGTGCCCCTCTGGCCTCAGGACTTGGAGCCTCTGGGGCCTGTGCCAGTGGCATCTGCCCCCCAGCGTGGTCATGTGACCCTGGTGGAGTTGGCGTGGATTTCCCTGCTCTGAACACTGAGTGGGGGTGTGGCTGGGTCACCGGAGGCCAGGCCCTGAGCCCTGCCGCCCGCCTCCTTCCTCCGCAGGGGACAGCGTCGTGGCGTACCTGACGGCCGTGCTCACGGACCTCCTGCACAGCCAGCGGGACCCGCTGGCGCTGTGTCTCCTGCTCCAGGCCTACGACAAGCTGGCGCCTCCGGTCCCCCAGGGCTGCCTGCCGCCGTGCTGCTTCAGCAGCTACTACCGCCTCTGGATCCCGGAGCCCGCCCGGGAGGCCGCGGTGAGTGGGGGCCACGACCCAGCGCTCCCGCAGGGACCGGCCTGTTCCGGGAAACCGAGCGTTCTTCCCGCGGCCCAGCTGTGTCGCTTGGCAGGGCGACATCTCCTAACCTCGCTTCTCTGCGTCGGAGGGCGCTGAAGGGACAGACACACGGGCTGGTGGGGGGCCATGCGCCCCTCTGGCTGCTGGGTAACTAGGCAGCTGCTGGGGTCCGCTTTGGGGGGTGCCTTCTCCTCCCCCTGAGCAAGCTGCACTCGTGCTGTGCCGTCCTCCAGGGTCCTCCATGGCCCTTAGCACCCAGGGCTTCTGGAGCTCAGTGGTCAGACTCCACCCGCCCCCGCCCCCGCGCTCTTCACCAGCGGCCCCGTGCCCATGAACAGGCCGGGCTGGGCCCGTGTGGAGGTGAGGCCGCACTCCCCGGCGGGTGCTCGGAGCATGAGCGTCAGCCCTGCGGAGGGCACGGGGCTTCTCCCCTGTGAGGGCCTCGGAACCCCAGCAGCTGCACCCGGCAGGGGGACGGGGGGCGGCGGGGGAGGTTTCCCTGCCTGGGGAGTGGCCTCCCTGCTGGGGGGGGCGGGCGGGAGGGGTGGTGTTTGGATGGCATAAATACAGGCCGCCTCGTAGAGGAGGCAGCTGGGAGAGACTGAGTGACGTCAGAGCTGTGCTTTGCATCTGCCCTCCTCCTGACGAGCTTCTCTGACCGAGGCTCCTGGGGTGGGCAGGGGCGGCTGTGGAAGGCTCGCCCTCGAGGAGCCGGTGCCCTGCCTACGGGGGTGACTTCCCGTCCCAGAGGTCATCACAGTGGCTGCGGGGTGCAGGCGTCGCTGTCACGCGGCTCCTACGGGGGTCCCTGTCCTCAGGGTGTGAGACACCTGCCGCTCAGGCCTCGCGTTCGTGCGCCGTGAGGAAGGCCGTGCCTGACGCACTTACCCACCGTGACGTTTGGTCACGTGTTTCCCAGTGGGCGTCCGGGTTGCTGTGGGACGTCCCCTGGTTAAGGGTGTCGCCTGGACCTGCCTCCCGGGCTGTGCACCTTCCTCTGGGGTGACTGCCTGTCCTCTTCCTCCAGCCTCCACAGCTGCCGCCCAGCCCTGCCCCCCAGGACCCCCCGGCCCGCTCCTTCGGGGCCCTGCTGCAGGCGGCCTTCCGGAGCGAGGACCAGGCCGCGCTGCTGGACGACGCGGTGCAGGCACAGCTGCGAGAGGCCGTCCCACGTCTGCCCATGCACCACGTCCTGCTGTCCGTGAAGCACGTGCTGCTGTACGTGCGGACCACCGTGGAGCGCTTCCGCCAGGTGAGCGCCTTCTCCACGCGGGCCACACGCCTCCCGGCAGCTAACTCGGTGCCCTGTGCCCGCGGCCGCCCCCCTGGGACAGGCACCCAGGGGTTAGACACGCGTGTTCTCCAGGCCTCACTCGCCAGCCCAGCGAGCCCCTCACTGCCGACGGGGCCACGTGCTGCTGGGCCTGGTCGCTGGGCAGCTGTTGGCGGGACGGGGCCTTCCCACCGCGGTGGCACCGAGGCCCAGCCAGGTCCCTCCTTCGTGCGTTGTCACGCGGTGGCTCAGCAGTGAGCTCCGTCCCTGGCGTGGCTCACGGAGCGCGGGGGCAGGGTGGAGCTGGGCCTGCTCTCGTTGTGGTCGGACAGCCCTGTGCGCTGGGTCAGGGAGGAGGCGGCCACGTCCCGCTGGGAAACCATTGAGGTTAACGGCATTTTCCAAGCAGTTGCCAGCCTGGCCTCGGGCCTTATTACTGGTGGCATCGCACCCCGGTCAGGGAGGGACCAGCGCTGCCTGGTGACTGGCAGCCCTCCCTGGCCTGAGGTTGCCCGGCTCTCCCCACAGCTGGGCAGGGGCGCGGGGCCCCCCCTCCTGCAGCTGCTCCTGGACCTGCTCCGGCGCCTGGTCCTGCACTGCGCGCAGCTGGACGCCCAGAACCGGGAGAAGAGCGAGGCCGCGCGGGCCGAGGCCGAGCTCTTCCTGGACGCGGAGTCCGTGGCCTCGCTGGAGCTGGCCAGCGACACGGTACCGTGGCTCTGCAAGGCCATCCTCACTGGGGGTGGGCGGTTTGCTGCAGTGAATTCAGGCTAAAGCCTGGGACCTGCAGGCTGAGGGGCGCTGCCCAGGGCACGGTCCAGCCCTCAGGGTCGTGCCGGAGGAGATGCGTGACATTGGGGTCCAGCTTTGCCCGGGCCTGGGGGTGGGGGGGTGCTGGGCTCCCCTGAGAAGGGGCTTCCATCCTATTCAGCACGGCGAAGACTTGCACAGAGGCTGCCGGCCCCCCGCTGGCCCCGGGCCCCTGAGCGTGTGCCGTCTCTGTCTTCCAGACACTGGAGGAGGTGCTGGTGGCCACACTCCGCCACCCCACGCTGGAGGGCTGGTTCCTGGCCCTGGAGCGGCAGGCCCTGCCCCCGCACACGCTCAGCCCCATCCTTGCGAAGCTCCTGGGGGCCCACCTCAGTGCTGGGGTCCTGCCGCTGCTGACGGCGAGCGCCCCAATCCTGCACAGCCGCGGGCAGCTGGGCCTCCTGGCCAGGTACTCGGAGGCCATCGCCCAGAGCGTGCTGAGGGAGCTGCGGGACCGGAAGGCGGGCCCGGCCACCGCGCCCCCCAAGGCCCTCCCGCAGCTCGAGGCCCTGCAGGCGCTGCACGCGTACATGGAGGGCGCCCAGCTCCGGGAGGTCACCCTGGCCCTGCTGAGCCTGCCTGCGGCCCACCTGGTGGCCCAGTGGCCCGCGACGTCGGCCGGGAAGGAGCGGCGCCTGAGTGCTCTCGGCAGGACCCTGGTCCAGCTGCTGACCGGCAGCCCCCAGGGCCAGCTGCCGAGCGGCGAGCTCCTCTGGGCCGCCGAGTACGTGAGAGGCTTGGGCGCTCTGCTGCCCACGCTGGCTGTGGACGAGCTGGACGCCGTGTTCCTGCGCTCCCTGCAGAGGGAGCCCGAGCTGGCCGCCGTGGTCGGGGTCGGCCTGCTGGACTACTGCCTGGCGCGGCGCACGCCGGCGGCCCTGGGCATCGCCGCGCTCCTGGTGCAGCGGAGCTGGCCCCACCTGCTGCGGTTTGAGCTGTGGTGCCGGCGGCCGGGTGCGGGGCCCTGCCTGCAGGAGGGCCTGGAGGACGTCCTGCCCCTGGTGCACAGCTACCTCCAGCGCCGGACCCAGGGACACGCCACGCGCCCAGCAGCAGGTACGGGAGGGCGGTGTGAAGTCAGGTGGCGTGAAGTCGGGCGGCGGGTCCACTTGTTAGCTCTGGGACTCCGTGGGCTGGGGTGGTCAGCTCCCTTCCCCAGTGTCTGACCTCTGGAGATGGAGAAAGATGAGAAATTCTCACTCAGCAGTACTGCCCCCTCCCCTGACCTTATGGCTTGAGGGGTCACCCCTACACACCTCCCATCAACTCTCGAGGGGCCACCAAGGAGGACCAGTGTCAGGCCACCCGTGTGGCCGCAGCCCTCACGAGAGTCCTAGAACCTCCATGGGCTCCGTGAGCTCGTCCGCGCGGCTCCACACACCCTCGCATGTGACCACCTCCCCCGTGTCCGCCCAGTGTCCTCTGCTGTCGTCCCGATGCTGAGGAAGGCCCTGTGGCGGCGGCTGCAGACGCGGCTCCTCGGTGCTGACGGGCCCCCGGAGGCTGGGCTGCACGCGGAGATCCTGGCCCAGCTGGTCCCGTTCGCAAGAGCCAAGGACCTGGGTGTCCTCAAGGACCGTTTGCCCAGCTCGCTTCAGACTCCACACGGTCACCGGAGGTGCGAAGGCTGGGCTGTCTGGTGGCTGCTCCCTGGGGCACGCGCGAGCTGGTGAGACGCGCGGTGCTGGTGCGCCGTTCTGGGGGAAGCCCTTTCCTGACGAACCTTCCAGCCATCCTGCTGGCGGGCTCTGACCGTCCGCACCGGGCTCTGACCGTCCGCACCGGGCTCTGACCCGTCCGCACCGGGCTCTGACCCGTCCGCACCGGGCTCTGACCGTCCGCACCGGGCTCTGACCCGTCCGCACCGGGCTCTGACCGTCCGCACCGGGCTCTGACCCGTCCGCACCGGGCTCTGACCGTCCGCACCGGGCTCTGACCGTCCGCACCGGGCTCTCCACCAGGGCGGCCTCAGCCCCTCCCAGGACGGGGCAGTGTCTGACTGTTATTACAACACGTGGGGGGGCGCAGCCAGAGGGTGGAAACCAAGGGTGCTGCTGAGTGCCCCGTGACCTGGCCGGGAACTTCGGTGCCACGGGGTAGGACAGCCTGCCTTGGGCAGAGTCGGGACAGGGTGCCCTCTCTGGTTGCTCTACGGCTCCCCGCTGTACAAGCGCTGGCCCGACCTCGATGTCAGACGGGGGAGGAGGCGGCTGTGGGCCCTGCCTGGGTGGCACAGGGAGCGGGACTCCGCGTGCGCCCGTCGTCACGTCGGGTTGTACTTAGAGCTGCAGCGTGTAGGCGCCGCCTCTGACCCCGAGACCTTGCCTTCTGCTGCAGCTGGATCGTGGCCGACGCTGTCTCGGCCGCCCTGGAGGGGGCGGCGGCGGCGGCAGAGCTGCGCGCCTGGAGAGAGCGGCTGCTGGAGTCCTGTGTGAAGTGGCTGGTCGGGGCTTTCGGCGCCCGGGAGCACGGCCGAGACGGAGCCCGGGGTCAGGAGGCGCAGGTGCTGCTGAGGTTCCACCAGCTGCTGGTAGGTGTCCTGCCTTTCCTGAGCGTCCCGGTCGGATTCCAGGGACAGGAAGGTCGGCCCACTCTTCGCCGGGGCGTGAACGCGGCTGGGGAGCAGGAGGGCCTGTCTGGGAGGCCAGGTGGCAGGTGGCCACCCCCGACGCGGGAGCCGGCGGGGAGGTGGCGTGAGCAGGCACTTGGCGCATCTTCGGAGATGACCTGGCTCTTCGTCGACGCGCAGTCTGCAGTGACGTGAGTCCTGTTGGCCGTGGAGCGTCGAACCGGCCTTGGGCTCCTGGGCCGAGGGCGCCCTGCTGTTAGATGCTGTGGGGTCTGCTGTGCTCGTGTTTCGTGAGAACGTCCGCATCTGTGCGCGTGAGGGTGGTTGTGACTTTAACTCCGTGCAGCGTCCTTGTTCGGTTTTAGGGTCAGGTGGCACTGCCCTCGCCGGGGCTGAGAAGAGTCTCGATGGGTATAAAACCCTGGGTTTTCTGTTTTCCTTGAGCACTGAAAGGGGCCGCTGTGCTGTCCTCGGGCGTGCGTTGTCCCTGATGAGATGGCTGTCGTTCTTGTTTTTGTTCCTCGTAGAGCGCGCCCCTTTTCTGTGGCTGCTTTTAGGTTTTTAGGTTTTTCTTCACGTCGGTCAAAGCAGCTGGGTTACGATGTGCCTGAGAGGAGTTCTCTTCCGGTTTCCTGTGCTTTGAGTTCAGTGCACTTGTCTCTGAGTTTGGAGTTTCTATAGAATTTGGAAATATTCAGCTATTTTTGGCCACTGTGCCCTTCTATTTTAGTGTGGTTTTTAAATGTTGTTTCTACATGGAGATAATTAGCGTTCGGAAGCTGGCGTGAGTTACTCCTCAGGGCACAGTGGAAGTTCTTTTAAAAGTCGTAGACCCTGTGACTTGTGTTGATAAACATGAAGGTTAAGGGAGCGGTAGTGCACTCGGAGGTCATAGACGGAGCAGTGTGTCTGCGTCTTGGGACTGGGACTCACAACATGCATGTCAGCCTTGATCCGTGTGTGATGGGCTGTGGGCACCAGGCCGGCTCACAGGCCCCCGATGGCAGAACCAGGGAAGAGGAGGAGCGTCTTGCGAGTTGGAGATGGAGTGCGAGGAGCGGGCGGGGCCACGGCCCCTGCCATCGTCCGCCCAGCAGGCTGGCTTGGTGACTGAGTGACAGGCTCTGCTCTCTTAGGGGTTTGAGTCCTCAAGGCCTGCTTCCTCCCCCCCCACTTTAGTTTCTCTCTCTCTCTTATTTTCCTTTGTAATGGACCTTTTTCTTTCCCAGGGCAGTTTTAGATTCACAGTGAAACTGAGTGGAAAGTACAGAGGTCCCCTCTGCCCGCCCCCCCCAACACACACAGCCTCCCCCCATCAACACCACACCAGCCCTTTTCTTGTAATTGAAATACGTTTTCTTCGTTTAAAATTGGTTTTGGAGAGAGACAGACAGACAGACATAGGTTTGCTGTCCCCTCACATACGCACTCATTGGCTGATTCTCGGGTGCCCTGACTGGGGTCCCAACACACAACCTTGGTGCACTGGGACGACGCTCTAACCAGCGGTGCTCCCTGCGGGGCCAGGAGTACCTTCTCAATCGTGAGACGGAACCTCTGAGGTCACGGTTGTGTTGACAGATAGCGTCCCTGTGCCCAGACTCCCGCCATGATTCCCGTCCTCCCAGGAAGTCCCGCCTGCGCTCCCAGGCCCTCCCTGCCGCAGCCACTCCTCTGACGTCACGGGAGAGCACGGGGAGGTGTCCTCCACGTCACGGGAGAGCACGGGGAGGTGTCCTCCACGTCACGGGAGAGCACGGGGAGGTGTCCCCTGTGGGGCTGGGACCTGCCCTGGCCCGGCGGGAGGAGGCCTGGTCTTCCCAGGCAGATGCTGTCACGTGTGTGAACAGCGGGAGGCGCCGTGTGGAGTGCAGCACAGTGCTGGCTGGGACAGCGGACAGAGGGGCGGCGGGCAGGGGGGCGGCGGGCGGAGGGGCGGCGGGCAGGGGGGCGGAGGGGCGGCGGGCAGAGGGGTGGCGGGCAGGGGGGCGGCGGGCGGAGGGGCAGCGGGCAGGGGGGCGGCAGACGGAGGGGCGGCGGGCAGGGGGGCGACGGGCAGGGGGGCGGCGGGCGGGGGGCGGCGGGCGGGGGGCGGCAGACGGAGGGGCGGCGGGCAGGGGGGCGGCGGGCAGGGGGGCGGAGGGGCGGCGGGCAGGGGGGCAGCGGACAGAGGACAGCAGCCGCGCCCGGAGTTGGCTTTGCTCCTGGGCGAGCCGGGGAGCCAGCGCAGGGCCCCTCCTCGTGTAGAACAGCCTTAGGAACCCCGTGCGACGAGGAGCGTGGCGGCGTGGCCTGTGAGGTGACTGGCCCACCGTTAGGGAGCAGCTGGAGTTTCACCTCCACGCCTGGTCCCCCCGGGACGCTTCCTGCCTTTCTCGCTGTGTCACGGGCTCGGCTGATGACGGGGTCTCGCTGTCTCGGCTGGTGACGGGGTCTCGCTGTGTCACGGGCTCGGTTGGTGACGGGGTCTCGCTGTCTCGGTTGGTGACGGGGTCTCGCTGTCTCGGTTGGTGACGGGGTCTCGCTGTCTCGGCTGGTGACGGGGTCTCGCTGTCTCGGTTGGTGACGGGGTCTCGCTGTCTCGGCTGGTGACGGGGTCTCGCTGTCTCGGCTGATGACGGGGTCTCGCTGTGTCACGGGCTCGGTTGGTGACGGGGTCTCGCTGTCTCGGCTGGTGACGGGGTCTCGCTGTCTCGGCTGGTGACGGGGTCTCGCTGTCTCGGCTGGTGACGGGGTCTCGCTGTCTCGGCTGATGACGGGGTCTCGCTGTGTCACGGGCTCGGCTGGTGACGGGGTCTCGCTGTGTCACGGGCTCGGTTGGTGACGGGGTCTCGCTGTCTCGGTTGGTGACGGGGTCTCGCTGTCTCGGTTGGTGACGGGGTCTCGCTGTCTCCGTTGGTGACGGGGTCTCGCTGTCTCGGTTGGTGACGGGGTCTCGCTGTCTCGGTTGATGATGGGGTCTCGCTGTCTCGGTTGATGACGGGGTCTCACTGTGTCACGGGCTTGGTTGATGACGGGGTCTCACTGTGTCACGGGCTTGGTTGATGACGGGGTCTCACTGTGTCACGGGCTTGGTTGATGACGGGGTCTCACTGTGTCACGGGCTTGGTTGATGACGGGGTCTCGCTGTCTTGGCTGATGACGGGGTCTCGCTGTCTCGGCTGATGACGGGGTCTCGCTGTCTCACAGGGCTCGGTGGATGATGTGGGCCCTGGCGATTGGCAGCAGTTTGTGAAGACGGGACTCAAGTAAGTCGGTGGCTCTTCCTCTCAGTCCTCCCCCGGGTGTTCTTACTGATCTTAGAGTGCGAGGGCGGGGCGGGGGGAGAAACGTCGATGAGAGAGGAACATCAAGCAGTGTCTTTCCTGACGGGCAGTCGAGCCTCTGGCCCTTCAGCGTGTGACGATGCTCGGACCGCTGAGCCACTGGCGGGCGGTCGGTGTCGGTGTGATGTCTGGTGCGGGGCGCTGCTGGCCCGGCTCGGGACACGTGACAGGCGGACTCCGGTCCTGGCCACCGGGCGCCCGGAGCCGTGCCGCTCGGCTGCAGCCCTCGCTTCCGCGGCTGTTCGCCGTGACGCGGACACGCCTTCCCGCGGGCAGAGGAGCGCGGGGCCGGGTCACAGGCGTGAGACCGCCGAGCGCCAGCACGCGCTGGCGGCGTCTCCGTCCGGCTTCGGCTGCTGTGTGCTTCTAGGACGCCCGCTGCGTGTCACGTGACTCAGTGTCCCCCGTGAGCAGAGCTTCCTCTCCCCAGCAGGAGGCCCTCGGATGTGAGAGGCTTAGTGACTGTTCCCGGTGAAGTAAAATCCCTTTAGGAAGCCAGTCCCCTTCGATGTCACCTCCTAGGTTTCGGTATCAGGACCCCGCTTTTCTGAGGGCGCTCCACGCCGCCACGCAGCTCCTGTACCGGCCCGAGGGCCCCGTGCGCGCGAGGCTGGTCCCGCTCCCTGTGGTCCACATGATGCTGGCCCAGCACTCCCTGTTCCTGCCCACCCTGCTGGCATCCGGGGAGGAGGGAGCCCCCGACGGCCAGGTGAAAGGTGAGGAGACCGTCCACCCTCCCACCTGGGCAGATCCCGGACTCGCCGGCTGCTGGGCTTGGCCGGAGGGAGAGGGCGTGTGTCTGTCACATCCAGGCCCCCGTGAGGCGTCCTGTGACGCAGGCCAGGCAGCGGGGCCGGCCCCTCCCCAAAGCCCAGAGCCCGCTCCCGCCCACGGAGGTGAGTCCTGGTCTGGGCTGTGCTGTGGGCACCGGAGGGCAGGCCTGGGAGGGAGGTGCCCGAGAGGAATCGTGTAGCTGCATGGAACGTCCGATGGGAGGGTGGGAACCTCGGTGCGGGCCGCGTCCCTGCTGGGACTCGGAGAGCCAGGCTCAGCACCCCCCGTCCGGGCCAGTGTGCTTACCTTAGCGCCCGAGAGCCCAGCCTGGCGCAACTGGGGACACCAGGGAGCTGCCTGAGGCCCCGCCCTCCTGCAGCCACAGTCGACACCCCCAAACCATTAGGAGTCCCCGAGGTCGCACACGGCACAGTGAAGAGAGCCTCCCCGAGTCAGTGGGCAGGAAGCGGGCAGGCTGCGCCCTCTGCTCGGGCGGGGGCGGCGTGCAGGGCTGGGGAGGTCGTGGGGAGGGCAGGCGGTGGGGGAGGGGCCGTGGGCTCACACACACTCTCTCACATACACACACACACACTCTCACAAACACTCACACTCACATGCACACACTCACACACACGCACACTCACACATGCACACACGCACACACACGCACTCACACACATGCACTCACACACTCACATACACACACTCACACACTCACACACACTCTCACATGCATGCACACACACTCATACACACTCACACACATGCACACGCACACACGCATGCACACTCATGCTCACACACACATACACATACACACTCACACACATGCACACGCACACACACACACTCACACACTCACTCACACTCTGCTGCTCACGCTGCTTCTCCTCCCAGAGGCGCTGGTGGACCTGCTGGCGGGGCTCGTGCGGCTGTGCCCGTCCGTCTGCGAGAGCAGCCACTTCGCCGTGCTCCTCGGGGCCTACGGCGCCTCGCTCAGCGTCCTGGGTGAGGGGGACCGGCTGATGGGGTGGGGAGGGGGGAAAGGATTCACCTCTCTAACTTGACCTTCAACTGCCCTCCAGACCAGAAGATCTTACTCCTGCTCCGGGCTTACGAACAGAACAACCTGAGCCTCCTCAACTTCAGGTGAGCGCTGGCGGAGGGCCGAGGGGCAGGCCCAGGTCCCCCGTTCCTCTCTGGTTCTCGGGAGCGGGTGGGTGTGGATCCCCGGCTCTCTGGCTCCGCGAGGCCGCCCGCTGGCTGAGCTGTGGGGATCCGGGGAATTAGTACAGGGCGAGGGCTCAGAACAGTGCCTGGCGCATCGCGTGCTCCAGTTAGGTGTCCTCTGTCATCGCCGACACCGTCCCACCCTCACACCAGCATCACTCTCACCCCACCGTCGCCCCGAGTTATGATGGGGATGAAGCGATAGGACCCGTGTGCTGTGCTCAGAACGGCCAGCTGCTCCACACAGCTGCTGCGATGGTCCTTCCGTCATCAGTTCTGCTCCCGTGGGGCCTGTGACCCCGTGCTCTCCCGTCTCCCCCACCCCCCGGCCCAGGGTGCTGCTGTGGGGCCCGTGACCCTGTGCTCTCCTCCCCCCGCCCAGGGTGCTGCTGTGGGGCCCGTGACCCCGTGCTCTCCTCCCCCCGCCCAGGGTGCTGCTGTGGGGCCCGTGACCCCGTGCTCTCCTCCCCCCGCCCAGGGTGCTGCTGTGGGGCCCGTGACCCCGTGCTCTCCTCCCCCCGCCCAGGGTGCTGCTGTGGGGCCCGTGACCCCGTGCTCTCCTCCCCCCGCCCAGGGTGCTGCTGTGGGGCCCGTGACCCCGTGCTCTCCTCCCCCCGCCCAGGGTGCTGCTGTGGGGCCCGGCGGCCGTGGAGCACCACAAGACGAGCCGCAGCCTGGGCAAGTCCCTGTGGCAGCAGCCGAGCGTCGGGGACATCCTCCGCCTGCTGGACCGCGACCAGATGATGAAGACCATCCTCCACTTCCCCCAGAACCGGAGGCTGCTGCCCCCTGAGGTGTGGGGGGCCGGGCAGAGCCACCAGGGAGCACACACCGGCGGGGCGGGGGGGGCATGGAGGGGGCCCTCCGAGGGCTCCACTGTACCCTCAGCTGTAGAGGCCTGAATTACAGGCTGTTTCCTGTTAACTTCTCACTGGGTCACATGTCAGCCACATACACAGGCCCCCTATAACCACTCGGGGCCCCTTATACCCACACAGGACCCCCCTATAACCACTCGGGGCCCCTTATACCCACACAGGACCCCCTAAAGCCACCCGGGGCACCTTATACCCACACAGGACCCCCTATAACCACCCGGGGCACCTTATACCCACACAGGACCCCCTATAACCACCCGGGGCACCTTATACCCACACAGGACCCCCTATAACCACCCGGGGCACCTTATGCCCACACAGGACCCCCTAAACCCACCCGGGGCACCTTATACCCACACAGGGCCTGTATACCCACCGGGGCCCCGTATACCCACCACAGTTACCAGCACTTGTTTCATTTATGACTTGTCCCCCCAAAGGTCATATTAATTCAGGTATAAGCACTAGTTTTTACAGAATCACTTTTTAATGCCCTCGGACATTCCAGGCGGTTTGGCATCTCGAGAGTGGGTGAGCATCCCCGCTGTTACATGCAGGAGCTGGGGCGGGGTTCACACCCGTTTCGGGCTCTCACAGGACACACAGGACCCGATATTCCGAGACGGGAGCCCCGCGGACCTCGATGGCCTGTACGACCCCTGCTTTCTCCTCCACCTCTTCTGTGAGCTGACCAGGCCAGGTAACGGCAGCTGGGGTGGGGGTGCCTGCGGGGCCCAGGGCTGGGATGGACGTGCCTGCGGGGCCCAGGGTCAGGTTTCTCACCACAGCTGTCCCTGTGCAGCTTGTCAGGAAGCTCTCCGCCGCCTTCCCACCTTTCTCCCACTGAGTTTCAGCAAAGCGACAGCTAGCGTTTCAGATACAATTTCAGATACACAGGGACTTTGAAAGTACATGTATTTTTTTATTTCAGAGAGGAAGGGAGGGGGAGAGTGAGAGAAACATTAATGAGAGAGAATCAGTGATTGGCTGCCTCCTGCATGCCCCCACTGGGATGGAGCCCGCATTGCGGGCATGTGCCCTGACCAGGAATTGAGCCGTGACCTCCTGGTTCATAGGTGGACACTCAACCACAATCCATGCTGGCTGGGCTACAGTGATTTGAAAAACATAAAAACACAGCTCTAGCTGGTTTGGCTCAGTGAATAGAGCATCGGCCTGCGGACTGAAAGGTCCCGGGTTCGATTCTGGCCAAGGGCACATGCCTGATTGTGGGCTCATTCCCCAGTGGGGGGCATGCAGGAGGCAGGCAATCAATGATTCTCTCTCATCATTGATGTTTCTCTCTCCCTCTCCCTCTCCCTTCCTCTCTGAAATCAATAAAAATACATTTTTTAAAACATAACTTTATAATGTCCCTCTGTCCTGACGTCCATCCTGATTCTCAGTGACCAGGGCCTTTTCTGAGGTCTCACCGGGCAGCCGTCAGCTGCCGACAGGTTTTGCCTCGGGAAGGAGTGAGCCGCGGAGCTGGTTCTGGTTCTACATGTGTGTTTGGAATTGCCTTTTGTGTCCGGTGGCCTGAGGGTGGGGTCTCGGTGGCTGGTGCAGAGACAGGAAGGAAAGGGGTCCTGTCTGCTCACTGGCCGGCCAGCGGGTGCCGGCCGTGCCTCCCCAGGCTCCTCCCCGCCGAGTACGTGCAGGTGCATCAGCGACCGAGACTCGCTGTTGGTGCTGATTCTCCCTTTTCCAACTTGAAATCGGTCCTGGTGACGGATCGCTGCTCCCCCTGCCCTGCCCGTAGAGTTCCTCCGAGACGCGCAGCCGCCGCTCGCCCGCCGTGTTCACGCGGTGCCACCGGCCTGCGGTGTCTGCGTTGCCCTGGTGCAGCGGCGGGCTGAGAGGCACGCCTGCCCCGTGCGTGGCCGGGAAGACGCTGCTGGCACGGCCTGGCCGCCGGCTCAGTCTGATTCTCTTCCGACGGAACACGGGTGTCCCACAGTCAGAAATACAGGCGACCCTGAGTCACAACCAGTCAGTTTGTTGCTCTGTCTCAGTAGAGCTTTTAGGAAACAGGCAGAGGCTTGGACAACGCTCGATAGAAACAGTAAGGTCAGGACATGCTTTTCTCAGAGTCATACATGTTGCCTTTTCCGGGCCGGGGACCGGGCCCGGGGGCCTTCTGGGGAGGTGACCGGTGAGTGGTCTTGGTGGGAATCTCTTCCTTCGTACAGCCCTGCAGGCCCCGCTGCCTGACCGCGGGGGGAGGCTGCAGAGCATCTGCGGAAGGGTTCGCAGCGGCTTAAAGTGCCAGCCCCATGCACCCGCTCATGCAGGAGGGGAGACTTGTTACGGCACGGAGGTGCATAGACAAAAGCAGAAACGTAAAAACTTTTTTTTCTTTAATATACTTTATTGATTTTTTACAGAGAGGAAGGGAGAGGGATAGAGTTAGAAACATCGATCAGCTGCCTCCTGCACACCTCCTACTGGGGATGTGCCTTCAACCAAGGTGCATGCCCTTGACCGGAATCGAACCCGGGACCCTTCAGTCCGCAGGCCGACACTCTATCCGCTGAGCCACACCGGTCAGGGCTATAAAAACTCTTTAAAAGGAAAAAGGAAACCAGGCTTATAAATATTGCTGTGGGTACCTGTCACCCAGAACCAAAGATGGGAGCATGGCGTTATGAAGCAGTGCCTGGTGGGAGGAAGCAGGATGTCGGGGAGGGGGACACAGCAGGGAAACGCGACGCTGGACAGGGAGACGCCGGCTCAGCACAGTGGCCAGTCCGGCGCGGCTCACGTGGCCGAGGGAAGGCCTGGCCTTCTTCTCACGGGAAGAGCGTGCTGCTCCTTTGGGGTCGCCCTGGTGAAGGCAGCGTGGACGGCGTACAAGCACGTGTTCACTGAAGAGGCGCTGGAGACTCCCCCGCTCGCGTGTGCGGCTAGCGGCAGGGTAGAACCACCGCTGGACCCGGCGGACGTGCTCTCAGCCCCCGGGTTCCCGGGCGTCCCTCCCAGCGGAGACCCGCGCCCTGGAGCTGAGCCCGCGTCCGCCCCGTTCCCATCGCGTGTGAAGCTCAGCCGGCCGGTGCACAGGCCCTCCTAGCACCCCCCCTCCCGCCGTGCGCCGGGTCCAGCTGCTGGACAATCGCGGTTCGACATCAGGCGGACGGTTAGTGTTTGTGCGGCTGCCTGTCTTCCTCATCGCCCCCCGTGGCGGCCGTGGCTGCGGAGCGGGCAGCCGGCTGTTGGCGTGGCAGGGACAGGGACAGAGGCTTTTCCACGGCCAGTGCCGTCCCCACGGAGCGGGCCGACACCTTCAGCTCGATTCACACAGAGCGGCCTGGGCGCCGTGCCAGCCCGGCCGCCAGCCCCCGCCGCCCAGGAGACGGTCAGAGGCGTGAGGAGAGAGAGGTCTTCCCGCCGCAGCGCGGAAGCCCACGAAGCGGGTGCTGCTCATTGGATCAGAGCACGTCCTGGCTGAGCCGTGTCATCTGAGCATCGGGGACCAGGGCCCGAACGCTGTGCGCGAGGTCCCCGGAGCGGCGCCGTCACTGCTGTGGACGGACGGCCTGTAGGCTCAGCAGCCAGGGCCCCTCCTTGGCACGCAGCCACGGCTTCAGACGGACAGGGATGAGCACAGAGCACGGCACTGCCTCCCTCACGGACACGTGGGACCCACCGTCTGGGGAAGGTCGTGACCCCCAGCTGGCACTGCTCCAGTGAGCGTGGCGTTACGTGCCCAGGCGGTTCCCTTCCCCGAGGGGTTCCATCCGCCTGTGTTGGCGGCCGAGGTCATAAGTGCACCCTGAGCACAGCTCCCCGCGCAGTCGTTCACTCCAGTCGGGTGCTTCCTAGGCTCCGGGGGTTGCTCTCCCCCCCCCCCCCCCCCGCCCCGAGAAAGAGGCACTTGTTACGGGAGGACACGCGCCCGTGCCCCACCGGCTGGAGCCCCGGGGTCTTCTGCGTGACCTTCGTCCTTTCGCTTTTCACCTGCTGCTCGGCGCTGACATGGGCCCCGTGGCCGGATGTGCTGAGTTTTGCTTGTTTACCTGGTCTCCCAGCTCTGCCTCTTAACTGGGGCGTGCACGCCGTTCACATTTAACGTGGTTGTTGATACAGTGTTTCCTTTGGCTTTTAGCTACAGTGTGAGTGTGTGTGTGTGAGTGTGTGTGTGAGTGTGTATGTGTGTGTGTGAGTGTGTGTGTGTGTGTGTGTGTGTATGAATGAATGTGTGTGTGAGTGTGTGAGTGTGTGTGTGTGTATGAATGTGTGAGTGTGTGTGTGAGAGTGTGTGTGTGTATGTGAGTGTGTGTGTGAGTGTATGTGTGTGAGTGTGTGTGTGTGAGAGAGTGTGTGTGAGTGTGTGTGTGTGTGTGTGTGTGTTGCTTTAGGGTTTATATGACTAATCAGTTTCTGGCCGTGTCTGGCACACGTGCTGATGTTGGTGAAATGCGAAGGCACTTCGGTTCGCCGTGTCACGCAGCAGTGGGACCGTGTGCCTGCGGAGTAATGATGGCTACGTTTCACTTCCCACAGAACTGGTGGTGGATTGTCGGAAGTTCGTGGATTCCAACGCTCTGGGCCTGACCGCCGCGGCCCTCAGCAGCTACGACCCCCAGATGCGAGCCGCCGCCTACTCCGTGCTGGCGGCCTACTACTCGCACGTGGAGGGGGCCCGGTTCCGCGAGCAGCCCCAGGTGAGTGGGCCGAGGCTGCGCTCCGCCCGGTCTGCAGGCTGAGCTGCCGGGAGACCTCTGTCCCTCCTGCAGGGCAGGCGGGGCGCTGGAGTGGGCTCGCCCCTCACACTCCCGTGGCGCGGTGGGCAACGCGGTTCCATTTCCTGTGGCTCTTTCCTCGGTTTAAACTCAGAGCTTAAGGCGGCCGTTGTCCGGCCACGGTGCCCGGGAGGACGGGAGCAGGTCGGGTCGTCCGGCCTGGAGCCAGGGCTCTCTCCGCCCTCGGCCCCCTGCGCCCTGGCCGTGGGGAGCAGGCGCCCCACCCGCTGGGCTGTGCGGAGGCTGCGGGGGCGAGGCTGGTCACAGCCCGAAGATGCTCTCCTGCTCTCAGGTCCTTTACCTGCTGGACGTCGTCCGGAACGGGATCCGCACGCAGAACATGAGGCTCACCTTCACCGTGGCGCTCTTCGTGGCCAAGGCAGCCCTGCAGCTTCTGAGACCAGGTGCCTCTGGCGGTGCGGGTGACGGTGCGGGTGAGGGTGAGGGTGCCTCTGACGGTGCGGGTGAGGGTGCGGGTGCCACTGACGGTGCGGGTGAGGGTGCGGGTGCCACTGACGGTGAGGGTGCGGGTGAGGGTGCGGGTGCGGGTGAGGGTGCCTCTGACGGTGCGGGTGCCTCTGGCGGTGCGGGTGAGGGTGCCTCTGGCGGTGCGGGTGAGGGTGCCTCTGGCGGTGCGGGTGAGGCGCGTTAGGGCCCCTGTGGGACCTGACCCAGGAAGGCGGAGGGAGAGGCCGGTGCAGGGTGCCCACATCAGACCTCCTGCGGTCACCGGGTCGCTGCGGGCGGAGTCTGCCCCGAGGGGGGGGAGTGGCAGGGGAGGAGGCGTCTGCCCACGTGACCCGCTGCCTCTGGACCAGTGGCCCTGGGCGTGTGGCCCCCTTTCCGGGGAGCCGGTGGGGTGCTGGCCCTGCACTGTCTGGGACCTGGTCGGCGCCGCCCAGGCTGATGGGCGTTTCTGCAGGAACTGAGGATGGGCGGGGGGCGGGGGGGGGGGGAGGTCCCTCCGTGGTTTCTGAGCCCCGGGAAGCTTGTGTGCGGTGTGGACCCAGCGGCGGGCTGCACTCTGCTCGCGGGAGAGCCAGTGGCCTGGATGGGAGCATAGCGCCCGCAGGCGGGTCCGTGTGTGCCCGGTGCCCGCGGGCCCGCTGTGAGCCCTGTGCCCTGTCCCAGAGGACCACATGTACCTGAGGATCAACAAGCTCCTGCTGGCGCACGAGGACCTGAACGTGAGCAAGGTGCCCGGCTTCTTCCCGCTCTTCTACAGCTCGGACGTCCAGGTGAGCCCCCCCCCCCCACCGCGCCTCGGCCGTGTGCGTCCTCGCGGGTCGGGCAGCGCTCGGTCACGCGGGCCTGCGTGTGGGAGTGGGCGTCGTCCATGGCTCATCTCGGGGCAGCCTCACCTGCGCCTCGTGGCGCCCCCGTCCCTGTGTCTTCCCGTGTCTCGGGAGTAAAGGTCACGCGCGTTCGTGGGGCCCCTGCCTGAGCCAGCACCGCTCGGCGCTGGGCGGGACCTGCCCGTCCTCCGAGGTGAAGGTGACGGGAGGGTTTCCGTCAGGAGCGGAGGCCGGGGTGCGGGGTGCCGGGTGCCGGGGTGCCGCCGCGGCGCTGACGGGCGCTGGTCTCCGCAGCACAGCGCCGAGCGGGAGTGGCTGTTCGGGCTCCTGCGGCAGGGCATGCGCGACAAGTACTGCTTCGACCTGTACGCCCGGCGCGGCGTCCTCCCCGTGGTGCTCGCCTCCTTCAGCAGCCCGCTGTGCGGCCCCGCGGCCCAGGTGGGCGCCCGCCCGTCCGCATCCGCCCCTCCCCCCATGTGCCCGCCCCGTCCGCGTCCGCCCCTCCCCCCATGTGCCCGCCCCGTCCGCATCCGCCCCTCCCCCCATGCGCCCGCCCCGTCCGCGTCCGCCCCTCCCCCATGCGCCCGCCCCGTCCGCGTCCGCCCCTCCCCCCATGTGCCCTCCCCGTCCGCATCCGCCCCTCCCCCCATGTGCCCGCCCCGTCCGCATCCGCCCCTCCCCCCATGTGCCCGCCCCGTCCGCATCCGCCCCTCCCCCATGCGCCAGCCCCGTCCGCATCCGCCCCTCCCCCATGCGCCCGCCCCGTCCGCATCTGCCCTTCCCCCTATGCGCCCGCCCCATCCGCATCCGCCCCTCCCCCCATGTGCCCTCCCCGTCCGCATCCGCCCCTCCCCCCATGTGCCCGCCCCATCCGCATCCGCCCCTCCCCCATGCGCCCGCCCCGTCCGCGTCCGCCCCTCCCCCCATGTGCCCGCCCCGTCCGCATCCGCCCCTCCCCCCATGTGCCCTCCCCGTCCGCATCCGCCCCTCCCCCCATGTGCCCGCCCCGTCCGCATCCGCCCCTCCCCCCGTGTGCCCGCCCCGTCCGCATCCGCCCCTCCCCCCGTGTGCCCGCCCCGTCCGCATCCGCCCCTCCCCCCATGTGCCCGCCCCGTCCACATCCGCCCCTCCTATCCCCGTCCGCATCCGCCCTTCCCCCTATGCGTCCACCCCGTCCACGCGCCCGCCCCTCCCCCCACACGCCCGTCCCGTCCGCATCCGCCCCTCCCCCCACACGCCCGCCCCTCCCCCATGCGCCCGCCCCGTCCGCATCCGCCCTTCCCCCTATGCGTCCACCCCATCCGCATCCGCCCCCAGGTCCATGCGCCCGCCCCTCCCCCCATGCATCCGGAGCCCCGGGTCCACGTGGTGTGGCCATCAGCACCCGCTGGCTTGGTCCCGGTTTCAGGGTTGGGTTCTGGAGATCCTGCAGAAGGCCGCCCGCGACGCCAGGGCCGCCTACGCGCTCCTGCGGGACTACAGCCTCCTGACGTGGGTCCTGCACGCACTGGAGGGCAGGTGAGCCGGTGCAGGCGGTTCTGGCGAGGCCTCTGCCCTGGGCTTGCAGACAGCCGCCCTCTCGCTGCACCCTCATGTGGAGAGGGAGGTGGGAGAGGGCGCGAGAGCTCTGCAGTCTCCTCCTGTCGCCAGGGCACCAACCCCGTCGCGGCCCCACCCCATGACCTCATCTGAGCCCACCCACCTCCCAGCCCCGCGTGGGGTTAGGGCTTCCACAGGAACGGGGGGAGGGCACTGCCCGCCGAGCTGATCTAAGTCCTCGCCGGCTCCTGAACTGGAGGACGGCCCCGTGCAGACAGCACTTCCTGCGGGAAGGTCCACGGCACACCTTGCTCGAATAGACTCGCCCGGGCGGCCAGGCCCTGTGCGTCCTCAGGAGCATCTTTCCCTCTCTGGGGGGGGGGGGTGCCTGCCTCTGGAGTGCTCTCGGCACCGGCTTGCAGACGCTGCCCGGGGCGGCCGGAGGCTGCTGGCGGCTGGGAAAGGCGTTCTCCTGTAGCCCGGCGGCGGCCGCGGGACTGCTCTCTGCTGGGCCCGGGTGGTCGGGGTGAGGAGGCGGCCGCGCTGCGTGAAGTCGGGGGTGTGGCCGCGCCTGCTCCTACTTGGACCCTGTGCCCGTGGGGGGCTGCAGGGGCTAAGCAGGTGGAGCTGTGGGGCTGGGACAGCCTGCTGAGGCCCGCCCGAGGGACTGCCACCGCCTCGGCCTCGCTCCGGGTTCCGCCCCCTCGAGGTGCCAGGGAAGGGGAGTGACCGCGGGCTGTGTTCGTCCAGGTTCCTGGAGACGCATCTGCTGTCCGGCATCATCGACCTGCTGCACACTCTGTGGGTGACCAACCTGGGGGGCAGGGGGGCGGAGGCAGGCAGCCTGCCGCCCGGCCCTCCCGGAACCCAGAAGCCGCCGAAGCTGCTGGCCCTGCACCTGGTCAACGAGTTCCTGTACGTCCTGCTTGCGCTGGCGAAGCACCTGAGGTATGCCCGGCCTCGGCCGCCCCTCACTGCCACGGTCCCCGCTCCGCAGGTGGGCTCCGGCAGAGCTGTGCCGAGCGGGGGACGCCGGGAAACCCGTCGTCGCTGCTTCCTCCCCCACGTCAGCCTCGTGGGCTCCTCGCGGGCCTGGGAACTAACGCCTGCTGTCCGCCTGCTGTCCGGGTCCCTGGCAGGAGCCCGTCCCCCGACACCTGAGTCCAGCCTCGGGGTGTTCTGAAGAGAACGTGACCCGGGACCTTGACCTAAGAAAGGGCAGGTCTTCCCCAACCCGCCTCCGCCGCCCGCCGCCCAGGCTCCTGGTCCAGGCACCTCCGCCCTCGGTCCCGGGCGGGACATCGCTCTGCGCACGCGCCCTGAGCGGGGACAGGGTGCTGGCTGGACCCACACCGGCTGTGGCCTCAGCACCGAGACGTGCTGGTCACGAGCAGGCCTTGGGTTTACGTCTGAGCCCGCGAGGCAGTGCAGGGCGCCCTGTCTCCGAGGGCAGTGAGCGTGCCCGGGGGACCCCTGACCTTCGGGCTCTCTGCCCAGCTGTCCATCCGCCGTGGTTTCCGGAGACATTCCGGCCCTTCCTGCCCCCACCCCACCCCCCCGCCCCCAGCGCTCGCCTCCTGCCCCCCGTGCGGTCCGGTGTCTGTTGTAAAGGGCGCGGCTGGTGGGCGGCCTGTGCGCACCTCGCTCGGGGGCGGTGACGGCCACCGTCCGGGCCGCGGACGAGGCAGCTGTGCTCAGCGCGTCCCTCTCCCCACAGGCCCTCCCTGGCCTCCGCGCAGCTGACCAGCTTCTTCGGGGCCCTCGACGCGGTGCTGCGGTGCCGGGCCTCCGTGCTGCGGGCCTCCCGGGACATGGGCCGCCTCACCGGGAACGAGACAGTGCTGTCCACCGCGGACGCGCTGCTCCTGCTGCACAAGTGGGGCCTCGTCGCGCGGGACGGCGAGCTGCAGGGGGCGCTGCGGGCCGCCGCCGAGAAGCTCCGCGCCAGGGACCTGCTGAGTGCGTGCGGCAGTGCCATCTCGTCTCCCACCCCTCACCCCGAGCAGCCCCATCCCCCCCTCTCTGAGCAGCTTTCCCTAAGTGGGTGAGGCGTAGAGACCCGGGTCCTCGTGGCCGCCTAGAGGGGACACAGGGTCTTGTGCCCCACCAGGGAGCCCCCTACTACAGCAGCGGCGCCAACCCCAGACCAGGGCTAGGCGCTCGCTGTGCCCGGGCAGCGTGGCCTCTGAGCTGCCCCTCTGCCCGCCCCTGCACTGCGCCAGCCCGGTCTGCAGGGGACAGTCTCACCGTTCTCTCTCTCTCACAGAAATGCTCAAGGACGGGAACAAGCCCACGGCGCCAGCCCGAGGCCCTCGGGGCCGGAGGAGGAGGCCTGGGGAGGCGGAGGAGGCAGCCAGCCCCGAGCTGCAGCCGTCCAGCTTGGAGACGTGCAGGGGCCTCCTGAGGTCCATACTGACCCACTGGGGGCCTGTGTTCCCCAGCCCTGCGCCCACTCAGGGGCCCTCGGACCCGGCCACCCCGCACAGCCCTGTGTGCACCGTCGTCGCCCTGGTGGTCAGCTGGGTGCTGCGCACGGCGACCGAGTGCCCGCTCAGCGGGGCTGAGGCTGCGGGCCTCCTGCGCTGGCTTCGGGGCCACGTGGTGGGGCAGCCGGAGGTCGTGGCCCAGCTCCTCGGGGACGGCGCGGTGAGGAGCGGCCTGTTCAGGCTGTACAGCCGGCTCTGCACAGAGGGGCTGGCGGGGCCCGAGCTCAACGCGCTGATGCTGCCGCTGGCGGCGGCCCTGAGCCCCTCGGGGACACCCCTCCCCCCGGCTGTGGAGACCCTCCACCTGGCTGCCCTGGACGACAAGGAGGAAGCCACGCGAGGTGATTCTGGGGAGGCCGTGGGCGGTGGGGGGTGGGAGCAGCCCCAGCACAGGCTTGGGGACCGTGGGCCTGGCCATGCGGGGGGCCGGGCCTTCGCATGCGGGGAAGCCTTTAGTGACGCTCATCACAGTGGGGGTGCTCGCCCAGACCTCCAGTCCCCCCAGGACTGTCCCTCCCTGCAGGCCAGGGTCTTTCCCAAGTGTCTGCCGTTTCCCAAACAGAATTACATTCCACATCGTGGCCAGGTGCGTGTGTGTGCATGAGTGCATGTGTGTGCACATACATGTACATGTGTGCACGTGCATGTATATGTATACATGTACATGTAGACACGCACCGTTGCCATGTTTGGCATTTGGCAGCTGCCTAGGAAAGGTTTGCACGTGCGTGTGAGGGAATGGAGGTGTTGAAGCCTGGGGGAGGGCACGCGGGGCCGTGGCACCTGCACGTGGTCCCTCTGCCTGAGGCTGGCCCTTCCCAGGACGCGGGGAGCGGAGGGGGAGCCGGGAGCGGTGGGCAGCCCGCAGGTGGGCTCACCTGGGAGCGGTGACTGTCCTCATCCGGCCGCAGGTGGGGACTGGGCGGGGGGCGCGGAGACCAAGAGGCGACAGGCCTGCAGCAGCGTTTCCTGCGTCACAAATACAGAGAGACGGGTCCTCAGGGAGCAGGAACGAGGAACCCGCAGTTAAGCGGAGGCAGAACGCGTTTGCTTTACACACCTGCCCGCTCGGTGGCCGCCGGCGTGGGCCCGGTTCATCGGGCGCTCAGGAGGCCGTGCCCGCGAGGGTGGCTGACGGCTCTCTAGCCGCGGAGATCCGCGTCCTGACGGCCCCGTGTCCTCCCCAGCCTCCGCCGCCTTCCTGCTGTCCCTGTTCATCCAGGACGTCTGGCTGGGGGCCCAGCGGCCAGACACCCTCCTCGCCCACGTCCAGATGGTCCGTGAGGCTGCGGAGGGCGCACCAGGCGCGGGCCAGGAGCCCATCGTCGGGCTCTGCGAGGACCTCGCCGCCCTGGCCCCGGACGCGTGACGCCCCCGCAGGCTCTGGGAGCCCACGAGGCGGCAGGGATGTGTGCGGTGCCGGGCTCCTGGAGGAAAAGCTCACTATTCATTGGACAGGAAACAGACTGGAGGGACTGCGTGGGGCGGTCAGCGTGACGGTGCCGGGCTCCTGGAGGAAAAGCTCACTATTTATCGGACAGTAAACAGACTGGAGGGACTGCGTGGGGCGGTCAGCGTGACGGTGCCGGGCTCCTCCGGGGCCACAGGCCCGCACAGCGATGGGTGGGCCGCCTTTTCTCGTTCCTCGTTCTTAGAGGAAATTCCTCCCAGCGAGTGGCACTGAGCACGCGGGGGTTCCTGTGCAAAGCTAAAGCTGAACGCCCACAGACGTGTCACGTAAAATAAAAGGGCACGGACGGAGACGCTCAGGGTGGTTTGTGGTGACCGGGACACGGCTCCGTGTAACTGTCACAGGGAAGCTCCCGCCGCCGTTTAACTCATTAAATCCACGGGGGCTGCTCGGAACCTCATGGGTGCAGTCACCTGACCTCTGCTTAGGAAGGCAGCCTGTATTTTTAACTTGATAATAAATGTCTATTTTTGTTAAGTTTTTGTGTTTTGCTTAATTGACGTTAAAAGCTGGTTTTATTCCACAGAGACCTGCAGGTTTGAGGTCAGGGTCTGACTTCTAAGACCCCTCATTGATTGATTGGTGTCATCTTGACGCACGTGGAATGTGGACAAGGCAGTTTCCCGTGTAGAAGTTTAGCCTGTCCCTCAGCTCTGTGTGCCCCGCACCCCGCACGCCAGGGCTCCCGGCTCTCGGCCTCGTCACCTGTCAGCCCGTGGCCTCCCTGCCTGTCCCCCGGGAGGTGGCTGCCCTTGGCCCGTGTGACACCTCCGGAGAGGCTTGGCTTCAGCCTCAGCGCCTGCTCTTGTTCCCACGCCCAGGGTCGAGCCTCCTGCTTCCTTCATGACAAGGTTTTAACCCAGACAAGAGCGTGCTGGTCTGCACAGTCCCCATCACCACAAAGCAGCTCATCCTCGGGCGGCCAGGAGCTGCCTCCCTCTCCCGCCCCCAACCCCGCAGCGTGTCCTCCCCCTGCAGCCCATCCTCCACGCTGGGTCCCGTGGGAAGGACCCCTCCTTCCTCGCCCCGTCTGCCTCCCTGGAGCTCAGTGGCCCCTCGCCTTCCCTCCGCCCCACGGCCCCCAGTCTGGGGAGGCCACCCGCCCTGGGAACCTAGAAGAGCTACAGATCATCCGGGAACTCGAGGTCGATACAGTGTTGCAGCAGTAATAGTGGAGGCTAGAAAGTGGCAGGAAAGATTAGTGAGTGACTAATTTAATCTGTATTTGTGTGTATTCTTTTTCTACGCTCCCAGAGTGAGCACAGGAGTAAGCGGCTGGGGCGCTAAAGCTCTGCCGTGTGGGGCTGCTCCCCGGCCAGGCCAGGCGGCTGGTGCGGGGACCAGTGCGGGTGCACACGTGCACGTCAGCGCCTCCTTGTGGTCGTTCTTGGCAGGCTGCGCTTCCACTTTCAGGAGGCACGTGTCCGGTTTTTGAGTCCCTCGGAGTGGCCGTCGCTCGCTGGTGCAGGACCGTCTCCAGTGGGAGGCCGGCTGGGCTGTGGCCGACATCAGCTGATGCCGTGGGGGTCCCCGTCCAGGGCCCGTTCCCGCAGGAGAGCAGGGTGGGCCTGGGGGGCGGTGGGGGGCAAGGCGGAGGGCCCGGATGCCCTGCTGCATGGCTCCCTGGCTGAGCTGGGTGGGGCCGGCGGGGCCTCCTGGGGGGCCCTTTGGAGCAGCGGGTGCCTCCGGATGCAGAAGGGGAGGCTGACGTGGAGGCTCCAGGGGCACGCAGCGTGGTGCGGGGCATTGCTCCTGTGGACAGAGGTGGGAGGCGGGCGTCAGGGCTGCGTAGGACAGTCCCTCCCCTGCTCCGCTGGGTTAACAGCTTAAGTGAGATACACTTTACAATGTAAAGTCAATGAGCTATAGCATAGTCACTGAACTTTGCAACCATCACCACACTCTATTTTATTATTTTTAATATGTTTTTATTGATTTCAGAGAGGAAGGGAGAGGGGGAGAGAGAAACATCCGTGATGAGAATCATTGACCAGCTGCCTCCTGCATGCCCCCCACTGGGGAGTGAGTCCACAGGCCAGGCATGTGCCCCGACAGGGAATCGAACTGTGACCTCCTGGTCCATAGGTCAGTGCTCAACCACTGAGCCACACCAGGTGGGCACCACAGTCCGTTTCAGAATATTTTTATCCCCAAAGATGGTACCCGTTAGCAACAGCCAGTCTTTCTGCCCATGGAGTTCCCTCTTCTGACACTTCCCGTCAGTAGCATCACTGAGCCTCATGTCCTCTGCTCACCCACGTGGGAGCGGGCGTCAGGGCCTCGTTCCTCCCGTGGCGGTGCTGTTCGTGGATGTGCAGCTCCTCACCACACGGCCCTGAGTCCCCCACGCACCCAGGCCACAGGAGCCCGACCAGCACGCACCCGGCCCTCACGCACCCGGCCCTCACGCACCCGGCCCGCACGCACCCGGCCCGCACGCACCCGTCCCTCACGCACCCGTCCCTCACGCACCCGTCCCTCATGCACCCGTCCCTCATGCACCCGGCCCGCACGCACCCGGCCCTCACGCACCCGGCCCGCACACACCTGGCCGCGGGAGCCCGGCGGGACATGGAGAGCAGGACGAGGAAGAGGAGCACCACGAAGGCGGCCAGGCTCGCCCAGAAGGCGATCACCACGGAGTCTGCAGGAGAGACAGGTGCGTGTGTGACCCACGGACACCAGCCCGGCGCGGGGCGGGGGGGGAGCGGGGGGCGGGAGCTGGGGAGCGTGAGGGCGATGTCCATCCTCTGCTGTCCCCTGGGCTGTGGGCCGTGACGGCAGCGGGAAGTGGCTTCGCCCAGAGCCCTGGCCACAGGGTGGTGAAGGGTTGTCTGTCGAGGGGAAGCAGGAATGAACCAGCAGTGCCGATGGGTGCACTTTTTTAGCTGCTCCTGCTGCTCAGAAGGTGGCTCAGGGGTTGAGCATCGACCTGTGAACCAGGAGGTCACGGTTCAATTCCAGGTCAGGGCACAGGCCCGGGTTGTGGGCTCGATCCCCAGGAGGGGGCGTGAAGGAGGCAGCCGGTCCATATTTCTCTCTCTCTCCCCCTCTCCTCTCCCCTCACTAAAATCAATAAAAACACATTTTTAAAAAAGAAGCAGCTGGGTTTCCCCCGCTCCCTTTCTCCTGGGGAGGGAGAAGAAAGGGCCCAGCAGCTCCTGTGACGGGCGGCCTCCCCTCCCAAGAGGCCGGCAGGGGCCTGGCCCGGGAGACCACGCCGAGCACCTGTGGGCAGAGCGCTCCTTCCCCGCGGGAGTGTCGCCCAGGCCTCCCCGGCCGCCTGCTCCGGGGGGGGGGGGGGGGGGGACTGGAGAGAGACAAGAGACAAGAGAGGGGCCCTCCTGTCTGCCGGGCAGGCAGCCGGGGCAACAGCAGGAGGAAAGGCACGTGTGCAGTGACACTGGCTGTGTCTGTGGCCAGAGGCTAGGGGCGGGGGGCACCCGGGAAACGCCCTAGACCCGCGTGGAGAACCGGCAGGCCGGGTGCCAGGCCCCACCAGTTCGGGAACCTGGGCCAGTGGCGGGGGAGCTGCTGCGCGGCGGCAGGGCTGCGTGGCGTCTTTGGGTTCAATGGCCACAGGGGACGGCCCGGCCGGCGGGGCTCCGTGGCTGAGCGTCGACCCGGGAACAGGAGCTCACGGTTCCATTCCCGCTCGGGGCACAGGCCCGGGTGGTGGCCTCAATCCCTAGTGGGGGGCGTGCAGGAGGCAGCCGATCACGGTTCTCTCTCTTCGTTGACGTTTCTCTCTCCCTCTCCCTTCCTCTCTGAGATCAATAAAAACTTATTCTTGAGCACCTAGGTCAGTTCTGTCAGCGCCTCTAAGGAAGCAGCTTCCAGCCTTGGCAGTTGGGAACTCTCCCTCCCCCTCCCCCTCCCCCTCCCCAGCCTTCCCTCCCCCTCCCCCTCCCCCTCCCCAGCCTTTCCTCCCCCACCCCCACGGGCTCTCAGGCTTCTGCCCCTGCCCTGGGTCAGTGTCCCCACCCACCCACCCACGAGCAGGACGTGGGACAACACCTCTCACAGCACAGCCCTGCGGACAAGTGACAGTGAAGCTGCCAGACCCTCAGGAGGCGGAGCTGCTTCCTGTGAAGCCCTCAGCCTGTTCTGCGAGAGGCAGCCACGGAGAGAGGGTTCGCTTCCCCCGGGAGGCCCTCTGCTCCGGGAGGACGTCCTGTCCCTTCCGGCAAAGCCTCGCCCGCTGGGAGTTCAGCATGAGGGCTTGTTTTCACAGCCAGACAGCTGGGCAATGCAAGGCCCAGTGCCAGCCCAAACGTCCCCTCTCCCCACTCCCCCCCTCCCTCCCTCCCCCCTCCCTCCCTCCCTCTCCGCTCCTCCCCACACCCTCCCCTGGTTCCTCCCTTCCTTTCCGGGGCGACACTGGCTGGACAAGGGGAGTGCGGCGGCCACAGAGGGGTGGCAGGAGAAGGCCCTGGGTGGCGGGGTCGGGCTGCGTGGCATGTTGGGGGCCTTCGCATCCGAACTTGGAGGCAGCAAATTCATTCCATTGAAACACTTGCTGTTCACAGGAGGCACCTACGTTTTGTTGAGGGAAAACACTAAGCCTCCAAATGTGCTCACATTCCAGTCCCAGGTCCTGGCAGAGAACTCCAAGATCTTCCCCTTCTTGGGGACTAACGCAGGGGTCACGGCCCGAGGCCCCGGTTTTGAGTTCTAATTCTGACTGCCATTTTCTAGCTGCCTGATCTCAGGCTATCTGGGGTTTTCACACCTCTAAATCCACTTCCTCGTCTGTTAAATGGGCTGATAGTGTGTGTTATATAGACTGCCACACAGGTTAAATAAGATCATATGTATGTACCATGCACATGGCATAGCTCCTCATTCACTGGCTGTGCAATGATCTGTAAATAGAATACATTGTCCTGTGAAGAGGGTTTGTGGCAAGTGGTATCGCTGCATCCTTCTAACTCGCAAGAATATAAGCTGTGCCTTGGCCGGTGTGGCTCAGTGGTTGGAGCGTCAGCCCGCACAGCCAGGGGTCGAGGGTCCAATACCTGGGTTGCAGGTTGGCTCCCAACCCCTGGTTGGGGTGGGTGCAGGAGGCAACCAGTCGAGTGCCTCTCACATCGATGTTTCTCTCCGCCCCCCTCTGCTCCCTCCTTCCCTTCCACTCTCTGAAAAGCAATGGAAGAAACATCCTCACGTGAGGATTAACAACAACAGAAGTAAGATGTGAGCATAGATTGCTGGTTGTCAGTCCTACTGCCCCCCGCCCCGCCCCCTCGCATTTCCCGGGTAACAGAACCCCTGCTGATTGCTGGGCACATGGCTGTCTGGGAGAAAGACTACAGTTCCCAGCCTCCCTTGCAGCTAGGTGTGGCATGTGACAAGGTGTTGGCCAATGAGGTGTGAGTGGGATTTTTCCTGGACAGTTTCTTGCAGTCTTTCTGCAGGGACGGCGGGCTTCTGCTCCCTTGGTCCCTTCTTACCCTCCTGCCATGTTTTCTGCCCAGAGCACGGCGGTGACTGGAGCCTGGCGTGGGGCGTGGGGGTGAGGACACGGCGGTGACATGGAGCCTGGCGTGGGGCGTGGGGGCGAGGGCAGAGCGAGGAACCGGGGAGGCTGGTTCCTGAGGGTTGCGTGGGGCCAGCCCCGCACCCGCCCGCAGACAACTACCTGGGAGAGAAAGCAACTTCTGTTTCACCTGGTGCTCTGCTCATTGCGACCAGTTTTCTGTAAGGAATCAGTAAAAAAAACCCTGACTTTTTAACTAAAAGTCCTCAAACTTACAATTCCCAATGAATACTGACCTTCAGAATAGCCCTCCCCTCTCGGCCATAGAATCGTGCCAATGTCCCTAAAACGCACGTTCTGATCAAACACTAGCAACATCTGCAAATTCCTCTTTTGGAATTACCTTCAGGGGCAACACCAACTTTGCTCCGTTAGGAGATCGCTGTTTGTTTTTGACCCCCGGGTCGTACTGATGGGCTAATTTCACCCACCCGATGGCTTCTTCGTGATTCTTAACGGTTTCCCCCAAGCAACTCCACCCTTAAAGGACATCCCTGGGCCCGGACGGTGTGGCTCAGGGGTTGAGCGTCGACCTGTGAACCAGGAGGTCCTGGTTCGATTCCCGGTCAGGGCACAGGCCCGGGTTGTGGGCTCCATCCCCAACAAGAGGCAGCCAGTCCATGAATCTCTCTCATCATGGATGTTTCTCTCTCTCTCTCCCTCTCCCTTCCTCTCTGAGATCAGTAACGTGTGTTTTTTTTTAAATAAGGACATGGGACGATTTCCGTTTTGAGCTGGTGGGCAGGAGCCCACCTCCCTCCTCATGTGAAAGTCTCCGGTCCTTGGCGATGCGTCCGCCTTGGACAGACGTGTGTGACTCGTTCATGAAACCCCCGGGGACCCTGGGACCTCGGGGAGGGCAGGACTGGGACCTCGGGGAGGGCGGGGCTGGGACCTCGGGGAGGGCAGGGCTGGGACCTCGGGGAGGGCAGGGCTGGGTCCCCGGGCCTTTGTTTTGTTTTTCTTGCTCATGTATCTCCTCGGCGAACTTGTTATCTTGCCCGAGAAGCTGGAATGATCTCAAGGGATTGCTGACAAAGCCCGGAGTTACCCAAGAGATGGAGCCGGACGGGAGGCGGGCCAAGGCGTTAACTCGTTCCGGGCGTCCTTCCTGCGGCACGACGCTAACCTCGAGGGCATTTCATAGACTCATCGTGTCAGACCTCTCAGGGGACAGCGAGCGAGCTCTCTCCCGGGTCTGCACACAGACACGGGGACCCCGAAGCCTGCCACGCGAAGGCATGCACCTCGCTCGCCGGAGCCCCGGGCCCACGATCCTCTCTCAGGACATCTGTGTTACCGCACGGGTGCCCCGGAGCGTCGGCGTTGCTCAGGCGAGTCCCGAACTCTCTGAGGACGGTGACGGACACTGTCCCCGCTCACGGATCCCTCCCAGCGCGGGGCGGGTCCCGGCCACCCCTGAGCGGTCCGCTGGGTGGAGAGAGAGCCATGGGGGCCCCGCCCCGCCCGCTGGCCTCCCCGGGCAGGACTCACACTTGTGGGCTCGCAGCTGCTTCTCGTCCACGGGGAGGAGGTCCAGGTAGTCCAGGTAGTACTCGTAGCCGTAGGAGGGCGCCGAGGCGTTGCTGCTGTTGGCCATGGCCGTGGCCGCTGGCGTGTCCGGCGCTGCGCAGGCCGCGGCGCAGATTGGCCAACCGGCCTCGGGGAAGCGTCCAAGTGTGTCTGTGGGTCTCGGGCCCAAGGCCGCCCCCGGCTGGAGCCATTGGCTGGAGAAAGGCGGGGGGTGCGGGCCCGCCTGCTGGCCGCCCTGGGCTCTCCACGGCCCCTTCCTGACGAGGCTCCAAGGCAAACAGCTGCGGGCGAGGGCCGGACGGGACCGCAGACCCTGGGCCCGGGAGGACGGGGGGCCGAGAGCGCTGGGAGGGCGTCCCTTTCCGGCCGTCAGTGTGTGAACAGGTTAAATCCCCAGCGCAGGCCTGGCGCTGCCCTTGGCCCACACCGAGGCGGCGCTGGTCCGTTGAGCAACCAGCCGTCACTGGCTCAGATTCGTCATCCGAGGCGGAGACGGCGACGTGGGCCCTGAACTGTGACCTGCTCGTGTCCACAGCGCCGGTTCATTGGCCAGAGCAGCCCCCTACCCCGCGCCCCCCGTTTATCTAGGCCCCCGAGACCCGGGGCTCCGACGATGGGCGAGGTTGCTGTCTGGGCCGAGGCCCCAACGGATGGGTCGAGCTCTGGGGACACAGCCCCGCAGGTCACCGGCCCGGCTGAGGGCGCGGGGGGAGCGTGCTGGGGGTCCGTGGGGCCGCCTCCAGGAGGCGCACGGTCAGGGGCGTCCCCGGGGCGGAGAGGAGCCTGGCTCGGCCTCCGAGGGCCGGGCGCTCACACACAGCGCTGGGGCCTTGCCCTCCGGCACCCACCTCCCACGTCTCCACGGGGTCACCGCCGGAGGGCGCGCACGGACGGTGTGGACGCAGCCCGGGGACCTGGCCTCGCGGGTGGAGCTGCGGCCACCCGGTCCACGAGGCGACACCCGCACGTGCCGTGGTCTGCAGCTCCGTGAGGGTTAAACCTCCTGGGTGCTCCAGCAGAAATCTTTAAATCCTCCATCTCGGGACCAACGCACCCCCCACATCCGCACAGACAGAACCCGGGAGCTACGCGGTGAGGCAACGGCCTCCCTCACTGGAGAGCCCTTAGGCCGTGCCCCGCCTCCAGCTGCCATCACCGCCTGCGGCCAGTGCTCAGCCCCACGCACGCACACGCAGACACCCACACAGCCATGCACGCACACGCACAGACACCCACACAGCCATGCACACACACGCACACCCACACAGCCATGCACACACATGCCACATGCACAGACCACCCACACAGCCATGCACACACACGCACACACAGACCACCATGCATACACCCACACAGCCATGCGCAGACCACCCATGCGTCCACACACACCCACAGCCATGCACACACACATGTGCAAACACACTCACAGACCACCCGTGCATACACACACCCCCACACAGCCATGCACACACACACGCACACACTCACAGACCACCATGTGTCCACACACACAGCCATGCACACCCACACGCGCGCATACACATGCGTACAGTCACTTGTGTGTGCACGCCCATGCACACACACACAGCCATGCACACACATGCACGCACAGACCACCATGCATACAGACACCCACACAGCCATGCGCACACATGCACAGACCACCCATGCGTCCACACACCCACAGTCATGCACACACACGTGTGCAAACACACTCACAGACCACCCGTGCGTCCACACACACCCACAGCCATGCACACACACGCACGCACAGACCACCATGCATACAGACACCCACACAGCCATGCGCACACACATGTGCACACATGCACAGACCACCCATGCGTCCACACACACCCACAGCCATGCACACACACATGTGCAAACACTCACAGACCACCCGTGCATCCACACACACAGCCATACACACACACGCATGCACACACACATGCGTACAGACACTCGTGTGTGCACACCCAGGCACCCACGAGTGTGCAAACATGCGCACACACATGCACACGCACTGAGGAATGTTCTAGGCATGGTCTCCTGCGGTTGCGGAGGTGCGGAGCCTGCGGGCTGGAGGCCTGGGAAGCCGGGGCGGGGGTTGAGGCCTGAGAGCCGGAGCGGGCAGGGTTGCATGGTGTCCACTCATCTGAAGGGTGTGTCTGCCCACAAGGCCACCTGGCTTGTCCCACGTGGCGGCTGAATAACAGCCCCCCAAATACCCACATCCGGGCCCCCGGCACTGCGCACGTGACTTTAAATGCCGGCAGGACTGCATTGGGGCCGCGATGGGACTCGCCTGGGTCATCCATGGGCTCGGGTGAGCCTCCAGGAAGCAGGAAGAGGGATTTGACAACAGGTCATGTGACAACAGAATGGGGGGGCACGATGCTGGACCAGCACCCAGGAATGAGGTGGCCTGGGGGGGCGGGAAGGCAGCGCCCCAGTGTCAGCCCCACACGCTCACCTCAGCCGGCTGTCGTCCAGGCTGTCAGATGGTGAATCGTGGTGCCTTAAGCCACCAAGTGTGTGATGACCTGATGGCAGCTGCTGGTCACTGAGCCCAGCACGGAGGCCACCCCAAGGCCCGCACCCCAGCTTTCCGCCTGGAAAATGGGCTGCCACCCCCGAGGCAGAGTACTGTGGAGCTGCTGAGGCCCTGTCCCCACGCGCCCCTTCTCCTCCCTGTCCACGTGTCTCCCCCCACCTGGGCCCTGTGCTGGACCAGGAGTCACCCCGGCTAAGGAGCACCCCGTTCCTGTGAAAGCCCCCCCGGGAACACAGCTTCCCCTTCAGCTTCGGTTGTAACTCAGGGCGGGAGACAGTGCTTCGGGCAAGGGCTCCGAGGGGTCTGCCCGCGGGAGTGCCACCGTGGCCTTCCGGGAGCGGCAGCGCTTACTAGAGGTCTTCCCGTCCTCTCGCCCACCAGGGCGTGCGCATGTGCATCTTCAGGCCAAGATTATCATCAGACCCGCAAGTCCACTTTCACAATCAGCGTCTTGTCACATGGAAGTGAAAACTGCAAACAAATGGAATTAAATATGTCCCACTGGAAAATGTAGCAAGGGAGGGAGGGAGCGAGGGAGGGAGGGAGAGAGGAGGGTTGAGGGAGGGAAGGAGGGAGAGAAGAAGGAAGGGATGAGGGAGGAAGGGAGGGAGGAAGGTGGGATAATAGTTTATGGTTTTATTTTATTTTATTTTTTTATATTTTATTGATATTTTACAGAGAGGAAGGGAGAGGGATAGAGAGTTAGAAACATCGATGAGAGAGAAACATCGATCAGCTGCCTCCTGCACACCTCCCACTGGGGATGTGCCCGCAACCAAGGTACATGCCCTTGACCGGAATCGAACCCGGGACCCTTCAGTCCGCAGGCCGATGCTCTATCCACTGAGCCACACCAGTTTTGGCTATGGTTTTATTTTTTAATCCTGCGTCAGAGATACGGACTGGAACAGTCACAGACACGTGGTAAGGTGAGGGTTTATTTCACAGGATCCAGCATCCGGCCAGCGTGCCGTCCCGTTTCTCGCCCCGTTTCTCCTGTAATTCACCCGCTCGGTAAGGGGCCCGCGGCACCTGGTATGGGTGCAGCTGTTCGAGGTGGAGGGCCCCTGCTTCCTGACTGCTCGTGAGTCTCTGTCCCCCACTTTTTACGTCTCCTGGTTATTCGTTATTTTATTCCATTCTCTGCGAGTGTCCGTACTGCACTTCCCAGCCCGTCCGCTACGGGTGAGACCTCCTCGCTCGCTCCCGGCTCCCGGGCCCTCCCGCCTCCCTCGTGTTGCCCCACAGTCAGGAGCCACAGCTCAGCGCACGTCAGCCTGTGTCGCGTGTAGAGAACACCCCCTGGGTGAGGGGGAGGTTTCCGGGTGTTGGCTACAGGGGTTCAACGCTGTTGCCGCCTCACTGCAGCCTTCCTCGGCTTGAGTCCCAGGACACGGGAAGAATGTGGGGGGGCAGAGGGGTGCCTGAGAAGAAAGCGGGACGGGGGATGTAGCCTGGAAACACGTTTTCCCTTACATGACGCTGTCCTCTCCGTGTGCCCACGTTCCAGACGGAAAGCTGGGTTGGTCTGGACCATGGAGTGACGGAACCCGATGCCCACTGGGTGGCCGGGCACATGCCGAGGGCGTCACAGCGGCAGGGGGGGGGGAGGAGGGGAGATCAGTGGAAACGGCGCCTGGCTTCTCTCTGAGGGTCGGTGTGATGCCAGGCGGTTCCCCCGCCGCCGGGGACATGGCCCATGGCAGCCCTGGGGTCAGGACTCCCTCACCCAGAGGAAGGGGTGAGCCAGGACCCTCCCTCCCAGCCTTGGCATAAAGCGCTCCAGGGATGGACTGGGCGGCCCTCGCTCCGCCCCCTGCTCCTGGAACCCGGAGATGAGGCCGGGAGGTGGTGGCTGAGGCCGTCAGAGCCGCACACCCACCGCTGGGTCGGGGGGGGGGGGGGGGCAGACCTGAGATGGGAGGCCCAACACAGCCACTGCTGGGAGCGTGCGGGGTAGGGGCTGGGGGAGCTCTTTGCCCAAGACGCGGGGGCGGGTGCTGGGCCTGCAACAGCCCAGATGTCCACTCATCCCGGCCGCTGACGGCCCATGACGTCTGCACCCCACAGGGTCTCCGCTGTCCCACTTGCGGGCGCGGCGCGTGGACCCAGCATCTCGATGACCCGCTCCCAGCTCAAACGTGTTCTGGTTTTCCTGAAAACCACACACCCTTCTCCTTCTCTTTTAACGTTCAGAAGAAAAAAGGATCCCTGTTGCTCAGCCGGCGTGGCTCAGTGGTTGAGCGTTGACCTATGAACCAGGAGGTCACAGTTCAATTCCTGGTCAGGACACATGCCCAGGTTGCAGGCTTGACCCCCCAGTAGGGGGGCGTGCAGGTGGCATTCCCATCATTGATGTTTCTCTCTGTCTCTTCTTTCCTCTCTGAAATATATTTATGTATGTATACAGACAGTCCTCGGGTTACGTCGGACTCAACATACGTCTTTTGTGGTTATGTCACCATCTCCCATTTATTTATAAAAAAAAAAGTTTCATCATTTCAACGTATGTACATACAGTATGTGCTTTACTTTTTTATTATTTATTTACCACAAGTAAAGATCAGAAATTGTCCTTTTAAATTTTTTTTTTTTACTGTTTCACTTCATTACTGCTGTGTCTGTGCTCCATGTGAGTTGACATGGGTGCTTATGTAGGTGGGTTCCGACTTACAGCAAAAATCACGTTACATTGCGCCCTAGGAACGAATCTCCGACGTAACCCGAGGGTCTACTGTATATATACACGGAGTGGCCAGATGATGATGACCTCTGAATGCATAATAATCTGGCCACTCAGCGTATATCCTATATAATAAAAGGCTAATATGCAAATTGTCCCCTCAACCAGGAGTTCGACCGGCAGGCCAGCCAACCGCCCATGCCCCCTCCCCCTGGCCAGGCTGGCGGGACCCCACCCATGCACGAATTCATGCACCGGGCCTCTAATATATATACTGAGTGACCAGGTTATTATGCGTTCAGAGATCATCATCATCTGGCCGCTCAGTGTATATTCCATGGGAAATAAAAACTTCATGTCACTTGCTTTACTGTGATATTTGCTTTATCGGGGTGGTCTGTAACCCAACCCTCCATACCTGTATTGTGATTGTATTTTTTAAACATCTTTGTGACATATATGAAATGATATGATGTCTTTGGATTTGCTTCAAAATATCCCATGGTGTGTGGGAAAGGTATAGGTAGAGAAGATTTCTTGATAATTCTTAAAGCTTATTGATGTATTCGCGGTAAGAACATTCTGCAAGGCATCTAGCAATATGAATTACTGGGCTTTTAAGAAATGTGCACAAAGCTTTGACTTGGGAATTTCTGTTACTTTATCATGAAATAATCAGACAAGGGCAGAAAGCTGTATGTATAAGAATGTTCATCCTAGCATTAATCATTTTTAGATAATTATCACCCATGCATCCTGTAGGAAAAACAATGTCACTTTAACAAAATGAAATAGGAATCTCAGATGGATGAGAAATGAGATCCAAACAAAACAAAATGGTGGCAGCTGAAGGGTGAAACAGCTCACAAGGCCTCGTTCCTATTTGAGGGGCACTTCAGCGGAACGGCTGGGAATCACCCCGACTCCCAACCCTTTAATTTCTGAATGGGAATGAGAGAGTTCTACTAGGCCACCGGATCCAAATACACACCGAGTGGCCAGATTATTGTGATCTCTGAACGCACAGTAATCTGGCCACTCTGTGTGTATATACTGTATATTGTGGCCACTGGGTGTATATACTGTATATTGTGGCCACTCAGTGTATACACTGTATATTGTGGGGAGCCGGCACGGCCATGGCATACTCAGCCCCAGGGCACCTTCTGTGCCGCGCCAGCTCCCCCAGGTTCAGTGACCCTGAGTGGGGGCGGTGAAGGCTTAGAAAAGACAGAGAGAAGGAAAGCTGGGTCTGGGTGGGACGCTGCCTCTCTGATGGAGAGACAGGGCAACGCCCACAAGCCGTGTCTTTATCTTATAGCAGCTGCCACGCGCAAAGGAAGGGCGTGGTCAAGGTGTTTACAACATTCTCATGGGTTTCCATCCTACTCAACTACATGCACCTGAACTCTATCAGGCCCACGTCACTCAGGCACTGGGGCCACGTGTTCGGACCAGAGGATCACGCTGACAACCACAGCTGTTGGCTATGATGGTGCGGGGAGGCTCTGCCCTCCAGGCTGGGACTTGCACGTGGCCATGAGGACTGTGCCCTCTCGTCAGTCCGAGGCTTGAACCTGTCCAAACGCTGTAGCTGCGCCCCACAGTATATATTATATGTATGTATATATTATATATGTGTGTGTATATATATTATACACACACACACACACACACACACACACACACACTAGACCAGCCATGGGCAAACTACGGCCCTCGGGCCGGATCCGGCTGTTCTATCCGGTTCTCTTGCTCTCCCCTCCGCTCCTTTACTTTGAATTTATATTAGTTCACACAAACACTCCATCCATGCTTTTGTTCCGGCCCTCCGGTCCAGTTTAAGAACCCATGGTGGCCCTCGAGTCAAAAAGTTTGCCCACCCCTGGACTAGAGGCCCAGTGCACGGATTGGTGCACCATTGGGGTCCCTCGGCTTGGCCTGTGCCCCCTCGCAATCCAGGACCCTCAGGGGATGTCCGACAGCGGGTTTCAGCCTGATCCCCGAGCCCAGGCTGCGCCTGCGGCTACCCTGGAGGCAGGAGAGGCTCGGCCCGCAGCCTGACTCCTTACAGGTGCATCCGCCCGCCTGCGCGGCCTCCGGTGTCCCCACCACAGAGCTGACAGAACACAAGGCCACCAGGTGCACCAGGTGCTGTTGTTTGTAAAGACAACTCGCAATGAGAGCACCGGTGACCCCAGGAGCACTGGACCCCTGCGTTTCCCAGACACAAACACCCACGTGCTCTTCCCACGCACATTTTGCCCCCCGTCTCCCCACCCCCTCCCCGCCAGGGCTCTGCAGCCCGCGCTGCCAATGCTAAAGGGGACAGGCTCCAGGGGACCCACAATCACCCTCCCGGTCCGGCGGGTGTGAGGAAGCGCGTGCAGTAAAAATCCAGCCCGTGCGGTCAGAGCCATGAACTCCCCACGTTCTCCGCGAGCCGAGCCTTCTCCCAGCAAAGTGGTCGCGGTCTCGTACATTTCTTCTCCCTTGTTCCTGTTCCTTCCCCGCCCGCCCGCACGCCCGCCGAACCGCACCTGGGACGGCGGGCCGGCAGCTCGCGCCGTAAGCAGCTCGCAGGTGACTCGCGCACCTGAGGAGGGAGGAGCCACAGAGGCGGGTGTGCCTCCCCTCCGCCTCCGGGGCATCGGGGGCAGCGGACTCGCCTTAGATCCACGGTGACGGCCCCGGGGAGGAGCTGCTGACAGTCTGGGCGCTTAACACTCTCACAGACACCGCCCTGCGGGTCCGCAGCTGCACACCCGGCGGAGGCGTGGCCGCCGCACCACCCGCAGCCCCAGCGCCAAGCGGCGGAGCCTCACGCATGCGCAACGCCCACCCGCCTGGCTGAGCCGGCAGCGAGCATGCGCACTAGCGGGCTGCTCGCCGTCCCGCCTCCGCCAGGCCCCGCCCCTGACGCCGCGGCCCCGGCTGGACGTCGGCCGGCTGGCCCCGCCCCGCGCCTGCGCAAAGGCGACTTCGTTTCCCGTGGTGCTCCGCGGCCGCCCGGTTCGTAGAGATGGCGGGAGTCCCCGCGCAGGAGAGTTGCAGAGGCTGCACCTCCACCAGCTGCGCGTGCGGCGACCAGGGCACGTGGAGCGAGCCCTCGCTCTTAAGCCAGCGGCTCTCGGAAGGCTCGCCCGGCCACCAGCTGCTGGAGAAGTGGACGAGCACGTGGGGCTCCCTGAGCGGGCCCGCGTCGGGGGCGGAGCGGACGCGGAGCGGGGAGGCGGCGGCCGCGCGGGACGAGGACCGGCCGCTCGTGTTCCTGTGCGCCGGCTGCCGGCGGCCGCTGGGCGACTCGCTGAGCTGGGTGGCCGGGCCGGAGGCCAGCTGCATCCTGCTGCGCAGTCAGTAGCGGGCCCTCCCCGGGGTGCCGCGCGGGGCGGCGGGGGTGCGCGTGGGGCGGTGGGTGCTCCGGGGCCGCCAGGGTCTGTAAGAGCAGGACGCCTAGGAGGGTGCGCTCACGAGGGACAGGTCCCTTCCTGTGGCCTCCCGGCCCGTCGTCCTTGCATCGGTCGCGGTTGAATTAGCATCGTTGTGAGCATTCGTTAAAAACAAAACAAAACAAACAAAACGAGATCCTAAGCATTTCGGTGTAGCCACTCTGAGTCACTCGCCACAGAACCCTGCGCGCCGTGCATTGGTAAATAATCGTGCCCGGCAGGTTTACCCGGGACCTGCAGCCCTTCCGCGGCCCGCTTCCTACGGGGGTGCCGCCTGACTCCTCACAGCTGCATCCGCGGGCGCCTGCGCGGCCTCTGTCCCGACCTTAGAGCCGACAGAACACGACGCCACCAGCGCTGGTTGTTGTTTGCAAAGCCAGGAGCAGGAGCAGTTCGAAGGCGGAACTTCCGGCTGTAATCCCACCTGTGTGTTTGCCAGCGTCCCTGGTTCGGTTGCTCTCATAGTATTTACTTAGGGGAGTGGTTCGCGTGTGTTTTTTCTGAATTGGTGTCAGAATGGCTGTTGTTCGTGGGCTTCAAGGTGAAGTTTCCTTCCTGCAGTAAAATACCGGGAAGAAAGGAGGGCTCCCGTGCCCATGGTTACCGGGAGCTTCTTGATGCCCGCGCTTTCCCGTAAGGACGTTAGCAGTGATTGCTAGTCCGGCCCGTGGCTGGGGGGTGAGCATCGACCTAGGAACCCCGAGGTCACGGTTGGATTCCCGGTCAGGGCTCAGGCCCGCGCTGCAGGCTGGATCCCCAGTAGGGGGCGTGCCCGAGGCCGGTAAGTGATTCTTTCTCATCGCCGATGTTTGTGTTTCTCTCTTCCTCTCTGAAATCAGTAAAAATATGTTTTTCGAAAGGAACAGTCATTGCTGTGTCCCTGTTAGTTGTTAGGCATAAGCCTGAGAACAGACGTTCCCCATGGTAATTTATTGGGATCAACCCTTTGATCCGTTGAAATCACATAGTGCAGAGGGTGGAAGGAGAGGACTTACCCTGCTGACCCCCCACACTGATGTAGCCCCAGAGTTTGTTCTCATCCAGACTTCCCTGGGAGCCCCTGCATGCATCAGCCTATTAAAACATGCAAAATGTGCCCTAACCGGTTTGGCTCAGTGGATAGAGCGTCGGCCTGCGGACTGAAAGGTCCCAGGTTCGATTCCGGTCAAGGGCATGTACCTGGGTTGCGGGCACATCCCCAGTAGGGGGCGTGCAGGAGGCAGCTGATCGATGTCTCTCTCATCGATGTTTCTAACTTTCCCTCTCTCTTCCTCTCTGTAAAAAATCAATAAAATATATATAAAAAAATAAATAAAATAAATAAATAAAACATGCAAAATGTTGAAAACACACCTGAGGTTATATTATGTATATGGTAAGCATGTAGTTTTTTTGGACCACACACACATGTTCTGAATATTCTTCCGTATTGGTGTAGGCAGATATACTTCATGGTTTTAGCCGATGCTGTACCCTTGCTAACAGGCAGTACAGCGTGGCGATGGCCCCTCGACTGTTGGGGTCTGAATCCTGGCCTGCCGCCTGCTAGCTTAGCTGTGTCTCCTCGGGCAAGTTACTCGGCCTTGCTGCCTCAGTTTTCTCCTCTGTGAAATGGGGATTTTTACAAATTGATGTAATGCCCTCCCCCCTCCCCCATGAAAGATAAAATGAACTCCTGGATTAACTTTCATTCCCTCCTGCCCCAGTGTGAGCAAGTTGAATTATGTTTACTTTGTCAAGATTCGTAACATGTACATACTGTTCTGTAGCTATAGCATGATCATTTAGCTTTTTAAAAAAAAAACACCGTTTGGAGGGAGGGAGAGAGAACATGGACTTGTTCTTTGCTTATTGATTCGCTCATCTGTTGATTCTCTTCCAGGTGCCCTGGCTGTGGGTAGAACCCACAGTCTTTTTTTTTTTTTTTTTTAATACATTTTTTATTGATATTTTACAGAGAGGAAGGGAGAGGGATAGAGAGCTAGAAACATCGATGAGAGAGAAACATCGATCAGCTGCCTCCTGCACACCTCCCACTGGGGATGTGCTCGCAACCAAGGTACATGCCCTTGACCGGAATCGAACCCGGGACCCTTCAGTCCGCAGGCCGACGCTCTATCCACTGAGCCAAACTGGCTTCGGCAGAACCCACAGTCTTGTGGTGTCAGGACGATGCTCTGACCAGCTGAGCTACGGGCCGGGGCACCGTTGAGCTTTAATGTAGCGTTTACGTGAACTCGTTTCTCAAGTCCGGGACTTACTTACATAAGCAGGCGAATGAGCCGGGTCTCGTCCCTGAGTGTGGGTTTGATCACAGGGCACCACCTGCTCCCCCTCCTGAAGAACGCTCCACGTTGGGAAGTGTCTCTGTCGTCTCGATGATGCGCGATGGCAGCCTGGCCGCGTGCTCGCTGCTGTTTGCAGGCCTGGGGCCGCGAGGACACGGCCTCGGGGCCAGGGTGGCCGAGGAGTGGAATAAAGATCAGACTTGAGGAGGAAGGAAGGGGCCGACAATCCAGGGCCTTGGGCTGTTGTACGGAATCAGAATCTCTCCAGTCAGTGAGGCGTGTAAGCCAGCGTGGCGTGACCTAGATTTTAATTTGGAGGAAGCGATGGCCGGAGGCCTGAGCATGGAAGTGGGGGTGGGTCCGGGGCGCAGTGGTCCAGGCAGGAGGAGGAGAGGAGGTTGGGGGCTGCAGGGAGAGCTGTGAGGTGCAATTGACAGGACTGGTCAGCATTGTGGATGTGGGGGAGCAGGTCAAAGAATCAAGGGTGACACCCCAGTTCTGGTTTGAGCAACTGGATGGATGGAGGTGGAATGTGGACTAGGAAGAGGTGAAACCAAGACTGTTTTAGGTCTTTTAGGTCCATATCCCCTCTTCACCTCCCACCCCCACCCCCACCCCCGGCGTCAGTGCCTGGACTGGGTCCGCTAGCGTGTTTCTTGCTTCTCGGGTCCGCAGTGACCCCTGCGCAGTCATGGCCTCAGAGATTTGTGGCCGGCGCCCTGAGGACACTCGGGACACGCAGAGGAACAGCCTGGGGATGGACGCATTGGCGTCAGCGTCTCCCCTGGTTTTGATCCCGTTTTACTGTGTCTGGCAGGTTCTCGGTGGTCTTTGCATTGCGGTTCTAATTGTTCCACGTTTTACTGTCCATTGAGTTTTCCCTCTAACTTGATTCATTTTGTTCATTTGAATGGTTTTCTGGGGAGGGAAGGAAATAACCCTTACTCTGCCATCCTCTTCCAAAAACCCAGGACATTGTTTTAAATCACCCGCCTGTGTGTGTGTGTGTGTGTGTGTGTGTGTGTGTGTGTGTGTGAGAGAGAGTGGGGGGAGGGGGGGACTTGAGCTCTCATTTTTTCTGGTCCTCTGCGCTCTAAAATAAAAGTTGAATTGGAAGTTTTCTAAGTGTCTGTATCTGTGATAACAAACCACATGAACGAGTCACTGTCCTCTTTCCTAGGTGTGTCCAGTAATGTTTCTGTGGATACGGAGCAGATACTGTCCAAACGGGAAAACGAGAGTGGTTGGTGAGTAAGGAAATGCCACGTGAGTGTGGGGGTAGAGAAAGCGTTTGCTTTTCACGTAGGACTCTCTGGTTATTACCAGCAAGATTGCCTGGGACCCTTCCCCACGGGGTCGGTGTTAGTCGTAGTGACACGTCGGTTCTTGGGTGATGGCGAGCTCCTTCGGTTTGCGGGGGGAGTTTCTGTTTCCGAGGCACACGGGGTCGCTCCCTTTCCGGGCTGTGGGGCGTGGTGCTGAGGAAATAGAAAGTCCACACAGAAAAGAAGACGCCTGTATGCTGAGATCTCAGAGCCAAGGGCGCCTCACCAGCGCCACCCACCTTTCCAGGTCAGGGCACCCACAGAAAGTGCTCCTGTCCCACGGACGGACATACACGCACACACGGACACATACATGCACACACGGACACATACACGCACACCCGGCCTGTGGCAGGAAATAGACAAGGCTACATGGGGCCAGAAATGACAGCACGGGGCCTCCCCTCCCCCACCCCCACCCCCGAAGGGACCCGCGTCTCGGCGCCCCGCCCCCTGCTGGGAGTGGCACCCTCACACACCGCATGGGCAGCCCTGCCTGTGTCAGTGTTCCCGGAGCTGTCCTGCCGGTGTGGGTGAGGTAACGTTAGGGGGCACACAGCCATTGAACACATTCACCGTCGTGTGTATTTTAAAGCGCTGGTGTCCCGTTTTCAGTGATGCCAGACTGGTAGTCAAATCGAGTATACCTCGGTTAAAAGTTCCTAAGGAGAACGAGGTTCCTAACGCAGGCAGTGAGGGCTGCGGCGGGAAAGGGCTCTGGCTTGCAGGGGGTACACGTGGAAAGCCAGCCTCGGACTCCCTCCCTGTGTGTCTGCAGGAAGGCGGGCCTGGGCGGTCAGGGCTCAGCTCAGGCCACGGACCACTTGGTTGTGGAGCCAGGACGGTGCATGCACCTCTTCCTCTTCCTCTTCCTCTTCCTCTTCCTCTTCCCCTTCCCCTTCCCCTTCCCCTTCCCCTTCCTCTTCCCCTTCCTCTTCCTCCTCCTGCAGAGCCGCCCTCTCTGCCTCCCCCGCTGGTCACGGTGCTGTCACCGTCATCACTTCTGCCACCTGTGCACCAGCTGTGCTGCCAGGGCTTAATACTGGTCATTTATCGACTCAGAGCCGTTATTCTGCCAGACGTGCCGTTTGCTGTGACCAGACAGTAACTGAAGGCAGCGACAGTGACAGCACGTGCGATGACCAGACAGTAACTGAAGGCAGAGACAGTGACAGCACGTGCGATGAACCCGTGGGTGTGGCTCAGCTGGTTGACCATCACTGGTTCCAGTCCTGGTCAGGGCACATGCCCAGCTTGTAGATTTGACGCCAGCTCAGGGGTGATGCCTCTCTCTCTCTCTCTCTCTCTCTCTCTCTCTCTCTCTCTCCCTCCCTCCCTCCCTCCCTCCCTCCCTCCCTCCCTCCCTCCATCTCCCTCTCTCTTCCTCTTTCTTCCTCTCTCTCCCTCTCTCTCTCTCTCTATCTCTCTCCCCCTCTCTCTTCCTCTCTCTCTAAAATCAGATTTAAAAAGCGTTAGTCCATCTGGCTGAGGTCCGACTGCCTGGCTGGTTCCAGGCTGAGGGGTGTGTGCCCCTGTTGCTAGGAGCCTGGGAATGAGTGTCTGTCCCATACAAACACCTCCCTGTGTCTCCTCTGTGGGTGTGGCTCAGACGGGGGGGGGGGGGGGGTCACTCAGCAACCTCAGCGTCTCCGTGTCGGGTGGGAGCGGGCTTCTGGGGCGGAGCCCTGGTCTGAGCGTCTCTCCCGCAGCATCCTGGAGACCCTGCGCTGCGCGGGCTGCGCGCTGCCCCTCGGCCACATCTACCGGAGCACGCCCGGCCACCTGGACTACAAGCGGGACCTGTTCTGCCTCGGCGCGGGCGCCACGGAGAGGTGGGTTCACGGGGTCAGAGCGCGGGCGCCACGGAGAGGGGGTTCACGGGGCCAGAGCGCGGGCGCCACGGAGAGGTGGGTTCACCCGGCCAGAGCGCGGGCGCCACGGAGAGGTGGGTTCACGGGGCCAGAGCGCGGGCGCCACGGAGAGGTGGGTTCACGGGGCCAGAAGGCGGGCGCCACGGAGAGGGGGTTCACGCGGCCAGAGCGCGGGCGCCACGGAGAGGTGGGTTCACAGGGCCAGAGCGCGGCCCTGCTCAGAGCGGCTGGCCAGCAGGCGGCGCCGAGCACCAGAGCCTCCACCTGCGGGCGTGTGTCCAAGTCACCGTTTCTGGCAGCAAAGCCGGGGCGGGAGCGTCCGCCGCTCTGAATCGTGCGGAGGAAGCACCGTGAGAGCATTTCCTGGAGCAAAGCCGTGCGCAGCGGCTCCTAGAAATCAGCGCTGACCGAGCAGGGCTGGGGGTCAGTCCGCTTGGTCCATTTGACCCCCTCAGGGTCAGCCTCCCAGGGCACCAGGAGAGGCGGGAGGCAGAGCCGGTCGGTAAGGGAGGCCCTGGTGCTCGGTGACGTAGGCACCAGGAGAGGCGGGAGGCAGAGCCGGTCGGTAAGGGAGGCCCTGGTGCTCGGTGACGTAGGCACCAGGAGAGGCGGGAGGCAGAGCCGGTCGGTAAGGGAGGCCCTGGTGCTCGGTGACGTAGGCACCAGGAGAGACGGGAGGCAGAGCCGGTCGGTAAGGGAGGCCCTGGTGCTCGGTGACGTAGGCACCAGGAGAGACGGGAGGCAGAGCCGGTCGGTAAGGGAGGCCCTGGTGCTCGGTGACGTAGGCACCAGGAGAGACGGGAGGCAGAGCCGGTCGGTAAGGGAGGCCCTGGTGCTCGGTGACGTAGGCACCAGGAGAGGCGGGAGGCAGAGCCGGTCGGTAAGGGAGGCCCTGGTGCTCGGTGACGTAGGCACCAGGAGAGACGGGAGGCAGAGCCGGTCGGTAAGGGAGGCCCTGGTGCTCGGTGACGTAGGCACCGGGAGAGACGGGGGGAGGCAGAGCCGGTCGGTAAGGGAGGCCCTGGTGCTCGGTGACGTAGGCACCAGGTCCAGCTGCCCGTGTCCCAGGTCCCCCGAGGCATCATCTTCGCGCTCCGCGGGGCCAGGCAGGGCCCCCCCGTCTCCAGGCAGCCAGGCGGTGGGGTCTGGGGGCAGCTCTGTCTCAATGGCCTTCCAGTGCACCCGCCTTTTATAGGGAACCAAGTTCAGTAAGTTCTGGGCCCACTGCATCTCTGCTCGTCCGGGAAGGGCGCCTCCGAGCCTGCGCGGCAGGCGGCCCTGAAGAGAGGCCGTGCCGGCTTTGGTCCCTGCGGTTTTGTCACTCCGGAGGGGTCCCTTAGACTTCCCCTCTAAACATTTAAAACCCTGCTCTTATTATAATTACAACGTCTCCTCCAATGATGCTCTGACAAGTGGGACCGGAAGGGCTTAGGTAACCATTTTAAAATGGGGAGCAGTGCAGGCGCGGCTCGTGGTGACGCCGCAGGTCCCGTGTTTGCATGCGTGCGGAGGCCCAGCGGACGGGCTGCCTTGGTCCCGTGAGGATTTGACATGAGTCCGTGCCCAGGGAGGGAGGGCAAGGACAGCGGGGAAGGACGGCAGCTCTCGGGCCGTGGGGCTGTGCAGGATCGAGGAAGGGAGCGTCCGTGTGGCAGGACGTGAGGGGTGGCCTCTGCCACGGGTCCCGGCACGGAGGCTGCTCTGGGCAGAGAGTTAAGGCCGAGGAACCTGTTTGTTTCAGAAGTGGGCGCCCTCGGCCAGGCACTGCCGTTTTCTAAATCCCTCGGTGCCGCGGACGTCTTCCGCCCCATCTTCCCTCCTCCAAGCAGCGGGTTAATGCCTCCTGCGGCCCCCCGCCCCCTGCTGTTTTCAGATACTCAGTCAGCAGGGCTCCCGAGACAAGGCCGCTCTGATTCGACAGGAGGAGTGACAGTGAGGTTCCCGCAGGTGACAACAGACTTCACTGCCCAAACGCAGCGGGGTCCGGTTCTGGAGCTCCTGGCCGCCCCCCACCCTGGGAGCTTGTTGGGTGCCCAGCGCTGCTGCTCCCGCCGCCGGCCTCCTGCTCGCCGCTCTCTGGCCCAGGGCCTCGGAGCCGAGCGGCCGCAGGGAGCGGGCGTCTGTGGGAGGTGCCAGGTTTGGGTCTCCAGAGTTGACGCCACAGGTAACTACTCACGAGAAGGCAAACGTGAGGGCACGCGTTCCCGGTGTCACGCACAGAAACTTGTCAGTAGGATTTTGAACCGTGAGCATTCACGGTTTGCCACCCAGCTGATTCCCATCGCGAAGGACTGTATACGGGGGACATTCAGGAATGTCTGGACCCCACTTGGGTGGAGGAAAACGGGGTGTCATGTAGGACAGCTTTCGGCATGGGGGTAGTAACAAAAATAGCTGTGTGCGTACTTGGGACTGACGTGTAGTGTAACATACGTAGTTTAACATGGTTAGCGAACGCAAGGCGAATACTTGCTCACCCTCTAACTCCGCGTGTGCAGTTACGTTTTAGGGTCCTCTGAGAAGCACATCGTGTCGGAAGATAAGGCGTTCGGTCTGGAGAGCAGAACTGAGATAGAGACCTCGCTGAAGCAGGTAACGGCTCGCTCTCGGGGACGCCCGTCGCAGGGCCCTCCCCTCAGCGCGGCGTCTGTTCCAGGCGTCAGGAGCCTGCGTTTTGGGGACAAATTGAGCTCAAGCTCAATCAAAAGGAATGACAAGGAAGCCATTTCCTGCCGAAACCACAGCAGCGTAGGTTCCGGCACCACAGTAAGAACGCGCCCGCTGAGCCAGACGCACTTCCGGGGGGCTCGGTGCTCGGCAGCAGCAGGCGCACAGCTGCACGTTAACATCTCGTGGGCAGAGGCAAGAGGGTGAGGCATGAACAAGAGCTGCCGAGCCCGCCCGTGTGGCTCAGGGGTTGATCACTGACCTCTGAACCAGGAGGTCACGGTTCGATTCCCGGTCAGGGCACAGGCCCAGGTTGCGGGCTCCATCCCCAGTGGGGGGCGTCCAGGAGGCCGCCGATGGATGTTTCTCTCCCTCTCCTTTTCTCTAAAAATAAGTAAAAGCATATTTTAAACAAAAGAACCCTCTTTAAAGAGCTGTCAGAGGTTGAGAACTGTTAATAGGCTTATGCAGGGGTCCTCAAACTTTTTATTTTATTTATTTATTTATTTATTTTTTTAATATATTTTATTGATTTTTTACAGAGAGGAAGAGAGAGGGATAGAAAGTTAGAAACATCGATGAGAGACATCGATCAGCTGCCTCCTGCATGCCCCCCACTGGGGATGTGCCCGCAACCCAGGTACATGCCCCTGACCAGAATCGAAGCTGGGACCCTTCAGTCCGCAGGCCGACGCTCTATCCACTGAGCCAAACTGGTTAGGGCGGTCCTCAAACTTTTTAAACGGGGCCAGTTCCCTGTCCCTCAGACCGTGGGAGGGCCGGACTATAGTTAAAAAAAAAACTATGAACAAATTCCTATGCGCACTGCAAGCCCGGGACGAGTCAGCTGCTAAGCAGGACAGGCAGCGGCACCCAGCGGGCCGGATCCATGTCCTCGGCGGGCCGCATGTGGCCCGCGGGCTGTAGTTTGAGGACGCCTGGTATGTGTTACTTAAATAACATTTATTTTTATTTATTTTTTTTAAATATATTTTTATTGATTTTTTACAGAGAGGAAGGGAGAGGGAGAGAGAGCCAGAAACATCGATGAGAGAGAAACATCGATCAGCTGCCCCCTGCACACCTCCTACTGGGAATGTGCCCGCAACCAAGGTACATGCCCTTGACCGGAATTGAACCCGGGACCCCCCAGTCCGCAGGCCGATGCTCTATCCACTGAGCCAAACCAGTTTCGGCTTAAATAACATTTAGTTTAAATGATTTCATTAAATTCACGTGGAATGTCTGTGGAATGCAGACCTTCAGAGGTTGTGTTACTGACGTATATTTCAGTCCCTCAGCCACGTCTGACTTTAACCGCAGTCTGTGGTTTCTTGTCCCTCTCGCTGCAACAGATGGAAGACGTTGTGAAAATCCTGCAGACAAAGCTGCGGGACGTGGAAACGAGGTTGTCCTTCGCCCGTTCCAAGTCCGAGCCGTGTCCCTAGTGCCCCTCGCGGCCTCCGGCTGAGGCGGCCGTTCCTGCTGCCACTTCCTGGACGGCGGGGTTCCCGATGGCCGCGCACCTGGGAGTAACCGGGGGCTTGCTTTATGGCTCCGTCTGGTGGGAAGAGGTGACTGCTTCCCATTTTGCGATGCTGCTGGAAACAACCTGGGAGCTTTATTCTGATAAGAAACTGTTGTCTCCTTGGCATCAAGTCCGTCTTCATTTTGTACCTAACGGCCTTCCGCCTTCGGTGCTGTGAGTGATCCTGAGGGTTGTATGGCTTCCCGGCCACCGCGCGGCCGGGTCCTCTCTGAAACGCGCCCGCAGCTCTGAGGAGCCCGGCAGGGCTCATCTGTCGGGACTGGAAACCTGGTCCGTGTCCCCGTTTTCCGTGATGTGAGACGTGCAGGGAGCACGCGTGGCTCTCGGTCAGGAAGAGAACAAAGATGAAAGCGGCGCTTCGGGATGGGTTGACGGAGCTGGGTTGTGGTGTTTGAGCTCAGAAACCCCAGAGCCATACCTCCACTCTTCCTGCACATGGCCTGTGCTTGGCCTGCTCCGGGGTGAAGGTCACCCTTCTGTTTGGGGGTACGGGTGTGGGAACTCGCCTCACCTGCTCAGAAGCTCCCTGATTGTTTCTGAGACTGCTTCAAGCTGTAACAAAAGTCCTGAGTGGAACGGACCGGCCATTCACCGTTCCTGCTTCCTGCTGACCAGTGGTCAGTAGCCTCCAGGGTGTGAAGTGAGCGGGCCCTCTGGCCTCCTCACAGCTGGGGAGCCTGTGAGCCGGGTGCTGCCCACGTGCCCGGGCGCTCTGGTGGCACCTGCGGGAAGTGCGTTGGACGGAGGGAGAGCGTCTCACAGCGAGACCTGCCTGCTTTCCGGGCGGGGCAGCGGCTCCCGCAGTCCCCTCCTGGCCGTCCCGAGAGGCGTGGCTCCCTTCCTCGGGTGTTCACGTGTGACCACGGCCACTCGAGGGCGACTCCTTGTCTCCGTCCCTCGTGACTGCGTGTGGGGACTGTCCCCGGCCACCAGGCCCGGCACACCCTGCCCGTGAGTCCGTGTCCCCGGGACCCGCTGGAGCGAGACGGGAGGTGCTCCCTGCGCCCCGGGGAGAGGCCGGGAGGCCGAGAAGCCGGTGCGTGGCCTCGGCTGTAAGTGCGTGTGAAGGCGTCCACGCTCTTGTCCACGAGGGGGGTTCTGCCTCCACAAACGTCATACGTTCCCACGCTCAGGTGCCGCGTGGGCTTGCTCTGCCGCCCGTGGGCACGCACCATCCAGGCCCGGTGGGCGGCACGGGGCCCCTTGCGGAGGGGCCGTGGGTGGGTGGGCGGGTGGCGGTGTGACTGGGAAGAGGAGCCACGGGAGGAGCGCCCTCAGCCTGGTTCTGGGCAGGAGCCCAGTTCACGGCTTCCTCCACCGCGTGACCTTGGCCGGTCATTGCACCCCGGAGCCTGTTCCTTCCCGGGGCAGGCTGGCCTCGGGCCCGGTCCCAGGAAATGGGGTGATGCTTCTGACGGAGCCACAGCCCTCTGTCCACAGCTTCCGTTTCCAGGGCTTAACCTGGGTCCGAAATTACGGAATGGAAAACTCCAGAAATAAACCATTTGTACGTTTAAATTGCATGCTGTTCTGAGCAGCGTGATGGAGTCTCGTGCTGTCGGCTCCGTCCTGCCCGGACGTGACCCGTCTCCGCACGGGGCGCTCGGCCCGTGGGTCACTCAGTGGCCATCTCGGGGACCGGGCGGGCTGTCGGGGTGTCATCGTGCTTGTGTCTCAGCACCCTCATTCCACCGAATAACGAGCCAAGTACAAGGGCGGTGATGCTGCGCCCCGGGAAGCTGGGCAGCGTGTGTGCGTGGCTGGCGCTCAGCGTGAAACATCTCATAAGCGCTTCTGCATCAAACATTCTGTAGCCTGACTGTTAGGGACTGCCTTGGATGAAACAGCTGTTAAAACCGGTGCACATGTGGCGATGTGGTGTGAAGTTCTCAGTTCAGTGGCTAACAGCTAAGTTCTCGTCAGAAGTTCAGGCAGGAGCGATCTCACACCACCCTCTCCGCCTCGCTGCAAGTGTGCGGGAGCTGAGGGCCGGGTGGTGCGTTGTCTGGGTGCTGTGCCAGTTGTTAAGTTGTTGGTAGCTTCCCATTCGCCATTAGGAGCATTTACACCGGAGGAGGCAGCAGCGCTGCGGTCAGGGCTCCCCCCGCAGCCGGTCAGGGCTCCCCCCGCCCCTGCAGCCGGTCAGGGCTCCCCCCCCCCCCCCCGCAGCCGGTCAGGGCTCCCCCCCGCAGCCGGTCAGGGCTCCCCCCCCCCACCCCCCCCCCCGCAGCCGGTCAGGGCTCCCCCACAGCCGTGCCCAGCCCCCTGCTTTGTGTGCTGCACGTCCACACGCTTCGCTGAAAGCTGCAGAGGAGAAAACGCCTTCTCGTTCAACACCCAGCGCACCGAGTCCTAACCTTGTCATTGGATCTAAAGCAAAAGGCTGTGTCTTAGCTTTAGTGATGCAGCCACGTTCCTTTCCTCTTCTGGAGAGGAGGCAGCACTGTGCGGTTGGCCCTCGGAATCCGCAGGGGTCGGTTCCGGGGAGCCCTCTCTATCCGCAGGGGTCAGTTCCGGGGCGCCCTCTCTATCCGCAGGGGTCAGTTCCGGGGAGCCCTCTCTATCCGCAGGGGCTGATTCCGGGGCACCTGTTCCGCTGTGCGCAGGGAGGCTGGGCAGCGCGTGGCGGGGGAACAGCCTGCTGATTCCGTGGTCGGGAAGCCACGAAGGGAACCCTGGGTCAGGTCCCGGTGGGCGGGAGGCGGGCGTTGCCTCCAGGGCCCTTTCCTGGGGGGAGGGGGGGAGGCCCTCAGGCCAAGGAGACACAGTTCTCAGGTTCCCGGCGTCTGGGTGGGAAGGAAGGCACCCGGCCCTGTGGTCCCAAATGGGGATCTGACAGGGCGGCCCGGCCACCCACAGGGCGGGGCCTGCCTTCAGCCCCTCAGGACCCCCGGGTGGGCATGGGGGGGGAGCAGGGACCCAGGCCCCGCCCGCAGGCTGAGTCACCAGCACCCCCAGGTGTCCCGTGGGCCTTGGTCTCGTAGGAGAGGCTGGTGTGGAGGGCGGGCACGCCCCTCTGGGCTCATTCCTCCCACTCCAGGCCTCTCAGCGCCTGACCCCGCACAGGGTGCTGTCACGGGCCGAGCTGGGTTCTTCCTGCTCCGTCCACAAGGGGCCGCATCTCACCACGTGAACACGGCCAGCAGCTGCCTCATCTCAGCTGGAGTTTGTCCCCTCCTCTCGTGACCAAGCTCCTTCATTAAAGTGACGGCAAGGACGCCCGCACCCCCAGGCTGCCTGCACCCCTGCCAGGCGGCCTGCACCTCCCCCCCCCCCCCGCCCGCCCCGGGCTGCCCACATCCTCCTCTCCCCCCTCCCGCCAGGCGACCAGCCCCCCCACTTCAGGGTTGCCCCACCCCCTTCCCTCCCGCCACCCCCCCCAGGCGGAAGCGCTGCTGCTGCTGCTGCTGCTGCTGCTGCTGAATTGCCCCTGGCAGGTGGCTGGCCCGTGGCAAGTCTTAACATCCTTTTTAATCCTCACGCAAGGACATGTTTCTATTCAGAGAGAAAGGGGGAGAGACTTCGATGTGAGAGAGAAACTGGTTGGTTGCCTCCCCTTCTGGCCTGGACTAGACAACGAACCCCCAACCCAGGAACCCCCAACCCAGGTGTGTGCCTTGGCGGAACTCGCCCCGCAGCCTTGCTGGTGTGGGGGCCGACGCTCCAGCCACCTGAGCCCTCGGCGGGCACCTTGTGCAGCTGGGGAGCTCCGAGTAGAGTCACACGGCACCGGACATCCGCCTCTGCCCCCGCACCGGGACGGCGGCTCTAAGGCACACGCATGCGTTCTTGTCGCTGCTCCAGTTGCCGTCACTCTGGCCGTCTCGGCTCTTTTTCCCGCGCCGTCCCCAGGCGCCGCAGCCCTGAGCGAAGCCCGGACCACCAGCCTTCCGTCCGTCAGGGCTGGACGGCGGCCCGCAGGGCGAGCAGCGGCCTGCGATGCCAGTTTCCAAGGCAACCGCCCTGGAGAATCTCCCGACCTGGCGCACCCACCGCCAGCGCGGAGACGCGGGTCCGGCCCGGCTGCTGTTTCTCCTCTAAGGACACGTCTTAGTCGCATTCATTTCTCCAGCCGGGACTCGGGGTCTGAGCGGAACGGCTTGTGGGGGCCAGTTAACAGCCTGTTTGGAACGCACACAGCCCGCTGGTCTGCGAATCGCCGGGTGATCTTGCACTGACGAAGCATTAAGAGTCACGCCGGCCGCGGTGGCTCCGGGGTTGAGCATCGACCTATGAAGCAGGAGATCGTGGTTGGATTCCCAGTCAGGGCACAGGCCTGGGTGGCGGGCTCGATCCCGTGTGGGGCGTGCAGGAGGCAGCCGAGCGATGTCTCTCTCTCATCACTGATGTTTCTCTCCCTTCTCTCTGCTCCAGACAACGACTGTCAGACAACAACGGCTTTGGAAGGGGGTCTGGGGAAATACTTCAACCAAGAATCCTGGGGTTTCCAGCTCCAGTCGGGAGGCGGCCCGAGGGGGCAGGAGGGCGCATGAACCCGGCACGCCTCCCGAGAACCTGTCACCCGTCCGCCCGGGGAAGCCAGGACCAAGCAACGCTCAGCACCGGGGAGGGGCCTGGGCCTTCCTCCCCGCTCCTCCGGCCGCGGGCCCAATCCCTGCTGGTCATGGTGGGCGGGGCCCTCCTCCTGCTGGAGACGCCCACGGGCGGGCCTCCCCTCTGCCACGGGAGGCACCTGGGAGTGGGTGCTCACCGCGTGTGCGTGGCTGTGCTGCGTGGCTGAGCGGACAGGTCGCCGCGGGGACTGACCGGGTGTTGTGACGGCCTTGGATGAAGTCTGGCATCGGGCGCCATCCTCCCAGCTTGATGCGATGTCATCGGACTTGATGGGGGGAGGGGGCCCGCCTGGACGCTGGGCCATTGTCTGCCTGGCGGCTCCTCAGGTCCTGAATGCTGGGACTGATAATGACCTCTGACCTCTGGCTGCCGGGTGCGTGACAGGTGACTGCTCCCTCCTTCCAAGGGGCGCCCTCTGAGGGGACTCAGGGAACTTGCAGGCTTGGAGGCCTGAGATGGGGACGAGGGTGGTGGGATGGGGGCGGGTGAAGGGCCCCCCTCTTTCCACTAATGGATGGCTTGACCCCTCTCCAGGGGTGAGGCCGGGGCAGGAGGCCAAGGGGGTGAATTGGGGGCCCCATAGGCCGCGGCAGGTCCCGATAAGGGTGGGAGGTTGGTCTCTGTCCTTCGTCCTGGGCTCCAGGTGGCGTCCGGGCCCAGCAGGACCGGCTACGCTCTGAGGTGGGGTGCGGAGCCGACATGAAGGAGGCCCCCTGCGGGGCCCCGAGGGGAATTGTCCCCGGCGGCGGAGGCAACACCAGGGAGACCCAGGCCTGGGTCAGGGGCGGGGTCGGCCACAGCATCTCGGACGGGTGAGCAGGCCGGGACGTGCGGGGGCTCGGGAAGGGTGGGACCGGAGGCCATCGCACACGGAGTGGGCATCCCTGGCCCCCACGAACTGGCAACTGAAATCCAAATAAGCGTCACCCCCTCCCACAGCCTCGGGAGGCGCCACAGCAGCCAGCGCCCCGGGAGACCGAGGCCATGCGGCCTGTCAGCACCTACACGGGAAGGAGGGTTATCGTCGGGGAGCTGGGGCTCGGCCGGGGCACGCGGGGACCAGGGCAGCCCGTGGGGATTCAGGTCCAAGTGCGGAGGCCCGAGCCCAGGAGCGCAGTGTGGGGGAGACAGTGGGCGGCGCCCCAGCTCCACGGGGACAGGACTGCCCCTCCACCGTCCCGTGAGGCCCTCGCCGACCCAGGGCGCCCACCGGCATCAGGGAGGCTTCCCTTCTCACTGCGGCTCCTGATGGGAAGGTTCCAGAGACACCCTAGCAGACACCCCGAGATGGCGCCAGGAAGCTGTGACCGCGGGGGAGCGGGGCGCTGGCTCCGGGCAGCACAGACCCACAGGGCAGGCGGGGCGGCGGGAGGCAGCGGGAGGCCAGGTGCCGGGCGGGCTGCTGGGACCGGTTCCCTCCCCCACGCGCCTGTGACTGGCCCGGGACAGCGGCTTCTCAGGGGGAGACCCGAGGGCCCCCACGCCGGACGGCCGCTCCCCAAGGGCTCATGTGAACGGGACACGTCGCCCTGGAGGTGGTTGTCATCCGTGGAGTTCTGTTAACGCGTCCAGATGTGCTCCGTGCTTGTGGGGCGAGGAGGCGGGAGCCCCTACCGCTCCAGTTCCACGAGGTGCGGGTGCAGGGCTGCGGGAGGGGCTGCGTGTTCTCCATTCACCTTCCTGGCGCTTTCCTGCTGGGCGAGCGCGGGGCGGCGGTGGTTCGCAGCTGGGGGCGCCGGCGGGGTCCCCACCGGACGGGTTGGGAATTTGCGGGGCAGGGTGTGGGTTCCACGGGCTGAGAGGTGCGTGTGTGAGCAGGTGCCCGGGGCTGGGAAGACCCTGAGGCAGCCCCGCCCCGAATCCGCCCCCTGCGGGCAACTGGCAGCGCTTCAGCCTCGGATCCTTGCTTCCAGGGATCTGACCTTTTTTTGTTTTGTTTTTAATATATTTTTATTGATTTCAGGAAGGGAGAGAGAGAGAGAAACATCAATGATGAGAGAGAATTGGGGATCGGCTGCCTCCTGCATGCCCCCCACCGGGGATCGAGCCTGCAACCCAGGCGTGTGCCCTGACTGGGAATCGCACCCGGGACCCTTCAGTCCGCAGGTCGACGCTCTATCCACTGTGCCACACCAGCCAGGGCAAGAGGATCTGATCTTTTGTACCAGGAAGCCTCATTTGTCCTAGCTGGGTGGCTCAGTGGATAGAGCGTCGGCCTGCGGACTGAAGGGTCCCGGGTTCGATTCTGGTCAAGGGCATGTACCTTGGTTGCGGGCACTTCCCCAGTGGGAGGTGTGCAGGAGGCAGCTGATCCATGTTTCTCTCTCATCGATGTTTCTAACTCTCTATCCCTCTCCCTTCCTCTCTGTAAAAAATCAATAAAATATATTAAAAAAGAAAAAAGAAACCTCATCTTCCCGGGGAAACACCCCCGGGGGTCTGGGCAGCCGACCAGGGCCGCCATTTGGGACCCGAGGAGGCGGCTCGGACGATGCTCTTCGGGAAGGCGGGGCTCCTGACGGGCACCAATGTGCGTCTTTGGCCACTCCTCCAGCCTCTTTCAACGGCAGAGTGGACACCGAGGTGCCCGCCCGTCCCTAGAATCGTGACAAAGCTGGATGGGACCTTGGTGACCGTGCCCCTGGGAGACGGGGGCCAGGTCTCTGAGAAGGCAGCGCGAGGGCGTCCGCAGATGCTGGAAGGCGGGCCCGGACCGGCTGTGCCCAGGCCCCGTGTCCTGGATCCCTTTCCCACTGCTCTGCCAGCTCTGCCCACGAGGAGCCGCCTGGGGCTGGCCACCGCCGCAGGGCCGGTGCGGTGAGCGGCGGGCGAAGGAGACCTGCTCCCGGCTCAGCATCCCAGGAGCCGCGTGCAGTGGGCCTCGCTTAAAACGCGGCCCTTCGGGGTCTGCCTGCAGGTGCTCTCTGAGCCCTGACGTGGGCGCTCTCTCCGTCGGCATTTCCTGCTGGAGAAGTGAACTCGGCCCGGGGCAGGGCGCTTGGCACGCCTGCTACTGTTGTAGTGTAACGCCCATCTTACAAAGGACGCCTCAAAAAGTCGAATTATGGAGTCATTTATTAAAAGCCGGCGGCATACGAGGGAGCAAAAGTGCTTCAGACCTCGTAGCACCGAACAGCTTGCCACTTCTGGCTTATATGCAGAATATCACAAAGGTATTGATTACGTCTTTGGGTCTGGAATGAGGAACCTGTTTCGTGAAAAAGCATTTTTACAGAAGAGCAACTTAGTTATCTAAAGTATCTACGAATCACTGCATCAACAGAAACGCATTATCTGGGACCACCTGGACGATTTAGAATAATTGTGCTGTCCAGATTCCGGGACCACTGAGTCAACGGAAACTCAGTTATCTGTAGCTGCTGAGACAATTTAGGATCACTATCTGTCCTGGGTCCCAGAGGAATGTGCTCCGATGAGCAGTGAGATCACAATCAATGGGATATTCAAACCGCCATCAAGGGAGTATTCAATCATACATAAGTTCAGAAAATCAAAATAACTTTCAAATGAGTACAGAACCCAAAACAGCAAGGTTAAAATATTAAACAGCAATTTTTACCCAAGTATGGTTGCTACCATACTTCACTACCTCTCCCCGTCCTGGCCGGGGCAGACATCGCCTGCCGGTCACAGCCTGCGGCTCCTTTATCACAGCCCCGGCCTGGGACCTTCACCACAGGCAGGCACCACCGACCTATCGGAACTAACAGAGTGGAAACCGGCCCCGGGCCCGGCGCGGCCGCTCGCTCCAGCCGCTAGTCACAGGCTGCAAAGAGTGTTTATCGTTTACGTGTTCCTGCAAAATGTCACACAGCGGCAATTGTGCTGATGGAAAGTGACAGCTGGCTTTCACTCAGGCCTCGCTCTGCCCCGGGCCCTGGCGAAGCGCTTCACCGATATCCTCTCATTTTTCACGACAACCTTGCACGGATGCGCAGACGTTCTCACCTGACAGCGAGGGCGCGGAGGCCGAGGCGGGAGAGGTTAGGGACGGGCCTGAGAGCTTCCGCCCCGGTCACCTACCTTCTGATCGCTCTGCCTTAGTCTCTCTGCCTGGCCTCTCTGTTATTGGTTGTTGTTTATATTTTTATGGATTTCAGAGAGGAAGGGAGAGGAAGAGGGAGAGAAACATCCATGATGAGAGGGAATCACGGATCGGCTGCCTCCTGCACGCCCCACACTGGGGATGGAGCCCGCAACCCGGGCCTGTGCCCCGACGGGGAATGGAACTGTGACCTCCTGGTTCCTAGGTCAACGCTCAGCCCCTGAGCCACGCCGGGCGGGGAAAATGCCTTTATTTCTGTCTCATAAAAGTGAGAAAGACTCTGGGGTAGATTTCAGTGTTGGGATTTGTTTTCTTAGCACTTCGGACGCCACATCTGCCTGTTGGCTCAGGCCGCCATAACCGAACGTCACCGACCGGTGGCTTGGGTGTTCCTCCTGGTTCTGAGGCTGGAGCCTGAGCTGGAGGTGCTGCCTTCCAGGCCGGGGCTCCCCTCCTCCCTCCCGCCTGGCAGGGAACCGGCTCCCAGCCGGTCTTCTCTCTAAGGACGCTGGCCACCTGTGGGGGCTGCACCCTAGGAACTAGTCACCTCCTTAGGTCCCCTCCCAGCACCCACACCGGGTCGGGGCTGTAGCCTGTGACCTCGGGGGCGGGACCAACCACTCAGCACGCCCTTGGCCTTCTGTCTCCCTACTTTTTGCTGAGATGTTCGGTGTTTTTTTTTTTTTGTGGTTTTTTTTCTTTGCTCCTTGAAAGGTAATACGTTCCCCTCAGGCCGTCTGAGCGACTTTTGGCCTTGCCCTCGCTTCCAGCAAATTAACGCGAGGTGCCGAGGCACGACGCTCTTTCTGTGGGTTCCTCCTGGAGTGCGTGGCGCTTCTGGAACCTGCGGCTGGGTGTCTTCAATTCATTCCCCACACCCCCAGCCCTGCACTGTGGCAAGCACATGTACGTTCGCTCTTGTACCACGTGGTACATAACACGTGTCATTGTGTATCATCCTTTTGCTCTCTGTGCAAAGTCAGGGTACGTTCTCTGGCCTGCCTTTGAGCCCCCCGACCCTCAGCGGAGCGTTGTCCACGGGCGATAGAGCTCATCAGAGCGTTCCCATGGGGCGCCGTGTTCCCTCCGTCGCGGAGAGACGGCCTCTGGGTTTTGATCTAGAAATGTTCCCTCTTAAAAGTCTAGAGATGCTTTGCCACCTAACCTTCCCTGCGCCCAACGGTGGCCTCAACACGCCTTTGGGCGGCCATGGACGTGCCTCTCGGGACCGTGCAGGCGGCGGGCGCCACGGGGAGGAAGGAGGTCCGTCCTTCAGCGTCCCCTTGTGCGCCTGACCGTGGAGAGACCTCCGCGCCCTGGCTCCTGGGACGATGGGTGGGCGGAGCAGCCACGGGTGGGTGCTGATGGGGAAAGGAAGGCAAGGTCGTAACCTTGGCCGGGTTGACCTGCTGGACTCGAGGCTGCCAGGGTCCTTGTGGAACTGGGTGCCAGGGTCAGTGTCCCGGTGCTGTGAGCATCCACTTCCTCTCGTTGGTTGCTAAGGCGACGGGGAGGAGCCGGGAGGGAGGATGGAAGATGTCAGTCAAGAGAGGAGGATCCAGCAGGGAAACGGGGCAACTTGCTTGTAAAGGATCTGCCGCCTCGGGCCTCTGTCCACCCAGCAGAGAAGCGGAGCGGGAATTTGGCAAACGTCGTCGCCAATGACCTGGCGTGGCCTCCACTCCCCTCCGGCCAGCTGGTGGCCGGCCAGGTCTCCGCTCGGAGCCGCTCCGAGGGACAAAGGGCACGCGGAGTGTGAATGTGCGTCTGCTGCGCTGACAGCTGGCGGGCGGCTTTGTGGCCGCGGCACCGCGCCTCTGAGGGACGTTCCCGTGACGCTGCGCTTGCATCTTCTTTGCAAAATGTCCATCGGGCTTGGCTGGGCTGCTGGCCCTTTAACTGACCCAGGGACTGAGATTCGGCCGCTCTTCGCTCGCTTCCAGACATCCCTCAGCCTGGGTCCAACAAGGTGCATTGCCAGCAGGAAGGAAACTCCGGGAGGGCTGGCCCCGCGCCTGGCCTCGCTGAGGAGTGAGTGGAGGCCGCGTTTTCAGCCCCCCCTTGGAGACTAACACGTGCCTTTCCATATTCATTCATTCATTCATTCACTCAGACTTTCAGACATTCATTCAGACATTCACTCATTCCTTATTAAATACTAGTGACCCGGTGCATGGATTCGTGCACATTGAAAGGAAATTAATTAGAAGGTGGCCAGCCGGGCAGGACTGGGTGAGACGGGCTGGACATGCCTGGAGCCAACCTCCCACAGTCCCTCCCTGGCCGGCCACACCTGGGGCGGCGCTGCAGCTCGAAGGGCGTCTGTGGAGTGAGTGGGGTCCCTCTGGCAGGTGGGGTCCCTTGGCCTGGCCTGCGGGGATCAGGCTGAAACAGGCTCTCCGACATCCCCTGAGGGGTCCCGGAGTGCGAGAGGGCACTCTGCAAAGTTGCTGTCGTACAGGGTGTGGAACGCAAGCGCACGTGTGCAGCAAACCAGCTTCGGGCCGACAGTGCCCCAGCAACAACATAACCCACGGCCGACGGCGTTCCGTGCGGCCCCGCGAGGAATCCGGCTCCCTCCTCTCTGGTTCCGGGTGCATCACCCGAGAACCGCCACTGCCGAGTCACCGCAGCTCGGCAGCTCCTGTGTTGAGCGTCTGCCCCCTGGTGGTCAGTGTGCGTCACAGCGACCGGTCGGACGGACGCTTAGCATGTTAGCCTTTTATATGTATAGACGGTGTGGCAGACACAGCGAATGAGGCATTGGAAGTCTGGCTGCAGAGTGGGCGGGAAGTAGTGTTTCCATGGTGACCGATGCATCGTAGCGCGTGCCTGGTGCAGAGGGCGAGGGTGGATTCTGCCCGAATGGGCCAGACGGCCTGTTTCAGAGTCGGGGTGAAGCGCTGGGGGAGTCTCCATCAGGCCCCTCTCCGCCCGGAGCTGCCGCCTGGAGCAGAGCCGTGTTCTGAGCATGAAGACAGCACCCGTGAACACATGTGAAGCCGTGTGTGCCCGAGGCAGCCGATGGATGCCCCACTCTCCCACAGTGATGTCCCTGTCTCTCTCTCCCTCTCCCTTCCTCTCTCTAAAAATCAATGAAAATATATGTTTTTAAAAATGGGAGCTGTTTCCTAGGCATGGAAATGGGCTGTGGAAGGACTTCCCGGTCGGGGGTGGGGGGGGCCGCTCGAGCCGTGGGGCGTGTGTGTGGCGTGTTTGCAGGAACAGTTATGGGGGGGGGGAGGGGAGAACGAGTGACAGCAAGTCCAGGCAGCGCGGGGAGCGACCGGAGGGCCGTGTGCAGCCCGCGGAGTCGGCCTGGAATCCCGAGGCCACGGGTCACGTGTGGCACTAACTCACACGCGTGGCTCTCTCCGGGCCGCTCCTCCTCACACCGCGCCCTGCGTCCCTGGGGCAGGACCCCGCAGCCCAGGCGGCCGGTTCGGGACAAAGCTCCCCTCGGGGCGCGGGCGCTGGCCGGTTCCAGGGCCGCCCGTGAGGAGGGGCCGAGGGCGGCGGGCAGCCTGGGGGCCGGGGCAGGGCTCCCTCAGCTCCCCTCCCCCCCACCCCCACCCCCCGCAGCGCCCAGGTTCCCGTCCTGACCCTCACGCTCCATGTGTGTGCCACGTGGCCACGGGGATGCCCACGGGCCAGGGCAGGGGCGGGGCGGGCTGGTGGGGAGCTGTGGCCTCCTCTCCCCTCTGCCTTTCGGGGAGCCCTTCGCGTCTGGAGGTTCTGGGTGGACCTGGGACAGGATGAGCTCCGGCGCCTTTGTCTCCTCCTGGAGCCGGAAGCGAAGGGCCGGCGCGGCTCAGCGGGAAGGGCCAGCGGGGGCTCGGCTGCGGGTCAGGGCCTGCGGGAGGCCGTGGCCGTGGTCACGAGGCCGCTCGCTCCCGGCTCCCGCAGGCCCGGCTCCCCTCGCTCCCGGCTCCCCTCGCTCCCGGCTCCCACAGGCCCGGCTCCCCTCGCTCCCGGCTCCCGCAGGCCCGGCTCCCCTCGCTCCCGGCTCCCGCAGGCCCGGCTCCCCTCGCTCCCGGCTCCCCTCGCTCATGGCTCCCCTCGCTCCCGGCTCCCCTCGCTCATGGCTCCCCTCGCTCCCGGCTCCCCTCGCTCCCGGCTCCCCTCGCTCCCGGCTCCCGCAGGCCCGGCTCCCCTCGCTCCCGGCTCCCGCGCTCTCCGGCCTGAGCAGGCTCAGCTGTGAGCCCTGTTTTAAGAAACTCGAATCCACGAAACCCAAATGCGTGAAGCGGACGGGTGGGCAGGGGGAGCTGCGGGCTCGAAGGATGGTTGTTCAGCAGAAGCGGGGCTGGGCCTCCTGAGCCCCATTAACCGCCGCCCGCCGAGGAAGGGGACCAAGACCCTCCCGCCACGTGTTCGCGGCGAAGGTCAAGGGAAAACCAGGAGACGCCGTCTGAAGCAGAAGTGACGAGGGAAGAAGGAAGGCTTGGGGCCAGGCCGCCCCACGCAGCAGCCAGCAGCGGGCTTCGCAGGAGGCCCCGAGGCTCCCGCACGCACACGGCTCAGCGAGGAACCGCATCGGCCTCAGGGAGCCAGACACCCCTCCCCGTGCGGGCGCAGAGGAGGCGCCAGTTCCACTGGGTTCAAAGCGCCAGGATTTGGGGACCTCGTTCTTCCTCTGGCCAATCGCTGCCCCAGGGCGAGGGGGGGGCGGATGCAGGCGCGGCTGTGAGCGAGCAGCGCTCCCCTCACCACGGATAACAGCGCCACACGCTCTCTGGGGAAGGAGCTCTAACACAGAGCAGGCCCGGCCCTCACCCCCAGCTCTAACAGCAGGCCCGGCCCTCACCCCCAGATCTAACACAGCAGGCCCGGCCCTCACCCCCAGCTCTAACAGCAGGCCCGGCCCTCACCCCAGCTCTAACACAGAGCAGGCCCGGCCCTCACCCCAGCTCTAACACAGAGCAGGCCTGGCTTTCACCCCCAGCTCTAACAGCAGGGCCGGCCCTCACCCCCAGCTCTAACAGCAGGCCCGGCCCTCACCCCCAGATCTAACACAGAGCAGGCCCGGCCCTCACCCCAGCTCTAACAGCAGGCCCGGCTCTCACCCCAGCTCTAACACAGAGCAGGCCCGGCCCTCACCCCAGCTCTAACAGCAGGCCCGGAAGGGGTAGAGGAGGCCAGAAGGGGGTCGATGAAGCTGACGGCTCCGTCCTCCTGGACGAGGTGCACAGCTCACTGGGACCAACAGGATCCTGGGCCCTGAGCTGAACCTTTTGTTCAGGGCAAAGCACACACCAGTTCACGTTCGTGTGTGTGTGTGTGTGTGTGTGTGTGTGTGTGTGTGTGGTGTGTATTTGTGTGTGTTGTGTGTATTTGTGTGTGTTGTGTGTAGTTGTGTGTGTATTTGTGTGTGTTGTGTGGGGTGTGTTGTGTGTATTTGTTGTGTGTACTTGTGTGTGTTATGTGTATTTGTGTGGTGTGTGTATTGTGTGTGTGTGGTGTGTGTATTGTGTGTGTGTATTTGTGTGTGTTGTGTGGGGTGTGTTGTGTGTATTTGTTGTGTGTACTTGTGTGTGTAGTGTGTATTTGTGTGTGTGTGTGTGTGTGTGTGTGTGTGTGAACGTGGGTATTGAAGACGCATTCCGGGGGCGGGCCAGCAGGGAGGGCTCGATTCCCTCCTGACGCCCACACTCTGGCGCATCCTCTCCCGCGTCCTGTGGTCGGTCCTGTGCGGGTTCCACCTTCCTCTCCAGCCGTGCGAGTCCTGCAGCCTCATCACGTGACTCGCCCTCCTCAGGCCCTACTGTGCGCCAGCACCTCGCCCTCCTCAGGCCCTACTGTGCGCTAGCACCATCCAGGACGCGTGTCCAGGGAGCGAGGGGAGGGGGAGGCCCTCTGTGGCGTGGCCGGTAGCCGTCAAGATGGGGCCGTAGCCCACGGCGGCTCCGTGGCGTGTTGCCCACCCACGCCTCAGGCTGTCCCGGGGCCACGTGGGAGCCGTGGCCGCGTGCGGGGAGGCTCCGAGGGCGCGAGGTGGGGCGCGGGCGCTGCCCACAGCTGTGGCCTGTGACATGTGACGGCACCAGACACGGCCGCCAGTGGGTGGCTGGAAATGAGGGGACTGATCAGATGCCTTCCACCTGAAAAAGGCCGTTTTACATCTGAAAAGGGTTTTACATCTGAAAAGGGTTTTACATCTGAAAAGGCCGTTTTACATCTGAAAAGGCCGTTTTACATCTGAAAAGGCCGTTTTACATCCGAAAAGGCCGGTTCAGGAAATCCCCTCCCGTGACCTGCTCAGTGTGGCTGCGTGCATGTGTGTGCGGCTGCCACCTCAGACGTGTGCGTCGTCATGGGTCGCCGTGGCCGCTCTGTGTCCTCCCAGGAAGCGGCGTGTGGGCCGCAGCGGCGTGACCGAGGGCGGTGAGCCCGGCGGGAGGGGCAGGAGCCACGTCCCAGGCCCGGGGACGGCCCGGCGGGGCCTCTGTTCCGGGAACGACGGGCTCAGGGACCGCCTCCCTCCTGACAGATTGTTCTCAGGAGTCGCTCACGGCCGTGGGGACTGGCCAGTCCGGCGTCTGCTGGGACAGCGACGAGGCGGGGGTCCAGGCTGGTCTTCAGACAGAGTGTCTTCTGCTTCGGGAAGTCCCGGGGTTTCTTCCTCCGAAGGCCTTCGACTGATTAGATGTGGCCCACCCATCGCCCCGCGCAGTCAGCGGGTGGCAGCTGTCAATGGGAGCCACGCCTCCCCTCCCAGCGACACCGGGTCAGGGTCTGAGTAAGTCACTGGGTGCTCTGGCCCAGCCAGGACACAGGGGGCCGTCCCCGAGGCTCAGGGTTAGGTGGCAGCAGCCTCGGTGCCGCAGCTCCTGGACGGGGAGTTCATTCTCCGACGGCCGGGGGCTGCTTGCTGCAAGGAGAGTGGACTCTGCCGCTGGAGCTGTGCTCGGGGGCAGGGTCCTGGGGGTTTGCGCTCCACGTCCATGTGGCCGACTTGTCCCTGCTCACGGCACCTTCTCCCGGTCCCGGGGGGGGGGGGGGGGGGACGCAGCCTCTTCCCGGACCATGGCCCACCACGTGGAGAAGGGAAAGGGCGCGGCCACCCCGGCCTGGACCTCTGCCGGAGGGGACACGTGTCATGGGGCCTTTGCCTGCATGTTGGTAAGAGCGAGTCAATGCCAAGCCCGGTGCTGGGCCAGGGAGGAGGGTGGGGAGGGGTCCGGAGGGGGCTGGGGAGGGGGACAGGGAGGGGGCTGGGGAGGGAACAGGGAGGGGGCTGGGAGGGGGAGGAGGAGGGGACGGGGAGGGGACAGGGAGGAGGCTGGGGAGTGGAACTGGGAGGGGGACGGGGACAGGACGGCAAGGAACCTTCTCCTCCCAGAAGGGCCAGGTAATAGGGCCACCGATGATGGTCTCACAGCATCAAACCCTCGGGGACAGACACAGGTCCCACCCCAAGCACCCGGCCCAGTAAATGTCCTTGGCCCGGATCACAGTGTGTCCTGGGGGAGGAGGGAGAGCCGCGGGGAGGGGAGCAGGAGGGCCCTGGAGGCGGAGCGTACATTAGTGTGGACGAGGGAGGGAGGGCAGCTCTGGCTGGCGAGTGAAGGGTGAGAGAGTGCCCTTGGCCCGGGCAGAGCAGCGGCCATCCAGGAGGCCGTCCAGGAGGCCGTCCAGGAGGCCGTCCAGGAGGCCGCGGAGCTGAGCGTCGGTGGAAAAGGAAGCAGCGATCTCTCTGGCCCAGCTTTGCACCGGGAGCATTGGAGAAGCCGGGGCCTAGTTCTCAAAAAAGAAAAAAAAATTCTCTTCAGATAAGTCGGCTCCGGTCACGTCTCAGACAGAAAGGGAGTCGGGCCTCCTCCCGGGACACCTGGGGGTGGGGGAGGCCGGAGGACAGAAGGACAGAGGGACGCACTAAGCTGCGGCCGAGGCCCTGTGGGGACTCCCCCAACACCCCGGGCACACTCCCCGCACTCTGGGGCCGGGCCGGGCTATTTTAAAGGAAAATTGTCATAAAAAGCTGGGCTATAGGTCACGGCCCACGGGCGTCCTGCAAGTCCTGAGGACGGGGTTCGCCCGGAGGGGCCCCTCTCTGGACCGGACCGGAGCCGAGCCGGCTGCGTTGCCCTTTTCCCCGGGCCGGGCCGTCTGAGAACCCTGAGCATTTAAAAGGCTCCGGGCTGCTCCCGGAGGGGGAGCCGTGGGGATGGAGCCGGCTGGCGGGAAGGCGCAGGCGGCGGTGAGCGGACAGCGTGGCCAGCAGGGACGCTCGGGCCTCACCTCCAGTTTTCGGACCTACGAGTGCGGGAGTGACTGGGACGCGAGAGAAGGGTCACTCTCCTCTCTTTGGAGTTTGAGCTGCTCGGCCGGCCGCGTGGCTCCGTGGGTGAGCGTCGACCTAGGAACCAGGAGGTCAGGGTTTGAGTCCGGTCAAGGGCACAGGCCAGGGTTGCGGGCTTGATTCCCGGTTGGGGACGTGCAGGAGGAGCTGGTCGATGATTCTCCCTCATCGTTGATGTTTCCTCTCGCCCTCTCCCTTCCTCTCGGAAATCAATAATAAAAACATATTTAAAAAAAGACCTGGCAGACAGCCATCAGCCCTGGGGTCCCGCTGCCGCACTCCCAGGCCATCGTAGCCCCTCGGGGGCCCGGGTCCAGGAGGGGCTGACCCCAGAGAAGCGGCGTCGCCCGTGGCCGGGTCCCAGGCCCTGCGCTCAGGGCAGCCGAAGCCGCCAGGGGCCCTGAGCTTTGACCACATGCAAAACCGAGGGGTGGGGCAGTGATGGGCCCTCACCGCCCCCCCCCCCCCCGCATGTCGGGGTCCCAGCTGGTACCCCAGGCGGGTAGACTCAGAGCCTCTCCCGAAGCTGAGCCTCCTCTTCATTCCTGCACGCCGTTCCACAGAGGGCCCCCGCCTCTCCCTCCCCCCTCCCCTCCCCCCCTCCCCCCTCCCCTCCCCCTTCCCCACCTCCCTCCCCTCCTCCCTCCCCTCCTCCCTCCCACCTCCCTCCCCTCCTCCCTCCCCTCCTCCCTCCCACCTCCCTCCCCTTCTCCCTCCCCTCCTCCCTCTCCTCCTCCCTCCCACCTCCCTCCCCTCCTCCCTCTCCTCCTCCCTCTCACCTCCCTCCCCTCCTCCCTCCCCTCCTCCCTCCCACCTCCCTCCCTCCTCCCTCCCTCCTCCCTCCCCACTTCCCTCCCTCCCTCCTCCCTCCCCTCCTCCCTCCCTCCTCCCTCCCCTCCTCCCTCCCCTCCTCCCTCCCCTCCTCCCTCCCCTCCGCCCTCCCCACCTCCCTCCCCACCTCCCTCCCCTCCTCCCTCCCCTCGTCCCTCCCACCTCCCTCCCCTCCTCCCTCTCCTCCTCCCTCTCACCTCCCTCCCCTCCTCCCTCCCCTCCTCCCTCCTCCCTCCCCTCCTTCCTTCCCTCCTCCCTCCCACCTCCCTCCTCCCTCCCCTCCTCCCTCCCCTCCTCCCTCCCACCTCTCTCCATGCTCTTCCTGCAGGTGTAACCCCGGTCTCCACGGAGGGAGACACAGAAGCACGCCTGTGATTGGCAGACAACCCATTTGCATGTTAGTCTGTGTCTGTGCTTCCTCTATGGCCCCGACCCTATCGCTGGCAGGTGGCCAGGCGTGGCCATTCGTCGCCAGGAGAGCGGGCTGGGCCCCTGAGGGTGAGTGACCCCCACGGGCCGCCGACCAGACCTCACGCGGGGCTGAGCACGTCCCCGCGCTGCCTGCCGACACCTGCACAGCTCATCCAGGGCCTCGAAGGCCGCGCAAAGGCCCGGCAGGCCGCCAGGCACGAGGCTGCCGCGGTCACTGGCACTGTCCTCACTGTCCTGGCGGACACCTCGCAGTGTGAGCCGCAGGCTGGCTGCAGCAGGGGGTCCGGTGACAGCAGGGAGGGGAGCGAGCCATCGCCTGCAGGTCGGACGGACGACAGCCTGCGGGCCAGGGCAGCCTCTGTCCGCACCCTCCAGCTGCTGCTGAAATGCAGGGGAGACCCGGAGGCCCGGTTTGCAAAGCAGGACATTCAGGCTGACTGGCCGCCTCCCCCGTCCCCTCCCCCGTCCCCGGTGCCATTGGGGCGCCTGACATCAGCATCTGTGGGGCTCACCGGCCTCCAGGGAGGGGGAGGCTGACAGATGGGGGGGTGGGGGCAGTGGGAAGAAGGAACAGGGCCAGGAGCTGGTGCAGAAGGAAAGAGGGAGGGGAAGAAGGGAGGGAAGGAGGGAGGGTGGCTGTCCTGTTCGCTCACTCGCCGTCGTCCCCGGGGCGATGGTTAAAACGTCCACAGGAATTCACTAACCACGCAGCCAAGACCTGATGACGCCGCGGCCCTGGGTGTGGGGACACGGAGCCGCAGACCGGCCTGCGCCCGGAGGCAGGGCCCATGGGAGAGAAGTGGGCAAACGTGGCTTCATTCCAGTGAGGTGCTGCTCCCTGAAGACCGGGAGAATTGGGAGACACCCCCAGGCGGGGAGCGGGCGGTTTGCACAGGACACGTGGGATGAAGAGCTGGTGTCCAACGTGCATGCGGAACCCCTGCAGCTCGGCCACAAGGAACGGCGGCAGCGTTAGGGAGCGCCGCTCACGGCGGGGAGGCGGGAGGCCCGGCGGCCGCACCATCTGTCACCCCACACTTCGGCTCACGGGCCCGAGGCCAGAGCCCACGGCGGACCCTCCCCGCGGCCCTGGACTCGCCATCGCCGCACCCTGGGCTCCTGCACACACCGGCTCAGTGACGTGGGTGGGTTCTCCGTGAGACGCCAGCGAGCCTCGAGGGTCGCCGCTCACCCGCGGGGGCCCGGGCCTTCCCGTCCAGAGTCTTCTCCTCGAACAGACCACCCTCAGGTGGCTCCGCACACCTTCACGTCCCGGCCCCGGAGGAGGAGGAGGAGGAGGAGGAGGAGGTGGAGGAGGAGGAAGGGGAGGAGGGGAACACCCGGAACCCCACGCTGCTTCTGCGCGCGCCCCGGGGCCAGAACCTGACCGCACGGAGGGAGGCGGGGCCCGTGGTCTGCACCGGGACGAACCCAGCGGGAACTGCAGTTACTACGGCAAGGAGCGTGGGGTGCTGGGAGCCAGGAGCAGGCCCCCCCCAAACACCTGGAGAAGGCGGCCTCGCCCCGAGCACAGCAGGACACGGAAGCGCGTCCGGGTGGGTGTGACGGGCTCCGGCTGCGACCTGCCCCCCGCTGGGCTGGGTGGCCCCAGGGACGGCCCTGGTGCGGGTCCCTAGGCCTCCGGACCCGCTCACCTGCCTCATCGTTGGTCTTAGTTCCAGATTCTTTCCCAGATTCTTTCCCATGTCACCAGCAGATTCTGCGTCGCACTCCAAAGGCAAATCTAGCCCGGCCAGTGTGGCTCAGTGGGTAGAGCGTCGGCCTGTGGACCAAAGGGTCCCGGGTTCGATTCCGGTCAAGGGCACGGACCTCAGTGGCAGGCTCCTCCCTGGCCCGGGCCCTGGTCGGGGTGCGTGCAGGACGCAACCAACGATGTGTTTCTCTCACATCGATGTTTCTCTCTGTCTCTCCCTCTCCCTCCCACTGTCCCTAAGATCAGTGGGTGAGGATTAAAAAACAAATCAATAAAATGCAAATCGAATCATGTCGCTCCTCTGCTTAAAGGACCCTGGGCTGGCTCCCTACTCCTGAGAGGCCCAAGCCAACCCTCTCAGCCAAGCACCACACACCGGTCAACCTTTAACTCTCATCTTCGCTGCCCTCCGGTGTACTCTGAGCGCCAGGCCCATGGACGCATCAGCAACTCTCTAAAGCCGCCTCACACCCCCCCCCCCCCGCCTCCACCCCTCACAGCCGCCCCCACACCCCCGGCCTCCACCCCCCACACCCCCCCGCCCCGGCCTCCGCCCCCACACCCCCCGGCCTCTGCCCCTCACACCCCCCGGCCTCCGCCCCTCACACCCTCCCCCCACCTCCGCCCCCACACCCCCAGCCTCCGCCCCCGCACTGGGCCTCTGTGTGTGATGTCTCTTCTGCGGGGAGGGCCCTGCCCTGCACGCCCTCCTGGGAGGGTCCACGCAGCCTTCAGGGCCCAGGCTCGGACGGCTCCCTGCCCCTCAGGAAGCTGCTTCTCCAGCGCCAGCAGGGCCAGCACAGAGGAGAGGGAGTCGCAGCCTTGGAGTCCCACACGCCTGGACGCAGAGCCACCTCGGCCGCTTACCAGGTGGGCGGGCAGTTCCTTAGACCTCATTTTTGTTCATCTGTAGGACAGAGCTAGTCACACCCACACGACAACATGGTTATGAAGATGAAGACAAACATAAAGGATGTTCGGCTCAATGACCTATTACTGGAATTAGTACTCTGCATGTGAGTTAGGGGAAAGTTAATGTAATACTATACTACCAGGGGCCAGGTGAACGAAATTCGTGCACGGTGGTGGGGGGGTGTCCCTCAGCCCAGCCTGCACCCTCTCCAATCTGGGGCCCCTCGGGGGATGTCCAACCGTGGGATCGGCAGGGATCTGGCCTAAACTGGCAGTCGGACATCCCTCTCGCAATCCGGGATGGCTGGCTCCTAATTGCTCACCTGCCTGCCGGCCTGTTTGCCCCCAACTGCCCCCCCCCACTGGCCTGCTCACCCCCAACTTCCCCCCCCCACCAGCCTTCTCGTCCCCAATTGCCCTCCCTGCCGACCCGGTCATCACTAACTGCCCTCCCCTGCCGGCCTGATCACCCACAACTGCCCTCCCCTGCCAGCCATCTTGTGACCACATGGGGCAGCCATCTTGTGTGCGGGCGTGACAGTCAATTTGCATATTACCTCTTTATTATATAGGATTGTATGTTATAACTGTAACAAAAATATCGTAAGAGAACGCCTGGGGAAATGGAATGGTCTTTATCTTAATGGGAGTTTGGATTTTGTGGGTGTAACATTGTCAAAACTCAACTTAAGATTGGTGCGTTTCATTTATGGAAGTAAATATTTGGTCAAGAGGAAAACAATCATTCAGGCCTGGTTAATCCCAGGCAGGCCACGCACTCAGAGGGAAGTGTTTGCATACACTGCGAACTGCATCCATTAAATAAGAGCTGATCAACAAACAGATGGGTGGAAATGGATAGGTTTGTGATAAAAATAAAAAAGTGTAGTAAAGCCCTAACTGGTTTGGCTCAGTGGATGGAGCGTCGGCCTGCGGACTCAAGGGTCCCAGGTTCGATTCCGGTCAAGGGCATGTACCTTGGTTGCGGGCACATCCCCAGTGGGAGGTGTGCAGGAGGCAGCTGATCAATGTTTCTCTCTCATCGATGTTTCCAGCTCTCTGTCCCTCTCCCTTCCTCTCTGTAAAATATCAATAAAATATGGTTTTTTTTTTAAAAAAAAAGTGTAGTAAAACATTAGTGGTGGGATTTAAGCTGTGGGCACCCGGATGTCCATGGTAGGATTCTTTTAGCTTTGCTATTATGAAAATTTTCATAACAAAAGCACAGTAAAAGGCCTTCTCCTAAAGTGGCTTTAAAATCAGTGGTTTTTCTTTTTGCCCCTCCAGGAACAGCCTCGGGGCGCGTGTGCCAGGCTGTGGGCAGGGACGCAATGTGCTTCAAGTTGCCGAGTCATTCTCTCGACGCGAGGACATTGTCCTCACCCGCGGCCACAGCCGGACCGTGCTGTCCCGGTTCCCAGGGAAAGGAGCGTGCGGGAGGCGTGCCCATCTGGGAAGGCCCAGGCCAGCTGCAGAGGCGTGACTTCTGCGCGCATGACGCTGAGAGGGCCGAGTCACGTCACCACGTGGGACCGCAGAGGAGTCTGGGAAAGATGGGAGCACCCCCCACTCGGTGCTCTGTGAGAATCCACCAGGAGGCCATTCTCACCCCGAATCGCAGGCATTCGGAAACCCCAGGAGCCTGCAGACTCCTCGAGGGCAATAGTGTTCTGCATCTCGGGATCTCCGGAAATTAAACACGAGGCCGAAGTGAGATGGGTCTTCGAGAAACGTTTGCTGCCAAAACCGGTTTGGCTCAGGGGACAGAGCGTCGGCCTGCGGACTGAAGGGTCCCAGGTTCGATTCTGGTCAAGGGCATGTACCTTGGTTGCGGGCACATCCCCAGTGGGAGGTGTGCAGGAGGCAGCTGATGGATGTTTCTCTCTCATCGATGTTTCTGACTCTCTATTCCTCTTCCTTCCTCTCTGTAAGATATCAATAAAATATATTTTTTTAAAAAAAAGAAGAAAAGAAACGTTTGCTGAACGAAGTGAATGCCTAAAGCAATACATTGTGGGAAGCCGCCCATCGTCTTCGCTAGCAGAGAGGTGTGGGCAAGGAACCCGAAGGCTGGTGACCTTTGAGCCCTGGCAAAGGTCAGGGCTGTACACCCACTGTTTAGTGGAGACAATGGTAGCTGAAGCAAATTTCCCCACCAGACAGTCATGGAAATTCTTACTGATAAGACAGTCTGTCTGTGTAGAGGTGTTCTCTCTTTTCCGCGTCAGCACGGAAAAGGAACAGGTCCGGTTCCTGAGTGGAGGAGCTGGGGATTAAGAAATAAAAGAAAGAGCCGAAACCGGTTTGGCTCAGTGGATAGAGCATCGGCTGTGGACTGAAGGGTCCCAGGTTCGATTCCAGTCAAGGGCACGTACCTTGGTTGCAGGCACATCCCCAGTAGGGGGTGTGCAAGAGGCAGCTGACCGATGTTTCTCTCTCATCGATGTTTCTAACTCTCTATCCCTCTCCTTTCCTCTCTGTAAAAAATCAATAAAATATATTTTTAAAAAAATAAAGAAATAAAAGAAAGAAAGAGACCAGATAGAAAGATAGAAACAAAGCTGGGAGCCAGGTGGGACGCCATCCTCTCTGATGGAGAGGCAGGGACCCCGGAGCCCTCGCAGCACATTTATTTTATTCCCCCAAATACCGGGAAGTGTCACCAAAACTTAGGCTCCAAGGAGCTCATTTGCATTCTTGAGTAGGCCTAGCATTCCTGGTGCTTGCCTGGATTTACATATCAAAGCCCGCTCCCCGGCACCTGGACGAAGGTAAAAAGTCAGTACTGATACCGCCCCCACCTTCTTGGGGAGGGCGTAACCGAGATGCCGCGGCTCTGCCAGTCGCCTTGGGCTCAGCTGACAACCATTTAAAGAAACGCCCATGTGCCTTCCCAGGCGGCCCTCGACAGTCTGTTACTGGAAATCGCCTGCCTAAGGGCTGTAGGTGTGTCCCAAACTGAATAAAAGGATGGCCAGGCCGGAGCCCAACCCAGCGGAGTCCTTCCTCTTGAGCTGGGCTCCCGCCTGGCCCCCCAATATTTCCACATTATTATTTCTTGTCTCGTCTCTTTCATTGGCGTGCGGCACCTCTTCCAGAGCCCGAACCCTGAACCACGCGGGACATGGGACTTCACAGCACCTAAAGGAACGAAGTGGACCTTTCACAGTACACACATTCCGCAGTGTGTGTCTACGTTTACCCCTGGGAAGCGAGCCACCTCTTGACCTTGAAGATCTATGCCATGTCAACTCATTCAAATCAAGCAATTCCTTATTTTTTTTAAAATATATTTTTATTGATATTTTACAGAGAGGAAGGGAGAGGGATAGAGAGTTAGAAACATCGATCAGCTGCCTCCTGCACACCTCCCACTGGGGATGTGCCCGCAACCAAGGTACATGCCCTTGACCGGAATCGAACCTGGGACCTTTCAGTCCGCAGGCCGACGCTCTATCCACTGAGCCAAACCGGTTTCGGCGCAATTCCTTATTAATTTAGGAATAAATTCCCACTCCTCCTCTCCCCCTATCTCCATGAAGGACAAGAATCATTATTTTAGAACGTTTACCGAACAACCTTGGAGGCTTTGGAAGGAAAATATTTGACCTGATTAAGAATAAAAAGTATTTTCCACGTTATTCAAGCGCTGGAGTTACACCAATTTAGACCAATATAATGTGACATGGCGTATGAACATTGCCCATAAGACTTCTGCTTGGTTCCCATTTAAAAATTTCTCCTCGGTAGACACTTGGAATATATAATTATGCTTCTTTCATTACAGCCTGTAATTCTAACTTTCATGAACTCATTCATATTGAGTTCTTTATCAATTGACCCAAATTATTATTTTTTTACTGCTCCAACGTTTTATCTAAGATTTAAAGAAATAGGGTCCTATTGTAAGTGGCATTGATCTCAGGTGTTGATCGGATCACCGTGGGAAGAACAGAACAGGAAATGGATGTTTCTCTCCCACGTTGGCTAGGTTTGTCCCAGAAACGCTGCAGGCCTCCCGCCGTGGGGCGCAGTGAGTCTCCCAGGTTCTCGCGCCTGGATCTCCGTGTCTGTGTGCTGGGACTTACGTCCAGGAGGCTGGCGTGATGCGCAGCTGCTCGCCCAGAGGAGGCGGCGAATTCCGGGGTCAGGGATCGGTCTCCTGTGGAAGGGGAGCGCCTCGGGTGCGGGGGGGGCGGGGAGCGCCGGTAGGAAAACAGCGGTCCAGAGGGAGCCAGTCCTGCAGGAGGGGAAGCAGAGGGAGGCCGGCCCGCCCTGCCTGGGGGTGACGCGGAAGGCTGTTTAGGGAGTGAGAGGTCAGTGGTGGAGAGAGACTTCTCAGCGTGGGGTGATGGGGAGAGACCCACCAGCCGGCCGAGCGGGAGCAGTGTCCCCAGGCCCGGGATGGTCCATCCAGCCGGCCGAGCGGGAGCAGTGTCCCCAGGCCCGGGATGGTCCATCCGTCCGAGCGGGAACAGTGTCCCCCAGGCCCGGGATGGTCCAGCCGGCCGAGCGGGAACAGTGTTCCCCAGGCCCGGGATGGTCCATCCGGCCGAGCGGGAGCAGTGTCCCCAGGCCCGGGATGGTCCATCCAGCCGGCCGAGCGGGAGCAGTGTCCCCAGGCCCGGGATGGTCCATCCGGCCGAGCGGGAACAGTGTCCCCAGGCCCGGGATGGTCCAGCTGGCTGAGCGGGAACAGTGTCCCCAGGCCCGGGATGGTCCATCCGTCCGGCCGAGCGGGAACAGTGTCCCCCAGGCCCGGGATGGTCCATCCGGCCGAGCGGGAACAGTGTCCCCCAGGCCCGGGATGGTCCATCCGGCCGAGCGGGAACAGTGTCCCCCAGGCCCGGGATGGTCCATCCGGCCGAGCGGGAACAGTGTCCCCCAGGCCCGGGATGGTCCATCCGGCCGAGCGGGAACAGTGTCCCCAGGCCCGGGATGGTCCATCCGGCCGAGCGGGAACAGTGTCCCCAGGCCCGGGATGGTCCAGCCGGCCGAGCGGGAACAGTGTTCCCAGGCCCGGGATGGTCCATCCGGCCGAGCGGGAACAGTGTCCCCAGGCCCGGGATGGTCCAGCCGGCCGAGCGGGAACAGTGTCCCCCAGGCCCGGGATGGTCCATCCGGCCGAGCGGGAACAGTGTCCCCCAGGCCCGGGATGGTCCATCCAGCCGGCCGAGCGGGAACAGTGTTCCCCAGGCCTGGGATGGTCCATCCGGCCGAGCGGGAACAGTGTCCCCCAGGCCTGAGATGGTCCATCCGGCCGAGCGGGAACAGTGTCCCCAGGCCCGGGATGGTCCAGCCGGCCGAGCGGGAACAGTGTCCCCCAGGCCTAAGATGGTCCAGCCGGCCGAGCGGGAACAGTGTCCCCCAGGCCCGGGATGGTCCATCCAGCCGGCCGAGCGGGAACAGTGTTCCCCAGGCCTGGGATGGTCCATCCGGCCGAGCGGGAACAGTGTCCCCAGGCCCGGGATGGTCCAGCCGGCCGAGCGGGAACAGTGTCCCCCAGGCCTAAGATGGTCCAGCCGGCCGAGCGGGAACAGTGTCCCCCAGGCCCGGGATGGTCCATCCAGCCGGCCGAGCGGGAACAGTGTTCCCCAGGCCTGGGATGGTCCATCCGGCCGAGCGGGAACAGTGTCCCCCAGGCCTGAGATGGTCCAGCCGGCCGAGCGGGAACAGTGTCCCCCAGGCCCGGGATGGTCCATCCAGCCGGCCGAGCGGGAACAGTGTTCCCCAGGCCTGGGATGGTCCATCCGGCCGAGCGGGAACAGTGTCCCCCAGGCCTGAGATGGTCCATCCGGCCGAGCGGGAACAGTGTCCCCAGGCCCGGGATGGTCCAGCCGGCCGAGCGGGAACAGTGTCCCCCAGGCCCGGGATGGTCCATCCAGCCGGCCGAGCGGGAACAGTGTTCCCCAGGCCTGGGATGGTCCATCCGTCCGAGTGGGAACAGTGTCCCCCAGGCCTGAGATGGTCCATCCGGCCGAGCGGGAACAGTGTCCCCAGGCCCGGGATGGTCCAGCCGGCCGAGCGGGAACAGTGTCCCCCAGGCCCAGGATGGTCCATCCGGCCGAGCGGGAACAGTGTCCCCCAGGCCTGGGATGGTCCATCCGGCCGAGCGGGAACAGTGTCCCCCAGGCCCGGGATGGTCGTGCCAATGGCTCCGCCTGGGAGTTCTGGCTGGTGCGGTAATGGGAGTTCTGTCTTTAGGGCTGCAATGTTCCCAGCTCCCCAAGCCACACTCCCTTCCGTCAGGAACACATTGGGAGTCCCCAGGCCACTCTCACTCTGACACCAACAGCCAGTGGGAGGGTCCCCGAGGCCGCCCTCGGGAGGCCATTGCACGCGTGGTCACTGTTATCACGGAGGAGGGATGCGGCTCAGCCAAGGGCAGGGGCAGAGGGCGGGCCCAGGACTCATCAGACACCAGTGGCACCACGAGCACCTGTTTCTCCCACCGATTTCAATGTGACGCACAGCGACCCGGACCGAGTGTTGGTGCCGGGGGAGCCCCCGCCTGGCACCCAGGGTTCTGTGGGGCTCAGTCGTGTGGACACGGATGACCCCCCGCCTGGCGCCCAGGGTTCTGTGGGGCTCAGTCGTGCAGACACGGATGACCCCCCGCCTGGCGCCCAGGGTTCTGTGGGGCTCAGTCGTGTGGACACGGATGACCCCCTGCCTGGCTGACGGTTGTCGCCAGCCCCTCCAGGAGTCACGCTGATGCCACGCGGCCCAAGCCCAACCCCGTCAGAAGCCACACTGTCAGCGCAGACCCCGCCTGGCCCCCAAATGAACAAAGGCAGGGGTTCCCCAGGCCTGAGGGGTGACCTCAGGAGTGAGGGCAGAGGCCAGATCTTTCCTGGGCAGGTCAGTCCAGACCTGGACGGAGGGGTTCCTCCTGATCGGGGGGCCTGTCCCCAGGGCAGATGGAGGGGTCAGATCTGGGACAGGATCAGACAGAAACTCAGCCGTCTTTGTACCCAAGGGCCAGCCCCCGGGGCTGTCGAAGCGGGTGGAGCCTCGTGGTCTGGGCAGGGAAGATGAGCGGACGAGGAGGAGGGTCGGGCCGGGCTGAGGCCAGGAGCGGCTAGGAGGCGTTCATCCTGTGATGCTTGGGCGGGTCTGTCTGTTAAAGAATCCAGGGCTGGCGGGTCCAACTGACATTTAAAAACAATCCGCCCCAACAGGTGCTGGAGTCACACTGGCTGTGCCTCCTCGGGGCACCGAGCGTTCGTTCCCACGCTGTCAACAGTGTGACCCGCCTGCAGAGCAGACCTTCCACCCAGAGCGCCCGGCACCCCGTGTGCGGGTGGTCGGGGGCGGGTTACAGGGTACAAGTGGCGTCCAGAGAGGACAGCGTCCTTCCCCTCAGAGGGGGAGCAGGAGTGACCACAGGGACCCATCCAGGCTCAGGAGGAGCGGGGGCTGCCTGGCCAGTGTGGCTCAGTGGATAGAGCATCGGCCTGTGGACCCAAGGGTCCCGGGTTCGATTCCAGCCAAGGGCACCTACCTCGGTTGCAGGCTCCTCCCCGGCCCAGGTCCTGGGCAGGGCGCACAGGAGGCAACTCATCGATGTGCTTCTCTCCCATCGATGTTTCTCTCCACCTCTCCCTCTCCCTCTCCCTTCCACTCGCTCTAAAATCAGTGGAAAACATCCTCGGGGAGGGGAGGGGAAGGGGGGTTAAAAGAAAAGCGCAGGGCGGCCCCCCTGCCCTGGCACAAGACTGATCCAGAGCCGACTCCGCGGCCTCCCGGGGGCCCGTGGAGGGATTGTTGAGCACCGAGGGTCTCTAAGACGCGAATGAGGGGAGGGTCCTTCCGCAGAGGCTGCTGCAGAGCCACCCGCGGCGATCCGTCTGCCCGTGATGCTTGCGGCACCGCGTGTACCTGGCATTGGGGCAGCTGGGGTCGCCGCCCGGCCCCTCTCAGGAGCTTCTTTCCGTCCCACCCGGGGCCCAAATGTTTCTGGAACCAGGGCCCGTGTCGCCCTCATTACCCCGCGGCCTGCGAGGGTGGAGGGGTGGCTGCTGGGTGCCCCTGGGGTCTGTGAGGGTGGAGGGGTGGCTGCTGGGTGCCCCTGGGGTCTGTGAGGGTGGAGGGGTGGCTGCTGGGTGCCCCTGGGTCTGTGAGGGTGGAGGGGTGGCTGCTGGGTGCCCCTGGGGTCTGTGAGGGTGGAGGGGTGGCTGCTGGGTGCCCCGGGGTCTGTGAGGGTGGAGGGGTGGCTGCTGGGTGCCCCGGGGTCTGTGAGGGTGGAGGGGTGGCTGCTGGGTGCCCCTGGAGGCAGGCAGTGAGGGTGGAGGGGTGGCCGCTGGGTGCCCCCTGGAGGCAGGCAGTGAGGGTGGAGGGGTGGCTGCTGGGTGCCCCGGGGTCTGCGAGGGCGGAGGGGTGGCTGCTGGGTGCCCCGGGGTCTGTGAGGGTGGAGGGGTGGCTGCTGGGTGCCCCTGGAGGCAGGCAGTGAGGGTCCAGCGGTCTCTCTACTTCCTCCTCCTGGACTCATGGACGCCCCGGAGCGGCGTGTTCCCGGTACAGGTGGGACCTCAGCAGGCCAGCCAGGCGGGCCGGGCCGGCGCACTGACCTTGTGGGAACTGGACCCGCGGCGCAGCCTCGAGCTGCAGAGACGGAGACAGAGGGGAGCCCTGGGGGCAGAAGAGCCGGCCTGGCCGGAGCGGGAGGCCCCCTGAGCGCCAGTCTCCCCGGTGGCCTGACCTGCTGCAGGGGCCGGGGCTCGCCAGCAGACCGGGACCCACACCGGGGCAAGGCCGGCGCCGCCCCAACGGGAGCACCGGCAGGTCCTCGGGGTCCCCGCAGGGACACTGTCCGCAGAGGAGAAGTCCTTCTTTGGTTAAAAGTCCCTCATGGGGAAGGCCGGCCATGATTACGCCGAGGGGGGGGGCGGGGGCGGGAAGAACTAAAGGCCGAGCTCCCGGGTCGTCCCATCCTGACACACAGATGTGTGCACGCGCCCTGTCCCCGCGCAGATGTGTGCACGCACCCTCTCTCCCTGCGCACAGATGTGTGCACGCGCCCTGTCCCCGCGCAGATGTGTGCACGCGCCCTCTCTCCCTGCGCACAGATGTGTGCACGCGCCCTCTCTCCCTGCGCACAGATGTGTGCATGCGCCCTCTCTCCCCGCGCAGATGTGTGCACACGCCCTCTCTCCCCGCACAGATGTGTGCACGTGCCCTCTCTCCCCACGCACAGATGTGTGCACGCGCCCTCTCCCCACGCAGATGTGTGCACGCGCCCTCTCCCCACGCAGTTGTGTGCACGCGCCCTCTCCCCAAGCACAGATGTGTGCACACGCCCTCTCCCCAAGCACAGATGTGTGCACACGCCCTCTCTCCCCGCGCAGATGTGTGCACGCGCCCTCTCTCCCCGCGCAGATGTGTGCACGCGCCTCTCCCCGCGCAGATGTGTGCACGCGCCTCTCCCCGCGCAGATGTGTGCACGCGCCTCTCCCCGCGCAGATGTGTGCACGCGCCCTCTCCCCGCGCAGATGTGTGCACGCGCCCTCTCCCCGCGCAGATGTGTGCACGCGCCCTCTCCCCGCGCAGATGTGTGCACGCGCCTCTCCCCGCGCAGATGTGTGCACACGCCCTCTCCCCAAGCACAGATGTGTGCACACGCCCTCTCCCCGCGCAGATGTGTGCACACGCCCTCTCCCCAAGCACAGATGTGTGCACGCGCCCTCTCCCCAAGCACAGATGTGTGCACGCGCCTCTCCCCGCGCAGATGTGTGCATGCGCCTCTCTCCGCGGTGTCACCCGGGCCGGCTGTGGGCTGGGGTGAGTGGCCCAGGCCGCCCCACAGAGGCCGTCATTCCCAGGTGGAGGCTGTAAGGCGGGCTCTCAGGGGGCAGGCGGCCGTGCCAGGAAGGACAGTGACCCCACGGGGTCCCAGGGGGAGGACAGGAGGCCTGGCGGCCGGGGCCGGGGCGGAGGGGAGAAACGATGGTGGTCAGGGCCGTGACCCGGGAGGGAGAAGGCCAGGGAGAGCAGGTGAGCTCGGGGTGACCCTCGGCTGCGTTTCCTGGGTCACCCTGAGCCGTGGCGGGGGAACCCAGCCAGGAAAGCTTCAGGGCTGCCTGTGAGGCGGCAGCGCAGTGTGTCCGTCATAAACTGCAGCAGGAATGGAAGCCAGTCGGCGACCATGCGTCCACATGTCTTCCCTGCGAGGCCGAGCGTCCACACAGCACAGGCGCCTGGGAACGCTGGCCAAGGAACCGGTGGGAGGCCTGGCAGGTGGGCTTGGGGTCACCACCCAAGCAGAGCCCCCCTCCAGCCACACCCTCAGGCTGAGTCCCTAGAGGGCAGGGAGGGGTAAAATATTTAGACACTAGAGGCCCGGTGCATGAATTTGTGCACAGGTGGGGTCCGGCCAGCCCACCCCGATCGGGGTGATGGGGCCGTGGGTGGTTGGCCAGCCAGCTCCACCCCCGATCGGGGTTGGGGGCCGATCACGGGTAAGGCCGGCCAGGGGAAGGAGCCGTGGGTGGTTGAACTCGCAGTTGAACTGGTCGAACTCCCGGTTGAGGGGACAATTCACACATTAGCCTTTTATTATATAGGATGGCAGCCCGGCCGGTGTGGCTCAGTGGTCCAGTGCCGGCCTATGAACCAGGAGGTCTTGGTTCGATCCCTGGTAGGGGCACAGGCCCGGGTTGCCGGCTCGATCCCCACTGTGGGGCGTGCAGGGGGCAGTCCACTGATGCATTTCTTTCCCATCCATGTTTCCGTCTCTATCCTCTCCCTCCACTCTCTCTAAAATCAATCTAATCATATTTTTAAAAAAATTAGTTTAGCCCTAACCAGTTTGGCTCAGTGGATGGAGCGTCGGACTGCAGACTGAAGGGTCCCAGGTTCGATTCCGGTCAAGGGCATGTACCTTGGTTTCGGGTACATCCCCAGTGGGAGGTGTGCAGGAGGCAGCTGATCGATGTTTCTCTCTCATCAATGTTTCTAGCTCTCTATCCCTCTCCCTGCCTCTCTGTAAAATATCAATAAAATATATTAAAAAAAAAAATCAATGAGCCCCAAACTCAATGCCAAGTGACTCCCACGAGACCACGCTGTGTACAAAATGACTCTCTCTCTCTCCCTCTCTGTGTCTCTGTCTCTAAAATCAATCAATTAGCCCGGCCGGTGTGGCTCAGGGGTTGAGCGTTGACCTATGAACCAGGAGGTCAGGGTTCGATTCCCGGTCAGGGCACAGGCCCGGGTTGTGGGCTCCATCCCCAGTGTGAGGCGTGCAGGAGGCAGCTGATCCATGATTCTTTCTCATCACTGATGTTTCTATCTCGCTCTCCCTCTCCCTTCCTCTCTGAAATCAATAAATATGTATTTTTAAAAATAATGTCAATTAAAAAAAGAATAATAAGCAAGACAGCCCTGAGAAAGGACAGCTGAGCGGGCCTCGGGCTAGAGATGAAGACTGGATCTGGGCGACAGGCAGCGAGGTGGTGAGTTATTGGCCAGAAGGCAAATGGACAGACCGATGGAGCAGAACCCGGACCCCCAAACACTTCCGGTTGGGCTTTATAACCGAAGATTCGCCCTGCAAATCAGCGGAAACCGTAGCTTCTTGACGAATGGCTCTGAGCAGCTGGCCATCCGCCGGGGACTATTTCTCTCCCCAGCCACCTCACACACCTGGAAAGCACCCCCAGATCCACTGCAGGTCTAAGTGTGACCAGCAAGACAGGAGCCATCGCAGGCCCGATGGCCTTCAGGGCCCACGACCCCTGCCACACTGGGAGCCTGGGGCAAAGGTTACGCCGCCCGGCAGGTGCCAGGCCGGCGGGGTGATGGGCACGGCCCCAGGTGGGGCACCGGGCTCCTGCCCCTGGAGGAGTGGACGGCGTCACAACCCCACAGCTCGTGCCTGGCCCAGAGTCAAGGGAACTCAGGGCCCACACACCCCTGGGGAGGGCGGCTGGGGGTCCTGAGTGGATCCTGAGTGCCGACTCTGGTTTGGCAACAGCAAACGCTGACCAGACTAATGTCTTCCAGCCTCAGGCCTCCTGCGGGGAAGGGCCTCGGGGCCGCCCGGTTCTGCCGGGCTGCCTGCCTGTGCACCCCACCTGCAGCCCCTGGGGTGACACCTGCTCTTCTGTGGGCTAGACGGCGGGGGAGGGGGGGACACAGGGAGGATCAGCTACAGCGCCTTCCTCTTCAAAGGACTGTGAACTAGTCAGTTCTCCAGGGAAGCAGAACCGATGGCTAGACCAGTGGATGGGTGGATGGATGAGTGGATAGGTGGGGGGTGGATGGATGGAAGGGTGGATGGGTGGGGGGTGGATGGACAGAAGAGTGAATGGATGGATGGATGGGTGGGGGGGTGGATGGATGGGGGGTGGATGGATGGGTGGGTGGATGGATGGGTGGGTGGATGGATGGGTGGGTGGATGGATGAGTAGATGGGTGGATCGGTGGGGGGGTGGGTTGATAGGTGGAGGGGGGTGGATGGATGGAAGGGTAGATAGATGGGTGGATGGACAGATGGGTGGATGGATAGATGGGTGGATGGATGGGGGGTGGATGGGTGGGTGGACGGATGGGTGGGTGGAAGGATAGATGGATGGATGGGTGGGTGGGTGGATGGATGGGTGGGTGGATGGACAGAAGGGTGGATGGATGGATGGATGGGTGGGTGGATGGACAGGTGGGTGGATAGATGGGTGGATGGTGGATGGATGGACGGACAGGTAGGTAGATAGGTAACTAGTTATGGAGATGGAGGGGGAGAGAGTGCGAGAGGGAGATTATGGCTCATGTGGTTATGGAGGCTGAGGCATTCCAATCGGCCTGCTGTCCGCACGCTTCAGACCCAGGAAAGCCTGACTGAGACCGAGGACCTGAGCACCAGGGGAGCCTGGGAGGTGAGGGCCAGCCGTGGGCAGGAGGAGGTGGCTGAGCGTCCCAGCTCCGCCAGGGGGGCAGGAGCACGGGAGGGAATGCCCCCGCCCCCGCCCTTCACGCTCTCCTCGCCCCCGTGTCGAAGCCACAGCAGCATTTCTGTAGGAAATAGCTCTGCCCTGGCTGGTGTGGCTCAGTGGACAGAGCGTCGGCCTGCAGACTGGAGGGTCCCGGGTTCGATTCCGGCCAAGGGCACAGGCCCAGGTTGCGGGCTCCATCCCCAGTGTGGGGCGTGCAGGAGGCAGCCGATCCATGATTCTCTCTCATCACTGATGTTTCTCTCTCTCCCCCTTACTTTGTCTCCGAAATCAGTAAAAATATATTTAAAAATAAAAAGAAAAAACAAACAAAGCTTTCTTGAGGCCCCAGTTTTGTCTTCGGAAAAGCTGGGGTTCAGTCACATAACCCCAGGTCCCTTTCTGTCCTCAAATGTTCTGATTACTGCCCGGCCGGTGTGGCTCAGTGGTTGCGCGTCGACCTAGGAACCAAGAGGTCAGGGTTCGATTCGGGTCAAGGGCACATGACAGGCTGTGGGCTCGATCCCCAGTAGGGGGCGTGCAGGAGGCAGCCAATCAGAGTGTCTCCTCACTGATGTTTCTCTCTCTCCTTCTCCCTTCCTCTCTGAAACCAATTTAAAAAATTAAAAAACCAGGTGGCCCGTCACGCCCCGTCCCCGCTCCACCAACTCCAGGCTTCTCACAGTCTCACTTCCCCCCGCGCCCCCCGCCGGGCCACCGCACGCAGGGGCCGCATACACACACGCCGTGCTCCGTCACGGAGGGAGTCAGGTCCTCTCCCCGCCCCCCGCGCCTTTCACCGTTCCCGGGAGATCCCGAATCCACAGCCCGCCCCCACCCCAAGAAAAACGCTGACTCGCCCCGCACTGCCACCTGCGGGTGCCAGCCCACGGCGTCGGTGGACAAAGCAGGGGCACGGGAGCAGGAGACGCCCCCCCCACACCCACCTCAGCACCCCCCGTGACTGTCCCTCGTGGGCCGAGAACGTGACTCAGAAGATGGTGCAACCGCCCGCATCGCACCCGTCGTAGGAGGAGCAAAGGCTGGCTCCCGGGCAGCACACAAACGCAGCAGCCGTCAGGGTGAAGGAGAGTGTATTTCACAGTCGCACGAAAGCACAGACACCGAACAGCGGGACAAGCACGGGCTGCTCATGCCCAGGTGGCACGCCACGTCTCCTCCTGGAGCCCAGACGATGAGTCGTTCCGTGGGGGACTCGGGCCGACACGGGCGCACACGCAGAGACAGGCACGGCTCACAGACAACGTGCTCGTACCGACCGGAGGGAGTCGGGTTCTCGTATAAATATCAAAGAACAAAGCATCGGACATTTCCCCACTCACTCGATCTCACAGATCCGACAGGTGCTCACACACACACAGGTGAGCCCCTCGCTCCCTCCCCCTCGCCGGGCCGGGAGCAGCCCGAGTCCGCAGTTGAGGTCACCGGTGTGGCCCGGCGGGTGGGCTGTTCGGGAGAAGGCCAGCGAGGACGGGGACAGCGACAGGGATCTGGGCGAGGGCCCGCAAGGCAGGTACACACAGCGGGGAGCCACCCTCAAAACAGGTCCCTTCCCGATCGAAACCAAACTCATGTCCACAGACAGGCCTTTTCCAGATGCTTCTCTCGGCTTCCAAAGCTCTAGTTCCCATGGAATGTTCCGGAACCCGGACTGGAGCCAGACAAGGGAATTGCAGCCGCAGCCGGGAGCCCGACTCGCTCCTACCAGGCCCCACCCAGGGAGCACAGCTGCAGGTCCCGTCCAGGTGAGCGAGGCGGGGCCCTGCAGGGGCTCTGGGCTCATTAAATGCCCCCCTCCCCTCGGCCAGGCAGATGGGGGCTGGGGCAGAGGTCTCCCTGGCAGACAAGCAATGAGCCGCCCTGCTCCCTGGCACTGCCCGGCTGCCATGCAAACGGGCACGGTCTTTGAGGACACATCCTGGGGCAGCCGCTGTGGTGGCTCGTGTTCCTCCTGCACAAGCCAGACCAGGGGACCCGGCCGCTGTGTGAGCTGCCCCTGAAGTAGCCCCTGTCCAGCCTGTGCAGGACCACGTGGTCCCCAGGCCGCACAGGGACGTGGAGCCGAGGTGCGCGCTGCTTCCATCCTGGGGGAAGGTGTGAGCACGGGGCGGGCACTCGGAGCCTTTTTCTCTGGGAAGACCTGGGGCTGAACTGGGCCAGTGATCCCGCCAGGCAAGCTCACGGCAAACCGGCTCTGCGGGAACCAGGCGGGCGCGCTCGCTCTCCGGGCAGCGAGGAAACCGCCTGCACTGCGTGGAGGTGCCGTGCCTCCCAGGTGCATCCGCGTCCCACCTCACCCGTCTGCTCGCTAAATAACCCGCCGACACTGGGCTCCGCCTCCCGAGGGGCAGGGCCACGCCGACACAATGGCTCCAGCCTACAGGGCGCTGGGGCCCTGCAGGTCACATGGGCACTGGCCACCACGCACCACCTGTGTGACCGCTCACGCCCCCACGCCCATCCTCCCCTGCAAGCACGTTCGGTGGAACCACTCCCAGCCCTCCACCGGGTCTAAAGTCATGTGAAAGGCCGTCTCCGGGGAAGAGGGCTCAACCAGCAAGTTTCACCCATGAAAGTGCCAGAATAGATGGGTGGATGGGTGGGTGGATAGATGGGTCCCCATTGTCGGCTTGGTCTGTGCCCGGCTGCCCCTGCCCACTGAGGGGCCAGCACGTGGCCGCGGGTCCTGCCCGTTGTCCCGCGAGGTCCGGCTGGCGATCCAGGACAGGAAACCGTGGCTGGATGAAGGGCTTGAGGACGTGGCCTCAGTCCCTGAGGCGGTGACCATGGCTGAAGGGAGAGTGATCCAGGGGCACAGCAGAGCACAGTGAGGGGGGGCCTGGTAACAGCCTGTCACCGGAGCGCCCGGGGCCGATGCAGGTGCTCCCCGGGGCCGATGCAGGTGTGCACTCTGATGCAGGTGTGCACTCTGATGCAGGTGCACCGGGGCCAATGCAGGTGTTCGCTCCAGCCCAGATGAGGGGGGTGGGAGGGAGGAAACAAGCGTTACTGGCTGTACCCCAGCCCACCCTGCAAGGGAATTCCAGCATCTGCGGGTCCCGACGCCAGACTGGGTGGAGCAGGCGTGGGGCCTGTGGGTTCAGCTACCCCCCAGGTGGGAGCTGCATGGCTGGAGGCTGGGCCGTGCGGGGGGTCCTGAATCTTCGCCTGCAGGACTGTGGGGCTCGTGCCGTCGCTGTCCTCGGGGTGCCCAGTTCCTCTGCTGCCCGGTTAGCACTGGCCCTGGACCGCCTGGGCCACGTCGAAGGTGAGGCTGGCGGGCACCGTGGGCTGCAGGCTGGCCTCCAGCGGCCGGTCTGCGGGGGGCTGCAGGCTCTGGTGCCTCTTCCTCAGCATCTGCCCGATGCCCATCATGGGGAACCGGCCCCGGCTCTTCACACAATGAGGGCTCCCCAGGGGCTGCGGGGCACCCGCACCGGGACCCAGGGCAGAGGGGCACACGCCCCCCTCTTTCGGGAGGCAGTTCTCTTCATGAGCAAAGGAGACCAGGGTGGGATGCAAAGGAGTCTGGAGAGGGGACGGGCTTCCAGGCAGCAGGGAGGGGGACAGCGCCCGCTCCCCGGGGGAGCCCAGCGCCCTGCAGGGGTGGGCCGGGGGCAGCAGGTCCGGCGGGTCCTCGCGCTCCACGGACTCGAAGGAGCGGACCATGTCCAGCACCAGCGGCTCCTCTCTGGGGGCGATGCTGCTGCCCCCGGGGCCCTGCAGCGGGGGCTCCGGCTTCTTGACAATCCGGGGGGTCCTGGGCGGGGGGCCGGGGATGAACTCCATGGAGGAGGAAGCCACACAACTGGGGTCCGAGGTTTTGCGGAAGATACCGCGGCAGCTGAAGGAATCTGCACACCGAGAGAGCACAGGGCACCGTGAGGGCGCCAGCTCGGTCCCTCCCGCCAGCGCGGCTGCAGCCTGGCTGAGACCGGGCGCCACCGAGGCCACAGGGCAGCTCCTGGTGGAGGGGCACAGGCTGGCACCGAGGCCACGGGGTGGGGTCCTGGGTGGAGGGGCCAGGCTGGCACCGAGGCCATGGGGCAGCTCCTGGGTGGAGGGGCCAGGCTGGCACCGAGGCCACGGGGAGGGGGGTGTCTCCCGGGGGGAGGGGCACAGGCTGGCACCGAGGCCACGGGGAGGGGGGTGTCTTCTGGGGGAAGGAGCACAGGCTGGCACCGAGGCCACAGGACACAGATCTGCCTCCTGGCACCAGCGTGGCACCTGCTGTTGCTTGGTTGCTGAAAGGTCTGGGCCCTGCAGAGCGTGTGAATTAAAGGTCCAGGGCCCTGGCCGGGTTGGCTCAGTGGTTGAGCATTGACCTGCGGACCGAAGGGTCCCGGGTTCGATTCCAGTCAAGGGCAGGTACCTCCTCCCCGGTGGCAGGCTCCGCCCCGGCCCAGGCCCTGGTCAGGGTGTTACAGGAGGCACCCATCCATGTCTCTCTCACGTCGATAGGTGTTTCTCTCCGTCTCTCCCTGAAGGCCCAGGGGAAACGTCCTCGGGGGCGGTTTACACAAGGCCCAGGCTCCGAGGGCAGCCACCGAGGCGCCGGGGCACGCAGCCCGACACGCGGAGGACGCGGATGCTGGGAGGGCCGTTCCCTCACGGCTCCTTCTCCATGGTGACAAGCACATGACACACGTCGACCGTCTTCCCATTTTACGTGTCCAGGTCAGCAGCGTGCGGGACAGTCACACTGCCACACAGGCCTCTTCCCTGGCCAACCTAACACTCGGGCCCCACTGACCACCCCGCACCGAGCCCGGGGCCCGCCATCCTCCTCCCTGTCCGAGCGTGGCCACTCGAGGTCCCTCCTGGAAGTGGGTCTACACCAGGGGTGGGCAAACTTTCTGACTCAAGGGCCACCATGGGTTCTTAAACTGGACCGGAGGGCCGGAGCAAAAGCATGGATGGAGTGTTTGTGTGAACTCATATAAATTCAAAGTAAAGGAGTGGAGGGGAGAGCAAGAGAACCCTCCTCTCTTTTGGCTCCGCGGGCCGGATAGAACAGCCGAACGGGCCGGATCCGGCCCGCGGGCCGTAGTTTGCCCACGGCTGGTACACCTTTGTCCTCACTTAGCGTGACGTCCTCAGGGGTCATACATGTGGTATGCAGCCCGGGCCTTCTCAATGCTCCCTCATGACCCCGATCCCAGCGGATCCTCCTTGTGCTCTGACGACACGGACAGAAACCCTCTCTGTCTAGGCCAGTGGTCGGCCAACTCATTAGTCCACAGAGCCCAATACCAACAGGACAACGACGGACATTTCTTTGGAGAGCCACATTTTTTAAACTTAAACTTCTTCTAACGCCACTTCTTCAACATAGACCAGCCGTGGGCAAACTACGGCCCGCGGGCCGGATCCGGCTGTTCTATCCGGTTCTCTTGCTCTCCCCTCTGCTCCTTTACTTTGAATTTATATTAGTTCACACAAACACTCCATCCATGCTTTTGTTCCGGCCCTCCGGTCCAGTTTAAGAACCCATGGTGGCCCTCGAGTCAAAAAGTTTGCCCACCCCTGACATAGACTCGCCCAGGCCGTGGTATTTTGTGGAAGAGCCACACTCCAGGGGCCAAAGAGCCGCATGTGGCTCGTGAGCCGCCGTTTGCCGACCACTGGCCTAAGGCAATGAGCCAGGCCTGGTTTCCACACCGAGCCGGGCAGGCAGTGCCCAGGTCGGCAGGCGGTGCCCCCAGAGAGCAGCGCCCCAGCGTGGGGCCCAGGAAGCCGGCCTCGCTCCTGTGCGTGGGCTACGCCCGGCTCCGCCTGCCACTGCACGTCCGACGGCCCAGCAGGGCCCAGCTCAGGACAGGCCACTGCACCCCACCTCGGCACCCACCATACTGCACCCCATCTCTGCTGTCTCAGGCCCCCCCTGCCCAGGTGGCTGACAGCATCGGCAGACCTGACTGAAGTGCTCCCAGGTGGCCTCCTCGGGGCACTAAGTCTGCTTTCCCACGGGCCCGGGATCCTGTCTGTCCTGGGGCCCACGCAGCCACGGGGAGGGGGCACAGCGGCCACGGGGAGGGGGCACAGCGCCCGGCAGCTCCGTGCGTGCCAGTGGCCGAGGGCGGCCGCGCTCACCCACCTCTGTCGGGGAGGCCGGGCCTGGCGGCCTTGCGGTCCCGCAGCGGGGCCCGGGTGCTCTGAAGCTGCGTCACGAGCGAGGCGGGGGGCTGCCTGTGTGCCGGCAGCTGCTTCTCCAGCTTCCTGGGAGACGGCCGGTGAAGGAAATCCCCCCTTTTCTCTTGCTCTTTGGGCTTTTTGTCCTGCAAATCAGAAGCGAACACGCGCTGAGGCGCACACGGGGCCTAGAGCGCGATTCCCCGTGGGACGGTCACCCGAGACCTGAGACCCAGCTTTCCCCAAACCGAGCCCGGGGACCCTACCGGGACCCCTCCGCCTGCCCTGGGCCACCTCAGGCTCCAGCCCCCCTGGCAACCTGCACTCTGAGGTGCTCCAGGAGGCCAAGGTCACCCGGGGGCAGGGGGTCAATTATTCTAGAACAATCTGGGCGAACTAAGGCAAAGCAGAAGGGCCTCTGGAGACCCGCCGTCCCACGTGAGCGAGCCCTGAGGCTCTGCCCACGGCAGCGGCTCTGCGCAGGGACGGAGCCACAGCTCCTGGACGGGACATCGTGCACGTTGTCAAGGCGCGGAGCGGGGCCGGGAGCCCGCACCCTGAGCCCCCGGCGAGTGTCTGACCCGGTGGAAATGGTCACTGTGTCCGTAAAACGGGCAGCGCTGAGCCAGCTCTGCTGCAAAGGCTCTAGAAACCCCTTTGAGGGCCTGGGGGTCGGGACTCCAACCAGGGGACTCGGCGTCCCTGGGCAGTTCCACCATAACGGGGACTGGAGAGGTGAAGAACGAAAACGTTCACTTTGGGTCTTACTTCAAAGTTCCTGACACTTTTTTAAAAAATATATATTTTATTGATTTTTTACAGAGAGGAAGGGAGAGGGAGAGAGAGCTAGAAACATCGATGGGAGAGAAACACCGATCAGCTGCCTCCTGCACACCTCCCACTGGGGATGTGCCCGCAACCAAGGTACATGCCCTTGACCGGAATCGAACCCGGGACCCTTCAGTCCGCAGGCCGACGCTCTATCCACTGAGCCAAACCGGTCAGGGCAGTTCCTGACACTTTTAAAAGTGAAGTTTCTTGAGCAAAGGGGTGACTGACAAAGGGGCGTTGGCAGGGGGGGCCAGAGCCCAGAGCCGGGGGTGGAGTCCCGCCAGCCCTCAGGGCATCTGTGACGGGCAAGTTCCCGTGTCAGGTGGGCTGGGCCACGCACCCAGGGTTTGGTCACAGCCGTTCAGAGGCAGATGTGAAGGGCTCAGAGGCAGGTGTGAAGGGCTCAGAGGCGGGTGTGAAGGGCTCAGAGGCGGGTGTGAAGGGCTCAGAGGGGGGTGTGAAGGGCTCAGAGGGGGTGTGAAGGGCTCAGAGGCAGGTGTGAAGGGCTCAGAGGCGGGTGTGAAGGGCTCAGAGGGGGGTGTGAAGGGCTCAGAGGCGGGTGTGAAGGGCTCAGAGGCGGGTGTGAAGGGTTCAGAGGGGGTGTGAAGGGCTCAGAGGGGGGTGTGAAGGGCTCAGAGGGGGTGTGAAGGGCTCAGAGGCAGGTGTGAAGGGCTCAGAGGCGGGTGTGAAGGGCTCAGAGGCGGGTGTGAAGGGCTCAGAGGGGGGTGTGAAGGGCTCAGAGGGGGGTGTGAAGGGCTCAGAGGGGGTGTGAAGGGCTCAGAGGCGGGTGTGAAGGGCTCAGAGGTGGGTGTGCAGGGCTCGTTGTAGAGGAGGAACATGGCAAGAGCAGCCTTAGAGTGCAGCAGACTACCCTGCACCAGGGGGGCCTGTAAGTCAGGTGAAGGTGGCAAGGGGAAGAGACGGAGGGGTCCTGAGGACGGGGGGTCCTGAAGGAGGAGGGGTGGTCCTGGAGGAGGAGGGGGGGTCCTGAAGGAGGAGGGGTCCTGGAGGAGGGGGGTCCTGAAGGAGGAGGGGGGTCCTGAAGGAGGAGGGGTCCTGGAGGAGGGGGGTCCTGAAGGAGGAGGGGGGTCCTGAAGGAGGAGGGGTCCTGAAGGAGGAGGAGGGGTCCTGAAGGAGGAGGAGGGGTCCTGAAGGAGGAGGAGGGGTCCTGAAGGAGGAGGGGTTCTGAAGGAGGTGGGGTCCTGAAGGAGGAGGAGGGGTTCTGAAGGAGGAGGGGTTCTGCGTCCAAAAGGCTGTGGGACTCAACCTTCCCTGGGTGTCCAAGCATGAGACACACACACAATTCGTGCTATTTCCCTGGAGGGCCAGCCGATCCGTCCTGACCCCCCACATTCTTACCTGCACGGCATGGAATTCAAGGTCTCGTGTCCAGGTGTCCAGGGAGGCCTGTGGAAAGCAGCATTCGTCACCATCCACAAATCTGCACCTGCTGTCTATTCCTGCAGGCTACCCCGCCCCCGCCCCCTGCCCCCATCCCACCCCCTACCCCTCTACCCCGCCCCCGCCCCCTGCCCCCATCCCACCCTCTGCCTCTCTATCCCACCCCCTGCCACCTGCCCCTCTACCCCGCCCCCGCCCCCTGCCCCCATCCCACCCTCTGCCCCTCTACTCCACCCCTGCCCCTATCTACCCTCTGCCCCTCTACCCCACCCCCGCCCCCTGCCCCGATCTACCCCCTGCCCCTCTACCCCACCCCCTGCCCCCATCCCACCCCCTGCCCCTCTACCCCACCCCCGCCCCTTGCCCCTATCCCACCCCGTCCCTCTACCCCACTCCCTGCCTCTCTATCCCACCCCCTGCCACCTGCCCCATCCCACCACCTGCCCCTATTCCACCAGCTGTCCCTACCCCACCCCCTGCCACCTGTCCCTATCCTACCCCCCGCCCTCTACCCAGCCCCCTGCCCCTCTATCCCGCCCCCTGTCCTCTACCCAGCCCCCTGCCCCTCTACTCCTGCCCTGGGCCCCTCTACCCCCGCCCTGGGCCCCTCTGCCCCGTCCCCTGCCCCTGTTAGGGAGTCAGTCGCTCCAGTGATCACACAAGAAACCAAACTCCCGAGTCACCCTGGAAGCGCTGCAGGTGCCCTACTTTCCCGGCGCACGGGCGTCTCGGGAGACGCATAAGCAGGTCAACGCGTTTTCTCGAACAGCAACACCTCCCCAGGGAGACGGTACCAGGTCAAGCAGCAACACCCAACCGGCACCCTGACGTGCTCCTGCCCAACCCGGCGGCGTCCCCACGGCGACCACTGCTCGATTTCCCGCAGCACGGACGGCTCGAGAAACTGCACTTCTAAGTGTCCGGAACTTGGAAGTAAGACCCCAAGTGAACGTTTTCGTTCTTCCCCTCTACAGGCCCCGTCATGGTGGAACTCACAGGGACGCCGAGTCCCCGGGTCGGAGTCCCGACCCCCAGGCCCTCAGAATGGGACCTCACGTGAAGACAGGGTCAGGGCAAGCCCGGGGTGTCCCCCATGAAGCGTGAGGACAGGGGGGTGGTGTGTCCTTTGCCTTTTAAAGGAGCCAGGGGGTGTTACCCTGTTAATCAAGTTAAAATGAGGTCACTCGGTGGATCCTAATGCGGTGTGACTGGTATGCTTATAAAAAGGGGAAGTTCGGCCCGGCCGGTGTGGCTCAGTGGGTGAGCATCAACCTTTGAATCAGGAGGTCACGGTTCGATTCCCGGTCAGGGCACAGGCCTGAGTTAAGGGCTCGATCCCCAGTGGGGGACGTGCAGAGGCAGCTGATCCATGATTCTCTCTCACCATGTCATCATGGATGTTTCTCTCTCTCCCTCTCCCTTCCTCTCTGAGATCAATAAAAATTCATATTAAAAAAAGGGAAAAAGACACAGAACACAGGCAGGGAGGCTGCTGTGTAAGGACGGGGCCGAGACCACATGGTGCTGCTCCAGGCCCAGGAGCCAAGGATGCCAGCGGCCAGCAGAGGTGGGGAGGCCGGGCGGACGGTCCCTCGGCCTCGGAGCATCATCTCGGGCCTCCAGCCCGCAGCCTGCGTCCTCGCCGCTGGCTAAGCCCCGGAAGGCGGTACCCTGTCCTGTCCGGCCGCCTCGGCCCACTGTCCTCCCGGCGGTGACATGACTGACACTACGAGAGCCCTCCCGGCTCTGTGTGACGGCTTCCACAAACCCGCACGCGTTAGAAAAGCTCGAACACGAGTGGCTTCTGGCTCCGTGTGGCTTCCATCAGCCAGTTTAGAAGTGATGACTGTCCCACCTTGACCCCCGGGGTCCTCAAGGGCCCCCTTTTCAGGAAGAGGAGTCCCTGGGTGTGCGGGCTGGGGCTGAGCGGGCACCGGTGGAGGGGGGTCCGGACTCCCCTGAGCTCGTCCTCCGTGGCCAATGGCCTAGGAAACCTCCGCTTTGGCAAGGGAAGGGTCTCAAACCTCGCCGGCCCGGAACCCACCCCCCAGCCCCCCACGCCCCTGCCCCAAGGTGCTCCCGGAGGGGACGTGTCTCGTTTTCACAGACATAACCCCGCCTTTCCCGGGAAGAGGATGCGGAGACAACGGCCCGGCCCTGAAACCCCAAGAGGGAAGGTTTCTCCCCTTAATTCAGGCCTTTGTCTCCTAGAACAGACGCGGGATTGAGGCCTGGGGTCTGTCTGAGGTTCAGACAGCCGGCAGAGGTTCCAGCAGGGAAGGGACACGGTCCGTTAGGGGCAGACCAGAGCGGAGGCTGGGGCGGGGCCCCCCGGGGGATGGGATGGGATGGGGACAGGGGAGGGGTTGGAGAGTTTTAGGAGTCGAGTAGGCAGAACCTGGTGACAGACTGGCTCTGAGGCAAGGGGAGGAAGGAAAAGTACAGGTTTCTGTCCTGGGCTGAGGGTGGGCTGCCATGAGGAGACAGAGAGGCTGCCCTGGGCAGGAGGGTTAGAAGGCCAAGCGGCTGGAGCTCAGGGAGTCCGGACCCCCCTGCGCCCCCCCCCCCGCCCCCGTGCCCGCTCAGCCGCCGCCCCCACACCCGCCTTCCAAAAGCTCATCTCGATCCTGGACCTGCTGGTCCTGGAATCCTGACTGCACCCCAGCAGCCTCATCACCCCAGAGTGGACGGGGCGGGTGGGTGGGGGTGTGGCCGGGCACCGCCGTCTAAGTGCCCAGCACCCAATGCTCGGCCACAGCTGAGAAGGGGGGCTCGGGTCCCGCCGAAACGGCTTCCTCCCCCCAACCCCCACCCCCACCCCCCGCCCCCCACGCCAGCCCCCAGCCCCCCCCCACGCCGGCCCCCAGGGAAGCGGCTGCTCACCTCACAGGGCTCCCTGCCGGGCCGGCACCTGTCCCCCGGGCAGAGCGGGGCCTTGGAGCAGACGCCGTCCTGCACGTCGGATTTCTACCAAGAGAAGAGGAAACCGCGCTGACCTCGCGGAGACGGCCGCGTCCGTTAGGCCGTCATTCATTTTCAAACCCGGGCTGGGCCGAGAGCCCAGAGCCAGGCCCCTGCAGAGGCCACCCCAGGACGCCCGTCAGGACCTGCTCCTGCCACCGCTCGGCCGGGAAGCGCCGGTCCCAGGGAGGTCCCGCTCCTTGCTGGCCTCAGTGCTGTCTGAGCCGTGGAGTTCCTCTAAGACAGGCGTCCTCAAACTACGGCCCGCGGGCCACAGGCGGCCCGCCGGGGACATGGATCCGGCCCGCCGGGTGCGCTGCCTGTCCTGCTTAGCAGCCGACGCGTCCCGGGCCCGCAGTGCGCATAGGAATTTGTTCATAGTTTTTTTTTTAAACTATAGTCCGGCCCTCCCACGGTCTGAGGGACAGGGAACTGGCCCCCCGTTTAAAAAGTTTGAGGAAAGCTGAAACCGGTGTGGCTCAGTGGATAGAGCGTCGGCCTGTGGATTGAAGGGTCCCGGGTTCGATTCCGGTCAAGGGCATGTACCTTGGTTGCGGGCACATCCCCAGTGGGAGGTGTGCAGGAGGCAGCTGATCGATGTTTCTCTCTCATCGATGTTTCTAGCTCTCTATCCCTCTCCCTTCCTCTCTGTGAAATATCAATAAAATATATTAAAAAAAATAAAATAAAAAGTTTGAGGACGCCTGCGAGACGTGCAAGCAGAGCCCCAGGCCCCGGGCTGGGGGATCACCCACTCGGAGCTGCTGCACAGGCTGCAGATGTGGGTTATTCGCTTCCCCACACGCAGCCCTCGTCCCTGCCTGCCCCACCCCAATGAAGGTCAGTTTTTCTTTTTCCTTCTTTGTTAATCCTCACCGAGGACACTTCTCCGGTGATTTCTTTAGAGGGAGTGGGAGGGAGGGAGGGAGGGGCAGAGAGAGACTTCGATGTGGGAGACACGTGATTAGTTGCTCCTCGCAGGGGCGCCTACCAGGGCCGGGGAGGAGCCTGCCACCGAGGCGCCTGCCCTTGACCAGAATCGAACCCGGGACCCTTCCGTCCTCGGGCCGACGCTCTGCCCACTGAGCCACACCGGCTGGGTGCTTTGCTACTGTTGTAACCCCGTTCGGGACAGTCAGCCTCACCTCAGGGTGAATGAACAGCGTAGACCCGAGTCAGCTGTGGGGAGGCCATCGTCACGGCGCCTTGTCCACAGGGGACACGCACACGCGAGGGCACTCACCCCACACGGACAGGAGGGCACTCACCCCACACGGACAGGAGGGCACTCACCCCACACGGACAGGAGGGCACTCACCCCACACGGACAGGACACTCACCCACACGGACAGGGGGACACTCACCCCACACGGACAGGACACTCACCCACACGGACAGGGGGACACTCACCCCACACGGACACGGGGACACTCACCCCCGACACGTAGCGCTCGAGCTTCTTGTTCAGGAGGAAGTAGACGGCGAGGATGTGGCAGGCGCGGTTGGCCAGCACCGTGTTGATGACGTCGCTGTTCTTGTAGCCCAGCTTCTGGGTCATGTGCAGCACGACGCTGGGGCTCAGGTCGGCCAGCGAGATCCTGCGGGACGGGCCGCGTCAGCTCTCCCCCGGGCCCGGAGGGGCACCCAGACACGGGGACAGTCCACTGAGGCCCGGAGGGGCACCCAGACACGGGGACGGTCCACTGAGGCCCAGGAGGGACGCCCAGACACGGGGACGGTCCACTGAGGCCCGGGAGGGACGCCCAGACATGGGGACAGTCCACTGAGGCCCAGGAGGGACACCCAGACATGGGGACAGTCCACTGAGGCCCAGAGGGGACACCCAGACACGGGGACGGTCCACTGAGGCCCAGAGGGGCACCCAGACACGGGGACGGTCCACTGAGGCCCAGGAGGGACGCCCAGACACGGGGACGGTCCACTGAGGCCCAGGAGGGACGCCCAGACACGGGGACGGTCCACTGAGGCCCAGGAGGGACGCCCAGACACGGGGACGGTCCACTGAGGCCCAGGAGGGACACCCAGACATGGGGACAGTCCACTGAGGCCCAGGAGGGACACCCAGACATGGGGACGGTCCACTGAGGCCCAGGAGGGACACCCAGACACAGGGACGGTCCACTGAGGTCCAGGAGGGACACCCAGACACGGGGACGGTCCACTGAGGCCCGGGAGGGACGCCCAGACACGGGGACGGTCTGCTGAGGCCCAGGAGGGACACCCAGACACGCAAGAGAACCCCGCGGTCATTCACCTGACTTCCCATTCGGGAAAAGGCCACACACACAGAGGTGGAGGGGATGGTGAACTACCCTAAATGCCCCATGTGCCATGTGAACACTCCTTCCTTCCTCTTCCTTCCTTCCTTCCTCCCTTCCCTCCTTCCTTCCTTCCCTCCCTCCTTCCTTCCTTCCCTCCTTCCTTCCTTCCCTTTCCTTCCTTCCTTCCCTCCTTCCCTTTCCTTCCTTCCCTCCTTCCTTCCTTCCTTCCTTCCCTTTCCTTCCCTCCTTCCTTTTCCCTCCTTCCTTCCCTTTCCTTCCTTCCCTCCTTCCCTTTCCTTCCTTCCCTCCTTCCCTTTCCTTCCTTCCCTCCTTCCCTTTCCTTCCTTCCTTCCCTCCTTCCTTCCTTCCCTTTCCTTCCTTCCTTTCTTCCTTCCTTCCCTCCTTCCCTTTCCTTCCTTCCCTCCTTCCTTCTCTCCTTCCCTTTCCTTCCTTCCTTCCCTTTCCTTCCCTCCTTCCTTCCTTCCCTTTCTTTCCTTCCTTCCCTCCTTCCCTTTCCTTCCTTCCCTCCTTCCCTTTCCTTCCCTCCTTCCTTCCCTTTCCTTCCTTCCCTCCTTCCTTCCCTTTCCTTCCCTCCTTCCTTCCCTTTCCTTCCTTCCTTCCTTCCTTCCCTTTCCTTCCTTCCTTCCCTCCTTCCCTTTCCTTCCTTCCCTCCTTCCTTCCTTCCCTTTCCTTCCCTCCCTTTTCTTCCTTCCCTCCCTCCTTCCCTTTCCTTCCTTCCCTCCCTCCTCCCTTCCCTCTCTCCTTCCTTCCTTCCTTCCTTCCTTCCTTCCTTCCTTCCTTCCTTCCTTCCTTCCCTCCCTCCCTCCCTCCCTCCCTCCTTACATACTTTAAACCCCAGCCACCATGACATTTCATTCCTAAACACAGCAGTGTGCATCTTTTAGCACACAGATGGGGAACCCCCTTTCTGCCGGGGCCGGTGAATATTTATATAATTCCAGGCCACACAACATTATCAACGTGCCCGGCAGCGGCTCAGAGGTGAGCAATGATCATACGTGTAAATCCCGTTGCCCAGGCACATCTGAGCCGCCTGCGGCCGAGGGTGAAGGTGCCCTCTACAGGGTGAAGGTCACAGTTCGATTCCCGGTCAGGGGCACGTGCCAGGTCGCGGGCTCGATCCCCAGTAGGGGGCATGCAGGAGGCAGCTGATTCATCTCTCTCTCATCAATATAAACTTTTTGTTTTAGAAAACTTAAAAAAAAAGAATACAATGACTTGAAGATTGCCAAAATGCTGAACACTTAGGCTCCATTGTTTAAAACAACCTGGTGATGTCTGTGTGGGAAGTGGCCCTGCCCCTGGCCAATCAGACTAGTCACCTGACTCCAGTCCTGGCCAATCAGACTAGTCACCTGACTCCAGTCCTGGCCAATCAGACCAAGGTCACGCGGCCCTGCCGCTGGCCAATCAGACCACAGCCTCCTAGCATCACCCCTGGCCACCCACCCGTGGGCACCCTCAGTCAGTGCCCCCTCCACTGGGCGGTCTGGGTGTGGGGCACCTCCCGGTGGGGCTGGGGGTGGCGGTGAGAGGAGGGACAGGAGCAGGCAGACACCCCATCTCTGCAGAACCAGGACAGCTCTGCCCCCCGCACCCTGCTGCCTGCTGCCTCAGCAACGTGGCACCCCTCTCCCTGAACCTGTGTTCTCAGACGGGAGGTGTTCCGGACCGCGAGGTGGCCCTGAGTAAGTTCTCCTTACGTCGCGTGGAGGCCACTGTGGTCTAACTGCCCCGTGTCACCAACAGCCTCCCCGTCTTCCCTCCGCCCAGAGCCAGCGGGAGGGACAGGAGGCTGTCCGGCCAGACGTCCAGCGGCAGCTGACTGACCGGCACGTTGACTGTAAGGTTGGCCTGTGACGGCATTTCCCTCTCGCCTCGGGGAGATGCAGGGAGGCAGCCCCACCCACCCTCCGCCAGGCAGCCCCACGGGGGTGCAGGATGGTCGTCCTCACAGCCTCCTGCGCTCGGAGGCGGCTTGTCTGGGCTGGGTGGGTGGGCGGGCGGGCGGGGGGGGGGGGGTGGGGGGGGCAGCCACAAGGCCACCGCGTTTTCAAGAGCCACGGACAGCTTCCTGCCCAGACCACTCAGGTGGCCTCTGTGGTGCCTGGCCGACCTGCTGGGGAGGTGATGGGGCGGGGCCTACCCCCTGGGGAGGTGCAGGGCGGGGCCTACCCCCTGGGGAGGTGATGGGGCGGGGCCTACCTGCTGGGGAGGTGATGGGGCGGGGCCTACCTGCTGGGAGGTGCAGGGCGGGGCCTACCTGTTGGGGTAGGTGACACAGGGCGGGGCCTACCTGCTGGGGAGGTGCAGGGCGGGGCCTACCTGTTGGGGTAGGTGACACAGGGCGGGGCCTACCTGTTGGGGTAGGTGACACAGGGCACCCTGCCCGTGTGGCTCTCGTGCAGCCAGCGGTTGGCCAGCGCTTGATGGATGTTGGGCCTCTTCACGGGGTCGGGCTCCAGCAGCGAGCGCAGGAAGCTGACGGCTCCTGTGGAGACATGTGGCCCAGACACCCGGTTACAGGAGGAGGCAGATGCCACGGAGACTCAGGCAGGGGGCCCAGCGCCCCCCCACCAGCCGCCGCAGCCCCGAGCCGGCCCCTGGCTCTCTGGGGCCACAAGTTTACGGCGTCTAGGACGCCCATCCAACAGGTACACTGGGGCCCGGTGCCCACACTGCCCGGTGCCCCGTGCCACCCTCTGAGCGAGCTCAGCGATGTCCCAGGTCCCGGCTCGAAGGGAGCGGTGAGCAAAGAGGACATGCTCCGCTCACGGCAGGTCCCCGAGCTCGGAGGAACCAGGGGTCGGCGCCTGGAACCAGACCCTCTAACGTGGCCGCCCCGCGTGGCAGCGGAGGCTCGGGAAGCCAGGGAGGCGTGTTCTTTCGGCTCCTTTCTTCCAAAGCCTTCTCCACGGCCGCCCTGTGGCCCCCGACACGCCACGGCCGCCCTGTGGCCCGCGCACTGAGCCAGGCGGCACCCTCTGGTCCGCGCACTGAGCCAGGCGGCACCCTCTGGTCCGCGCACTGAGCCAGGCGGCACCCAGGCCGCGGGACCCCAGGCCCACTTGGCCGAGTCCATCGGCTGATGCGACCCCAGCGCTGCAAAGTGCTAAGTGAACTCGGACAGCGACTCAAGTTGCAAGTCCTGGTTCGTGTACCAAGGTCGGCAGAGGCGCCCTCCTGGAGACCCACGCCCCGATGGCCTCTGCTCTGTGCGGACCCTAAACTAAAGGGGCCGGTCAAGTTCATGCTGACTCGCTGCACACCTGGGCTCGCTGCAGCCACGTCCGTCACCTGGGCACGCGGGGGAAGGACCGGGTCCGAGAAACCACTGACCAACTGCCAGGTCCCTCCAGCCCCTCCTCCCATCCAGGCCACGCGAGCCTGTCAGAGGCCGGGTCCCCGCGTCCAGCTCCCGCAGAGCGCCCGGGAGCACGTGCAGCCTCAGCACGGGGCTGGGAACCTTTCTCCTGCTGAGGGCACTGGCGCTGATGACATCACTCACGGCCACACGCCGTTATCGACCTGCGAATTAGCCTCCGGCGTTCGGTCAGACGTGAACTAACGGCCCCAATGCCCTGGCGGGGCCAGACCCTCACGCGGCCCACGGAACGGACATCCCCGCCCCTGCGGTCGGGTGGAGAGCAACGGGCACAGCCGCATGACCCGGAGAAAGGTTTCTAAAGCGCGTGACAGTCACAGGCTCCGGGACCTGAGGCATGCCGTGGACTGTCCTCTGTGGGGCAGGGATGCCGGGCACTGCTCCGAAACGAAGGCGCGGTCTTGCGTGGCCGTGGGACCGTGCTGGTGTCTCGATCTACGGAGCAGCGTGACCCTGTCCTTGCGGTATCCGAATGGTTCCCGCCTGACGTCCAAGGTCCAGCTCGCCCACCACAGGCCCCGAACTGTCTCCATCGGCGGGGCCCCCCAACGTCTCTCTCCGCCTCTGCAGAGCCGTCCTCCGCTTCCTGAGATAAACTGGCCTCCGAGGAAAAGCCTCCGAATTCTACCTCCTCCCGGGCCTCGCTGTCACTCAGCTCTGACCTTTACCGAGTGGTGGGCGCCGTCTGTCCACTGGTTTCTGCAGGGAGGGGTGAAGCTGAGGAAAGAGGGGCTGCCCGGGGGGCGTGGCTCAGTGGCGGAGCATCGACCTATGAACCAGGAGGTCAGGGTTCTATTCTGGGTCAGGGCACATGCCCGGGATGCGGGGATCAATCCCCAGTGTGGGGCGTGCAGGGGGCAGCCGATCGGTGACTCTCCCATCACTGATGTTTCTCTCTCTCTCCCTCTCCTTTCCTCCCTCTAAAATCAATTAAAATATTTTATTTTAAAAGAAAGAGGGGCTCGTACTAACCAGTTTGGCTCAGTGGATAGAGCGTCAGCCTGTGGACTGAAAGGTCCCAGGTTCGATTCCGGTCAAGGGCATGTACCTTGGCTGCGGGCACATCCCCAGTGGGAGGTGTGCAGGAGGCAGCGGATCGATGTTTCTCTCCCATCGATGTTTCTAACTCTATCCCTCTCCCTTCCTCTCTGTAAAAAATCAATAAAATATATTTAAAAAAAGAAAAGAGGGGCTCATTGTGATGCCAGGACCAAGCCCAGAGAAACACCTTTTGCTGGCCGTGCCGCCACGGGTAACTCCTCCGGGCGCGCTCCCAGGCAGCGGGTGAGGTCACAGAGGTCACCGCCCTTTAGAAAGGTAACGGGTAGGAGACGCGTGGACCCCAGAGCAGCTGGAGGCACATCTAGCCTCTGTGTGTGATGGCTGGGCCTCCGGACAGAACTCCCCAAACTGCTCTTCAGTGGTCTGAAAAGCAAACACCCCCTCCTCCTGGGAACCTCGACCCCCCCTTTCTCCCTCCCCACTTCTCCCGAGTTCCTAGACCAGCTGTGGGCAAACTACGGCCCGCGGGCCGGATCCGGCTGTTCTATCCGGTTCTCTTGCTCTCCCCTCCGCTCCTTTACTTTGAATTTATATTAGTTCACACAAACACTCCATCCATGCTTTTGTTCCGGCCCTCCAGTCCAGTTTAAGAACCCATTGTGGCCCTCGAGTCAAAAAGTTTGCCCACCCCTGCTCTAAACCTACCCGTAACGATTCGTTCAACATTTATTAACTCCGAGCTGTACCCCATCTCCCCTGAGCACAACTCCCCCCTCCCCCCCCACCCGCACAGGTAACGCCTCCGCGCCCCCCGCCCCCCCCTCCGCCCCGCCTCCCTGGCGAAGGTGCGAGTGTGGACAAACCAGGTCACTTCAGACCGGAGTGCTTTTCCGCTGGGATTCCATTTTGCCAACAAATTCAGGGTCAGCTTCACGGATGCTTATAAACTCAAGGGCAAGATACGTAACAGCCGTAACGTCAAACGCCATCTTCGTAACGACTTTCCGTAAGTTGAAAAGGAATAATTACTTTTTTCAGCCGCACGCCTCACCTCCTGTGGCTAAAAAAGCTGAGCGTATTCTCAGCAGCCAGTTCGATGCTTGTCAACACCAACCTGAGACCGGGGACTTGAACTGTGACCTGAACCACAGAATAAACTGTATAATTTACTGGATCTGAAACCAAACCCTGGGGTACGCACTGTCTGCTGAAATGGGAACCCGCCGACGTGGGGGCGTGTACTGCCAACACCCGCCGGCCGGCTAATCAGGCGGCGGAACCTGCGTGTCTAACAGCCTCTGTCCCTCGACTCCCAAAGAGGAAAACAGACCACGGGCCAGCCTCCACTCAGACCGGCCTTCCCGGCGGGGAGCTGGGGCGAAGACACCACCGGACGCAATTACAAATGCTCCTCTCAGAGCAGCGCTGAGAGAGGGTGGGCGTTCAAGCAATCGCGCGGGCAGGAGGCCCCAAGAGCCTTCCCTGCGTGAAGGGGACGGAGGCACTGGGTCGGAATTCTTTTTTTTTTTTTTAATATTTTATTGATTTCTTACAGAGAGGAAAGGGAGAGGATAGATAGTTAGAAACATCGATGAGAGAGAAACATCGATCAGCTGCCTCCTGCACACCCCCCACTGGGGATGTGCCCGCAACCCAGGTCCATGCCCTTGACCGGAATCGAACCCGGGACCCTTCAGTCCGCAGGCCGACGCTCTATCCACTGAGCCAAACCAGTCAGGGCTGGGTCGGAATTCTAACGGGGAGGGGAGGGAAGGAAGCAGGAGAGGTGACGGCGTGGCCATCCAGAGCTGGGAGACCCAGGCACTGGAGCCGAGTCCCAGCTCGGGGAGGCCTCGGGCCACCGTGGTCCTCACCCCCCCCTGCAAAACCGAGCCCGCGCCCCCGTCCGAAGGCCCGCGATGCGCAGCAGGTGCGTTACCTGTGGAGAGCTGGGTGGGGAGCGGGTTCATCTCCTTGTCCACCATCTTCTGGTACAGAGCCCTCAGGCTGAACGGCTCCACGGTGAAGGGCAGGGTCCCGGTCAGCATGGCGTACATGTTCACGCCTCTGAGAGACAGCGCGAAAGCAGAGTGAGGCCCGGAGAGCAGGACGAGGAGGGCAGGGCTGGGCGACCTTCCTGTTCTGTCCCTTTCCAGAACCTTCTAGAACAGGGGTGGGCAAACTTTTTGACTCGAGGGCCACCATGGGTTCTTAAACTGGACCGGAGGGCCGGAACAAAAGCATGGATGGAGTGTTTGTGTGAACTAATATAAATTCAAAGTAAAGGAGCGGAGGGGAGAGCAAGAGAACCGGATAGAACAGCCGGATCCGGCCCGCGGGCCGTAGTTTGCCCACGGCTGGTCTAGAACCTCAGCATCACACGGCAGCAGCCGGGTGAAAGGCAGGGGCGCGCGTGCAGCTGTAGACACGGCATTGGATGATGGCACAGAGGAGTCTGCACCTCTAAGAGCTGCCCTAAAGCCGGGCCCGTGCGGCTCAGGGGCTGAGCGTCGGCCTAGGAACCAGGAGGTCACGGTTCGATTCCCGGTCAGAACACAGGCCTGGGTGGTGGGCTCCATCCCCAGGGTGGGGCGTGCAGGAGGCAGCCGGTCCATGACTCTCTCTCATCATCGATGTTTCTCTCTCTCCCTTCCTCTCTGAAATCAATAAAAATATATATTTTAAAAAGAATCATTAGACATCTGTCCCAGAGCCTCTACTCTAAACGCTCTCATCAAACACCTGGGCGTCTACGAGCCTTTTCTGCGTGTGAAGGGGACGGAGGCACTGGGTCGGAATTCTAACGGGAAGGGAAGGGAAGGAAGCAGGAGAGGTGACGGCGGGGCCATCCGGAGCTGGGAGACCCAGGCACTGCAGACAAATCTCAGCTCGGGGATGCCTCGGGCCACGTTGGGAGGGGCCGCGCAGACCAGGCCGAGAAGGGGCGCTCGCTTCCCGAGCTGGGGACTCACATGGACCAGACGTCGATTTTGGGGCCGTACTTCTTCCTGGCGAGCAGCTCGGGCGCGGCGTAGGCGGGGCTGCCGCACTGCGTGCTGAACGGGTCCGAGTGGCCCAGGATCCCGGCGCAGTTGCTCAGTCCGAAGTCTGCAAAGGGCGGACAGACGGCTCCGGGTCAGAAAACGGTGGACGTGAGGGAGGCCGGGAACAAAGGCAGCAGGAAGGGGAACCCCCCCGGGCTAACGCCTCGCAGCGTTCAGAACCCCGGCAGCTGCAAACGATCGCGCGGACACCGGTCTCCGGTCTCGGGCAGAAGGGGTCAGCGGGGGCACCCTGGCTCCTCTGGACACACCTCCTGTCAGGCCTCCCTGCAAACCCAGCCCAGCTCCAAGAACGTGGCGCCCACACCCGTTTCTCTCTCCGTCTCGGACGTGAGCCGCCAGGACGGAGCGCTGTGCTCCCCAGGACCCGCGGGAGGCACGGCCACACCCGGCCTGGGCCACAGGGACCCCGCTTCCAAGCGGTGACTGGGAAACGGTGGGGACGCTGACTGTCTGGGGCTGGTGTCCCCGTAGCCCTGAGTGACATGCGACCCCACCATCTGGAGTTGATTTTTTCCTGCAAATCTGTAGGAAAATGCTCCCAGTGCAGGAACATACGGTGGTCGGAAGGGGGAGGAGGAAATGCACCCAGTGACTCAGACAACGCGGAGGGCGGCTGCAAGAACAACGCCAGAAGGAGCCCTGAGAACAGGCGAAGTGAGCACAGGGCTTTTTAAAAAAAAAAAAAAAAAAAAATGTTTTTATTGATGTCAGAGAGGAAGGGAGAGAGAGAGAGAGAGAAAAAAACATCCAGGATGAGAGAGAGTCATGGACCGGCTGCCTCCTGCACGCCCCGCACTGGGGATGGAGCCCACCACCCGGGCCTGTGCCCTGACCGGGAATCAAACCCTGACCTCCTGGCTCACAGGTCGATGCTCACCCGCTGAGCCACCCGCCGGCAGAGCTTTGCTCCGGGATGACAGGCAGCGGGGAGAGGAGAGCAGAGCGGGGCACCTGCCGGCCCAGGTCCTCCTGCCCTCGGTGCTGCGTTTTCCTCTGACCTTAAAGGCAGGTGTTAGCGAGCGAGTCGAGTTCTGCCTTGTCGGTGTCTCGCCTCCATCTCTGTTGCGATCAGGATCAAGATCCTGGCTCCTGCCCTAACCGGTTTGGCTCAGTGGATAGAGCATCGGCCTGCGGACTCAAAGGTCCCAGGTTCGATTCCGGTCAAGGGCATGTACCTTGGCTGCGGGCACATCCCCAGTGGGAGGTGTGCAGGAGGCAGCTGATCGATGTTTCTCTCTCATCGATGTTTCTAGCTCTCTATCCCTCTCCCTTCCTCTCTGTAAAAAATCAATAAAATATATTAAAAAAAAAAAAAAAAAGATCCCGGCTCCTGCTTTGAACATTGAGGGAAATATCACGGTTCTCGCCCCCAGGGAGGACCGTCAGCCCCCGGGGCGCGGTGGGACAGGGGCTGCGCTCAGAGACCAGCTCACCCTCACCCTCACCCTCAGAGGGCATTTTCCCATTGAGAGCGGAAAGGAGGTGGGGAGGGGGGAGAGAGACACCCATGTGCAAGAGACACATTGATTGGTTGCCTCCCACACGCCCTGACCAGGGTCAGGGATCAAACCTTCAACCCAGGGACGTGCCCTTGGCCGGGAATCGAACCCGAGGCCCTTCCGTGCGAGGGCTGATGCTCTAACCCAGGCGTCCTCAAACGACAGCCCCGCGGGCCACATGCGGCCCGCCGAGGACATGGATCCGGCCCGCCGGGGGCCGCTGCCTGTCCTGCTTAGCAGCCGACGCGTCCCGGGCCCGCAGTGAACATAGGAATTTGTTCATAGGTGTTTTTTTTAAACTATAGTCCGGCCCTCCCACGGTCTGAGGGACAGGGAACTGGCCCCCTGTTTAAAAAGTTTGAGGACCCCTGCTCTAACCACTGCACCGCCGGCCAGGGCTCGCTCCGCACTTTATTCGACTGGCAGGGCTCACACCTGCTTCTGTCGTCTGTTGGTAGTTCCTCCTTGACTTGACCATGACCCCCACTCGCGAAGTGCGCGGCTATGGGGCGCGCGGTGGGAAACTCGGGAAGGCGGCTCACGGACGGGTCCGTGACGTCACCACACGTGACCCGGAGCCTCTGCAGCCGTCCGCGGGGGAGGGGTGATGGGAGGGATTTTCCAACCCCGTCTGGGCAGAGCCCAGACCAGGGGTGGGCAAACTTTTTGACTCAAGGGCCACAATGGGTTCTTAACCTGTACCATAGGGCCGGAACAAAAGCATGGATGGAGTGTTTGTGTGAACTAATATAAATTCAAAGTAAAGGAGTGGAGGGGAGAGCAAGAGAACCGGATAGAACAGCCAGATCCGGCCCGCGGGCCGTAGTTTGCCCACGGCTGGCCCAGACACTCTACAAGGTTCTGAAAGTCTCCAGCTCAGGGCTGGGGGTGAAGAACCCGAACCCCACAGGGACTGGCTGGGCCACCGAAAGGCTCCATACACACGTCCCCCCTTTTCAGGGCCTGGTGCCCCCAGATTCTGCTTTTCCTCTACGGCACACCTAGCTCTCCGAGGGGACGTCTGGGGGAGAGCAGGGAGCCGGCGTGGAGCAGGACGGAGGGGATGGGGAGGGAGGGAAGGAACCGGACCTGGGCCCCCTGGGGACGGGGACCTCCGCGGCTGCTTCCCGCAGCCTGGGCGCTCACAGCTCTGCTGTCCCTTCACCCCACATCTTCCGAAGGCAGGTCATAGGTCAGCCTCTCAGGGAACCTCCTGTCTCACTGCTCCCCCCACAGCCCGAGCCTTGATTTCGTGTCCCAGACCCAACCCGACCCTGAACGCGGGCCAGGACGCAGCCCAGGCGCTGCGGCGCTCGGCCTCCGGCGAGCCAGTGCCATCTCAGCCGAGAGAAGGAAATTCTCTGAACTGTCCCAGGACCCCCCAAGGACACGTTCTTTAAAATCGCTGGGGGGACTGGGTCCCTCTTCATCACTGATCTTCTGCTAATGGGGTCTCCCTCCCCACCGGTCCCTGGCGCCTAATCACCCGGCCGGGCCTGGCGTCCCTGGTCCGTGCTGGGTGGGGCCTGATGTGACCCCCCAGCATCTCCTCGGCCATGTGAGTGGCAGGTTGTAGGTGTCCGAGGTGGGGGGACGGGGGGGGTCAGCATCTGCCAAACAAGGCTCCTTCCCGGGGGCAAAGCTGCCGAGTTCCCTGCCTTCCCTGCCCCCAGAGGCTCCTCCTCGAGCCTGGAAGGGGGGACGCTCCTCGCCCGGAGGCGGGAGGGAGAAGAGGGAGGAGCGGGTGCGGCTCAGCCGTGGGCGCAGAAATGACGCCTGGGACGTTGCCAGGAGCCACCACACAGGCAGACACGGACTCTCCAGCGCCAGAGACGGAGAGCACTCGCTTCCGATGCAACTGCAACCCTGCTCAGACTCACTCCCACCGGGAGCTCCCGGCTGGGCCGCCGTCTGCGGGACCCTCGGGGGTCTCCCTCGGCACAGCCACACCGCGGACCTGGAGTGAGCACAGCGAACAGAGAAGGCGGCCGGCCGGCGGGGCTCAGCGGTTGAGCGTCGACCTAGGACCCAGGAGGTCGGGGTTCGATTCCCCGTCAGGACACAGGCCCGGGTTGTGGGCTCCATCCCCGGGGGGGGGGGGGGGGGGCGGGCAGGAGGCAGCCGATCCATGATTGTCTCTCATCATGGATGTTTCTATCTCTCCCTTTCTCTCTGAAATCAATAAAAATACCTTTTTTTTTTCCAAAAACAGAGAAGGGAGACTGCGTCCCCCCGTTTCCGGTGCCCCGCGTTCACTGACGAGGGGAGTCAGGCATGGCTAAGCTCAGGCAGCACCCCCCAAACCAAACAATCCCACTCCTCTTATGAGTTTCACGGCTAATCCGAACGAAAATAACCCAGAAGAGTCCGGGTCCACCTGAGCTCAGGCAGGAGCTGGAGCGTGGGGGCTGTGACGTTCATTTACGGCCACTCTACGGCACGTTGCCTTCCTAATTGTGTTTAAACTAGAGGCCGGTACATGAAGTCATGCATGGGTGGGGCCGTTCGGGGGCCGGCTGGCCGGGGGGGAGGGGCCGTGGAGGTTTGCCGGCAGCAGGAGGTTGGCTGTGGGAGTGTGCCGACCACCAGGGGAGCAGCTCCTGCGTTGAGCGCCTGCCCCCTGGTGGTCAGCGCGCGTCATAGCGACCGGTCAACCGGTCGTTCACTGACTGGCCCTAACAGTTGCTTAGGCTTTTATATATAGATAGATGATTTTGAAAATTCATCTTCACGTCAAGGCCATGCTTCGATATTGGAGGCAGAGGCGGCGATGTAGAAGGACTGTCTAGGGCAGTGGTTCTCAACCTTCCCAACGCCGCCGAAGCATCCATCGTCTACGAAAACTGCGGTTTGAAATTTTAACCCTGCTATTTTGGCTTCTGTAAACGCTTGCTTGCTTAAATAACAGGGAAAATAAGACTACTCCCATTCCAGGGAGGCCGTGGACTATGCCCCAGACAGAGCTGTCAGTGCTGGCACCAGGCCAGGCCTTGAGACACGGTCTCATGGCCCCTTCCCAGCACGTAGGCCTTCTTTCCCGGAAGGCCTGGAAGTCTCATTCCAAATTTGGGAGACAAAGGAGCTAGGAAAAGTATAAACAGAAAAGGTTTCCTCCAGCCCTAACCGGTTTGGCTCAGTGGATAGAGCGTCGGCCTGGGGACTGAAGGGTCCCGGGTTCGATTCCGGTCCAGGGCATGTACCTTGGTTGCGGGCACATCCCCAGTAGGGGGTGTGCAGGAGGCAGCTGATTGATGTTTCTCTCTCATTGAAGTTTCTAACTCTCTCTCCCTCTCCCTTCCTCTCTGCAAAAAATCAATAAAATATATTAAAAAAAAAAAAAAAAAAAGGTTTCCTCCGTGTGTGTGGGGGAGGGGGGGGCCCCCAGAATTTGAAAGGCACGTTTTTCTCTGGCCCTGCCCTTAATAAAATGTAACTCCCTTTCTCTAAACATGGCTTGGTTTTTTTCTGGTCTTCTGTAACACCACGACCCTTTCATACAGCTCCTCATGCTGTGGTGACCCCCAACCATAACATTATTTTCGTTGCTACTTCCTAACTGTCATTTTGCTACCGTTATGAATCGTCATGTAAATATCTGTGTTTTCCGATGGTCTTAGGCTCCACAGCAGCGGTCGCGACCCACAGGTTGAGAACCGCTAGCAGGGTCACCTAAGACCATCGGAAAACACAGATATTTCCATTACGATTCATAACAGTAGCAAAATTACAGTTAGGAAGTAGCAACGAAAATAATGTTATGCTTGGGGGGTCACCACAGCATGAGGAGCTGTGTGAAAGGGTCGCGGCGTTAGGAAGGTTGAGAACCGCTGCTGTAGGGACTAAAACAGACCGGGAGTCCGTCTCTCCATCAGGGATCCAGGAATAACCCAGCGGCCACGGACAGCACAACCCTCGAAGGATGACCTCACACACGGAAATCAAAGCCGTACCGATCAGCTTGATGTTATTGTCTTCGTCGAGCAGCAAGTTCTCGATCTTCAAGTCTCTGAAATGACAGAAGCAGCGTGTGAGCGGTGCTGGAAGCGGCAGAACCACCCGCTGCTCCTGTGGGGAAGGAGGCCGAGCCCCTGGGACCGCCCCCAGCGGCCCTTGGACGCACGCAATCCCAAGTGCATGCGACGGGGGGCGGGGGTCACTGCCGCACCCCCAACGGCCAGGGGACCGCAGACAGGGCGAGGCGCCCAGGGCAGAGCGCGTCCCAGAAGCTTCCGGAAGAAGTGGGACGGACGCTGAACCCTGGGAGTGAACCCGCACCGGGTTAGGAGAGAGCGCGGCCTGAACCGTCGGGGGTGCATCGGGGCCGCGCTGCGAGACGGTGGGCAGCACCCGCCGGAGAGAGAGCAGACTCGGGGAGCACCTTTAAAAGAACCGAACACAGCCCTGCCGGGCGCTCAGGGGTGGAGCGTCAACCCAGAGCCAGGAGGTCGGGGTTCGATTCCCGTCAGGGCACAGGCCCGGGTTGTGGGCTCCATCCCGTGTGGGGCCGCGAACAAGGCAGCCGGTCCATGGTTCTCTCATCGTGGATGTTTCTAGCTCTCTCTCCCGCTCCCTTCCTCTCCCTCTAAAAATCAGTTGGAACATTTTTTTTAAGAAACTGAACACAGCCCCGGCCGGCTTGGCTCGGTGGGTAGAGTGTCGGCCTGTGGACTGAGGGGTCCCGGGTTCGATTCCGGTCGAGGGCACAGGCCTGGGTTGCGGGCTTGATCCCCGGTGGGGGGTGTGCGAGAGGCAGCCGATCGGTGATTCTCTGTCTTCGTTGATGTTTCTCTCTCTCTCTCCTTCTCCCTTCCTCTCTGAAGTCAATAAAGAAATACTTTTTTTAAAAAAAGAAAGAAACTGAACACAGATAACATTTGACTTCTGTGTGTGGAGTCCAAACGGGCGGGTGACAGGAAGTCGAGGTCAGCGTCTCCTCCGGGTCCCCCTTTGTGGTTGAAAATAAAGGAGCTGACGTTGTGCCCCGTCCACACAGACACTCGGCCAGTTCTGGGGGTACGTCCTCTTTTCCGAAGACACCAGGGCACATTACAGCCCTGCCCTTCTACTCAGGCATGTCCGGTGCTCACGCTCACACACACCCCCTCACACACACAAACCCTCACACACATGCGCACGCACACCCCCCCTCACGCACACACGCACACCCTCACACACATGCATGCACAAATGCACTCACACACAAACGCACTCACACGCACACACACACACTCACACACATGCACACACGCACTCACACACTCACACGCACACACCACACGCACACACACGCACTCACACACATGCACACACGCACTCACACACTCACACGCACACACCACACGCACACACACACGAGCCAGCGCAGCCCAGGCCGCCGTCGCGGGAAGCCTGACTTCTAAGCAGCACGTTTCCGTCAGGGCGGCCCGGCCCATCCCAGCAAACTAACCCTCTTTCCCGGGCAAGGCTGGGCGCCCCGAGGGGACAGGGGGCCCGTGTTCGGCACAAGCGCTGGAGAAGCGCGGCCGTGACCGTGAGGCCCCAGACCCGCTGCCGAGAGGGCACCAGCCCCCGGGCGGGAGGCCTGAGGACCAGGGAGCGGGAGCTGTCGGCGCAGGCTGACCACAGAGTGCAAAGGGGGAAGCGGGGCGGGGGGGGGGGGGGGGGAGGATCAGAGGAGGAAGCCGAAACCCTCTGGAAGTCACTGCGCCCCGCCCCCTGCATTCCCTGCAACCCACCGGCTCCTGGGGGAGTGCAGAGCGAGCCCGCGCTCCGGTCTCCCCAGTCTCCGGGTGCTTACCCCCCGGCTGCCTGTCCGTCAGGGCTCCTGACAGAGGCCGGCAATGACCGCCCCACTGCCCCCTCCCCAGTGAGGACACCTACCCCCGGGCTTCGCTCCTCTCCACCCCCGACTGTCCGGAAAAGGGGGAACACTGTCCTCCCGACTCTAGGAAACGGGCTCCAAAATCATGTTTTTAAAAATATGTTTGTATTGACGTCGGAGAGGAAGGGAGCGGGAGAGTGAGAGAGGGAGAGGGAGAGAGAGAGAGGGAGGGGGAGGGAGAGAGAGAAACATGGATGATGAGAGAGAACCATGGATCGGCTCCTCCTGCACGCCCCACACGGGGATCCAGCCTGCAACCCGGGCCTGTGCCCTGACCGGGAATCGAACCCTGACCTCCTGGGTCATAGGTCGATGCTCAACCACGGAGCCTCGCCGGCCGGGCTGATGTTTTTAAAAGTGGCGTTTGCCTACGTGTTTAGCCAAACGCGTTGAAAATTCCCGGGCACGGATGTTCGCAGCAGCTTTCCTCATAATGACCCAAATGTGGGAGCCACCAAGGTGTCCCCCAGCGGCGACGGCGCAGGAGCCGTGGCCCACCAGACAGCGGACTTGTCCTCAGTGAGAAGGAAGGCGCCCTGGAGTCACGAGAGGGGGGAGGAACCTTCCTCCGTTTCAAAGTGAAAGGAGAGGTCTGAGGAGGTGGCGCCCGCAGGACTCCAATTAGAACCCTTTCTTCCAGGAGGCAAAGCCGGGAGACAGTGGAACATCCTGGAACATCCGTGGCTGCCCGAGGGGGGGAGGAGGGCATGGGTGGAGCTCAGAGCCCAGCGTGTGCGCAGCACAGCACAGCACAGAGCACCCTGAGGGACCCCGCCCCTGTGAGCCCTCCTGCGACCAGGGAAACTGTATCAGTACCGGCGGCCAGGGATACTGTATCAGTACCGGCCACCAGGGATACTGTATCAGTACCGGCGGCCAGGGATACTGTATCAGTACCGGCCACCAGGGATACTGTATCAGTACCGGCGGCCAGGGATACTGTATCAGTACCGGCAACCAGGGATACTGTATCAGTACCGGCGGCCAGGGATACTGTATCGGTACCGGCGGCCAGGGATACTGTATCAGTACCGGCAACCAGGGATACTGTATCAGTACCGGCGGCCAGGGATACTGTATCGGTACCGGCCACCAGGGATACTGTATCAGTACCGGCAACCAGGGATACTGTATCGGTACCGGCCACCAGGGATACTGTATAAGTGCCGGCCACCAGGGATACTGTATCAGTACCGGCAACCAGGGATACTGTATCAGTACCGGCGACCAGGGATACTGTATCAGTACCGGCGGCCAGGGATACTGTATCAGTGCCGGCCGCCAGGGATACTGTATCAGTGCCGGCCGCCAGGGATATTGTATAAGTGCCGGCGACCAGGGATACTGTATCAGTGCCGGCGACCAGGGATACTGTATCAGTACCGGCTGCCAGGGATACTGTATCGGTGCCGGCGACCAGGGATACTGTATCAGTACCGGCTCAGCAAGTGTAACGAGCAGGCACTGCCACCAGATCTCAACAGGACACACAGCGCAGAAGGGGGGGGGAAGGGAGTAGGAAGGGGGTGGGGAAGGGGGTAGGAAGGGGGTGGGAAGGGAGTGGGAAGGGGGTGGGAAGGGGGTGGAGAAGGGGGTGGGAAGGGGGTGGGGAGTGGGAAAGGGGGTGGGAAGTGGGTGGGAAGGGGTGGGAACCAGCTTCGGCACCATGCTTCTGAAAACCTGAAACTCCTAAAAATACAGTCTGCTCCTGTTTGTTTTTCTTTATTGATGAAAGTTCTGCTAACGTTTCTAAAGTAGATTGGGGTATTTCTCCCCTTTCCTAAGAGGTGACGACCAGGCATGGTGTGGCTGCGACCCGGTGCCTCCCGCAGGGTGGAGGGTCCCCACCCCCTGCACGTCATTCAGCAGAGTGGGCTACTCAGACCCTCCGCCCAGCCACTCAGCAATGACCACAGCTGACCCCAGAGGCCACAACACTGAGAGAAGCTTCTTGAATAATCAAAGAGGATGGGAAGGAAGGCCTGACCGCTGCCCGGCTTGCCCCTGGTGGTGGAGGTGGTGCTGACCTCACATGAATGCCCCCATCAGGCCACCCCTTCCCGGAGGGGGCGGTAGGCACTGCCCCTCGAGGCCCTGTGGTGACAAGAGTCCCTCCCGGGGCAGGCAAACCGGAAGCTCAGGGTGAAGGAGGGAGGAGAAGAAAGGGGACGGGGATGGAGGGAAAGGGGTTGTTCTGGGCCAAAGAGGCTGCTGGGAAGTTAGGACAAGGAGGGAGGGATGGGGCATGACCTACTATACGGGGTGATGGACCTACTATAGGGAGTGATGGACCTACTCTAGGGGGTGATGGACCTACTATAGGGGTGATGGACCTACTATACGGGGTGATGGACCTACTATATGGGGTGATGGACCTACTATATGGGGTGATGGACCTACTATAGGGGGTGATGGACCTACTATACGGGGTGATGGACCTACTATACGGGGTGATGGACCTACTATACGGGGTGATGGACCTACTATATGGGGTGATGGACCTACTATAGGGGGTGATGGACCTACTATAGGGGGTGATGGACCTACTATAGGGGGTGATGGACCTACTATAAGGGGTGATGGACCTACTATACGGGGTGATGGACCTATCATACGGGGTGATGGACCTACTATAGGAGGTGATGGACCTACTATAGGGGCTGATGGACCTACTATAGGGGTGATGGACCTACTATAGGGGGTGATGGACCTACTATAGGGGGTGATGGACCTACGATAGGGGGTGATGGACCTACTGTACAGGGTGATGGACCTACTATAGGGGGTGATGGACCTACTATAGGGGGTGATGGACCTACTATAGGGGTGATGGACCTACTGCACGGGGTGATGGACCTACTATAGGGGGTGATGGACCTACTGTACAGGGTGATGGACCTACTATAGGGGGTGATGGATCTACTATACGGGTGATGGACCTTACTATATGGGTGATGGACCTACCATAGGAGGTGATGGACCTACTATGGGGTGATGGACCTACTATAGGGGGTGATGGACCTACTGTACAGGGTGATGGACCTACTATAGGGGGTGATGGACCTACTATACGGGGTGATGGACCTACTATAGGGGGTGATGGACCTACTGTACAGGGTGATGGACCTACTATAGGGGGTGATGGATCTACTATACGGGTGATGGACCTTACTATATGGGTGATGGACCTACCATAGGAGGTGATGGACCTACTATGGGGTGATGGACCTATCATATGGGGTGATGGACCTACTATAGGGGGTGATGGACCTACTATAGGGGGTGATGGACCTACTGTACAGGGTGATGGACCTACTATAGGGGGTGATGGACCTACTATACGGGGTGATGGACCTACTATAGGGGGTGATGGACCTACTGTACAGGGTGATGGACCTACTGTACAGGGTGATGGACCTACTATAGGGGGTGATGGACCTACTATACGGGTGATGGACCTTACTATATGGGTGATGGACCTACCATAGGAGGTGATGGACCTACTATGGGGTGATGGACCTATCATATGGGGTGATGGACCTACTATAGGGGGTGATGGACCTACTATAGGGGGTGATGGACCTACTATAGGGGTGATGGACCTACTATAGGGGTGATAGACCTACTATAGGGGGTGATGGACCTACTATAGGGGGTGATGGACCTACTATAGGGGGTGATGGACCTACTGTACGGGGTGATGGACCTACTATAGGGGGTGATGGACCTACTATAGGGGGTGATGGACCTACTATACGGGTGATGGACCTTACTATATGGGTGATGGACCTACCATAGGAGGTGATGGACCTATCATATGGGGTGATGGACCTACTATAGGGGGTGATGGACCTACTATAGGGGGTGATGGACCTACTATACGGGGTGATGGACCTACTATAGGGGGTGATGGACCTACTATACGGGGTGATGGACCTACTATAGGGGGTGATGGACCTACTATACGGGTGATGGACCTACTATAGGGGGTGATGGACCTACTATAGGGGGTGATGGACCTACTATAGGGGGTGATGGACCTACTATACGGGTGATGGACCTACTATAGGGGTGATGGACCTACTATACGGGGGGCGGGGAGGAGCAGGGCCCCGGTCCTGGGATGAGGAAGGTGCCCAGAAGGAGGCCCCAGGAGAAGAGGTCCCATGGGGGTGGGGGGGCACAGAGGCTCCGCCCCTTCTCAGGAACGGCCCCACCCCCTTACCCCTCCACCCCCAACCCTGGCTCTCAAGGCCCCGCAGGCCCAGCATTGGTGGGGTCCTCTCCTGTGCTTGGGATGGGGTGTCAGAGACTGAGAGGCCCCCGGGGAGAGCCCTACCCCCCAGCCCTTTGTTCTCGGGTGTTTCAAAAGGACAAGCCCCCACAGGCCCCGACTCACAATTAGAGGTTCACCCACAGCTGCCAGGCGCACCCGCCCTCCCTCGCCCACCCCACCCTCCTGGCGAGTCTTCAAAGACGGAGTTAATCTCGGGGTGTGGAGACCGGCCCCGCGACCCGACTGCGTCAGGAGGGGTCCCGCTGCCCCGGGGCCTGGCGTCTGGACCCTGCGAGCAGAGGCGCCAGGAGCAGAGCCGGGCAGAAGGGAGCGTGTGTGTGTGCACGCCTGCATGTGTGCAAGGAGTGTGAGCACACCTGGGTCTGTGCACAGACATTGCACGTATGAACAGGCATGTGTGCATGCATGTGGGTGTGTGCCTATGGGGAAGGCATAGTGTGCACGTGTGTGGGGGCGTGCACACCACATTTATGTGAGAGACACACATCCAGAACATGGGAAGGGGTGACGGTGTTTCTCCCCAGGCCCCCCCAGCAGAGGCCGAAGGTCGGGATGGGACACGCCCGAGGCCCAGAGGCAGCCAGGGGCCCACAGAGGAAAGTGAGGGGCCCCATGCCATAAACAGAAGCCACCGGGGTTCAGGGGTGCAGCAGAAGCCAGAGCAGAGCTGGTGGGGCCGGGGGCCCGTGGAGAGGCCTAGCGAAACCCCACGGCAGCCGGGACCCCACGGCAGCCAGGGACGGGGGGTGGTGGGGGGACTGGCTGGGCTCTCTGACCCCCGCTGACCTCCTCCTCCCCCAGGCACTCTCACACCCACTCTCCCGGCCTCTTCTTGGAAAAATGGCTCGAATGAGGCTGCCCGGCAGGACCCAGCAGGGGGACGGGAAAGGTGCCAGCTGTTCGGCCCCTCCCGGCGAGACAGCCACCAGCAGGTGAGGGACAGGCTGAGGGGGTGACGCAGGCGGGGAGGGTCCAGGGGGACGTAGCAGGTGACCGACCGGTGATAAGCTGGCAGGACGGGCGTTCGCTCTGGGACCACAGGCGGAGAGGAGGGGCCCTCACGCCGCTCAGGCCTGCGGGGTCCGCCTCCCGGGAGGGGCCGCGGACGGATGTTGGTCACGCGCGGGAACAAGCCTCTGAGACACGCACAGCGCCCGGGGCAACGGGCATACTGTGGGGACGGGTCTGGGGCTGGCTTTTATCTTCAAAAGCACCGAGTTAAAGCCAAGTGGCTTCCGGTCTGTGGTTTACTCACAATGCGGGCAGTTCGGTAGAACACAAGGATAACGTGTTCGGCGTGTACCTGATGGTGTTCATTCAAAAGGAAACCTTGGTTGAGTTCCTACGACGTTTCCAGAACGGAAGAGCTAGTCATTCACGCGAGAGATGCCCCTCTACAAATCGTGACCCGAGAAATAAAGAAATTGGCTCCAAGTCAAAGAAGAAGCGCCCTTAGCCCTGGCCTGTGTGGCTCAATGGTTGGCGTGTCGGCCCACGCACCAAAGGATAGTGGGCTCCATCTCCGGTCAAGGGCACACACCTGGGTTACAGGTCCCATCTCCGGCCCAGTCAGGACACCTGTGGGAGACAGCCCATGTCTCTCTCACATTTATGCTTCTCCCCGCCCCCATCTTCCTCCTCACTTCCCACAAATCAATGGGAAAAAATATACACTCAGGTAAGGGTTAACAAAAGAAAAAAAAAAAAATCTCCCTTGAAATTCCAGGGAAGACATGGAATATTCCAGAAAGTACAGGGAACTGGCCTCCAGAAAGCTTCTGTGCCAGTGTGACCCGGCCAGTGCTGACCCGGCCAGCAGCCGTGCGCATTCAATTCCCCTTCATTCACTCAACGGGTCTCCCCGCGTGTGCACGGGGCTGGGTGGGAGCTAGGCCGTGGCCTGTGCAGAAGACGGGTACCCAACAGGCAGGTGATGTGTGAAAAGCGTGTGCAAAGCCAGGGAGAAGGTGCTGCGGAGTGTGTGAGCAGGGGGCCTCGCCTGGAGGGCCTCCTGGAGGAGGTGGGCTTGGAGCTGGGACCTGGAGGATGAGTAGGATTCGGCCAGACACAGACGCTGTCTCAGCAGCGGAGAACAGCGGAGCGGCCGCCGTGAGTGAAATGAATGGGCAGACCCCGCACGCCCACAGCCAACGCACCCAGCACCGCCGTTTCTCAGAGAGCACCGCTTGGCGCACCGTGCTGTCGCCATAACGCTGGGGAGGAGCTGGAGGTCGCGGCTCTGTGGACGGCAGCTCGCCTCTGTGAGACGGGGCGTCGAGCAGAACGGGTGACAGGCCACGTGAGGCCTCCTGTGCCTCCCGAGTGTCTGGGTGGGAAGCACTGGCACGCACAGCCCCTCTAATCCTCCCGAAAACCACAGGAAGTGGGGACCCCCGGTTCCTACTGCGTGGACGGCAGGAGGGGCACAGAAGCCTGAGAGATTGCCCGGTGCAACTTTTAAAAATATATGTATATTTTTTATTGATTTCAGAGAGGAAGGGAGAGGGAGAGAGCCAGAAACATCAATGATGAGAGAGAATCACTGACTGACTGCCTTCCGCACGCCCCCCACTGGGGATGGAGCCTGCAACCCGGGCCTGTGCCCCGACCTTGAATCGTACTGTGACCTCCTGGTTCATAGGTCGACGCTCAACCACTGAGCCATGCCAGCCAGGCTGCCGGGCGCAGCTTTTGAGTGGCAAGCTATAGTGTGGGCGCAGTCTGACCGCTGTGCACCCCGATCCACAGAGCTGTGAGCCAGAGCTTGGTCAAGTCTCACATCCCCATCCCATTTTTAAAATCCCAGTTAGCCCGGACGGCGTGGCTCAGTGGTTGAGCGTCAACGTAGGAACCAGGAGGTCACGGTTCGATTCCCAGTCAGGGCACACGCCCGGGTTGCGGGTTCAACCCTCAGTGTGAGGCGTGCGGGAGGCAGCTGATCCAGGATTCTCTCTCATCACTGATGTTTCTATCTCCCTCTGCCTCTCCCTTCCTCTCTGAGATCAATATAAATATACTTAAAAAATAAAAACCCTGCCGAAACCGGTTTGGCTCAGTGGATGGAGCGTCGGCCTGCGGACTGAAGGGTCCCAGGTTCGATTCCGGTCAAGGGCATGTACCTTGGTTGCAGGCACATCCCCAGTAGGGGGTGTGCAGGAGGCAGCTGATCGATGTTTCTCTCTCATCGATGTTTCTGGCTCTCTATCCCTCTCCCTTCCTCTCTGTAAAATATCAATAAAATATATTTAAAAAATAAAAAAATAAAAACCCAGTTAAACACAAAACCTTTGGTCTCTATGCCCAGCGCCTCCAGAGAGAAGCCCTGGACCTCCAGCTCCCGCACTTCTGCCTGCCTGCCCAGCCCTCGCCAAGAAACCCTACAAGTCAAAAGAACCTGTTAAGACGAGACGGGTCAGGCTGTGCCTGCTTCTCCTCAGGCCCCAGAACAAGCCCCCCCCCCCCCCCCCCGCTTCCTTGGGGCACGGCCCTGCCCTTCCCATGGGGGTGAATGAATGAGGTCGCACTGTCACAGCCCAGCTCAGCCTCCTCCCGGCCCGGGGCCGTCTCCTCCTGTCCAGATGCCGTTCTGTCTGTGCAGCCTGACTGGCCTTTGTTCGTGCGAATGAACAGATGAATAATTCTCAAATCAGCAGCATCAACACATGATGGGTGCTCGAGTGGAGCTCTGTGTACACGAAGCAAACCATCAGATGCCGGCCCCCCGCTGGGCGAGCATGGTTGAGAAAGCGGGGCGGGGGGGGGGGGGCCTCGTTAGATTTAAAACCCAGAGCCTCTCCTCTTTTTATGTAGAATTTGCATGATTTTTCAAGCTTGGCCTTTCAACGATATTGAAACAGTCCTGGGGAGACCATGCAGGGCCCGGGGTTCCTCTCACAGGAAGGGGCTCCTGGGGTGATGCCGAGGACCACAGAACAGCACAGCATCGCCCCAGGGGAGCTGGGCCTGTAAAGCATCCTCTCCACACGCCCAAGCGGGAGGCGGGGGAGAGAGGTCAACCCATGGACTTGTACGCATACATGCATGGCCCATGGACACAGACAATGGGGTGGTGAGGGCCTGGGGTGGGGGGGGCAGGTTAGAAGGAGCCAATGGGGGGGGGAGGGACACATGTCATATTTTCAACAATAAAGATTTTTTATGCCCTTTAACCCTCACTCGAGGATATTTTTTTCCATTGATCTTTAGAGAGAGAGTGGGAGGGAGGGAGACGGAGAGGGAAACATCGATGTGAGAGAGACACATCAACCAGTTGCCTCCTGAACACCCCCAACCAGGCGCCAGGGGTGGAACCCTTAACCGAGGTGCGTGCCCTTGACCGGGAATCGAACCTGAGACCCTTTGGGCCACGGGCGGATGCTCTAACCACTGAGCCGCCGGCCAGGACCCCAAGCCCTTTAAGCCATACAACGTCGCCACCAATCCTCCCCAAACCCTTGCGGGTGACTGATCAGTTTGCTCAGAAATCTCCCCAGGAGTGACGCCAGGGCACCCCGATCCAACGAGGAGTCTTAACCTCGAGGTACTTTACGAAACTCGCTCCGCCCGTGCAGCATAAGGGTGACACTCCACTCCGTGGAAAGGGGCCACAGCAGTGGTGAGCCGGCGTGCGTGGCTGGAAATGAGTGGCGTGGAACCGCTGGAAGGCGGCATTCGTTAACCCAACCAACATTTCCATGCGGTGCGCTGACACTCGCGAACCTGATTTTTTTTTTTTAAAGGATATGCTTTTATTTATTTATTTTAATATATTTTATTGATTTTTTACAGAGAGGAAGGGAGAGGGATAGAGAGTTAGAAACATCGATGAGAGAGAAACATCGATCAGCTGCCTCCTGCACACCTCCCACTGGGGATGTGCCCGCAACCAAGGTACGTGCCCTTGACCGGAATCGAACCCGGGACCTTTCAGTCCACAGGCCAACGCTCTATCCACCGAGCCACACCGGTTTTGGCTCGTGAACCTGATTTTGAGAGAACAAGGAAGATGCCCTCGTTGGGGGTCTCTGAACCTCCGATCCTCCCTGATGGGTGAGGATCCGCCCGCGGCCGTGAGGGACTCAGGAATGTGTTTCTAAAGAGGGAGGAAGCAGAGTCAGTACTCCCCAGCCCGCGTGGCTCCGCGGTGGAGCGTGGACCTCTGAACCAGGAGCTCAGAGTTCAATTCCTGGTCAGGGCACGTGCCCGGGTTGAGGGCTTGATCCCTAGTAGGGGGCATGCAGGAGGCAGCCGATCAGTGATTCTCTCATCATGGATGTTTCTACCTCCTTCTACCTTCCTCTCTGAAGTCCTACATAATAAAAGGCTAATATGCAAATCGACCAAATGGCAGAACGACCGGTCGCTATGACACGCACTGACCACCAGGGGGCAAACGCTCAAGGCAGGAGCTGCCTCCTGGTGGTCAGTGCACTCCCACAGGGGGAGCGCCGCTCAGCCAGAGCCAGAAGCTGGGCTTATGGTAGCGGGTGCCGCCTCCGCGGCAAAGCTAAGGACCCCTCGGGGGATGTCCACGGGGAGCGGGCCTAAGCCGGCAGGCGGACATCCCCCGAGGGGTCCCAGACTGCGAGAGGGCACAGGCCAGGCTGAGGGACCCCCCCACCCCCAGTGCACGAATGTCATGCAACGGGCCTCTAGTCAATAATATATATATATATATTTTTTTTTTAAATATATTTTTATTGATTTCAGAGAGGAAGGGAGAGGGAGAGAGAGAAACATCAATGATGAGAGAGAATCATGGATTGGCTGCCTCCTGCACGCCCCCCACTGGGGACCGAGCCGGCAACCTGGGCATGTGCCCTTGACCGGGAATCGAACCCGGGACTCCCCGGTCCACAGGCCGACGCTCTATCCACTGAGCAACACCGGCCAGGGCTAAATATATGTTTTTTAAAACATTAATAAATCCATTCCTCTGACACGCGGCAGCCACCGCGCGGAGAGGGTTGGGTGTTGCTAAATTCATGTTCAAAGGTTGTGGGGCACGGCCTTCGGGAGGGACCACGGCTTGGCCGTTACCACCACGAGCCCTGCGCCACACCCCGAGCCCCGCGGCCCGGCACTGACCTCACCGTGACCCCTGGAGTCGGAAGGAAGTCCAAGCTGACCCACCCAGGTCCCACCTGGTCGTCCTAGTAAGCAAAGACGCTGGCACACCTGCGACCACTGCGTCCCTGACCGGCAGCTCGCACGTGGCAGGCTACATGTGTGTTGCCGCAAAGAGCCAGAAACAGCGCCGCTCACTCGAAATTTCCGAAGGTCCCTTCCCTGCTGATCTCCACGCAGAGCCCTCACGAAGCGTGATTGCGTGACAGCGCGCGGGACTAAAAATAGCTCCGTGAAGAGGCTCTGAAGAGGCGGTGAGGAAATGGCCGCCTGAGGGCACCTGGGGGGTCCCCAGGACTCCGTGCCGGGGAGCAGCGAGGCACCGTCCCGCGTGGAAGGAGACGGCGCCGTCCGCCATGGAAGCCGACAAGCGTGGTTCCTTAGGGACCCGAGCCACTTCCCCACGGGCCAGGCCGTGCTCGGCCTCCACACGGGTGACAGGCACCACGCGGAGCGGAGTCTCAAAGCTGGTTCCTCAAGGTTAAACACAGGCTGCCGGTGACCAGCTCTGCCGAGAGCAGTGAGCACGTGTGTTCACACGGAAACCAGTGCACGAATGTTCACACAACCATGGTACACGCATGTTCACACAACCACTGGTACACGAGTGTTCACACAACCACTGGTACAGTACACGTATGTTCACACAACCATGGTACACACATGTTCACACAACCACTGGTACATGCATGTTCACACAACCACTGGTACACGAGTGTTCACACAACCACTGGTACAGTACACGTATGTTCACACAACCATGGTACACACATGTTCACACAACCACTGGTACATGCATGTTCACACAACCACTGGTACACGAGTGTTCACACAACCACTGGTACACACATGTTCACACAAAAACTAGTGCCCGAATGTTCACACAACCACTGGTACACGAATGTTCACACAAATAGTACACGAATGTTCACACGAAAACTAGTGCACGAATGTTCACACAACCACTGGTACACGTATGTTCACACAAATAGTACACGAATGTTCACACGAAAACTAGTGCACGAATGTTCACACAACCACTGGTACACGAATGTTCACACAAATAGTACACGAATGTTCACACGAAAACTAGTGCACGAATGTTCACACAACCACTGGTACACGTATGTTCACATGAAAACTAGGCACGAATGTTCACACAACCACTGGTATACGAATGTTCGCACGAACACTAGTACACAAATGTTCACACAACCACTGGTACACACATGTTCACAGAACCACTGGTACATGCATGTTCACACAACCACTAGTGCAGTGGCCGGCAAACTGCAGCTCGCGAGCCGCGGTTTGCCGCTCTGTTGACGAATGAGTTTGCCGACCACTGACCTAGACTCTCGATTCCAATAATTACAGGCTGTTGTTGTTCCTTGTGATTAAGCCCCAATCCCAGTGGTCGGCAAACTCATTCGTCAACAGAGCGGCAAACAGCGGCTTGCGAGCTGCAGTTTGCCGGCCACTGCACTAGTACACAAATGTCCACACAAACAGAATATAACTGTTCACACTAGCACACGAATGTTCACACAAAAACTAGTACATGAATGTTCACACAAGTACACAAATGTTCACACAAGTACACGAATGTTCACACAAGTACACGAATGTTCACACAAGTACACGAATGTTCACACAAAAACTAGTACATGAATGTTCACACGACAACTGATACACGACTGTTCGTAGCAGCATAGTCACAGCAGCCAAAGGTGGGAAGAACCCCCAGGCCCATGACCTGAGGATGGACAGACTGGGGCACGTGCATGCCAGGGAACACTACGCAGCCACGACAGGAATGGGGCCCTGACACCTGCGCACGGCGCCCTCGGGGACGGTGTGCTGGGGAGACCAGACACGCCCGCGGCCACGTTTCTGAGGCAGCCCCCTCCCTTCCCTGGGGACCTGCCCTCAGCGGAAACAGCCCTGCTTTTTTTGTTTATTTTTAAATATATTTTATTGATATTTTACAGAGAGGAAGGAAGAGGGATAGAGAGCTAGAAACATCGATGAGAGAGAAACATCGATCAGCTGCCTCCTGCACACCCCCCACTGGGGATGTGCCCGCAACCAAGGTACATGCCCTTGACCGGAATCAAACCCGGGACCCCTCAGCCCGCAGGCCGACGCTCTACCCACTGAGCCACACCAGCCAGGGCCCAACAGCCGTGTTTTTCATGCCTGGTTTCATCACTGCTTGCAAGGTTGGCTGGTATAGGGAGCACCCCTCGCTTTCAAGAGCAAGTGCCCCATTCCAGCGGTGATGGGATTGAAGAAAACGGCTGCTGAGCAACCCACACAGAGCGAGCGCAGCGCCAGCACCGGCCTGCCCGCGCTGGAGAGCAGCCTGCTGCCCCCTTCACCCTGAGGCCTCCGCAGGCCCCGAGCGGCGCGTCTCAGTCGTTTGCAAATAATAAGACCAGCCACCAACACTTAACGTCGATCACTACTTTTCCAAGCGTTTCCCACACAGGAACTCGGCGCCGTCTATATCTTATCCCGGACACCCACCCTGCGGTGAGCATCATCATCGTTCCCGTTTCACAGAAGAAGAGACCGAGGGTCAGAGTGGTCACGTCACGTAACCCAGGGTCCCCACAGCGACGAACGGGCAGAGCCAGGATGCAAACCCAGGCCCTCTGCCTTCAGACCCAGCTCACGGAACAGCTCCCTGGAACACACACACACACACGCACACGCACACACACACACACACACACACACACACACGCAGACGGATCTTAAACCCCGCTGCGAGGATTCGGCCCGGCCGCCCGCGCCCGCCTCACCTGTGCACCACGCCGGCCCGGTGCAGGTGCTCCACGGCCGAGATGAGCTGCCGGATGTACCTGCGCGCCTCGGCCTCCTCCAGCCGCTTCTTCTCGTAGATGCGGTGCATCAGGTTGCCGCCGGGACACAGCTCCATGACCAGGTAGTAGCTGTTCTCCGTCTCCAGGATGTCGAGCAGCTGCGTGATGTTGGGGTGGCGGATCATCTGCTGGATCTGCCCCTCCCGCCGCAGGTTCTTGGTGACGTAGGTGTCCTTCCGGGCTCTCTTCTTGTCGATGACTTTGATGGCCACCTGGGGGGGGGACACGCGATCACGGCTCTGGCAGGCCCCGCGGGCAAAGGTCACGCCTGACCGTTCACGGGCACCCAGGGCCACACAGAGCGGTAACGTCAGCACAGACCAGAAGATTCCAACCTTTCTATTTCCCCGGTGAGTCCTCATTCGAGGGTCTTTTCCCATTGATTTTAGAGAGAGTGGAAGGGAGAGGGAGACAGAGAGAGACATCGATGTGAGAGAGACACGTGCACTGGCTGCCTCCTGCACATACTCTGACCAGGGCCGGGGCCGGGGACCTGCAACCGAGGTACGCGCCCTTGACCGGAATCGAACCCGGGACCCTTTAGTCCGAGGGCCGACGCTCTATCCACTGAGACACACGGGCCAGGGCTCCCTTCTTTTTTTTTTAAATATATTTTATTGATTTTTTACAGAGAGGAAGGAAGAGGGACAGAGAGTTAGAAACATCGATGAGAGAGAAACATCGATCAGCTGCCTCCTGCACACCCACTACTGGGGATGTGCCCGCAACCAAGGTACATGCCCTTGACCGGAATCGAACCCGGGACGCTTCAGTCCGCAGGCCGACGCTCTATCCACTGGGACACACGGGCCAGGGCTCACTTCTTAAGGAGAGGATGGAATTCACGTAAGCAAACTTGACCGGTGTTCTGGGCAGCTCCATGGAGGGCGAGTGTTGACCATGGATGGCCACAGGGTGAAATACCGGTTCTCCCCGGCGAAGGGCCACTCCCCGCCCCTCAGGCCTGGCAGCCTCCCTCCAGGGCGGGTCCCCCAGCCTCCCTCCTGGAGCAGCCAGCACTGCCCATCTTCAGGCCCAGGCGTGGGCAGGGGCTGGGGGACACAGCGCCCACTGACAGGGCACCACGTCCCGCCCCGCCCGCTCCCTGCCCTGTGCCACCTGGGCCCTGCCTACTCCCTGCCCTGCCACCTCGGCCCCGCCCGCTCCCTGCCCTGCGCCACCTCGGCCCCGCCCTCTCCCTGCCCTGCGCCACCTCGGCCCCACCCACTCCCTGCCCTGCGCCACCTCGGCCCCACCCTCTCCCTGCCCTGCGCCACCTCGGCCCCGCCCTCTCCCTGCCCTGCGCCACCTCGGCCCCGCCCTCTCCCTGCCCTGCGCCACCTCGGCCCCGCCCTCTCCCTGCCCTGCCCAGATTCCTTCCTAACTGCTTCTCTCCTGTCCCTCTCTGTCCATCACCCACAGTCTGCCTCACCAGGACCCCGCCTCCCAGCGCCCAGACACACTGATCTTCGGGGGACGCAGCAGCCCGGGGGCACCCACACAAGGCTGTCGGGCACCTGGCGCAGGAGGAAAACGGGACTTCCCGCTCTGCTTCCTTCCTCCCTGTAAGTCTAGCTGTGACTGTTGCATGAAGCACTCGCTGTATTAACCTGAGTGTGTCACATACAGGTTAGCGGGAAGTGATCAGTAAATGGTAGATACATACATGCATACATACGTGTTTGCAGTCATGGACTCAAAGGCTATTTTCATGACACAGACAAGACTGACCTGGGGCCAGACAAGCTGGGGGCTGCTGTCCCCCACAGACAGGCGCACTCGGCCACGGTTTGGCCCGAACTCATTCAGGAGATGCTAGGCCAGGCGTCCTCAAACTACGGCCTGCGGGCCGGATCCGGCTGTTCTATCTGGTTCTCTTGCTTTCCCCTCCGCTCCTTTACTTTGAATTTATATTAGTTCACACAAACACTCCATCCATGCTTTTGTTCCGGCCCTCCGGTCCAGTTTAAGAACCCATGGTGGCCCTCGAGTCAAAAAGTTTGCCCACCCCTGGTCTATTCTCACCTCGCAGGACGCTGGGCAGCCCCCGTGGCTGGGGAGGCAGAGGAATAAAGTCACGTACGGGGCGGGGGCGGGGGCGGTGGGCACGGTAAGAACTGGACGCACAGAAACTGGCCGACGATAACGCTCGACAAACTTCCCCACCCCACCCCTGGGACCCCCAGAGCCAGGCCAGGGCCCCCACACAGGTCAGCAGGCAGAGAGCCCCGGAGGCTGAGCAAGGGCAGAACTGGGAAGCAAGACCCTCGCCCCAGGGTGGCCTCTCCTCCCCCCCCCCACCCCCGCACATCACCTGTCCTGCATTTAGCCCCCTGCCCTTTCTTCCCTAAAGATAACATCCAGGCCTCACTTGCATTTCAGCTCCAGGCCCAGAAAAGCAGCAAAACCAGACAGGTGGCCGGTGGCTGCCTCAGGACCAGCTGCACAGCTGAATGACCCCCACGCCCCCCCCACCCCCGCCCCGGCGCCGACCAATCGGTGGAGACCTCCACCCTGAGAGAGCACAGCTGGAAGCTGATGGGCATTCTATTCAGACGCTCCCCTGAGCCCAGCCCATGAGGCTCAGCCGTTAAACTTTGACCCAGGAACCAGGCGGTCCTTGGCTCAAGTCCCTGTCGGTCCGGGCACCCGCCTGGGTTGTGGGCTCGATCCCCAGTGGGGGATGTGCAGGAGGCAGGCGATCGATGGTTCTCGCTCATCGTTGATGTTTCTCTCTCCCTCTCCCTCCCCCTTCCTCTCTGCAATCAATAAAAACTTTTTTTTTTTAAAGACCCTCCCCTGCCCTGGCCGGTTTGGCTCAGTGGATAGAGCGTCAGCCTGCGGACTAAAGGGTCCCAGGTTCCATTCCAGCCGAGAGCACATGCCCCGGTTGCAGGCTCGATTCCCTCCCCACCCCCCACCCCCGCCAAGTAGGGGGCGTGCAGGAGGCAGCCAATCAATGATTCTTGCTCATCATTGATGTTTCTATCTCTATCTCTCTCCCCTCCTCTCTGAAATCAATGAAAAAAAAAATGAAATAAAATAAAAAGACCCTCCCCTGAGACCTCCCCTACGCTTTCCACCTGTGAGAGAGACATACGCTCAGGACACAGGACCCCGTGCACACTCCCCTCCAAGGAGCCCCCCATGCCATCCCCACAGGCATGTACCACCAACATGTACCATCCCCACAGGCATGTACCATCCCCACAGGCATGTACCACCACCCTCTAAGGGACCCCAGGAGACGTGCAGCCGGGGGAGCCGTGGGCAGCCGCAGGCCGTCCCGGGCTCACCCCTGACCCTGTCGCCAAGGCCCCCTTTGCTCTGACTTCCCAGGGAGCCAGGCAGCCTGCGCCCGCCCGCTGCTCCCACGCCCCTCCTTGCTGCACTGTCCTGGGCACATTGCGCTGCCATCATGGACCCAGGGCCCTTGGGCTCCGTGGGGTGCAGCCCTCCCCTTGAACACCCCATCCCCTGGCCCCTTTCCTTACATAAACCCGACTTCCTTCACCCACCGTCTGAGGTGGCCGCTCAGCTGCCCGCGCATCGCCGGCTGACCTCTCCATCGGAGGTCACGGTGGGCGTTGTTAGGTCTGACCAACTAACTGAATCGGTACCCCGACCCCTGGGAACTGACCTTTAGGCCACTTCACTGCCGACATTCCCTTCTGCTTGGACCACATGCCACTTGCTAAGTCCGTTACCCGCCCCTGTGGACCTGCACGAGAATTCTCCGCCAGCAAAGCCCCCCCAGAGTCCTTTCAAACCTCTGGCTCCCCCGCCCTGGGGCTCAGCCCATCTGGTCTCCAGGTCAGCTAATCCTATCTAATAAAAGAGTGATATGCAAATCGACTGTCACTCCAACACACAAGATGGCTGCCCCCATGTGGTCACAAGATGGCCACAGGGGAGGGCAGTCGGGAGGGACAGGCCTGCAAGGGAGGGCAGTTGGGGGTGATCAGGCCAGCAGGGGAGGGCAGTTAGGGGTGACCAGGCCTGCAGGGGAGGGCGGTTGGGGGGGACCAGGCCAGTAGAGGAGGGAAGTTGGGGGCGACCAGGCCTGCAGGGAAAGGCAGTTGGGGGGGACCAGGCCTGCAGGGGAGGGCAGTTGAGGGGGGACCAGGCCTGCAGGGGAGGGCAGTTGGGTGTGACCAGGCCTGCAGGGGAGGGCAGTTAGGGGTGACCAGGCCTGCAGGGGAGGGCAGTTAGGGGCAAACAGGCTGGCAGGCGAGCAGCTAGGCATCAATCAGGCTGGCAGGGGAGTGGTTAGGGGGTGATCAGGCTGGCAGGCAGAAGCGGTTAGGGGCAATCAGGAAGGCAGGCAGGCGAGCAGTTGGGAGCCAGCAGTCCTGGATTGTGAGAGGGATGTCTGACTGCCCATTTAGGCCTGATCCCAGTAGGCCCCAGATTGGAGAGGGTGCAGGCTGGGCTGAGGGACACACCCCCCCCCCCCCCGTGCACAAATTTTGTGCACCGGGCCTCTAGTAGGTATGTAATGTTGTACCACTTTTGGCCTCAGGTGTTCCTCCTTTGGCGACCCTCACGGGCATAATGGGACTTCCAGTGAAAAGCAGTTAACAATGACAAAATCATAACCACCCCCCCCACCACCACCACCCCTACCACCCCCACCACCACCCCCACCACCTCCCCCACCACCACCACCCCCACCTCCACCACCACCACCACCCCCACCACCCCCACCACCCCCACCACCACCACCCCAAGGCCGGCACGGTGTTCTGCTGAGTGTGGAGCATCAGCTGCACAGGAAGCGGGTCCCACGGCACCAATCCGGCGTGTGGGGTCGCTATAGGTCCCTTCCTCCCGCAGGTAAGATGACTTTCCTACTCTTCAAGGGAGCTCAGCGCCAAGGAAGTGAGGCCAGGGAGGGCTCCTGGGGACCTTCCTAGCGCTTTGTCACCAACCCAAGGAATGCAAGGGAGCCTGGCGGCGTGGCTCAGGGGTTGAGCGCTGACCTCTGAACCAGGAGGTCAGGGTTCAATTCCCGGTCAGGGCACAGGCCCGGGTTGCAGGCTCCATCCCCAGTGGGGGGCGTGCAGGAGGCAGCCGATCCATGGTTCTCTCACATCATTGATGTTTCTCTCCCTCTCCCCCTCTCCCTTCCTCTCTGAAATCAATAAAAATATATATTTTAAACAAGACATGCAAGGACGTCCAGTCAAATCTAGAAAGAGCAGAAAGTAGAAACCAGGGGCTGGGAGCCAGGGAGCAGCCCGGCCAGAGGACTCTGTTCTAGGACAGTGGTCGGCAAACCGCGGCTCGCGAGCCACATGCGGCTCTTTGGCCCCTTGAGTATGGCTCTTCCACAAAATACCGCGGCCTGGGCGAGTCTATTTTAAAGAAGTGGTGTTAGAAGAAGTTTAAGTTTAAAAAATTTGGCTCTCAAAAGAAATTTCCATCGTTGTCCTGTTGATACTTGGCTCTGTTGACTAAGGAGTTTGCCGACCACTGGGTTAGGAGCCACAGCGCTGAGCTGGGCAGAAACGGAGGGGGGGGAGGGGGTGGCAGCCAAGGAATGCAGACATCCCTGTGGGGGTGTCCTGAGGCCTTCTGGTCCCCAGGGAGGTGGTGACTGCAGAAGGGACAAGTGTAGCCCTAATCTTCTCCCTCCCCACCACCCCTTTATCCTTAACGTAAAACTCCGCCACCCACGATACACTGAGTGGCACCTGCTTCTCCACATCCGAGAGCCTCATTCACCTGCCTTTAAGGGTTACATATAAACGTGGCGTCGCCCTGACCGGTTTGGCTCAGTGGATAGAGCGTTGGCCTGTCGACTGAAGGGTCCCGGGTTCGATTCCGGTCAAGGGCATGTACCTTGGTTGCGGGCACATCCCCAGTGGGGGGTGTGCAAGAGGCAGCTGATCGATGTTTCTCTCTCATCGATGTTTCTCACTCTCTGTCCCTCTCCCTTCCTCTCTGTAAAAAACCAATAAAATATATTTTAAAAATAAAAATAAATAAACGTGGGCGTCCAACAGAAGAATCACCACCTCCCTGTGTTCCCTCACGTGCTATTATGTGCCTTACCCACACACACACATATGTACATGTTTAACACATATGCATATGTATATTTAATACACACGTACGTATTTAGGCAAACCCCCAGTGAGTTCCCCGAGGTACTGTTAGCATCATTCGGTGACACAGGCTGGTTGTGCAGGGCTTGAACGCCGTGCAGAAGGCCCCAGAGCCGCTAAGCAGCAGGGAGGTGACGGGAACCGGAGCCGGTGCTTTTGGACGGGACACCGTTAGGTTAAATCACGACGGACGGGACACCGTTGGGTCAAACCACGACGGACGGGACACCGTTGGGTCAAACCACGACGGACGGGACACCGTTGGGTCAAACCATGACGGACCGGACACCGTGGGGTTAAATCACGACGGACGGGACACCGTGGGGTTAAATCACGACGGACGGGACACCGTGGGGTTAAATCACGACGGACGGGACACCGTGGGGTTAAATCACGACGGACGGGACACCGTGGGGTTAAATCACGACGCAACAGGTTAGAGAACGGAAATGCCTGCCCAGCGCGAAGGGCTTTCTGCCGACGACCCACGGACCCCCATCCAGGCTTGCCGGTCACGGACCCCTTACACGGCAAGGCCAGCAACGACCCTCCGGTTTCCGGAAGCAAAACAACAAAAACACAGGAGAAACGGAAAGAAGCAGAAAAACTGGTTGGACCGGGCAAAACCTACAATGTCCACGTGGCCCCTCGAGGGAACGAGAGACTAAACCAGAATCCAAAGGCAAAGGACCGACCGGGAGAAGTATCTGCAACACGACCAAGAGAAAAGCCTAGAAGCTTCTGAGACTCACCTCCTCCAAGACCACGTCAAAATCACAACTAGCCCTGGCCGGCGTGGCTCAGTGGAGAGAGGACGGGCCGGCGGACCGAAGGGTCCCGGGTTCGAGTCCGGTCAGGGACGTGTACCTCCGTTGCAGGCTCCGCCCCAGCCCGGGCCCTGGTCAGGGCACACGCAGGAGGCAACCCATCGATGTTTCTCTCACGTCGATATTTCTGTCTTTCCCTCTCTCCCACTCTCTCTAAAAACCAATGGAAACATATCCTCAGGTGAGAATTAAATTAAAAAAAAAAGAAATACCACTAAACTACAGAACAGCCGTCACTCAGAGCCGCCTGAAACCTAGCTGAACAGAAGTCCCCCCACTAGGAACATAGAGAAGCCACACGGACACAGGGAGGAGCGGGGAGACGCGGAGCAGGCCGGTCCCGACCCACGTGTGGCGGCTAAAAATTGGGAGGGTTATCTGGGCTGCGGAGGACCCCCCTGAGAAGCCTGGGGTCCCAGCCCCACACCGGGGCCCAGCCCAGGCCCCCAGCCCAGGCCCCCAGCCCCACACCGGGCCCCCAAAGCCCCACAACGGGGTTCCAGCCCCACACCGGGCCCCCAAAGCCCCACACCGGGCCCCAGCCCCACCCCGGCCCCCAGCCCAGGCCCCCACCCCGGGCCCCCAGCCTGGAGAGAACTCCCCATAACTTCCGGTGTAAACAGCAGCTGGGAGGGAGGTTGAGTGAGCCGGAGGCGGCCGAGTCCCAGGTGTTCCTCTTAAAGGGCCCAGACATGGACTTGCTCGGACTCGCTCCCTCTGGTGTGTGTGCACATGGACACTGTGTAATGTAACTATGGCAGCAGGCTTTCTTTTTCCCCACTGATGTCAGAGGAGGGGAGAGGGAGAGGGGGTGACACATCAGTGATGAGAGGGAATCACGGACCGGCTGCCCCTGCACGCCCCACGCTGGGGATGGAGCCCACAACCCGGGCCTGTGCCCCGACCGGAATCGAACTGTGACCTCCTGGTTCCTAGGTCGATGTTCAGCCGCTGAGCCCCACCAACTGGGCAGTAGCCGACTTTCTTAATGCAGGAAGCGGTGGGGACCTTGGGGGGCTCCGTCGGCATCCACTCTCAGCTTCAGGACTCCCTTTGTGCCGCGAGGAGAGCCTCTAGGAGGGGAGTGAGGATGTGGACTGAAACGGCGTGCGCACACTCCCAGCAGCCCAGGGGTGGGGGGGGGCACCACAGACCTCCCACCTGCACGTCCTGCTCCTTGTGCGGGGACCTGGACTAGACCCACTTCCCTGGGGCTCCGCTTCTCCTGGGGCTCCGTCTGGCGGCAGAGGGGCCTCGGGGTGGAACGCTGGGAGGAGGAAGTGCGGGGGAGCTGGGCGGGAGCCTCGGGAAGCTGGCTGCTCGGGGGCCAGGATCTGCCAGCATCTCATCTGAGGCCGCCTCGGCGAGACCTCGATGGAGATGGGACAAGGGCTGTCTCCCCGACCTGGGCCCTGGGGGAGTGGCTGCAGCGCTGGCGGAGGGCCTGGCTTCCCCAGGAAGGCATTCTCCAGTCCGGGCCAAGGTTCGGTTCCAGGGGTGGGCAAACTTTTTGACTCGAGGGCCACCATGGGTTCTTAAACTGGACCGGAGGGCCGGAACAAAAGCATGGATGGAGTGTTTGTGGGAACTAATATAAATTCAAAGTAAAGGAGCGGAGGGGAGAGCAAGAGAACCGGATAGAACAGCCGGATCTGGCCCGCGGGCCGTAGTTTGCCCACGGCTGGTCTAAAGGGAGGCATGCGACAGCTGGTATACGCCGTGTTTCCCTAAAGTCAGCTCTACCTTCTTTTTTTTTTTTTTTTTTTTAAATATTTTTTATTGATATTTTGCAGAGAGGAAGGGAGAGGGATAGAAAGCTAGAAACATCGATGAGAGAGAAACATCGATCAGTTGCCTCCTGCACACCTCCCACTGGGGATGTGCCCGCAACCAAGGTACATGCCCTTGACCGGAATCGAACCCGGGACCCTTCAGTCCGCAGGCTGACGCTCTATCCACTGAGCCAAACCGGTTTCGGCAGCTCTAGCTTCTTTAAGAACAAAAGTTTAAATGTTTCCTTTTAGTTACGTATTTTAACACACACACACACACACGTTTGTAAAATAAATGTTCGTCTCTTTCACCAAGTACTTACTTCGTGTTCTAGGGCATATTTGTTTAACATATTTCTATTGATTTCAGAGAGGAAGGGAGAGGGAGAGAGAGAAGCATCGGTGATGAGAGAAGCATTGACTGGCCGCCTCCTGCACGCCCCCTACTGGGGATCAAGCCCGCAACCCAGGCCTGTGCCCTGATCAGGAATCGAACCCTGACCTCCTGGTTCGTAGGTCAATGCTCAACCACTGAGCCACACCAGCCGGGTAAGTCTCTACTGTTTTAAGCCCGCCGGATGGCGGTCACTGTCCCGCCAGCCCCAGCCACAGACAAGAGCGGTCAGTGGGGAACCCCGTCAGGCCGGTCCTGGGGTCCTGGTCTCCCCGCCCGGGGCCCCTGCAGCCTGAGGAGGAAGTGCCCAGGGGACCCTAGTGGACACAAACATGGCACGCTGCGTGGGCAGCCACGGCCAAGGACGGCAACGCGCGCTCTGGCTCGAAGAGGCATCAGCCCGCTGGGCCCCGTGGGGCCCCTCCTCCCCATGTCCATCCTACCAGCAGCAGCGCCCACCCGAGGGCGGGGACCTCCAGGCAGCACTGGGCCGTGGCCGGAGCCCAGGCCGAGGGGGGCGGGGGGGAGGGTGCTGAGATAAGGCCAGGCCACGGGTGACCAGGAGAGCAAGTTGCTCCGTGACCGTGAATAATCCAGACGGTGTCTATTCCCAGGTACATGACACTTGCCCCCCTCACCCCTCTACAGAGGGCACTGGCCTCCCATCTCCTGGGGCGGACACAGCCGCCACCCCCCACGCCTTCTGGGGGTGACCTCCGGGAGGATGGGGGCCACACCGGCAGAGCAACCCCGGGCGGTCCTCCCGTCCGCGGGCAGCACTCAGCACCGCGCGGACTCAGGCACCTTCTGAGGTCCGAGGGCCTGGCTGCCAATGAGCACCAAGAGCCCCCGTGACGGGCAGTGCCAACCCCGTCACTCACAACCACTTCCGAGGGGGCGGGGAGTGCCAAGGCCGCCGGCCTTGCGGGCCAAGAGCCGGCCGAGGACGGACGGACGGGAACCCCCAGTTCTCTGCACAGGTCTCCTTCCTCCGAGCCGGTACCCCGCAATTTCTAGCATAAGAAATACACATAAAAATCCAGGATGTAGCACCTGTTTGTTTCAGAAACACTTGCTAAAAACAGATCTGCCAAAGGCCGCCGTTACAATGAGTCGTGTTTCCTGCTCTGGCAGAGCGAGCGGTATTTTTAGTAACTCCTTCGCGCCAGGTAGCAGCGGGCGTGAGCCACGCACCGTTATTAGCGACTCGCTAAGCAGCCGTTTTTATTTTTAGTCCCCAAACAGCTCGCTGCCATGAAAGTAATAAACAGGCTATGTTTTTCACCGAAGGTTAGAACAAAACATTTCACCACCTTCACCGATCACGCCATACACCCAACCGGGTGTCTCCGAGAGTCCATCCTGAAGCAGGTTAACGGGGCGCCGGCTACGCTGCCGCCGGCAGCCCAGGAAACCGGCTCTGTTCCCGACACGCCCGGGGCCCCGCTCCGTGAGCCCTTCGCACCACATGGAGTCAATCACCTTGGAAATGTACCAAGAGCTCTGGCTGGGTGGCAGGTTCAACTCCCAATGAGGGCACATACCTGGGCTGTGGGCTGGATCCCTGGTCGGGAGGCAACTCATCCATGTTTCGCTCTCACATCAATG